>NC_080542.1:51796764-52996764 GCF_028640845.1 Ahaetulla prasina | reverse complement strand
CTGTGCATAAGGCATCCCGGTCTAGAAAGGGGCGCAACTGGCGCACCAGGCGAACCTGGTGGAAAGCTCTCCTGGAGACGGCCGTCAGGTGGTCTTCAAAAGACAGCCGTTCATCCAGGAGAACGCCCAAGTTGCGCACCCTCTCCATCGGGGCCAATGACTCGCTCCCAACAGTCAGCCGTGGACTCAGCTGACTGTACCGGGATGCCGGCATCCACAGCCACTCCGTCTTGGAGGGATTGAGCTTGAGCCTGTTTCTCCCCATCCAGACCCGTACGGCTTCCAAACACCGGGACAGCACTTCGATAGCTTCATTGGGGTGGCCCGGTGTGGAAAAGTACAGCTGGGTGTCATGTATGCCTAAGTTCTTTTTTTCTCCCCTCCATTTTTCACTGTTATTTTTGTTACAGATGTAAAAAAAGTTAAAGAATATTTCATCCTTTCTCCCCATTTGTCCTTTTCGGGTTTTTGTGTCCTTTACCTGTTCATATATCTGATAATCATACTTTAAAAGGACTACAAAGAGATGCCTGCAGAAAAAGCAACTGCTGTATTATGCTTAACAGGCCTATATAGCTGGGGTCTAGGACAATTTGCTGCAGCCAACTTGCCACAACCAACTTACTGCAGCCAACTCACCACAGGACAACTCACCATGGGACAAGAGTTCCATTAACATTGAAGAAATGGTGGCAATAAGGAAAGGATGCAAAATGAGGGACAAAATGAAATGGGAATGACAAAAGTTAAAATATTTTTAAATTATTTTAAATAAATTAAATTGTTGAATTATCCCATGGCAAGTTATCCCATTGCCAATGGAGAGTTGGCCATGGAGAGTTGTCCTATTCTGATATAAATCAACTCTCCCATCTTTCTATGCTGCCTTGCCAGGTGTCAATTTATTGGCCAGGCAGAGAAGACAAAGGGTTCTTCATGCTCTTAATCCTTATTAAGAGAAAATGGAGGGGGCCAGAGATCACTCAAATAAGGGTAGAGTAGAATAGAGTCAAGTCAAGTTGAATCGAGTAGAACAGAACAAAACAGAACAGAACAGAACAGAAAAAGTCTATTCTATTATATACCCAGGGTCAAGGTTGGTCACTAAGACATAAAAAAGATATTGAGGCCCTAAAAAGAGTCCAGAGCAATGAAGATGTGAAGAGAACTGGAGGCTAAACCATATGATGAATGAGTAATGGAACAAAGTATGTCTGGCCTAATAAGAAAAGAATGAAGGAGTGACATGATAGCTATTTTCCAGAACTCAAGAAACAGTCACAGAGATGAGGAGATTGATTTATTCTCCAAAGTACCTAAAGGCAGATCAAGAAACAATGGGTGGAAGCTTGTTAAAGAGCAATCCAACCTGGAACTAAGGATAAATTTCCTGATAGTGATAACAATTAATAAGTGGAACAACTTGCAGGTGTGCCATTGCTGGAGGTTTTCAAGAAAAGATTTGGCAATTGTTTGTCTGGGATGGTGTAACATCTCCTGCCTTGGGCAGGGGGTTTGGACTACAAGACCTCCAAGGTCCCTTCCAGTCTTATAATTCTATTCTATTCTATTCTATTCTATTCTATTCTATTCTATTCTATTCTATTCTATTCTATTCTATTCTATTCTACTCACAGTCTCAAGCTACTTTTGCCAGAACTATTTACTTCCTCAGTGAGAATTACTTTGGTGTTCTTGATTTTGATTTGTGAGGCTTCAAAGAGTGTTTTTGTTGTCAAACTCTTATCTCTGGCTACTCAGGGTATTCAGGAGAATAGATTTCTATGTCTTTGGAGTGTCTGAATCTAACTAGTGGCTTCCTACCTTTCTGTCTATAAAGGTCGTTGTCACAAAACTGAGCTCAGGCCTGGGTGGCTTCATCAACAGGTCTATGTATTTTTCTGGGAAAGAATTTTGTAAATGGTTTGCCATTACTACTTCTTTCTTCACTAGGCAAAGTCATCCAGATGCTGCAATCTGTTAAAATTCTTTGGCTCCTAGAATGTTCAAAAGGACTCAAGAAAGATGCCAGCTTAAAGAAACAGTTAAAAAAATTAGATAAAGAAAGGAAAACAACATCAATGCCATAGATAATTACATATCTGATGTGAATATCAGTTGTGTTTTGTTAACCTGGGTTTTATTGGAAGTGGAAAAATTCTGAATGTGCAAGATTTTAACAGTGAGTATAGCAGAACAGAAAGTACATTATGGAAGTCGTCAGAGCCTTACAACTAGCTAACTACCTCCTATTAGGAGAAAAATCAGTGAACAAATGCTCTGTCTAGATGTGCCAAAAAAAGAAAGGCAATTGAATTGACCTGAGATTAGTCAAAGGCTTATTGGCACTACTTGGTTTTTCCATTACTAGAACAGGCTGGAAAAAATTTCTAGAAGGCAGAAATGAATGACACTTCTCTCTATTAATTCTCCACTCAACTATGAAGCAGCCTCAGAGCAAATGGCTTCTTCCTTCTTCTAATTATGTCATCTTTGGGGCTCCTTGTTGGGTTGCCTAGAATATCTCAGTTTGCAACAGGCTAATTTCAGCATTTCACTGGCTACCTGGTACAGGAAGAACATTCCTTCTACAGACCAAAAAATTGTTATGCAATTTAATGTTTCTTTATCTCTATTTACTTGCATTGCTGACATACAACTATGCCTAAGATTTCATTGTTTCACATCAGAAAGACTGCAAACTCAACATCTATCAGAAATTGTTATGATAATGATTGGTTGCACAGACAGACAGATGTTTGGCCTGTATTTGGCATTTTTATCTACCTTGCAAATCCAAGGACCTAGGATAAGCAGATGCTATTGTTTGATGGTGACATCAGTAAACATCTGGCTGACTGTGCGAACAGCTATAATAATATAGAGCTATGCTGCCAGAAGTACATTCTACCAGAAACTTGTGCTAGATAGGTTTCAGCAGAGGACTCAAACTAAGAGAAAGTTAACTCACAGAATGCTCAATGGTACATCATTTTATAAAAATTGTCTTTAAATTTATAATTTAATCCACATATTGTTCAACCATTACTTTATAGCATTATATTATATTCAAAATTCTTTGCCTATTGGATAATACAATGCTTCACATAGTTATTCTCCAAATTCAATTTCAATAAGTTTATAAACCTTAGTAATAATGTGTTCATCATTACCACAAAATAGAGCTTTCAATTCATTCTTCGCAAAAGTCAAACTCACAACTTTTTAAATCTAATTTAAACCTTCCTTTCAACTGTAACATAACATAACATAACATCAGAGTTGGAAGGGACCTTGGAGGCCTTCTAGTCCAACCCCCTGCCCAGATAGGAAACCCTACACCATCTCAGTCAGATGGTTATCCAACATTTTCTTAAAAATTTCCAGTGTTGGAGCATTCACAACTTCTGAAGGCAAGTCGTTCCACTTATTAATTGTTCTAACTGTCAGGAAATTTCTCCTTAGTTCTAAGTTGCTTCTTTCTTTGATCAGTTTCCACCCATTGCTTCTTGTTCTACCCTCAGGTGCTTTGGAGAACAGCCCGACTCCCTCTTCTTTGTGGCAGCCCCTGAGATATTGGAACACAGCTATCATGTCTCCCCTAGTCCTTCTTTTTGTTAAACTAGACATGCCAGTTCCTGCAACCGTTCTTCATATGTTTTATCCTCCAGTCCCCTAATCATCTTTGTTGCTCTTCTCTGCACTCTTTCTAGAGTCTCAACATCTTTTTTACATCGTGGCGACCAAAACTGGATGCAATATTCCAAGTGTGGCCTTACCAAGGCATTATAAAGTGGTACTAGCACTTCACGTGATCTTGATTCTATCCCTCTATTTATGCAGCCCAGAACTGTGTTGGCTTTTTTAACAGCTGCTGCACACTGCTGGCTCATATCTAGATGGTTATCCACTAGGACTCCAAGATCCCTCTCACAGGGGAGGGTAAATATATGTCCTTCTGATTCCAACTCTTCTTTAGATTCATAAATAGATTCATCTTGATTAAAAAATATTATTTGAAAAGTCTGGCCTTACCATCATTTCTTTTTAAAAAAAAAAAGTTTCCTAGGGTAACACCTAGAAAAATATATTTGCAGAGAATCTCATTTTCTTATCTATTTCATACCCTTAGGACAGGGGTGTCAAACTTGATTTCATTGAGGGCCACATCAGGGTTATGTTTGACCTCTGGAGGGGGATTTGGCTGGGGGGGAGCATGGCCAGTTTGACATCACTTGAGTCAGGGGCACCTGTGGCAGCCCAGGCGCTGTTGGAAGAGCTGCGTACAGCCCTCCTGAGCTCTTTTTTCACTGGCAAAGGCCATGGGCCAGTCCTTCACTGTTTTCAGGGCAGCCCCGCAGGCCAGATCTAAGCAACTTGCGGGCCAGATTCGGCCCAGAGGCCTTGGGTTTGACACCTCTGCCTTAGGATGACCCACCTAACTAAGTGATTATTGAAATCAACATTTATTTTACTTGGCACACAATTTGCATGCCAAGCAAATTTTAACTCACGGCCCTCCAAATCAAATAACCTCTTATTCTGGAAAGTCACCCACTCTTTAAGCCAGACTAAATAGCAAGCATCAAAGTACAATCTGGTAAACCCAAATTCCCAAATCTTTCTTTAGCATCTTAAAATAATTTATACCTAATTCTTGGTGTCCCCCCCCCCTTGCCATATAAACTTAGAAATTTCCATCTCCCACTGCTTAAATGGGATGTCACTTATAAGTATTGGAATAGGAAAAAATCTACTGAGGACTCTGTGATCTTTCTCAGTAGAAAAAGAGGACAGGATTTTCCATATAGTATTTAGCATTTTCCATATAGTATTTAGCAGAAGAGAGAATGGCAGTTAAGCATCTCTTGTAATTCATGGTAATCTGCTGAAATGCCCTCTTTTGCAGGATTACTGAAGATGCAGTACCTGCCCCTCTGGGGCATATGTCACAAGGACATGCCATCATCAGTTATGTTCTAATTGCTGAATGTAAGAGGTGATTATTGCAGACTAATCACCACACTCTGAGTTATCCCAGCACAATTATAGAGCTCTTGTTTACATTGATTATTATCATAAGTAGCAGTGTTATGGCTGATACGTGAGAGAGCAGTAGCAATCATACACAACTAGCAGTATCAATAGCACTACACTGCTTTAAATTAGAGGGAGATGGACAAAACAGGAGATTTACTTATAATCAGTAACCAAGTTATTCCATATTAATATATATCAATTAATAGAATATGGTGTCATGGAGAGAGCTGAGTAGGGAATGGACCAGATCACATCCGTGAACATCTCTCCAACACTATTTTGCTATGATTTTTCTCTCCAAAGTACAGGATTAAAATCTACATAGAACTTCTGTAATAGTATGTGAGAAAGACCTTGAGAAATGGGTGAAGAAATACTGCCTAGGGTAGAAGACACCAAGTTTTGCAACTTGGTGGCCTGGCTTGGAGTGGAGAATGGAATTGGGCTGCATGAGTGACGGGCCAGCGTGCGCATGCAATGCAGCCTTTATACAAGCAACGGGCCAGCATGCGCGAGTGCCTGTTGGCTTGCTGCTCACACAAGTTGAGCTGCACATGCGTGCACACACTCTGGCCGGCCACTCAGAGGCTACAGCTCAGTACTGAGCCGCAGCCCAGGGATTGAGGATCCCTGGCCTAGGGATAAAAGAGTTTTCTGCTATCTTTTTTACAGCCTGAAAAGTTAGGGATGGTCCTTCTGAATCTCTTTCTCCACCGATTATGCAGGTGTAGGCTACACCCTCTCTTACCTGATCATTCCTTAGATAGCAGCTCTTTGCCCCGTTTCTCAAGGTCTTTTTCACATTCCATTGCAACGTCTGACAAACAGCATCTGTTTTCTCCATAGAATAAACTAGCATCCTGGCCATGGCCATATTATTTAATGAAGAAAATGATACAAAGGAAAAAGAGGAGTTTAAAAGCCCTTCTTTAGTGCAATCATCTTGATTTAATCTGGGGATATTAGTGGCTGATGTTAATGAAAGGAAAGGAAAGAAAAGAGGGAGGGAGGGAGGGAGGGAAGAAGGAAGGAAAGAAGGAAGGAGAGAGAGAAAGAAAAAGAAAGAAGAAAAAAGAGAAGAAAAGAAGAAAAGAAAAGAAAAGAAAAGAAAAGAAAAGAAAAGAAAAGAAAAGAAAAGAACACAGGAATCCTGAACACAGTTCTTCAGTTTTTTCTCCCATGAGAGACTGTCTGAGGAGTTTGTGCAAAGCAAGAACATAGATTATGATGTGCAGTGAGATTCTTCAAAGACTCACTTGACAAAGAAGAATGTATGTAATAAATGTGCAAATGGAAATCGTACTGCTGGTTAGAAATAGGAGTGGGTGATGGATTTATGAGGATTATAGAATTTTTCTGTGATTTCAGGACAGAATGATAGCTAAAGTCATAATCCTTGCAATCTATGACAAACTGCGGGTGTTATCCATAAAGCTCATGTGGCATCTTGCCCACCTTATCCATGCTGCAAGTAAAAGTTAATTAATTTTAAAAATAAAGATATATTAGAAGAGAAAGCAATTGAAATTATAATAGAAGCAAGGAAAATATGAAGTCTCATTTTAACTCACCAACAATTGAGGCTGCTGTTCTGAAGACAGTCTTCACTTAAAATATTCTGGCTATCATCTTGTATACCATAGGTTTCAGATTTTGCAAGGTGAACCACATTTCCATAAAAGCCATGGCACTTGCAATTGCAACATTACTTTAGATAATAGATTTGATCAGGTAAATATTCCTCTTATGTCAAGATCTTAGATGTTATGATCTAGATGTAATCGAAGACCGCAAAAGTTATGGTTAAGGACTGCATAGATATGGAGACAATATTTTCTGGTTTGTACTGCTCAAGGGTATATTTGTTTGTTTGCATCCTGCCTTTATTATATTTACAAATAATTCCAGGCAGCAAAAATAGCTAACACATTTTCCTCTCCCTGTTTTACCTACAACAACAACCCTGGGAGATCCATTGGAGAGAAAGGGAACGATTAGCCCAAATAACCCAGCTGACTTTCCTGTATATATATACCAATAATACAAATGTGTACATTGAACTATATAGACTCCGTGATAGTGGATTGCAATAATAACATATTTTCCAGCCTTAGTAAAACATGGAATATGGACAGCTTTTTAGGAATATTTGAAGAGAATGTTTCTTGGATGTTTTCTAGGTTTGAAGAAAAAAATAATTTATGAATTATAACTTCTAATGTGGAATAAAAAGTAGATGGTCCCAATAAGAGGCTGTGGATGGTTCTATCTGGGAATTAAAACCTGTATTTTGAGAAAGACTTTTGAAATATCTCATTAATGGTAAACAGACTTCTAATGCTTAATCATCCATAATCACGACGACGACTTACATTTAGAAAGCTTTTAAACAAATGAGTAGAGATACCAGTTCCAGAACCAAGCTGTTATTCAACATATAAAGAATGAAATGTTCAGCATGATAGTATATTTTTCAGATTGCAAGACCAAGATATTTTCTAAGAATGTAATTAACCATTCAGAAAATAAAAAGTGAGAACAGAGAATAAGAAAGGCATTTTATGATTGTTAAATGTGTTGAATATGTTCCTTATTACTTCTGTACCAAGTACAAATAATAGAGATTCTAAACAAAAGATTTCTATGAACAATAAGAATACTGTGGCAGGTCTACTATTACTAATGTACCATATTTTTATATTAGTTCAACCTATAAAGTGCCAAAGTCAAAAGAAATCTTCAGAATTATTACAACAGTGCTTCAATGGCTAGTGCTAATGCCAAATTAAACATTGCCTCAATTCCTATTACTAGAAAAGATTTAATTTGAAATATTTAAAAATCATTTTTATTACCTGAAAGAGTACATTGTGTAGTCTTTTCCAATGGGGTACATTGCAGATTAACTACAACTCTCAGGCTGCAAGGATGGAAACTCTATATCAACATGTTTATCTACTGTGTGCATTTCCTGAATAATATGCTATCTTTGAAATGAATAGGCAAAATAGGAGTTCTAGAACAAGGGTCTCCAACTTTGGTAACTTTAAGCCTGGAGGACTTGAATTCCCAGAACTTTCTGGGAGTTGAAATCTGCCAGGCTTAAAGTTGCCAAGGTTGGAGACCCCTGTTCTAGAATTTTTCTCTGACGTTTACAAATATTTTTTTAATGTTGTATTGTTGTTGTTGTTAGTTGTGAAGTCATGTCCGACCCATCACGACCCCATGGATAACGTTCCTCCATGCTTTCCTGTCCTCTACCATCCTCTGGAGCCCATTTAAGCTCACTCCTACTGCTTCAGTGACTCAATCCAGCCACCTCGTTCTCTGTCATCCCTTTCTTCTTTTGCCCTCAATCAATCTATATTGTATTACCTTTTTTAAAAAAAATATCCAAATGCATAAAATCTAATTACTATTAGTTCAGCATAGATTTAGGGAATATTCTATTAGAAAGGTGAATTGAATTAGGTAGATTCCAGTCATTCAAAAAACAAGTCACAGTATTTTTAAAAAAATGACAATATTTGGTTGACACAAACAAGTTCACAGGAACATGCTTGGATGTTATTAAATATTTCCCATTCCCCCCTCCAAGATAATTTATTGCTATTGAAGATCTATGCCTTTCTTATTTTATTCTAATGAGCCAATCCATTTGAGGAGGTATATTAGGCTGTTATGGTAAGTGGATCAAGGTCTCATACTGAGCTTCATGATTGAGTGATAATCTGAATATTTAAGTTTTTCCAAATCTAGCACTGTAGCTGCTACATTACACTGATGAGTGATTATATAGTTTGGTTAGTTATTTTTCTTGTTTAAGAAGGTTGATGCAAATAATCATTTAACTTTATACAAATAATACATCACTATCACTATTTAATGCATCTAGGCCCAGCTTTTTCTGGAGAATTGCACTCCAGTTGAATGTGGTTGTATATTTTGATCTTGTGCTCTCAAGAATAAATAATCAAAGAACAGTCCATATCTCTAAGGGAGAAAGTAGTTATGAAAATGCATGATAAATTCATCATGACATCTTAATATTCTGTAGCCATGTGTCATTTTGACATTATTGTGGCATTTTAGGATATAGTTGGAAAAATTCTATAGTAAAAGGAATTGAACAAGAATTAGAATATATTGCTGAAGGGGCTGAATCTAAAGTAGATCAGTTGTACTGAAATTCCTTTGTAATTATTGTGAAATGTTAATCATAATTAATTTAAATCCAGTTCATTTGCTTGATAATAATATGACTAATTTAGATTGGATTACATCTAAAATAACATATTAGTTAACAGCCATATACCAAGAAATGTGTTGCTAAAAATAACCTATGCTATTATATCAATAGGTAGCCTATGGTAAACTAACACTCTCTCCCTCTCTCTCTCTCTCTCTCTTCCCCCCCTCCCTCTCTCCCCTTTAGCTCTCTATCTAACCTACATAACAGTTGCAAAAATCACTAAGTAGGACAAATGTTTTGAATATACCACCAAATGGAGTATTGTGAAGCAAATGTAATCCCCAACCATTGATGGAGAGTAAAGCAATGTTGGGGAGAAATTATATTGAGTAGATATAACAATGTGACTATCAACTATTCTCAGCCTTTTCTCTTAATAAAACACATTATCATGGCTGCCTTAAAGCCCAGAGGGGATTTCTTAAAAATGAAGAAGCTGAAGCTTATGCCCAGTTTGAAACAGAAGGAGGGTAGGGCCTCAGGTGGAGAATGCATCTGTTCTCAGCACACCATTCAGCCTGAGTATAACAGTTGGTTTCCCTGGGATTGCAAAGGTCACTTCCTGCCAGAACTGGCTTGGACCAGTTCCACCCTGGAGATAGTGTCCATCAGTCTCCCTCTTGAAGAAACTGGAGAATACAGAATTTGGGCTCAGAGAAAATTCAGGGAAAGGAGAGGAATCTGGAGCAGACTGAGAGAAAGCGTGTACAACAATGTCCCATGGATCAGTTGCTAATTGTTCTTATCTCTTCTCTGTATACAGGCTGGCAAAAGATGGTCAAGCAGTCCCATGAAGTGCTGTTTCCAGATTTATACATTGATTTCTAACTGGAAGTCACAGCAAAGCTAGTGATTTTGAAACAAGAAAGTTAACAGATCCATATATACCATTTTAGACAAAGATGGGTCTTTAAAAAAAAATAATCATTAGAATACTTTTGGACAGTTCTCACCACTGCCAAAATGGACTGGGTATCTAATTCTTTTTCTGTAGTTGACGCTGTCATTCCAGTGACAGCACATTCCAGTGTGCTGAAAACATGGCTATTTAGTGAAGTATGAAAAGTCATATTACCTCAGCATTCTGGCTCCTTTAAATCAGAAGGAACAGAACCTGCAGAAAACAACAAGAATAGCACTGCCTTCTTCCTTCCAAATTACGTATTTTAGTAATTCTGAAGTTTACTTTAAGTATCTTCAAATGCTTTTAGGCATATTAGATTCCTAGAACAAACTGTCCATCATGCCTTATTCATTCAGAAATGGAAAGTTTTGTAACGTACGGTAGTGGCAGTTATGGGATAGTTCAAAAAGCGCATCTGGAGTGGAAAGAAAAGAGATGGGGAATTTTTCCTGCAAATAGAAGAAACAAAAAGGTAATGAATAATGGCTAATTAATACAGGATGAAAGGAATAAAGCAAATGATAGTGGATCCAGCTAGGGTAATGAGGCAAAAAATCTGAAACATAATGTTAAAATCTCTAGAAGCTGAATGTTGATATGGAAAGAGTAATAGAATACAGAATCAGGCCATTATTTTTTATTTGCTTTCTGAGCTGACCAAAAAGGGCTGAAATGAACCTATCAGTTCATAACAATAAGAGTAATTCAGTGTTAAAAATACCCATTTGTCTGTGCAAAGCCTGGGCAATCGTTGAACAGTATCTTGATTCAGGAGAAAAATGCCATTTATCCTGTAGGCTGATAAAATTAAAAAGGTACTTTAACAGGATTAAGAGAAAAAAAAAGAATTTTAGAATGTTTTTAGTAATTTGGCAAAAATGTTTAGATACCGATATTATAAATATTTCAGAACTATAGAGCTAGCTGCAGATTTCATTTTCCCGTTATAACAATTAAGCTAAGTGAGGTTTTAAGGCCAAATGAGATAAAATTTGCAAGTGAACATTTCTCCATGGATTCTGAATGGAAAATGTATGTTGAATAAGTAAACAAACAAATAAGGATATTGTGAGTGGGAAGCATGCCCAAGGCCTGCAGGCACACTGAGGAGTGGGAAGCAGAGCACAAGTTGCTTCAGCAGTAGGGAAGATCTGGGAGACCCAGGGTAAGTCATGTGTGAGTTGGGGAGGTGCTACATGTGAGCTGGGCCTCTCAAGGATTCCTCTGCCCCTGAAGCACCCCATGCTTCAATTAACAACTTGCATGGTCACTTAACAACCTCATTGGGGAGATAGGAATAGGTGCAGTTAAGCGAGGTGCTTACATGGCACCTTGTTTAACAACCATCACAACTTAGGTTTCGTTATGGTTGTAAGTTGAATAAGTTGAGTATCAGTAGAATGTTTTCCCATTACTTTCATTACTTTCATTATTATTCAGAATTCATTGGAATTTTGATTGACTGATTGATTACAATGCTGTCTTTATAAATACCTTGAGTATACGTCTATTAAAAAAAAATTCAAATAATTTATTTCTTTTCTAGCTATTTAGTTTTGAGCTGTATATGTGTATTAGGCTTTAGTTATTTATGGGCTGAATGCTTTTAGAAATTGCTATTATTGTTTTCATTCATTTTTTTAAATTAATATTAATGATTATATGGGTAATTATTTTAGAAACCTTGAGGAGTTTGTTTTCCCTTTGATATTACATGCATTTCTTTAAATTAAATAAACAAAATGGTTACTAATGGTGATACAAAATGAAGTGTAAAGTACAATATTGTTTATTGTAAGAGCTTTTTAATCATATTTCAAAGCATCAAAATTCCACAGAACGAAGAGATACTTCTTTATCGCTCAAGGCTTTTACCAAACGAAGGGAAATCCCACCGATCTTCAATCTTATAGGCTTTAAATTGTCTGTCCTATCCATTTTGCTGTAAAAAAAACCAAAACCCCAACAACATTGAGTTAATCTACATAATTAAGTTTAGGCATCTGCATTTGCAAAAAGCCTAACTAGAAAAATATTTTATTTGTTTCCCCCCAGAAAGTTCCCAAGCCAAACTCAACCAGAATTCCACATCAGATGCAAACCTCATGAAATATAGGACAATCAGCCAGATTCCACAGTTCACCCTCAACTTTGTGGAATTCAACCTCGAGAAGCATCGTTCAGGCTCTACCACAGAGATTGAGATAATCGCCCCGCACAAAGTAACAGAACGCACCCAGAATGTAACTGAAAAAGTCACTCAGGTATGTGGCTTCTGAGGTAGCATGAAGATGAATCACTAATAGGGTGGAGGAAGGCAAATTCAGCTGAAAGAAAATACACACATAAATAATCTATACATAAATGTACAGCAGTACATTTTAAATTGCTTTGGATACAATACAAATATGCCCCAGTAGTATTTTCCCCCTATGTATTCATGACATTGCTATTATCTCACTCCCATCCCACAGCAGTAGTCATTTGCCTCTTTTGGCACAATTTTTGTTATGGATATGACTTATGTTCTTAAGAATGAAAATGTAGTTACAGGTTGGAGATAGATCTATCTATCTATCTATCTATCTATCTATCTATCTATCATCTATGTATCTATACACACACACACACACACACACACACATACATTTAGATTTTTATAAAAGACAAATCTTAAAAGAGAGAGAGAAAGAGAGAGACAGAAGAAAGAAGAGAAGAAAGTGTAAAGAAAAAATGCAAAAAACAAAAAACAGTGATAACTAAAAAAAAAATTATTTCCAATTGTCTTTTCAACAAATACAAACCTATCATTTCACCTCCCTCCCTCTTAACTATTTCAGAGATCCATTCAGTCCCTTTTGTAATCCTCATCTTTTTCAATCATTAAATCCATAAATTATCATTTCACTTTTTTTTCTTCTTTTAGCAATAAGTCCATAAATGTTTTCAGAGAAGCCCTTACTGTTTTCTTCCTGACAAAACAGGCCAGTTTTACCATTTTCACCAATTATGATAGTTTCACAATTGATTCCTCTATGTGGTAATTTCTGTACTCTTCCATTGTTGCAGAAAGAGTAATCTAAATGATAGGTTTACGATCAATGCTCGTATTGTCGACATTGTTGGTCTTCTTCTGCTTCAACTTAACATGGAGCTTGGACATAAAACAATTTGTTCTTTGTTGTACAGTCACCTATGTCACATCTTTGCTATTACAATTGAACTCTTCTATCTTATACTGAAATTAGTCCTTGACTTACTAAGTAGTAGCAATTGTTAAGCAAGGCACCCATGTTAATGATGTAGTATATAAAAAAGTATTTTCTTCAGCTGGGTTGAATCTCTGCCTTAGATTTCTGGTAAATTCATAGTAAAAAAAGGTATACATTAGTTCACTGTAATAACAATTATTGGATGTACTGCTTCACAAAAGATAGGCTGGTTCTGATCTAGCCTATATTGGATTTTGGATTTAGGGCAGTGGTGGGTTTCAATTTTTTTTACTACCGGTTCTGGGGGTGTGGCTTGGTGGGTGTGGCATAGCATGGTAGGCGTGGCTTAGTGGGCATGACAGGGGCAGAATACTGTAAAATCTCCATTCCCTCCCCAATCCAGGGGGAAGTTACTGCAAAATCCCCATTTCCTCCCCATTAGCTGGGACTTGGGAAGTAGAGAATAGATGGGGGAAGGGCCAGTCAGAATTTTTACTACCGGTTCTCCAAACTACTCAAAATTTCTGCTACCGGTTCTCCAGAACTGGTCAGAACCTGCTGAAACCCACCTCTGATCTAGGGTGAATGTATGTCTGTGATTAAAACCGAGGAGAGAAGACATAGTACTGAAGGATTCTCCAACATTACTACTAATATTCCCATCTCCCCTCCAGATCTCTATAATATGTTTCTGAGTGGAACTTAATGGGCATAGGTCATCAATATGGACTTGCTGCTACATTTTATTAGAAACAGTCCCAGTGTAGCCCATTTAGGGGGAAAAGATTCCTTTTATGTGCGCAGTCTCACAGAACACCTTTGCTCTACTCTCTGCAGTTCCCTGAGCTTTTGAGTTGAGAGTGAATGGTAATTCCATGACCTCATCTTCAGTGAGCAACAGTAGATGTATCTGCTGTTTGCTGTTTTGCCCTACACCCTTTGCCTGCTCAGAGACAATCAGTCTCATGGTGGTGCTGGAGCTTGCTACTTGTCATCTGTCAGCACTTCTGAGCTGGCTCTGGCACAGGCTGCTTGTCACTGGTCTCCCTCTGACTCTGAATTCACCATGATATTCACCAGCAAAGATTTAGAGGCAAAAAGAAGAGGACAACTAGTAGTAAGGTGAAGAATGATGGGTACACTTAGAAACCCCAAAGGCCTAGGATGGGGAAAGATAATCATGGAGAAAATATATTGATGTGATTACTGCAGATTAACACAGATTTAATGGCATTTCATCATCATCAATCTTCTTCTGCATTTCAGTGTCACAATATGCCATGATGCAATTTCTGAGGCAGTACAAAATATCGGGGGTGGGGTGGGGGTGGAGTTACAAAAGTTAAAAGGAGCATTCCTGTCTGACATCTGCCTCCCATATCTTTGTGCACAGATTCATCTTTGCACATCTAGTGATAGTACTTGCCCATCCATAGAAAAAAATTGGATTCTTCCTACAAGAGTTACATAGTTAGCCACTTGTTTTGTAACTGTTGTTTTAATATTACTTTCCCACTAAACCAGAGACTAATAGTTGTCACTTCTTGTGGTGTTTGTTATGCCAGTTGTGGTTTAAAACTGTTGGAAGAAATATCCTTCTGGGTTCAGTTCCAAGTGGGGAAAAAGACACTGGATTCATGGAAGTTGCTGGGAAAGAAGGTTTATTGATGAACAGGATCACATGGCTTGAGATCCTGGGCAGAAAAGAGCAGAGATGCTGAGAGTGCCTGGATTTTATGCCCTCTCTTGGGCTTTGAATTTGAACTTGTATTCTGATTGGTTGTTAGACTCTCATGGGGCCATGCAGGGGCAATTCTGTAGTCTATCCTGAGTCCCAAGCTTGGTTGAGCTTTGCTGGTTGATGATGTAATGAAGGGGATTTGGGCAATTCCTATTATGGCTCTGCTAGAAGGAGGTAGACTAGACTGGCTCAGGCCTTAGTAGGCCCATTGACAAAGGTGGGAGGCTGAGTTTCTGCCTCCCTTTTAGGGGAAATATTTTGCCCTTTTAATATTTCCTAAAATATCTCGTTTTCCTAAGAGAAGGGTGGGTGCTAACTTCCTACAAAACCATTATAACTGTCTCAGTAACATTGCTACATCCACTTTTTGCCTTGAAAAACTACCCTGAGGTTTGGACAGATAGAATCTACCAAGGATAGATCACTTACTTTTCTTCTGGATTAAATATCCTGCAAGCAGATCATCCTCTTGTATTCTTATATTAATAATGTCACCCTCCTCCAAAGTACAAAGCAGATGACAGTATTGTCACTGACAAGCCTACTAAATATGGCTATAATGCCAATTTTTTCAAATTCTTATCTCAAATCACTTTCTGAATCATCATATTATTTAGATTGCTATTGGCTATTAGATAAATTCACAGATTTATCAGCGAAAATTTGCCCCAGTAAGAAAAAGCACATGATAATAAAGATTTGTATTCCCTTCAACCTTTGTTTCAAATTTTAAGCATTTTTAGTGTGTTTTGAGGCAAGAGAGATTATAAATCAGCTAATAAAAATAAATGAAGAAAAGTAAGGATATTTCACAAATTCACTAATCCTACATTTAAAAAGAAATGAGAGTGGAGAGGGAGAGGGAGAGAGGGAGAGAGAAAAGGTAAATGAGGCAGTATCAAATGTAGGGAGTGTGCATTCCCTTTTATTGTTGTTCCAAATGCAGTATATTGAAATAGAGAATTTTAGGAATATATGATATTTCAGGTTAGACCTGTTTTCACATTGAAGATGCTTAAAATAGCTTTATTTTAAATAGTCAAATACTCTTGGGATAATATTTAAGCTTTTTAATTTTGAATAAACTTTCATGATTTCCTATCCACTACCACTATTGAACTTGGCAAAATTTAATATGGAATTAGAGCAGTGGTGGGTTTCTACTGGTTCGCCCCAATTCAGATGAACCAGTAATGGCAGCGGCGGGAGGCTCTGCCCACCCACCCGACGTCATCACATCCTGTGCATGTGCAGAAGTACCTTGCACATGCTCACAGTTCCAAACCAGTAGCAAAGGTAAGTGGAATCCTCTCTATCCAAAATGTGGTGTCAGTGTTCCAAGTAATGCACCCATAGAAAACAGAACTCCGAGGCAGGCAGGTTCCTCAAAGAACAGTTTATTGGATAGTTCATATTGGTACAACTGGTGAAAGCTGGTTATTCCTCTGCTCTGGTCCTGTTAGATCTCTCAGCGGCTTTTGATACCATCGACCATGGTATCCTGCTGCGCCGGTTGGGGGGGTTGGGAGTGGGAGGCACCGTTTATCGGTGGTTCTCCTCCTATCTCTCCAACCGGTCGCAGACGGTGTTGACAGGGGGGCAGAGGTCGACCGCGAGGCACCTTACTTGTGGGGTGCCACAGGGGTCGATTCTCTCACCCCTCCTGTTCAACATCTATATGAAGCCGTTGGGCGAGATCATCAGTGGCTTCGGGGTGAGATACCAGCTGTACGCTGATGATACTCAGCTGTACTTTTCCACCCCGGGCCACCCCAACGAAGCTGTCGAGGTGCTGTCCCAGTGTTTGGAGGCCGTACGGGTCTGGATGGGGAGAAACAGGCTCAAGCTCAATCCCTCCAAGACTGAGTGGCTGTGGATGCCGGCACCCCGATACAGTCAGCTGCAGCCGCAGCTGACTGTTGGGGGCGAGTTATTGGCCCCAAAGGAGGGAGGCGCAACTTGGGTGTTCTCCTGGATGCACGGCTGTCGCTTGAAGATCATTTGGCGGCCGTCTCCAGGAGAGCCTTTCACCAGGTTCGCCTGGTTCACCAGTTGCGCCCCTTCCTTGATCGGGATGCCCTATGCACAGCCACTCATGCTCTTGTTACCTCTCGCCTGGATTATTGCAATGCTCTCTACATGGGGCTCCCCTTGAGATGCACTCGGAGGCTTCATTTGGTCCAGAATGCAGCTGCGCGGGTGATAGAGGGAGCTCCACGTAGCTCCCATGTAACACCTCTCCTGCGCAGACTGCACTGGCTACCTGTTGCCTTTCAGGTGCATTTCAAGGTTCTGGTTACCACCTTTAAAGTGCTCCATGGCTTGGGGCCTGGGTACTTACGGGACCGCCTGCTGTTACCGCATGCCTCCCACTGACCTGTACGCTCACACAGAGAGGGACTTCTCAGGGTGCTGTCCGCCAAACAATGTTGGCTGGCAGCCCCAGGGGAAGATCCTTCTCTGGGGGGGGCTCCTACTCTCTGGAATGAACTTCCCCCCGGTTTACGCCAAATATCTGACCTTCGGACCTTTCGCCGCGAACTGAAAACATATTTGTTTGTTCGCGCAGGGCTTTCTTAAATTGTTTAGATTTTAAATTTAATTGTTATTTAAGTTTTAAATTGGGTTTTTTTTAGATTATATATTTTAATTTATCGGCCTAACTGTATAATAAGTTTTTTAATTTATTTTTAATTGTACATTGTTTATTTTTATCTTGGCTGTACACCGCCCTGAGTCCTTCGGGAGAAGGGCGGTCTAGAAATCTAATAAAATAAAATAAATAATAATAAATAAACTCTGAAATTTTCCATGGCTTTCACCTAATTAAAAGTAGAAGTCTCCCCTTTCCCCCCAAGTCTGGAGCTGGAGCCAGGCATTCGGCCACCCAGTGGCCTTGCTAGTCACATTGGAGATTTGATGGGCTGCCCTGGGTGTCCCCTCAGTTGCTCCTCAGCTTGGCATGGGCTAGACCGACAACCCAGCTGGCATGTTTCAGTCTGGCATTTTGGTTTCTTCTTGGCTAGTCCACACTTCTTATGCTGGTTGAGTTTGAGGTCCATGGCCACTGCCATTCGGTACCACTCCTGGATGCAGTCGGGGACTCCTCGGGAGACATATGTGTGAAGCAGCCCTGGGTCTAGTCCATCTTTGAAGAAATGGACCAGAAGTCACTCGGGCCATCACCACAGCTTTCCCACATTTCTCCTGAACTTCCTGACATACTCTTTGGCAGGACGACCCTCCTGCTTAATGTCGCAGATTTCTACCTCAGCTTCCTGAGTCTGGGATTCATTCTCGAATCTGGACCTCAGTTCTTTCAAGAAGATGTCAATGTTCCCCAGCTCTGATGCATCTTCATCATAGAGCTAGTTCATCCACTTAGCCGCTTCCCTTTCCAGGCAGGCGGTTACACTTTCATGTCAAATGATCTAAGTGCCAAAGCCCACTGCAACTACATAGCAAAAAAGGCTCTAAGAGTTGTAAACCTAATTTTGCGCAGCTTCTTTTCCAAAAACACCACACTACTAACCAGAGCATATAAAACATTTGCTAGACCAATTCTAGAATACAACTTGCCTGTTTGGAACCCTCACCACATCTCTGACATCAGTACAATTGAACGTGTCCAGAAATATTTTACAAGAAGAGTTCTCCATTCCTCTGAAAACAATAAAATACCTTATCCCACCAGACTTGAAATCCTAGGCTTAGAAAACTTGAAACTCTGTCGCCTTCGACAAGACCTAAGCTTAACTCACAGAATCATCTATTGTAATGTCCTTCCTGTTAAAGACTACTTCAGCTTTAATTGCAATAATACTAGAGCAACTAATAGATTTAAACTTAACGTCAACCGCTTTAATCTAGATTGCAGAAAATATGACTTCTGTAACAGAATCATCAGTGCTTGGAATACTTTACCTGTCTCTTTGGTCTCTTCCCATAATCCTAAAAGTTTTATCCAAAAACTTTCTACTATTGACCTCACCCCATTCCTAAGAGGACCATAAGGGGCGTGCATAAGCGCACAAACATGCTTACCGTTCCTGTCCTATTGTTTTTCTTTTCTTCTTCCTATATATATGCTTATACCTCCTTATATTTACCCATATATGTGTTTATTTACTATATAATCTTTTTGTATGATACCTACATATATTGTTGTGACAAAATAAATAAATAAATAAATAAATAATAGCCTGGTCAGTGAGATAGTCGGGACAATAGTCATTGAGGTCAGCCCACACCTGGTTCAGAGAAAAGGCCAACTAGTACTTTTTTTTTAACTTAAACATTCCATCCTCCATTAAACATCTGGGTACAAATATCCCTGTGCAATAACAATCAAAATTTACAACAGTATTCATTACATTGATATTAATTCTCTAATCTTACAATAATAATAATGAGCATAATACATCTATTCATGTCTCCTTCTTAACATATCTTCTAATAAGAATATAATAATAAGATTAAATATAATAATCATGATAGTCATATTAATAAAAATCATCATATTGTTTGCTTCTCTATCGTAACGTTTTCTATATTTCACTGATCTCCATTTATTTCTAACTTCTACTTTTATTTTCCAACCATTCATAAAATAACTCCCATGCCACGTAATATTCAGTTTGTTCTTTCTCCTTTATAGCAAGCAATAATCTATTCATTTCTGTAATATTTCTTGTAATATTTTCCTAATCACATTCTCATCAGTAGGGATCTCTCCACTTTTCCAGTTTTGTGCAAATACAATTCTAGCTACGGTTAATACGTGTATAATTAAATATTTATTGGACCCTTTGCTATAAGTTTCAGGTAAAATCCCAACAGAAATATTTCTGATTTTAAGTCAGTGTGCTGCTTTATCATTTTTTCCAGCCACATTTGTATTTTTATCCAATATTTTTTTGCTTCTACACATGTCCACCAAATATGATAATAGGACCCAGGTATTTGGTGGCATTTCCAACATTTATTTATTTATTTATTTATTTATTTATTTTATTTGATTTTTATACCGCCCTTCTCCCGAAGGACTCAGGGCAGTGTACAGGCATAATAAAACCGACAATACAATATATAAGTTTAAAATACGATTTAAAAAACTTATTTTAAATTAGCCCAATGATTAAAATTTCCCATACTAAAAACCCCGTTTAAAATTAATAAATTTAAACATTAAAATCCCAATTTAAGCCAGCCCCGCGCGGATAAAAAGATGAGTCTTGAGTTCGCGATGAAATGTCCAAAGGTCAGGTATTTGGCGTAAACCCGGGGGAAGCTCGTTCCAGAGTGGGGGAGCCCCCACAGAGAAGGCCCTTCCCCGGGGGGCCGCCAGCCGACATTGTTTGGCGGACGGCACCCTGAGAAGTCCCTTTCTATGGGAGCGTACGGGTCGGTGGGAGGCGTGTGGTAACAGCAGGCGGTCCCGTAAGTACCCAGGTCCTAAGCCATGGAGCGATTTAAAGGTCATAACCAACACCTTAAAGTGCACCCGGAAGGCCACAGGCAGCCAGTGCAGTCTGCACAGGAGCGGTGTTACATGGGAGCTACGTAGCTCCTCTATAACCCGCGCAGCTGCATTCTGGACTAACTGAAGCCTCCGGCGCACTTCAAGGGAGCCCCATGTAGAGAGCATTACAGTAATCCAAGCGAGAGGTAACGAGCGCATGAGTGACTGTGCATAAGGCATCCCGATCAAGGAAGGCGCAACTGCGAACCAGGCGAACCTGGTGGAAGGCCCTCCTGGAGACGGCCGTCAAATGGTCTTCAAACGACAGCCGATCATCCAGGAGGACACCCAAGTTGCGCACCCTATCCTTTGGGGCCAGTAACTGCCTCCAACAGCCAGCCGCGGCTGCAGCTGACTGAATCGGGGTGCCGGCATCCACAGCCACTCCGTCTTGGAGGGATTAAGCTTGAGCCTGTTTCTCCCCATCCAGACCCGTACAGCTTCCAAACACCGGGACAGCACTTCGACAACTTCATTGGGATGGTCCGGGGTGGAAAAGTACAGCTGGGTGTCGTCAGCGTACTGCTGGTATCTCACCCCGAAACCACTGATGATCTCACCCAACGGCTTCATGTGGATGTTGAACAGCAGGGGCGAGAGAATCGACCCCTGTGGGACCCCACAAGTGAGGCCCCTCGCGGTCGACCTCTGCCCCCCTGTCAACACCGTCTGCGACCGGTCAGAGAGATAGGAGGAGAACCACCGATATACGGTGCCTCCCACTCCCAATCCCCCCAACCGGCGCAGCAAGATACCATGATCGATGGTATCGAACGCCGCTGAGAGGTCTAATAGGACCAGGGCAGAGGAATATCCCCTGTCCCTGGCCCTCCAGAGATCATCCACCAATGCGACCAAAGCTGTCTCCGTGCTGTATCCGGGTCGGAAGCCGGACTGGAACGGGTCTAGATAGACATCTTCATCCAGGTGTTGGGGCAGCTGTCGCGCCACGGCACTCTCTACAACCTTCGCAACAAAGCGAAGGTTGGAGACTGGACGATAATTACCCAAAATAGCTGGGTCCAAAGAGGGCTTTAAGGAGGGTCTCACCACCGCCTCTTTCAAGGCGGCAGGAAAACCCCATCCAACAAAGAAGCGTTGATAATCCTCTGAGCCAGCCTCGTGTCACCGCCTGAGTGGCCAGTACCAGCCAGGAAGGACACGGGTCCAGTAAACATGTCGTGCCGTGAAGCCTCCCCAACAACCTGTCCACGCCCTCGGAGCCACAGGGTCAAACTCATCCCAAATGTGCTCAACAAGACGTGCCTCCTCTCCCTCGCTTGATCATCCCAAATTCGGTCCAGACCGTCCCTCAGCTGAGCGATTTTATCGATAGATAACCACTAAACTCCTCGGCTCGTCCCTGCAAAGGGTCATCCCGCACCTCCTGATGTAGGAGAGAGCGGGTCACCCAAACAGGGCGGCCGGGCGGTTATCTGCCGACGCAATGAGGGTGGAGGCGAGGCGCCTCGCTTCTCATTGCCACTAGGTAGGTCCTAGAATAGGTCCTAACTAGTGTCCGATCAGCTGGAGCGACTGGACCTCCAGGTGCTCTCTAGGCGTCTTCTCCGGCGTTTCATCTCCTCAGCCCCTCGGAGAACCAAGGGGCCGGACGAGATCTACGCCGGGTCAGAGGCCGCAAAGGCGCGACACGGTCCAGGGCCCCGGCCGCGGCCCGCTCCCAGGCCACGACCAGTTCCTCAGTCGTGCCGTGGGCCAGATCCTCAGGGAATGGCCCAAGCTCCGGCTGGGACCTCTCAGGGGCCATCAGGCGCCTGGGACGGAACCACCGATAGGTTCCGCCTCCCGCGTGGTGAATGGCGGTTCGGAAGTCTAGGCGAAGGAGAAATGATCCGACCATGACATTGGTTCTGTTACTAAATCGTCTAATACCAGATCATTTAACCACTGTCCAGAGATATAAATCAGATCCAGCATGCCTCCCCCCATGTGCGTAGGGCCATCATTTACTCGAATCAGGTCCAAGGCTGTCATGGAAGCCTGGAACTCCCGAGCTGCCGTCGATGACAAGCCAACTGATGGCAGTTGAAATCCCCATGACTATAAGTCTGGGGGTCTCAACCGCCACAGCAGCCAGTACCTCCAACAGCTCGGGCAGGGCTGTGGTCACGCAGCAAGGAGCCAGGTACGCGATCAACAAGCCCAACTGATTCCTATGACCCCACCTCACATGGAGGGATTCACAGCCGGCAATCTGAGGAACAGTGGCCTCCCTCGGCTCTAGATCTTCCTTAATAACAACCGCCACCCCCCCACCCCTACCTTGGGCCCTCGGCTGATGAAATGCTCAGAAACCTGGAGGGCACAACTCAACAAGGGGCACACCCCCCTCCGGGCCCAACCAGGTCTCCGTAATGCCCATAAGGTCCGCGGACTCCCCCTGAATAAGATCGCAGATCAGGGGAGCTTTATTAGCCACGGACCGGGCATTACATAACATCAACTGAAGATCCAAGCTCTGAGGATCATGGCCTCCTGAGGAACGGGTAGGAACTGAGGGGCCGGAGCACGTGATCGCCTTCAAACATCGAACACGTGCTCCCAGGTCTCGATACACCCCCCCCCTCCGCCATATCTGCCTCTCCCACTAACCACACAGATGGAACCACAATTGTCATCTGGAACATCACCCTCCCCTGAAACCTTCGGACCTATTAACACTCCGCCGCAAACACGCGCAGTGACTGGCCCCACCCTCGGCGGGCTACCCCCAACACCCGCCCTTTCCCTCCCCCCCTTAAAATTCCCCTTAAAATCCCCCGATAAAAAACGACTAAAAGAGTTCATTAAAAATCCCCTAAGCCTCCTAGATTTCGCATGCCATCTCTCGGGGTTCCAAAACCCGTCCTCAAGATGTGCCCTCGATAATGTGGAGGGCCAGACCTGCGAGAGAGGGGAGTCTCGCAGGGCAAGAAGGTCCGCGGTTGAAAATCTTCGCATAAGTAAATAAAAGTACAAAACGGTCAGCAGTCCATCCAGGCCGGTCAAAATGTCAAGGTGTTATTGTAGCGCGGTTATTATAGCAAGGTTAGGCTCCCTGGCTGGCGAGATGAACCATGGACTTCCAGGGCTCCATGGGGCCGTTATTCTGCCCTCAAACCCAAACGGTCCCACTTGCCCCAGGTACAGATGACTAGCCATTCTCCATCAAGTCAGTCAATTGGTGTTAAAGTCAATATGGGCCTTGATGTCAGGGACTCCATACCCAGTTGCTCCGACACTCCAGGCCTGATTGAACAGTCCTAGGCCGAGCTGCCGAGGGTCTAAAAGAGGGCCAGCCACACCTCCGAGTCCTCCTCCGAGGGGCGAAACCCTCCAGATGGCAACATCTGACCCTCCGCCACTACCACTCAGCGATCGATCTTCTCGTCTCTCCTCCTCCCTGGCATTGATGGAAAGACCGTTCTCAGGCATTGATCGAAAACCCTCAGTCCCTGGGAGTGGGGGGGCCGCCCGCCGCCGCTGCCATCACCGCCGATACCCGGAAGCCAAGCGCGGTCGCTGTGGCCATCACCCCAGCCAGAGGCCCAGCAAGGCCCCGACAGAAGTCCGAAGGATAAGCCGAGGAAAACGCCAGGCTCCAAGGGAGAGAAGTCCGGCCAAGTCCCATCCAGCACTGTTGGAAAAAAGGCCCCTAGCCCCTGGGGGGGGCCGCCGCCGCCGCCACCGCCGCCAGACCCAAAGGCCCGCAGCGCCCGCCAAGGCCACGGCCACCGCCCCAAGGAAGGTGGGGAGACGCCGAGGGAGCTGCCGGGCCACCGAGGGGGCCACTGAGCCACCGCAGGGCCGCCGCAGGACCGCAGAGCCGCCATTGGGCCGTCACTGGACCGCCGATCTTCCCGCAGGCCCAGGCAGACCGTAGCCAAAAAACGCCGGGGCTGAACCGCCATAAAAGACGCCAAGGGCAGAGTCGCCGGGGCAGAGCCGCCGAGTCAGGGCAGAGCCGCCACCGAGAAACGTCAGAAGAGCCACCAGGGGAGCCGCCAAGCCGCCGGGCCTACCGCCAAACAACCACCGCCCCGGGGAGACGCTGAGGAAAACCGCCGAGCCTGCCGCCGAGCCTATCAGCTGTTCCGAGGCTCGCGGCTCGGCGGGCCTCAGCCCAAACGCCTCCTCTGATGTTCCGCCGGGAGGGTCTGGGACCGGAGGGCTAAAAAAGACCCCCCTCTCGGTCCCAGACCCCCTGGAAAAGCCGCGGACCGCACCGCGAAGATCGTCACCGCGCCATCTTGACACATGCGCAGGTAGATTTAGCTGACTTATCTTTAAACAACTTTGCCATTCTCGCCAGTGCAAGATGCCATCTATAAAACATCTTATACAGATTTTCTTTATATACAATTGACATTGTTAGTTTAAAATTCCTTTCCAACAATTTCTGCCATTTATGTGATTCTATTGTGTAACCAAAGTTTTTTTGCCCATGCTATCATTGTCTCCTTCACTTTTTCATCTTCCAGTTTAATAGCCAATAAGTAATTATACAGCTTTTTTATCAATTTTTCTTCTCTTCCTGTTATTATCTTATATAATTCTGTTAATTCTTTATAGAAACTATATAATTTAGCATCTTTCTCATATCTAGAATGGATCTGCACTTGTGAATACCATGCCATGTCAATCCCTTGATCACTCAGTTCTTGTTTAGTTTTAAGTTCCTGCTTTTCATTCAAAATATCTTTATATCTAAAGATATTTCCCATGTTAATAACATTGCCTGGCTAGGTGGCTCAGTGACCAAGATGCTGAGCATCGATCCGAAAGATCAGCAGTTTGGCAGTTTGACTCCCTAGCATAGGTCTTCTCCCTCCCAGTTTCCCACAGCACTATGTGTGGCAGGCTTGAAGATCCATAGTAAAAGATGGCTTCCAGGACTGACAGGGTGGCCCAATGGGGTCCCCACTTGGTGCTGCCTTGGTGAGCTGCACTGTGGTCCGGGACTTGACTGTAATGATGAAGCTGGCATAGGGCTAGTCACTTGAGTTGCTGGGATAGAGGCTTGATCTTGGAGGAGGGGAACATCATGGTTGGCTGGGTCAGGATCACCCAAGTTCGCTCAACTTGGCATGCTCACTTCAGGCTCTCCAAGCTCAACTATCAAACCTCTCTGGCAGGCCCTCCAGGGTTTGGCTATGGACTACTGTCCGATATTTCCAGTCCCCGGACTTGTCCAGCTCCAGAGGTCCCTTTGCCCTCCATCCATGAATGGTGGTCATTGACTCCTGCATCGAGGTCACTGGCATGTCTCTCACCAAACCCTGGACCGAGCTCCTGCAGTTGAAGTCTTCTTCGGATCTGGTAGAGATTCCCTGCAGCCAGCCATTCGGCACAGACTTTCAGCTGGGTTGTCATCTAGAAAGTGATCTCGGCCACTGCTTCGGCCACCCACTGTCTCTCCACAGGAGTCTGTACGGCCCCCAGGGAGCAGGACGAGGTGCCCACAATTTCCTCCTCTTATTTCTCCATCACTGCAATCTTCCCTGAGTCTTCGCGGCTCCTGCAAAAGGTCAGGCGAGCAGCCAGGGCTCAGGACCCTGGAGAACAGCTCCAATTCTATCGGAGAATTTGGAATTAGGAGAGAGTCAGCTTGGTGTCAGTGTTCCAAGTAATGCACCCATAGAAAACAGAACTCCAAGACAGGCAGGTTCCTCAAACAAGTTTATTGGATACTTCATATTGGCACAACTGGTGAAAACTGACTCTGAAATTTTCCATGGCTTTCACTTAATTAAAAGTAAAAGTTTCCGTTCCCCCTAAGTCACTGGTCATGCTGTCCAATCCAAGTGCCTGCTTGGTTACTTGCTCCACCTCTGGCAGTTTCCTTGGTTTCCACAGGAAAACTTTATTGTTTTGGCTATAAAATCCCATCTAACTATTTCCCCCCTCCCACTGTTGTGTGGCAATCCTGAAGCCTCCAAGACGGCTTCAGCCAAATTCACCTCAGGGTTGACATATGGATTTTGCTGACTTCAAAAGAGTGACCTTTGTCTTTCAAATGCAGATGGACCACTGAATCTTGTCCTGATGGGTTTGATCTCCTATGTTGTGCCATGTGCTTATGAAGTGGTTGTTTTGTTTCACTAATGTACAGATCGGCTCATGTATCACTGTATTGTATTGCATATATCACATCACACTCCATTTATGTCTGGGGGTTTTATCCTCAGGATGGACAAGCTTCTAGTGCAGGGGTCTCCAACCTTGGTCCCTTTAAGACTTGTGGACTTCAACTCCCAGATTCCCTCAGCCAGCAAAGCTGGCTGAGGAACTCTGAGAGTTGAAGTCCACAAGTCTTAAAGGGACCAAGGTTGGAGACCCCTGTTCTAGTGTATTCTTGGGTTTAAAATGTACACATATGTTGTATTGGTTGAAAATTCTCCTCAGCTTCTCAGATATTCCTGCCAAATAGGGAATGACAATGTTACTGCATTTGTTGTTCTATTCTTTGTCTATAATGGAGAAGCTGTTGCTATATCTTTTTCTGGATTTGATGAAGGCACAGTTAGGATAACCACAAGTTCTGAGTGATTCCTTGATGTGTTTTAGTTCTTGTTCTTTTCCTTTTTTACTAATAGGCAAACTTTTAGCCTGGTGGTGTAGAGTTCTGATCACTCCCATTTTGTGCTCCAGTGGGTGGTGTGAATCAAAATGTAAACTATCCTTCCATTTCCCCACCATCCAATCTAAACTGTCAGTACCTATCCTTCCATTCCACACACACGCACCATCACAACTAATGAAACTTCTTGGATAAGAAGCAAAATGTTTTGTTCTTCTTCCTCAAAAAAAAATCAAAAAAAAAATCCAGTTGCTTTTTGGAAAAGCAGCTTTGAGACAGCTCTGATCTGGATGACTGAGAATCTCCACAGACACTCTTCCTCTTAGCTTACCTTATAAAGCCTTTAGAGATTTGTTCCATATTATTGGTAGTATTGATTTCCTACAGGCCCCACCCAATGTCTTTTCTTCTGTTTGTTCATGTGGGAATCTGATTAAGATGTTCTGAGGTTCCATATAAACTGCCTCTTTTCCTATCTAAAATGATTAATTATTATTTCAATTCATATTTTTAAATTAATGTTCTGTCCCTCAGAACCATGATTTTAAGAATGAAACAATACCAATAAATACTCCTTTTTATGAATCTCAGGTTCTTTCTTATTATTAAAATGACATGAAGATATTTTTCTATTATTTTTTTATACTTCCTTAACCCCAAGCAAAGCATATAAATTGTATCTTTATACAAATATGTTATTTTTAAATAGATTTTTATAGCTGTTTTATTTCAATGTCATATATATACATATAGTCCTGGATATAGCTATTCTGAAAATGCATGTTGTTGTTTTTTCCTCTGCTAGGTCCTATCACTGGGAGCAGATGTCCTCCCAGAGTATAAGTTGCAGGCACCACGCATCCATCGATGGACCATTCTGCATTACAGCCCCTTCAAAGCAGTATGGGACTGGCTTATCCTACTACTGGTCATCTACACAGCTGTCTTCACTCCCTACTCGGCTGCTTTCTTGCTCAATGAAGAGCAGGAAGAGAAGGAGACAGACTGCAGCTATTCATGTGATCCTCTCTATATAATTGACCTCATTGTGGACATCATGTTTATAATTGACATTGTCATTAATTTCCGCACTACTTATGTCAACATGAATGATGAAGTAGTCAGCCACCCAGGAAAGATTGCTATCCATTATTTCAAAGGCTGGTTTCTCATTGATATGGTTGCTGCCATCCCCTTTGATTTACTCATCTTTCGCTCTGGATCTGATGAGGTGAGATATACATTATCTTACACACTGAGGATATATTTGATAGCATATGATATTTGTCATTTGTCAGGTGAACATATTTATTTTATTTATTTATTTGTCACAACAGTATATATAAGCATAAGGATGAAATAACTATACGATATATAAGCATATATATAAGCATAAGTATAAAATAACTATACAAATTGGATACAATCAAAGGGGACATTGGGACAGGAACGTCATGGGTTTTTAGAAGGTTGAAGAAAACTTCTAGAGGAGGATGTGCAAGAAATCATTTTGCTTATAGTTCTTTAAATTTCAGCTTGCACCACAGATGTATTAATCATGTATTTTTTCTAAGTGATGCTAATCAGGCTACGTGGTATATTCTGAGCTTTTCAAACACCGGCTATTGATATAATGCCAATTACAGAACTGATAATGCACCTGTCGTGTCCCACTCCTCCTCTGACGGCCGGGTCTGGGAAGTCTGTATCAAGCATGGCCACAAAGCCTCTGCAGCTTTGCCAAATTCCTGTCAGAGTTCTCAGGGCAGGCAGGAATCCAAGATGTGACTTCAGCAACCAGATTAGACTTTGCCTGACTCAAGGAATGCCAAAAAGCAGATCCTTTATATAGGCCATGGGGTGTGGCTCCATGACTCAGCACTTATCCAGGCCTGCCTCTCCCTTCCTTTTGCTGACGTCGCCTCTCCATTCTCCGGAAGCGGGGATCTGTCCACGTTTTGTCAGCTGCCGGCAATTCTAGCTCCTGGCTGGCTTCTTGCTCACATGCTGTGGGGGGGAGGTTTATTTGCTCAGTCTGTCTGGGCATGGTGCCAGGGCTGGGGGTTGGAGGCATGCCAGGCCATTCTTCTTCACTATCAGTCTCTGGCTCAGATAACAGGAGATGAGAGGAGCCCGGCTGTGGAGAGGGGGGCAGGCGAGGCATAACAGCACCAATACCTAGATGACTCTGGATAAGATGGACACAGTTTGTAGGCATTGTTGGGATTTTTGGATGCTTTAAATACTCTCATCTAAAAAGAAATCTACAGCTTATTTTGGGGCAAATATCATTTTTCTGTAGTTAAAAATTTTAGAAAATTCTGACCTTAAGGAATTGCTATTAGAGAATAATAGTAACAACTCATAAAATCACATAGGTACCTTAAAATGCAAAAAAAAGTAAAATATGCATACAGATAATGCACTGTATTTTAAATGATATTATGGAGAGTATCTATCTGGAAAATATTTCCTCTTTAGACTTTTTTCCTATTTCTTAAAAAAAAAAAGAATGCATTTGCAAGGCAAGTATGACATTTTCATGCATATTTTAGGTTGATTCAGCATGTGCCTATTAAAGATGGAAATAAGATCCAGAAGCCCTGCCATTAATTCATTGTTTGTTCTTTGCTTTCTGCACACTTTCTTTTTCCTCTCTCTAGACAACAACTCTGATAGGGCTTCTAAAGACTGCACGACTCTTACGCTTAGTGAGAGTGGCCCGCAAGTTGGACCGCTATTCAGAATATGGGGCCGCTGTACTCTTTCTGCTCATGTGCACATTTGCTCTCATTGCCCATTGGCTAGCCTGCATTTGGTATGCTATTGGCAATGTGGAGCGGCCATATATGAAGCATAAGATTGGATGGCTGGACAACCTCGGTGACCAGATTGGCAAACCCTACAATAACAGTGACCTCTCGTCTGGCCCTTCCATCAAAGATAAATACGTGACTGCTCTCTACTTCACATTCAGTAGTCTTACCAGTGTGGGCTTTGGCAATGTCTCACCCAATACCAACTCTGAGAAGATTTTTTCCATCTGCGTCATGCTTATTGGCTGTAAGTGCTTCTGAACCTTCTCTGTAAATTTAATTGTATCTCCCTCTCAGCAATAGCAACATTTCATTTTTCTTTAAACATTTCTTCCAAACATTTCTGAGATTTCTTGGCATGAATCCAAAGTTTGCTCTTCTTTGAGATACAGTGTTGGTGATATTCACTGGGGCAGATAGCTGAATCACCATAAATAGCTTGAAGGGATCAGCATAGGAAGAACCAGCTACATCTAGGCTATTATCAGTTCTCAGCTTGTGCAAAGGGAGGTGGGAAAGAATTCACACAGTAGCACATATAAGCGATTATGAGCCCAAAACAAAAGTTTGGCCCATGTAGCTAGTAGACAAATGCAGGTTAGTATCCACATTTATTTATGATCTGCATCAGGCATGTGGTTTTTCCCATACACAGATTGTTCTCAGTACAGTCTAAAGCCGAACTTAGAACAGGACTATACTGCACATTGCATATGCTGCTACACTTAACAGAAGTAGCACAAAATATCTCAGTTCATCTTTTCCATTCATAACACTTTTCTTCTCGGGTAATGTTGAGCTCTTAAATTTTTGATTTAATAATGATGATGATGATGATATAATTATTTTTGTTGTTATAACTTTTTAGCAAGATCAGGTCAATGTTTATCTAAGAATTCTCCCTTGACTTTGGCGTGGAGACGCCAAATCCCCTTGGAATTACTGTGGGAGTAAACTCCCTGTCATAGACATTCTCTGTGTAGGAATTTCTCTCTGTATGTGTGTGTGTGTGTGTGTGTGTTTTCCTCTAGCAGAGGACAATTGTGCCGCTTCTTGCACATATTGTCATACATTTTCCACATAATACATCACAACTGTCTTTGGAAACTAGTATTTCAAGCCTCTATATCAGGCACTTCTTACGCTCAACTGTCAAAACAGCCTCTCAAAATATTTACTACGCCTCCATTCTGAATGCTTCATTATTATATCATTGAAGGATGGCTCAGTCTATCATATCACTGACGGATGTGTTGTCCCCTTCATGTCTAGTAGTTGTATCTCCTGCCTAATCTAGACCAATATTGATTCTGCTGGTGAGCTGACATTGAGCAAATATGTAACTGTCATCCATTCAAGACACCTCAAACTTGGAAACCAAAGACACCTAAGCTAATAATACTTTTATTATAAAGTTTTAGTACAAAATATTGTTATTCTGAATACGCTTTCTCCCTCCTTCCCTTTATTTTCATGAGAACTTGGGAGATTCATGTCTGAGATGCTCTCTTGCATTTCATTTCTGCCCTAGACTCAGATTTCATTGATCTGACCCTTGTCTTGGTTATGGCTCTTCCTCTTGTTTATCAAGGTTCCTTCTGCTGATAGAATAGAATAGAATAGAATTTTATTGGCCAAGTGTGATTGGACACACAAGGAATTTGTCTTGGTGCATATGCTCTCAGTGTACATAAAAGAAAAGATACGTTCATCAAGGTACAACATTTACAACACAATTGATGATCAATATATCAATATAAATCATAAGGATTGCCAGCAACAAGTTATAGTCATACAGTCATAAGTGGAAAGAGATTGGTGATGGGAACCATGAAACGATTAATAGTAGTGCAGATTCAGTAAATAGTCTGACAGTGTTGAGGGAATTATTTGTTTAGCAGAGTGATGGCCTTCGGGAAAAAACTGTTCTTGTGTCTAGTTGTTCTGGTGTGCAGTGCTCTATAGCGTCGTTTTGAGGGTAGGAGTTGAAACAGTTTATGTCCAGGATGCGAGGATCTGCAAATATTTTCACGGCCCTCTTCTTGATTCGTGCAGTATACAGGTCCTCAATGGAAGGCAAGTTGGTAGCAATTATTTTGTCTGCAGTTCTAATTATCCTCTGAAGTCTGTGTTTTTCTTGTTGGGTTGCAGAACCGAACCAGACAGTTATAGAGGTGCAAATGATAGACTCAATAATTCCTCTGTAGAATTGGATCAGCAGCTCCTTGGGCAGTTTGAGCTTACTGAGTTGGCGCAGAAAGAACATTCTTTGTTGTCCTTTTTTAATGATGTTTTTGATGTTAGCTGTCCATTTGAGATCTTGCGATATGATAGAACCCAGAAATTTGAAGGTTTCTACTGTTGATACTGTGTTGTCAAGTATTGTGAGAGGTGGAAGTATGGAAGGGTTTCTCCTAAAGTCTACCACCATTTCTACGGTTTTGAGTGTGTTCAGTTCCAGATTGTTTTGGTTGCACCACAAGGCTAGTCGTTCGCCTCTCGTCTATATGCGGATTCGTCATTGTCTCGAATGAGACCAATCACTGTTGTGTCATCTGCGAACTTCAGTAGCTTAACAAATGGATCATTGGAGATGCAGTCATTGGTATACAGAGAGAAGAGAAGTGGGGAGAGCACACAGCCTTGGGGGGCCCCTGTGCTAATTGTACAGGTATTTGATGTGATCTTGCTTAGCTTCACCTGCTGCTTCCTGTTTGTTAGGAAGCTTGTGATCCACTTACAAGTCTGTTCCGGTACCTGTAGCTGGTTTAGCTTAGTTAGAAGAATGTCTGGAATGATGGTATTGAATGCTGAACTAAAGTCTACAAAAAGGACCCTTGCATAGGTCTTTGGAGACTCAAGATGTTGTAGGATGTAGTGCAGAGCCATATTAACAGCATCATCTGATTACATTAATGGCCCTTAGATTCAAGAAATGAAGTGTAAGTACTCCATTAGTCATGCTGATCTGGATTAGAAAAACCATAAGAAGCACTGACCAAAATGATACGTGGTCTTCAGATTTCAGTCTCAAATCTCAGTCTCAGATTTTAGTTATTCTACTTGGTTCTGCTAGGAATCTAACCATCTTTTCAACTTTTGAGGACATTTGCCATATCTGGAACATTGCTAAGACTCTTGGCTTCATAGTTAAAGATTGGTTTCCAACAATTAACAGTCTTAGCATGCAGTTCTATACAATCACGTTCAATTTTATCTATATGGCTGCTTAGTATATTTTTTTTTTTATTTGCATTTATATCCTGCCCTTCTCCGAAGACTCAGGGCGGCTTACACTATGTCAAGCAATAGTCTTCATCCATTTGTATATTATATACAAAGTCAGCTTATTGCCCCCAACAATCTGGGTCCTTATTTTACCTACCTTATAAAGGATGGAAGGCTGAGTCAACCTTGGGCCTGGTGGGGCTTGAACCTGCAGTAATTGCAAGCAGCTGCTGTTAATAACAGACTGTCTTACCAGTCTGAGCCATAGAGGCTAACTAAAGGATCTTGATTTTGGTCCTCAGATTTACTCTCTTGTGTTTTCTGGCAAGAATCTCTTCAATACCAGTTGTCATACCCCTAGGATAACTATGGTCAATTAATTATTGTAGCTCAAGCCTTACAGCTAGAATCTCAAATCTTGCACTTTGGGACTGAGCATGTATTGTATGCCCAATTTCCAACAAAAAAAAACTTTAGCCAATCCAGGTAATTAACAAAACTTCTCTCTCAAGTACCCAAGGGACAAGGGAAGATACCTACCTAAGTACCCTACTCAAGTACCCAAGGGACAAGGGAAGATAGTAATCTCATATTGCTATCTGAAGAAATATTAAAAAGATGGCTTGTTCCTTCAGCTCATAACTCAAACACTGAATCAACATAACAGTTCTTCTCCTGTTATTTTATTGTACCAAAAGAGGACATCCTTTTCTGAATGTTAATGGTGTTACTTGATCTTGGGACATGCATGGTCGTACTAGTATATATCTTTTATTCCTTCAGGAAAAACAATGCTTGGAAATGCCCATGAATGCACCTTTTTCATATTTCCATCAAACTACAGTATATCTCTACAAATACTTGTAATTCATGATGAGCAGTTCCAATTATCCCTTCTCAGTTTTCTTTATCTCTGTAGGTATTTATTACATGCATGGCATTCATAGTGTCTTTCTACCGCTTAAGGCATAATAAATAGCGGGGATGTCTGCCAGTTTGTGACATTCAATTTTTCAATCTTATCCTTTCTTCAAATATGGGTAACTTGTGAGAAAAGTCATAACCTCATTTTTGCATAAACTTCATAGATGCAAGATATGAGTTCCACAAGGAAAGACTTTTCTACCATATGATAGGCAAAGGGACTATAAAACTGGCTTCTCAAAATTTTTAGTACATATTTCATCAGCTACAGATTATGCCCTTTGTATTATTGAACATAAAGCCACTGCTCCTAGGTGTATCCAGGCATTATTACCTAACATTAATCATTCCTGTTCTCAGATCATTATTACTGATGCAGTGAAGGTGTCCCTTCTATGGTATAGCAAAATACTTAATCTACTGTAGGATGGGGCAACCATTTTCTTCTATAATAATAAGAGACATCTAGCTGAAAACTGGCATCACAAAGTAGCTGCAGTATCCAGTGTTCAGCAACAAGAAATCCTTCAAGTCCTCAAAAATCATGGATCCATTCAATTATCATTCATCCATAAAAACATAAATGTGGGAAATCATGAAAGTTTGATGTGGAAGCTTGTAGACTAGAATAGTGACTTCTGGGGCATGATGAAAACCATGAAAACTAGAGACTATTTCTTCTTTTTATGATGCTTTCTCCTCTTCCTCACTTGAGAAAAACTATTAAATTATGACTGTCTATGCAGATACTCAGTCATCCACATCAGGTTATCCAAAAGTACTTTTTCAGGAGGCAACTGGCCTTTCTTGTTTATTGAAACCACTTGAAGAGGCATTGAGGCCCAACAGTCTGTGCCTGTCTTCAATACAGGGCAAAAAACATCCTGCAGCCAAAAAGGCTCCACACCCATTTATACTGCTCAGGTAACCCTGAAGACACAGATAAACCTCCAAGCAGCTTCAATGACTGTCTAAAAGAATGCAAATGACCAGCTATCTGCAAGGAATATAAATCCTTTTATTCCCCACCATCCAGTCAGAGCTGAAGAAGCTTCTTGAATGAGAAGTGAAACATCTTCAAAGAAAAAATAAGAAAGTCCACTTGCCTCCTGAAAAAGCACCTTTGTGACTAGGTCATGACAGCACTATATAAACAATTCATAATGTTCAAAATGACCAAAATATTTGAGGATTTTCTTCATTATCAAACTAGTAAGGTTACCATGGAGAATTTTAATTTTCAACCAAGCTCAGAGAGTACCAAGGACCCCATGTAGTAGTACTGCCATGTAGTACTGCCATGTAGTATCTCCAATAAATAACTGCCATGTAGTATCTCCAATAAATAACTCAATTTCTCAATCTTATCTACCTTGTCTAAGAATGATACTAAAAACTGGGAAATTATGAGTCTGAGTTCTGTCTTAGCCATGAAAGCCAGCTGGGTGACCTTGGTCCAGTCACTCTCAACCCAACTCATCTTATTTCCCATTATTATGGGGAAAATAGGAGGAGGAATGTGTGTTGGATATGCTCACTGCCTTGACTTAGGGAGGATACAAAATAAAGAAACAAATAGTATTTCCAGCAAACGCCTTACAGATCTTTTCAATTATCCCCAATATTCTTTCTATGAATATTATACTCAGGCAATCCATCCTAAAACACATTTTATTTATTAAACAATTATTAAACAAATAAACATTTTCATAGATGGTACAGGATTGATCATTTCACTTCCAGTGTCCAATATCCTCAAATATATTTTGAGGTGGGGTAGTCAATGCAAGATACATTTCTTTGTTTTTGGGGGGTTCTTTGGTTTCTTTTCACTGATTCTTCTACTAATGAAAGCCATTTAAGAGAGTATTGCTAATCCTATCTATTGCCTGTCCTATTATTGTGCTACTGTAGAATAAAAACATGAATAGCACCACTTTTCTCAGCCAAATCTGGAGCTAATGAAATTTAGTCCTATAGATTGACTTTTCACCTCTCCTCAAGGATAGTCTGTTCTTGGTTTATTTTTTTAAAGTTTCCTTTGGAAATTTCCGCAATGCCAGCAATATCAGAGTTGAAAATATGTTAACACTCATCAACATAATGGAATACAAAATCAGTATTTGTTGGTTTCTTCACCAATCTCAATATTATCTATACTGAACCCTTGGCTACTTTGAACTCTTGGCTAATTGCCAAAGCAAAGACATTTTATAAATAATGTCCAATATCCTTTTATGAGCAAGAATATTTCTGACAAAAAAAAGATAGTGTCCCTTTCTATTGCTGTCAGTAGATGCTGTTCCTGAAGTTTTGGAGAATGTATGATCCCAGTAATTTCTGTACTGTCTTGTAGGTAGAAAGAAGAGATTTTTCTGATATATGATTTCATAGAGGGAAATCATATAAATGAAACAGGGGGTTTCATTTATAAGAGGGGCTTTACATCACCTCAATAATACTGGAAGAGGCTATATGTCACAAGGGAGGAAATAGTGTGATGTATGCAATTAATTCCCATATACATTAATATACTGTAATTCATATCAAATCCATTTGAAACCATTCAATCTGTCTCTCATGCACACATCCACAAAGGTATACAAATAGACCTTTGTCAATATATTAAAACTGTCTGTACAACTGTGTTTATAGCTGTCTGACCTTTATGTGCGCTGCTATGTGCATACACAGTATTTAATTCTCTATTTCTTTTAACGCCTGCTCTGTCTAGGAAAATGCCAGTCCCTTGCTTCTCTATGTTTGCAGAAGAGTTATATCCTAATCAAACAGTCAGATAATTTGACCCTCTTAAGAGATCCTTAAATTGCTTATGTGTCTGCACTGCCATGTCTTGCTGCATTCTTATAAAGCTTAGGATGAACCTCATAGTTGCACAAAACATTGAGGAAATTAGGAGAATCTTGAGGCAATTGTTATAATGATAAAGCTGTGTTTACGTAGTACTAAAGCTACGATAAAAGAGTCAGTCAGAAGGGGAGTTCTGCTCCCTCCAACTAACTAGCAGCTTACCCTGCTAGGCAAAGAAATATTACACTCAGTAAGGTAATATTTATTCCCATTTATTCTCATTTGGCTTTTCATTTTCATAGTGTAATCACCATAAAAGAGCCAGGCCATGCAGCAACTGTTCAACCTGCAATGGCACTGAATGAGGGCTACTTACATGTGTGCTCCAGCCATAGCAACTTCCATGCAGTCACACCATTAGCAACCTTCTTTGCTGGCTTCTGACAAGCAAAGACATTGAGGAAGCTGGCAGGAGGTTGCAAATGGTAATGATGTAGTCATTTAATGATCCATAGTGATTCGCTTAACAACAGGAAATGGGAAGTGTCAGAATTTCTGTCACTAAGCAGTGCAGGCACATGGCATCATGCTTTATGACTGCGTCACTTAGTGATGGCGATTTTAGTTGCCATTGTTAATGGAAGATTACCTGTAGTGAATTCTCCATCTAGAATAAACTGCTGATGGCAGAGAAAATAAACACACACACACACACACACACACACACACACACACACAAGTAAATAAATAAACAAATAGTAAGATAAATTGCCCAGTTTCAGAAAGGAAATTTGTGTCCAACTGCAGTCAACTCAGCTATAGAGAGGGTTTATGCATCATTTTATTTTAGAATAATGAGATGGAAGGACAAGCAACACATATACAACTTTTATGACATCTCAATAGTAAAATTTTGCCTGGTATCTGGACTGTGGGACTCATTCGGTCGATGTTCTGTGAAATAATTGACATGTGCTTTTCAAAGGCACCGTGCAACTGGGCACGGTCTTTCTGTCCTGAACCCTTCAAAATTGACAATTGTCCTCTTCTTTCAGCTCTCATGTATGCTAGCATTTTTGGCAATGTTTCTGCTATCATCCAGCGCTTATACTCTGGCACAGCTCGCTACCACACCCAGATGTTAAGGGTCAAGGAGTTCATCCGTTTCCACCAAATCCCCAATCCTCTACGCCAACGCCTTGAAGAATATTTTCAACATGCCTGGTCTTACACCAATGGTATTGACATGAATGCGGTAAGTCAGAAAAACTTGAGTTTTAGATTCTTGGAGTATATGCATGTTGGCAAAACGTAATTTTGAGTTGGAGCTTAAGTGAGTATTTACATGTCCCATTACAGTTGAAGATCCTAACATTTCAGAAAACAATTACTGTAAGTTTCCATATACTGTTGGGACCAATCTAGACAAAAATGTTATAAACCATTTCACAAGATAACAACTGTTAATAATATTTTTTTTATTTAGAGTATGTCTGTCTTATTAATGAAATTGGTTGCACTCAGAGAAAATTCAGATTTAAAAGAAAAATTCAGATTTAATATATATATATATTACCATTATGATGTGTTTTATATGGGGCTGCCCTTGAAGAATATCCCGAAGTTTCAGCTGGAACAGAATGCAGGAGTGTGTGGACAGCTGTGTGTCTATCCTTAAAGAAGCACATTACAACTTTATTATACAAGCTGCATTGCTTCCAGGTCCAATTCAAGGTGCAGCTTTGATAATTAAAGGCTCCATGGCATGGGGCTGGTTTATTTTAGGGACCAATTCTTTCCATTATATCTGCTTGTCCCATCATGTCTATCAGAAAAAGGTATGTTGCAGGTCTCATCTGCCAAAGAATTATATCTGCCAAATGCCCATGAAATAGGCCTTTTCTGTCATGGCATCTACTCTGTGGAAAATTAGCCCTTCTGAAGTGAGACTGGCCTCATCTCTGCTGACCTTACAGAAGTCCCTCAAAAAATGTTTGTGTCAATAGGCCTGGGGGTTGCAAGGAAATGGGGATCCCATGAAGTGGGATATTCTTTGTAATATCTCCTAGTCTTTTAATAATTATTTTAATTTTTGTATTCAGAGATTATTTTTAAACACATTTAATGGTGTCATTATATATCACCCAGTCATATTTTGTGAGATGGGCAGCCATTTCAATATTATAGATCAACAAATGTATAAATAAAATCTCTTTTCCTGGTTTACACTATTGCATGGATGATATTGAAGTAAAATAATTCAATCTACAGTGACAGTTCATGAGGCAGAAACACTTATCAAATTAGAATGTACATATTCACCGGAGAATAGCAGCAGGCTAATCCTCCATTTTCCTCATCACCTCATGGTATATGTGAACTTGAAATTAACGTCTTTTAGTGCCACTGTGCTTGTTGCTACCCCATTCCAACAATATCAATAGCACTTAGACTTATATACCACTTCATAGTGCTTTACAGGACTCTCTAAGTGGTTTACAGAATTAGCATATTATCCCCAACAATCTTGATCCTCATTTTACTGACTTCAGAACGATGGAAGGTTAAGTCAAGTTTGAGCCAGTCAGGATCGAACTCCTGGCTGTGGGCAGTGTTAGTCTGCAATACTGCATTCTAACCACTGCGCCACCATGGAACAATGAAGTGGCAATTTTGGCAGTTACGATTCTTTTTCCTGATTGGGAGCAACAGGCTTAATTTAGCTTTTTCTGAGCAAAAACCTGACAGAGCAGTCTTTAAATGAACATATACATTGTAAACCACCCTGAGTCTTCGGAGAAGGGCGGGGTATAAATGTAAACAAAAAACAAACAAAAAAAAATATGATTGTTTTAGTTAGATTGTTGGAAAAGAAGAGAGTGATAGCATTGTTCAAGTAATATTAAAATTATTTTTTATCACTGGGTATGAGGTCTAGATAAATAGATAACTCCAGGATTGACAAAAGTTATTACCTGGAATGAAACAAGGAGAAAATCGGTAACAGTTGACCATTCAATCTTAGAAGCTTAGTTTCTGAATGAATCTGGAAATATTTTAACAACTCATGAAATGTCTGATACTTAAAGTTTTATTTTATTTATAGATGGCCTTTTTCTAGTTTAATTCTCTCCATCAATATAACCAACAAATCCTAAATATATTACTCTACAGAATATGGGTTTGAGATACAGGAAGATTCACAGAATTCATTTGCTTATCTATGCTTTTCATTTTACTCAGGTGCTGAAAGGATTTCCTGATTGCCTACAGGCTGATATCAGCCTCCACCTCAATCGCACCCTTCTCCAAAATTGCAAGGCCTTCCGAGGAGCTAGCAAAGGCTGCTTACGTGCCTTGGCAATGAAGTTCAAGACAACACATGCCCCTCCTGGTGATACCCTGGTGCATTATGGAGATGTCCTTACCACTCTTTATTTTATCTCACGTGGCTCCATTGAGATCCTCAGGGAGGACATAGTAGTGGCCATTCTAGGTGAAAAATTTTCCAGGATGGGGGATAGCTTTAGAAAATGGGGGGAGGTGGATTCATTTCAGCCCATTGGTTCCTTTGCAGCAAGTAGAGGGTGGTCATTAGGCCATCGAGGAACTATCAAATTGTAAACTCTGTCCCTCCATTTTCCCTTAAGAGTGAGGGCACTACAGTTCCAGCAACATATTGAAGCTGAAAAAAGCAACTTCTTTATCCTATCTATATGTGGCAAGAACAGTACAACTTTTGGTGTATATGATTCTCCTTCTTAACCTGTAGCCATCCATATACTCTGTGTGTGTGTGTGTGTGTGTGTGTGTGTGTGTGTGTGTGTCTGGCTATAGATATAGGTAAATATAGATATTTACATACGGATTACAGATATAGACCTATGATGGCGGACCTATGGCACATGTGTCACAGATGACACACATAGCCATATTGGTGGACATGCAAGCTCAGCTGATTTTTGGGCCTTCTGGGCCCACCAGAAGTAGGGAAACAGGCTGTTTCCTACTTCCGAAGGACCTCGGGGGGGGGGGGAGGCCTGTTTTTCTTTCCCCAGCCTCCAGAGCCTTTCTAGGAGTCTGGGGAAGGCAAAAACAGCCTTTTTGCACCCCTCCGGAGGCTGGAAACGGCCCGTTTGCCAACTTCAGGCTCACTGGAGCAAAAAAAGGGCGTACTGTACCATCGCGTGCCAGGAGCAGGGGGAGTGGGGGGGCGCATGCATGCGTGGAGGCAGGGTGCATAGAATTATGGGTGTGGGCATGCGCATGTGACCTCCCCAACTGTTCCTGGCACGCAATGGCAAAAAGGTTAGCCATCACTGATATAAACATATAAATAAATCTTACTTACATACATTCAAAATATGAACGAAAAGAATCAATAATTGCCTATTCATTTGGCAAAAGGCTAAGGAGAAATGGCAGCAATGCTCATTATTATTTTGGTTTAATCTTCTCCAGTGACAAAGTGTTTCACTAAATAATTATGAAAAACAATTTTTGCAAATTGCAAAAAACAAAGGGGCAGGATTGAAGGCTGAGATTTTTTTAAATTTGAATTTATATCCCGCCCTTCTCCGAAGACTCAGGGCGGCTTACATTGTGTTAAGCAATGTAAGATTGACAGAAACATACTGTATATTAACTTTGTTTGAGTTTAAATTTTCAAATTGCACTCTAGGATATTGAAGGAACTAGCAGAGGTCTGGCTGCATCATTAATAGTTATTGAGAAATTTTGAAGTGTCAATTGATGGAGAGCAAATTTTATCCTTACCTTCAAAAAGGAGAAAAGGAAGATGGTGAAACCACAAACCAGAGAGTCTGACATGATTATTTGGAAGTTTCTAGAGCAGATAATACAGAGATTGATTTGTAAGAAGCTGTAAACAATATATAAGTAGTTCTCATTTAGTGACTGCCTTGTTTAGCAACAAGTTAAAGTTACTTGTTGCTAAAAATGACAAATCCTTACATGCATGACCTTTGCAGATCTATACAGCCATGGAAAACTGAAATAAGCTCATAAACAGAGTTGTGATTGTTTCTCTTAATAACTGAGTTGCTGTAACTAAACTGTGGTAACTAAATGAGGTTAAAAGCAACAGGCTAAAATTTAGAGAATTATGAGCTCAAGTTCTGTCTTAGGCATCAAGCTAGCACAGTGATCCTAGACCATTTACTTAGCCCTTCCAAACAAAACATTTTAAAACACTATCAACAAAACTGCAGGGACTTGTCCAGACAATCACCGTGACCTTGACTTGAAGATAACAAAAAAAAAAAAGAGACCAATCATGATTGAATTTGCCAATAAAGTCTTTTCAGATGGACCTTATTGCAATTCAATTTTTGTTTGGTAACTTGCTTAATATATTCTCGATATGTTATGGCTATAATACTCTGATTTCAGCAAGAAGAAAACTGATAGTCATTTTAAAGAAAAAAAATACAATTCAGGAAAGTAATGAAAGAAAATAAGATGGGCTAAGATTATTATTTCAAGATGGCTGGATTGGGATACAAAGTGCAAATAGCAACTTGCAGCCATTGTTTTGTAAGCAACATTTTAAAAAGGTTATCAAGGCAAGGGTATCAAACTGGATTTCTTTGTGGGCTGGATCAGCATTGTAGTTCTCCTCCACGGGCCTGCGGAGTCGGGGGGGGGGGAGCTGAGAGCAGGGGGTGGGGAGACAGGACAGACACCTCCTGCAGCATTTTACCTGTCAAAATGGGGCATGGGGGGCACATGGGGGGCATGTAAGAAGCCTCCACATCTCATTTTCACCCTCTATGGCCTCCTGCAGCACTCTGCTGGCTGAAAATGGGCCTCCTGAGGTCCCATGTGGCCTATTTTCGGCCCGTTTTCACAGGCAGATGCACTGTCCTTTGGGCCGGTCCTTTGATATTCCCAGGCTGGCCCCACCGGCCAGATTTAAGCCTTGAGTTTGACACGCCTGATTTAAGGCAAGGAGAAATCATTTAATACAAAAAATAAGTTTAATAGAGGTTCTTTTTTTGAAAGATAGGTGACAATATAAAAATTACATATTTGTTTAATAAATAAATAATAACATTTTAAAAATTATTTGGGATCAGTTTTTTCTTATTTATTATATAAAATAAAATGTTTTCATTTTCTAAAGTTAATTTAAAGTTTAATTATTAAAAGTGGTATATTTATTTCTTGCCAAACCCTAATCAGGTTATTTTTATTCAGAGTAGATCACATAAATTCACTTTATTATTTTAGGGGGAACACAATATTAAAAGTATCATTAAATTGTTGAATAAAATTCAAGGTGATTTTGCTAGATTAAAGGAATGATCTAAACATGGCAGAATCAAATTTAACTGATTCAAACGTAATGTTTTTCACTTAGAAAACAAAAGTCAAATGCAATGATTGGAAGGGAATATGATAGTATTTTTCAAATCACAAGATGCAGAACTGTGGATTTAAGCTATAGAAGGAAAGATCCTAATATGGGGCAGACATCCCAAGAGTTTGACAGTGGAACCATTCACTGATCACTGTGGTAGGCTACACAGACAATTGTCAGAGGCACTTAAATTTGGATTTCTACACTGAGCAAAGGAGTTGGAGACAACAATCTAAATAAGTGTTTCCCTATCTTTAATAAGTAGGCTATGGGATACCTGAGGAACAAGTACTTTATATTTCTTATATTTATTTTTAAAAATACTAATGAATAGTTCTAATATGAATGGATTCTAATCCTAATCTGAGTTGTCGGATTAGGTGCAAATGAAAAGCAGTCATCATTTGTATTTGTACAATTTCCTATAATATTTCCACTGTAATGTGTCAATAGGTATCAAGGACCAGCCAAAGGAGTGACTGAATAATTGTTTTAATTCTAAATAGCAACAGCAAAATTACTATACTTTAATAGGAGTTCATGTGTTGTTTAGGAAAGAACGACATTTTTGGAGAGCCTATCAGTCTGTATGCCAGACCTGGAAAAGCCAATGCAGATGTGCGAGCCTTGACTTATTGTGACTTGCATAAGATTCACCGGGAAGATCTCCTGAAAGTCTTGGATATGTATCCATCCTTTTCAGATAACTTTTGGAGCAATTTGGAGATAACGTTCAACTTGAGAGATGTGAGTATCTAATATGGGAAGATAGAAAAGATTTGAGAGAAACATTTTTAAAAGGTTAACCAAGGCCATACCCATATTAACTCCTTGTACCTAAATTGACATGAAAAAGGAGTTGTGTTAGAAGAATTAAGTACAGTTTGTCTTTTTTTGGCACGAAAGTAGGTCACATTAATCTAACTAGCAGACCTTTCAATACATAAATAATTTTTATGATATTTTACATTGTTACTCAGCTATTCAAAGCCCAAGCAATTTTATGCATTTATGCATAATGTTGGGAACAATTTACTTTTATGTTCTTTCTAAAACATGAATATCTAAATATTTCTGATCTATTTGGATAATTATAAAGAGTTTGGATGTTCTAGCTGCTCAGAATTACTTTTTCCACCATATTTTACACTTTGCCCTGTTTTTCCTTTAGGCAGATAGTATTCCTCGTTCTTTCCTCAGTGAAGACTACACATGCAACTATCGCCAAACACGTCATCATAAACATTCTCCCTGCCAAGCTAACAAAATTGGTGAGTTAGCCTCTTGGGAATTGTACTAAATTCTGCCATTAAAATTAGGAGGAAAGTAGGAAATCCGCTACTGCCACCTTGTGATTATTTCCAAAAGTATCTTTTTCAATCTGGGCCTTCCAAATATGCTGAATTGTACAGTTCCTATCATCTCCCAGTCAATGCAGTCCCTGGGCAAAGGAACTGTAGTACAATAACATTTGGAGAATCAGGCTTTGTACTGTAAGTATATGAAGACAAATCTGTCACTTTAGCCAATCACCCAGATTTATCACCTATAATTTATCAAGTGTAATTTGGAATGCAAAAATAGCTTCCTAGTAGATCTGCATCTTACTGATGCTCTGGATTAAAGAAAAAAAGCATTATGTTACGCTCTTTGGCTTTGAATTCAGTTTTATGTGAATTATAACCTTCAGGACCTGTAAGACATGATTTATCTCATTCATTATCATCATATCTCATGCATTATTTAGAAGATATTTAATAAGGCATCTAAGACCACAAGAAAAAATAAAGGAATTATTCCATTTAATTGTTGACAAATACAATATATTAATATATTTGGACAACATATTTATTCCTATGCAGAAATACTGTATACATTCTTTGCTTATAGTTGTCTTAAAGATTCTAGAAAGACTATATTATTACAGTTGTTATTAAATTTACCTGCACAAAGTAAATGATTTTTGCTGCTCTATATATTGAATGTGAAACAATAGTCGACATATTTTATATTTCTCATCACCATGCAGGATGTTAAAATGTCCAGATGTTTTTATGGCCTAATTATGGCCATTGTATTTGTAGAAATTTGAGAGATTCTGTCAGTATTTAATCATTTCTCAGACCATGTGAGGCTTTTCTGCATTCTTTATACCTACTACAGATTCAGATAGCATGGATGCAGGCAACTCAGACTTGGAGCAATGTCATGGATACTCTGAATTTACACCAGTGCAGCATCCTGACATGCACAGCACCACAACATCCTGCTCCCAAATGAGTGAAGAGGAAGCCAAGATGCCCAATCCCATCAAGGTTGATCCTTTCACAGATACTGAAAACAATGATTTTGTCCCAACTGTGGTAAACCTGGTCACTGATGGCACAAAGGCCAATCAACTGGTAACTGAAGAAAATTTAGCCTACGCAGGTATGGGTAACTATTGTTCATGTAGGGTGTAGAAATGAAATAATGTTTGACTTGAGGTTTATGATTAACTAGTAGGGCTAGTTCAAGAATCTTATTTTTATAACCATGTTAATTTTTGGAATAGACATTTATTTGTTTAGGACATAACACTGTTGCTTGCCTCATGAATATTAAATTCCACAAAATTTTAGGAAGCGAGTAGTTTGATTCCTGGAGAAGAATTAGTGTGACTAAAATGTCACTTATGCACCAAAAATCATAGACATTTTCACTTATTTTTGAGTACATATGGGGGGGGGAGAGAGAGAGACCCACTAAATAAGGAGGTTTTGGAGTTTTTCAGGGTGCAGAACCAATTTGCCTTTAAAGAGCAAACAAATTCCAACACCCTTGATCAAAAAGGGTGTTCTGACCCTATCAGCTGACAAGTGATATACCTTAGTGCTTTTTGGGGGGAGCGGAAATTTTGAGTAGTTCGGAGAACCGGTAAATATCTTCTCTGAGGTATACGCCCCCACCTATTCTCTGCCTCCCAGATTCCAGCTGATTGGGAGGAAATGAGGATTTTGCAGTAATCTTCCCCTGGAGTGGGATGGGAATGGAGATTTTTCCTTCCTCTGCCACGCCTACCAAGCCATGCCCACCCAGCCAAGCCACATCCACCAAGCCACACCCACAGAACTGGTAGTAAACAAATTTGAATCCCACCACTGGATTAAACCCTTTTCTTTAGCTCCTTGCTGTCAGATCTTAAAGATAGGCTAAGACAGGAAGAGGATTTCAGGCTATTTAACTAACATGTTTTAGGATGCAATAACCATTTGGAAAATCAACAGAAGTTTTTCTCTATCCCTACATTAAGCAGAATCAAGGTGGACTGATTTTGAATGCTTTCCTCTTTCCTAGAATTGACTTGTCTTTTATTTTTTCTTAACAGCTATTGCAGACTTTTATCAAGGTTCTCAACCTGCTTCCTCTACACCTGTGGAAAAAAAAATTCCTGTTCCTCCCTTATAGAAAAGAAAATATTGTTCCACATGGGACTATGTTTTTTAAAAAGCACACCTTCTACTCCAGGAATTAAGACTTAGCCTCTAGCAGAGAAGATTCTCTCTCTCCAAATTCCTCATTGAGTGGATTTTTTCCCCACTCTTAATCCCATGGAATCTATTAAACTCTTAAGAGTTCTTTTAAATCCAATTTGAAAACCCTCACAATAGATGAATTTAAGATTCAGACATTCAGCAAAAGAATGGAATGTCCTCCTTATCCTCTAGCAAGCACAGCCTTAAAATCAAGCATTGTCTGTTTTTTCAATATCTAACAAGCTTTCTTTCCCGAGTAGCATTTTTCTACAATGCCGCATTTCTCTAGTAACTACTAACTTACTCTAATAAGTGCTAACTTGTGTTAACAAGTTCAACTCTTTGACCTAAAATTAATCCTTTGTGTTAGTGTAATTTATTGTAGGAACAGAATACTTTGTTGATTTTACCATATCAAACCATGAGCATCGCCATAGTAAAATACAACAAAATGAGATAAGGTAAGATGCAGCAAAATGTGATAAAATAGGCTATGGTGAGATAAAATAGACTAAAATATAGTAGGAAACAGGCTAAAAATAAAAAAGTAAGATAAAATAGCACAAAGTAAAATAGAATGCAAAGATAGATAAGGAAATGAATCCTAAAGTTCAGAAACAGCGTGTGTTTAAGTGAATTCATCAGTTTCACATTTCAGATCCTCAATGTATAAAACATATTCTTTATTGGAAAGCTCTGATTATAAATTTAACAGTTCTAGTGACTACATTTATATGTGTGCCCTGAAAAAAATAAGGTAATCTTTTGGGACCCATTTATGGTTCTGTTGAATAGTGTCTGTAAGACTTGAATCCTTGCTGAGGCACATAATTGATAACTGAATAGGAGTATATGTGCTAATGTCTTCTGTTTCTAATGTTCCACAAATACACATTCTCTGATATGGCATTTGACTTCCCTATTTGATCATAGAATCTAGCAGTTTGAATCTTGAATCTTTCATATGGTAAGAGCTATTTATGATACTGAGTCAAATCCATTGTCAAGTATTTTTCTCCTTGGAAGATTATTTTATTTTTGGCCAGCCATTTCAACAACTTGATGTTTGCAAGTGGCTCAATATTAGTTTAGTTTACCCAAAACTCTTTGTTTGAATGTTGCCCTGGCCTCAGTGGCAGACTGAGGATAGGTATTGTGCTGAGAGGCCACGATGTGAGACAATTTGGAGAAACTGATTGATCCATGTGGTAGGTTGAAGTGTGCCCAACTGTTTTTTAAGGCACCTTTGTGGTACATCATCAGTTTCCACTGAGAGGATCATAGATTAATAATTAAAAACTTTCATTATTGTTATACTATAGATGGAGGGGTACCTCTTTCTATTTGTAGTGCTACTACAGATGTATTCCTATCAATCCCTAGAATAGTTCTTAAAAAGTATACCTATAATTTTGTTCAAGTAAGGGTACCTTTGATAGGCCATATGTTAACATTAATACAATTTTTGCTTTGTGGATCTTTAAAATACAAAACATTTTAGAGCTTGTGGTTGTCTTCGCAGAACTTCATTTGAAGTGGTTGGCTAAGATTATATCCACCCCTAAATCAGTGGTGAAATCTGGCCAGATCTATTCGGCTCATGCAAACTGGTAGTGCTGGTAGTAGGAGGCTCTGCCCACCTGCCGGGACGTCATTACAACCTGTTTTTGATCCTCTGTGCATGCACAGAAGGCTACCGCGCACTTCCGTTTCCGAACCAGTAGTGAAAGTAAGTGGATTTCACCACTTCCCTAAATATGATAAATTTTATAACTCCCATCAGATTGCCTGTTGCATTTGGGCTGTCTTTCCATCAAAACCACTACCTTTGATTTAATCTTATTCAAAAGCATATCAGGCACTAAATTTCCTCATTAATCTTCTCAGGCCTACTTAGGAGTATGCCGTCAGAACCATGTCACTTGCATCCAACAGAACATTGATATACCTGTTAAAGTTCTTTGGCATGTGGACATTAATAGGATGGAGAAATCCCAAGATGTCATTAGCATAAAGGTTGAATTGCATCTGGGCCAAGCTGCATCCTTGTCTAACACCTTTGGAAGTGGGCCTTAAGTTGCTTAGTACTTAAGTTACTTAGTACTAGGCTACTGCCAGAAATTGATAAGACCTTAATCAATTATGTACTGAAAGTTTTTGTCTTGTAACTGTCTCTAGGATATTCATGCCACTAAAACAAAAGTCTTTATGATACTGGAAAAAGTGCTTTCATATACATACAAATATATAGGCTAAGTCCGTTTTTTGTAGTTTTTCTCTGTAATTTTTGTTGCAAATGCCAAAAGTTAAACAATTAGTATGTTCTCCTCTCCCCATCACCATTTGTCCTCCCTTTTTTTTCTTTTCAGGTATCAAGTAAACCTAAATGTATCACCAATACAGGGTTGGCCAGTCTTTATAGATTAAAATCAAGGAGATCAAAGACAAAAGATATGCCCATTGGTCTCACTCTCAAAATCACTTTTCCTTTCCTTTCAATAATATATATGTGCTTATCAAGATGTCCAAAAAGAATACAGATCAAAGTACCAGTATTGATCTTTTAAATACCTTCTCAAGAGGGGCCCAGGATATTTTCATCTTCAGACACGACTGGCAATGAAGAACAAAATGGTTTTAGAAGCATTAAAGAAATTTGTAGCCCTTGAGATACGGCAAAAGCCATCATATTTTGTTTCATACTCCAGAAATGGGAGACTAGCATAAAGATATTTTTTTATTTCCTCCCTACAGCATACTGATACGAGTCTTTATATATATTTTTGTACAGTATATAATTTTTAAATCAATAGGACAATGCAAACTGAGGAGAGGGAATTGTAAGAGGGAATATTCTAATGAAATTTAGAGAACAAGTGAGTGACTGATTAAGACCAAACAAGGGTAGGACTAAATACAACAACTTATATTACTTAATGAGAAAAAGACACTTAACAAACATTGTAAGAATTATAAATAGGAATTATTTTAAACCAAGTATATTTGTGACCTGATATTTAGGTACAGCTGACATTCATCTGGCTGTAGTGCAAAAGCTGACATGCTGAAAACTGGTTTCCACTGTGCAAAACTACTGTAATTTCTAATTAAAAACAAGAAAACCTGACAGGTTTTGCCAAAATAAAAACAAACTTAAATAAGCCTTCCATTGATCTTTTGTATCAACTCTAATTATTGTAATTAATTAATAATTGCTAGTTTTAGTGTTTTACATTGTTAGTATAAACTGGTTTAGTTTTATATTAATAGTATAAACTGGTGTATACTAATGGTTTAATTGGTTTTATCATGTTTCTATTTTTTTCAGAAATAGATGTTTTAAATAGATGTATTAAACAGCTTTTTAAAATGAAAAATGACATAATGATGCCATAAATTGCTTAACATAGTATAAGCCTCCCTGAGTCTTCGGAGAAGGGTGGGATATAAATGCAAATAGAAATGCAAATAGAACCAAAATCAAACCCTTTAATTGTTAATTTATTAAATTTGTTTGCTGCCCATCTCGCAGCAAACTGACCCTTACAACATTAAAAGCAATAAAACCATAAAAATATGTGCATCTAATAGCTATACAAATACAACGTAATTAAAAGGCAGGTTGGGTGGGAGGGAGCAGGATGCATGGGGGGTGGAATCTGCTATCAGTCTAGCATGATACTCTGCTACTTGCTACTTAGAGCCCGAAGCCAAATGGCGGACTGAGGTCTTCAGGCTCTATGGATGGTCAGGAGGGTGGGAGCAGATCTCATTGGAGAAGGCAAGAAGTTCTAAAGGATAGGAGCCACAAGAGAGAAACCTTTTCTTCTGGACCCCAGCAGCTGGAGTTCCTTGATCAACAGGGTCCACAGCCTGCCTCCTCTGCTGGTACAGATGAGGGAGGCCAATCCCATTGGGTTGAAATCGCTCCTCAGGTAATCTGGGCCAATGCCATGCAATTTTACATAGATAACCTTTTTCTTTCAACTCCCAGCAACATCATTGGATGTTTCCAACCTGTTCACATTCTGGGAGAAAAAAAAGCCCAGTCTCTTGTCGGAGCCTTTCCAGCACATCTCCTTGGTACATAGTCCAATGGGCACACCTCTAAATCCTGAGGATGGACCACGGCAGATTGAAGCAAAGCTGGAATGCCTGCAGGCACAGCTTAGCAGGTAAATTCAGACATTCAGTGATTTGAAAATAAGAATGTTCCAGTTCTAATAGCTTTGGAATTCAACAACGCAACCCAAATTCCTGAAAGTAATTGGGCATGAGAGATGCTGCTGCCGAGTTCAGTGCTCTTCTCTCAAATTCAACAAATGTATGAAGCTGCTGGACAAGCAGCATCCATCACCATTATCAATTTTAAAATGTTGTGAATGTCTTATTATGGTATCTGGGGCTATGAAGGACTGGATAGGAACAACAGGTTTCAGTTAAACCCTGACAAGACTGAGTGAGTTTGAGGCCTGCTGGTTCTAAGACTTTACAGGTAGTCCTCAACCTACTACTATAACTATGACTGGAATCTTGGTTGTTAAGTCATGTGGTCATTAAGTGAATCATCACACATGACACGTGTCAGGGTTCCAAGTAACACCCCCAACGAAAGAAAGAGATGTCATATTGGCACATCTGGGAAAACCCAAATCCGAAAGCTTCCAGGTTTTCTCCACCTAAAAGAAAGTTCAAGTCCCTTCCCCTGCACCTACATGTCCATCACATGGTCTAATCAATGCACCGTTCTAACTGGAGATGCCTCCCAGTCATGCCACTCCAGGGGCAGGCAGAAGGGACTTGACTCCTTGACTCTCAGAGAAAATAATGTTTTTATGGCTAGATATCTCCACAACTCCATGCAATCCCCCCTCCCAATTTTCCACAGCACTAAGTATGGCAGCCCTGAAGATCCAAAGAAAAAGATGGTCTCCAGAGCTGACAGCATGTGGTTGTGAATCTGGCTTCCCCAACTGACTTTGCTTGTCAGAAGCTGGTTAGGAAGATCACATATCATAATTATGTGAACTCAAGACACTGCACCTGTCATTAATGTCAGCCAGTTGCCAAACATCCAAATTGCAATCACATGGCTGTCAGAGGATGTAATGGTTATAATTTTGAGGAGAGGACATGTGTCACTTTTTCCAAGGCTGTCATAACTTGAAATTGTCATTAAACAAACAATCATAAATTGAATACTATCTATACCATTTTTAGTATTGGATGGGTTTCCACTATCCCAGATGAACCAGTGCAGCATCTGGAGGTCCTCTGGGAATTACAACTGCTGCTTAAAAATAAATAGCAAAATGTAGTGTCAGCTTTTGGAAGCTGAAAATAAAGCTCAGTTTTTAAAGGAAAAGTCTTGGTGTTGCACGCTATAGGAGGAGAGCCATATTAACCTACGTATAGCAAAAATTAGGAAACTCTGATAGCACCTTTTCCAACCAACACATTTTATTAAAAGGCATAAATTTTCAGTAGAATAGAATAGGATAGGGTAGGGTAGGGTAGGGTAGGGTAGGGTAGGGTAGGGCAGGGCAGGGCAGGATAGGATAGGATAGGATAGAATAGAATAGAATAGAATAGAATAGAATAGAATAGAATAGAATAGAATAGAATAGAAGAAACAAAACCTTTTAATCAGATTATTAGTTGGGAAAGGTGTTACCAGACTTCTGATTCTTACTGTTGTATAGTTCACTGTTTGAAAGAGTTCTATGCTAACTCTAACTGCTCTTAAATCAATCTTCTGTACTGCCTCAGAAATCAAAATGCCTCAGGGGAAAATACTATGTTCTCTCATATAGACTAGAATCCAGGATGTCTTCCGACATTAATCTCATTCTGCAGCTGCTACAGCGCCAGCTGTCTCAAGTGCCACCTGCATATAGTTCCATCTCGCCTTCCTCCCGTAATTTATCTCTGTATAGCATGAACCTAAGGAACACAGAACCTGATCCATCCCTGGGAGAAGAGGAACTGACTCCCCTGAAAGAGGTAAGATGAAGGCATTAAAAAACTTAAAACATTCAGTTTCTTGGCTTTTTAAAATATTGGTTTTTAAAAAAAAAAATTGAAACAATGCATAAAACTAAAGAAGCAAGAAAAAAGAAAATAGAAAAAAAGAATCATGCAAAAAACAAGAGAAAAGTGCAAACAAAAAAAGGATACAGATTTACAGTAAATTAAAAAATACATCGAACTCTTATTATATAATTAACAATAGTCCTACTATTACTTCTTTAATCCCATGTAATTCTAATAAATCAAATCCCAAAATCGTAATTACATTTCTTGTTAGTTTCTTGCAGTGTCCAAAATTAGCTTCATTAACAACTCATCACTGTGTCTTAAAATACAGACAGATACTTCTTCATTCCATAAATTGTTCCATTTTCTATAAATTGGTTTGTAAACTTCAGCTCTCTTTATTAATCAGCAAAGATCCAGTAAAAATAGCAAAAAATACATAATAGCATGAATAGATAGGTTTCTTTTCTATTTAACCTATGGTCACCTCATCCCTCTCTTAGCAATTAAACATTACAAAAAAGAAATTAAGAACTTTTAAATATTACCAAAAAGAAAAGTTTTAGGTATCAAAAATTAATCCATTACCCCATGGTAATGGATAAAATTCTGGCTCCTGTTTTCTTCTAGTATCCTTTCTTATTCTGTCAAAATTCTTATCTTGAAGTTTACTTGTAATTTCAGTAAGTAAATAAGTAAGTCCAATAAATCTCTTACATTTCTGTTTGAAAGAGTAATCCACAATGTCTTTTTCCATTTTTTTCAATAGTCATTCAACTCTATTTGTAAATCTAGTGAATCCATCTGTCATCTCCAGAGAGATTTGTTTGTCTTTAGTAGTAATTTCTGATTAAAGTAAAGAATTAAAAAATTCAAGCACTTCACAGGCCCTTAAATCAAACATTTTCTTTAAAATAGACATCTTGTTCTAGAAATTGATTTTTAAGGTTTTGTTTTATCATTGATATATAAACAGGACAGCTGTCCCACAGAAGACGTTCTTCCTATTCAATCTTTTAAAAAGAAAAGCTACAAGTCTTTTAATTTCTTTAGTTCTCAGCTTTTTATGAGGCAAGCAAAGTCAATAAGCTTCTCAGCTGTTTCTAAATATTATAATTCCAAAAATTACAAATATCCACAAAGAGAAAAACTCATCTGTATCTCTTCTATCTTTAACTGAAACAGAAATTCCAATCCAAAAAGTGTATTAGAAATTAGGTAGATTGGTTCTAATTTAGGCTACATCATACCTCTGAACTTGAAAGACTCCCTCAACTCACCAGCCATGGGGAAATCTCCATTTCTATGGCTTGCTCATGAGAAACAAAAACCCAAACAAATGGGTTGGTTTCTGGTTTCCTCTTTAAATACAGAGAAAAAAAAGCTGGCTCCCCACCAACAACAATCCTAGCCCCCATAACTGGGGGCAAAACAAGCTGAAATATGCTCTCTGGAGATAATTAAACTACCATTTTCCCCACTGGACGCAGGAACCTGAATTATTCATTTTCAATGAAGCAGTTAAAAACTTCATTGCTACAAAGTCATGTCAGATTGGGAAGGTAAAAAAATAAACTAAAATAAATAGTCTGATCTGACTCAGGGTCAATTAACAAAAGGGGGAAAAGGAATGGATAGAAGAAAGCTCTATTCTGTAGGAAGAAAACTATTCTGCCTCAAATATATTTTTTTTCCCCTTTGCTGTATTTTATCATTTGTTTGTTCGATGCAGGGGACCATACTAAGTATATGCATAATATAGCTGATTTTCAGGGAGCTGTGCCCAATATTGCAACCTTCTTTGTAGCAAAATAAAAGAGGACATTTGTATTGTAGTTTTGAAAATATGTTTAACACTAAAGTAGCTAGGAACCAGCTCAGGCTTTTATAGTTTGCCTATAATAGTAGCCACGAAAGTTCAAGATTTCAGAATTGTTTAATTTTTAAAATGGTCTCATTAAATCCTTCCCCTACAAGTTCATCATTTTTCAGTTTGAGTTTTCTTTAAATTGCACGTCTAGAAAGGTATATGCATGTGTTTTTTGGTTTTATGCAAATAAATAATACAATGTTAGTTCATCAAATCTTCACTTCAAATTCATAGTGTGCAAATGGGGAAGTGAAAAATGGTCATCAAAATTGGACCATTTTGCCACCAAATTTCAGCTTACCATCTGAAGTTGCTCTGATGGCAAGACCCACATTTATTTATTTAGTTAGTTGTTTATTAGAATTTGTCAAACAGAAATGAGAACAAGAATAAAACAATAAAAATACAATAACAGGGACGATGGGCACCTTAGTGCACTTATGCACGCCCCCTCTACTGACCACTTAAGTATACGTAAGGTCCACGGAAGTCAATGTGTGACTAAAACTGTGAAAATTTGTAACTGAAACAACTGAATCAGGTAGCGCATTCTAGACTTCGGCAATTCTGTTACTGAAATCATATTTTTTACAGTCAAATTTAGAACGATTTAGAACATATAGCTCATAGACCAAGGGTAGCTCATCTCTCTTTAATTTTATTACTATAATGCTTCTGTAACTATATTTCTATAGTTATGATAGATGCTTAAACATTGAGTTTTCATGTTATTGTTGATATTCTGTGTCACACAAATATATTACTGGAAGTATGATTTTATTTTTCTTTCCTCACTAGATTCCAAATTATTGTGAAATTGGAAAAAAAACAGTAAAATCTAGGAATTTGTTGTCAAGTGGTTTACCCCTGTCACTGGCTTTAAATGATACTGTAGCAATCAATTCCCAGCAACAGCTTTATCCACAGTTCCTGTCAAAACAAGAACCTCACTGGAGGATACCTAATAACCAGAAACTTTTCCAAGGATCTCGTTTCCATTCTCTCCCTGAACACCTTGAGGCAACATCTGAGCATTTGGACATTCAGAGACATCTCTCTGACCCACTCCTTCCTATAGTTTAGGAATCCAAGTGCACAGAAAGCCAAGCGAAGAGGAGTTGAATTGAGAAATCATTTAGTATAGGGTTTACTCCTTACACTTGGAGGACATTTCCAGCGTACTGTAACTATGTTCTGCTCTCTGAGAAAAGGGCAATTTAAAAGAGAATTGACTTCATTGATTTCTAACACAGAGAAGTCAAACATCCCCCCTCCTCCCCCTCCCTCTTCCAAGAACAATGACATAAACATGCTGATGGACTTCTTTGGTTGCAATAGCTGTTGCATTTATACATCTGCAAATGCTCATTCTGTGCTCTTCTGCTTAAACAGAATAGCACAGAACAAGATGTAAGATCTGCCAATCAGCATGCAGGGTGCGCACCACTGCAAAACACAGTTGGTATTTGGAAGGTGTGTGTGTTGGCCTTCTGTAGCCAACTGTAACCTGCACTTACACATCATCCACTTCACACCTTAGGTATGCTGTGACACTACGTGCAGTTGTGGGCAACTCTAAGTCAACTCGGATTTGACATGCATTAACAGCGGATCCTTATGAATGCTGAAAGTTTTATCTATTAATAATTTACATACTTAATAATAGTGAAAAGAGAAACATTTCTGTAAAATAATAAAGAATTAACGGTAAATGTGGCCCGGAGTGGAAATTGCTAAGAACTTCACAAAATTATCACTGGGTTAGAGGGTACTAGGAATAGATATTTCTTCTGTTAATAGTTACAATTAATATCTTAGGATTTTATTAATTATATGTGACCCTAGGAAGGATGATATAATTTTTGCATATAATGATTTGTCCCAAAAATAAAGTGAGATTATAAATTCTATTTTTTTCTTGTAGGGATGTAAATATAAGGAAGACTATTCAATGAAAGTTTAAAATATGCAGTGTAGTCCTTTGTAGAACGGTGAACTGCACATCTAATTGACTCTGTTTTTGTTAACAGCCCTTCTTAGTCTCTCTTCTTAATTCTATGACACTTTCCCCTTCAATAAATTAAGATATACACTTTGGTCTGTAGTTCCAGTTTGATATGTATTTGTTAAAAAGGAGAGTCTTACCAAATTTAGTTAAAACTAAACATCAAATAAGGCAGAAGACCACATTGACAGATTATGTAAATTTGTTGTACAGTAGTGTCAGATCTTAAGTACCCTGTAATAAACACTGTTGAGCATATTCTCATAGAGAAATATTTTCCCACATTCTATCTAGTAATCTATAAAGTGGAAGTGACGTTTCTCTCCCAAGGCTCAGAAAAGAGCCAGGAGCAATAGTTGAATTCCAGAATTTCTTTCCCAGGTTTTTACAACAGTCAAGATTTATGTAGGTTTGCATTATGTTTTAGGAAATGTGAAGATTACTATTATGCATTTGCAACAAAACAATTCCTTTTGGATTAAAACTACCCCAGGCATTGCTTAAACCACTATGCAAAATATATGTATGAGTAACACATTTTGTACAAATTTGCCTGATATAAGCACAATTTTAGAATATCCTTTAAGAAGAAAAGCTAATCAGATTACACTTTTTGTATAAGAGTGTCATCTTTCTTTTTGATGACGTTATATGACAGCACTGCATAAAGAATTATTGTACCCAAATCCTCTTTCTCTTCCTCTCCACTAAATGCTGCAATGGTATGAGGTCACGTTCCCAGAAAAATATATTAAATCCCCATCTTAAGTAGCAGGGGGAAAATGTAAGCATTTGCCACCCCCAAGATGTTAATTACTTTGCTAATAAAGATTATTTTGACACCTACTGTGGTCTGATGACTACCTCTCTTTAAGTTAGAACACGATGTGTACTTATTGAAAAGAGTTGGTTGAAGCAGGATAATGAAAGCAGAATATCCATGATATATGTCTAACAGTTTGAAGCCATAAGACTTTTCTCTTATACCCTGTACTTCTGGGCAATTGGATAGCAGTTGTTTAATCAATGAACAATCTATTCCCATGAAGGTCCAAGATGACAATTATCCTGACTACTTTCTCAAAACAAAAAAGAAGTATTGGACAACAAACCAGATTCTGGTTACAGTTGATGTGTGATTGTTCTGAGAATGTTAAAAGTGACAACTGCTTATGGAAGACAATAGAGAATTCCAGAAAGTAATTTTTATAATGATTTCACATGATTATGTGACTTATTCACTTCTGCTAAAAGTGAAGAAAAGAAGAAAACTACAAAAAGGGAGAAAGGTTTCTTTCTGACATGGGTGATATTTTTTGTTATTAATAATTAAATAAACATTAAATATTGCCGTGCAAATGCATTCTACACAAAGAATGAAAACATAAACTCTTCAATATATTATCCCATACTGCAAATGGAGATTAACAATTAAGTCCTTACTGTAACAAGTAGAAGGAAAATTGATGTTGAAATTAGTGGACAAAAGACACACAAAGTACCGTAGCTCTTTTTAACAATAGAATTTCAAACTACAGGGTGAGAGACGAATACTTAAACAATCCTATAATCTATTTTTCATGCTCTATGGAAATAACTCTTCCAAAAAATATTGAAGCTTCACAATAAAGAATTTCAGTCATTTGATTTCTTGAAATTATTTAGCATTATTATATTATCTGTAAACTGCCAGTATCTCAATTGTTTATATCAGTAAGACAAAAGTTTATAGCATGTAGTATTAAATAATAAATGAAATCAATGCCATACCTGCCAGCATAGCAGCAGACTGTTAACCCCTAAAGCAGAGGTCTCCAACCTTGGTCCCTTTAAGACTTGTGGACTTCAACTCCCAGAATCCCTCAGCCAGCAAAGCAAAGCTGGCTGAGGAACTCTGGAGTTGAAGTCCATAAGTCTTAAAGGGACCAAGGTTGGAGACCCCTGCCCTAAAGTATTTCTAATTTAGAACTGATTTAATGGACTGCCTAAATTATAGCAGTATAGGAGTCAAGAAGACTTCTAGGGCGAGAAGATAAGGTAACAGTTCCACTAGATGTACCAGACCAGGAGATCAACTGCACCGAAAGTCTGAAACTACTTGTATTAGTAGTTAAGATAATAAATACACTGAGCTGGGATAGTAACTACAATAATAGAACCTTGCAAATCTGATTGTGCTGGTCCTTTTCTTCCTTGTTATAATTCAGTGAATTAAGCTAACCGACTCTGCCTAAACTGGTTCCAAATGTTATCTCACAGTTCTGGACTTTAAAAATGTTCAGCTCCTTTTGTCTAGGCAGTGGCTCCTGCATATCTCTTTTAAAGTCATCTTCCTTATTCTCTACACTAAGACACCTTCTGAGAAGTCCTGTTCCAAAATACTCCCCGAAAAAGAAGGGACTTAAAACATCTCCTCTTGCATTGACTACCTAGTCAAGGTAGATTCAAGGCATGTAAGGAGCTACAGAATAAGATTCTCATGAGTTAAAATTGGACCCAGAAACCTACTAGCAACTACTACAGCTATTATAAAACGGATGTTACACTGCTGAATTATTTTAGGCCCTATCTCAGCTCTTCAAGGTAGGCGAAAGCAAGAAATAGATACCATAGGGATCCTAAAAATGCTATTTTATTGTTGTAGGGTAAAAAACAAAATCTTGAAGGTCCAGTCAAATTTCTTTCCATACCATCTCATACTAAACCAAAGTGTGATTATTTCTTCCTTATACTTTTTTATTTCTGACCCTGTAATCTCTCATCAAAATCCAAGTCTTTCTTTTAAGAATTATTTCACACCTTCTGCAAAGTCAACTCTAACTTCCATTATACCTGGTCAGGAACTAAGCTGCTATGTTCTGGGCCAGCTGCCATTTCTAAATCATCTTCAAAGACAGCTCCACATAAGTAATTTATAGTTGTGTAAATATTTATTTATTTAATCAATTTATATAGCCACTCTACTTAGCACATAATTCAGAATATAAGTCCCCACCAAATAGGCTGCCCATTCCAAAAATGGCTATGTCTGGGCATTTTTTGAACTGTTGGCACTTACCTCCACAGAAAACAAAATTCCTAAAAGAGTTTGAAGAGGAGAGGATAGTCTCCTAGTTAAAGGGTAAAGACACAAATGTTTTAGCAGTGTATAGATTTATCTCACAAGCTCCTATTGCAGAGATTTTACCAATTTCTTACTCATGGCTCCTATGTGAACACATGAGGATGCTATTCTTTATCAACCAAGAACAGAGGAATGTCTAGCTGGTTGGAATATGACTCTGTCTTTCATTCTATACCTACTGTTACAGGTCCAGCCAATGATGGGCAAGGTTCCAGCCACCTGTTCTATTATTTTAATGAAATTTTTGTTCTATATTTTCTAGTTTGGGGCAAGGTTGCTGATGTTCTACTGCTATGCTAAATATGTGTACCTGATTATTAAAATGGTGTTGTTCAATAAATTTCTTCTCTTTGTTTTAATCAATTTTGGTCATCGTTGATTCAGATTTTTACCCTTTCCTAAAGGAATAACCAAACAACATACATTAGATGTTATAGCAAACAGCAGAAAACTATATTACCCCATTTGGTTCTCTCCCAATATATGTATGACAAGAGTGCAACTAAGACTGATAATTAATCTACATTTCATTTTAAAACATTATGTGAAACCCTTGATTCTCCAATGCCATGCTGAAATTAGTATCTATGGGCCAATGTGTTGATATGGAAAATTGTACTAAAATGTATAACAGAGGCAAGAAGCCCTTTACCATTTCAGAAAATGGTTGTCCAATCTCTTCTTAAAAACTTCCAGTGTTGCAGCATTCACAACTTCTGGAGACAAGTTGTTCTATTGATTAATTGTTCTAAATGTCAGAAAATTTGTCCTTAGTTCTAGGTTGTTTTACCTGTAAAACATGTAAATGTTAAATAGCATAAAATTAAATGATTTGGGGGGGGGAGGTGAATCAGGTTATATATATTTGAGAGGGGGACTACTAGTAGATTTCAATCAATCATTTCCATTTATTTTAGTCAAAGTCCAATACAGATAATAAACAAAATTTAAGACAGCTAAAAATACATTTTTAAAATCACCCAACTAGCATTTAATAAGTGAGATCCAGGAGGTAGCCTATATTAAATTATAATGTAAACATTAAAATTATATTAAGTACAATATCTAAAATTACAACAAAGCAAATGTATCTAAAACCATTAGTATTAGAGAAGTGATCATATCTAAAATTTGAATGACTTATAGGAAACACGTTGCAGGATGGGATATTTTGAGAGATTTTCTGTGCTTCTTTTAAAACTTGGCCATATCCACTGTAACGGATGTAAAGAGGTACACTGTATATAAACAGCATCTGGACATAGGCTGAATCTGAGTAACCTTTATGATATTTACTAATTAGAGCAAGAATGAAACTGGATCTGATGTTTCTTTAAAGGAAGCAATGAAGAAGGACATGTTCTATAGTTTTCTAGCCAATGAAACTTTTTTTACCATCAATACTGCAGAGGGGAGGTATGTCATTAGGCAAGAGAGAAAGTTTTCCAGTGGCTAGATATTTGCAGTTAGTGTAAGGTGCCTGCAGCAGTGACAAGATATCTGTTGAGTTTTAGGAACTGGAACACAATATTCTCCCTTGGGCTGAAAAAAAAATTAAGGATGGCATTGGAATATCTTTTTCCAGTAGCAGCAGCGTATTCATAGTGGGCTTCCCTTAAGCCAGTGCTATGTATAACTACTCCTAAATACTTAAAGCTAGTCACTTGTTCTATTTTATGGCCATTAATGCTCTGAAAATGAAGTTCCAGCTTTTTGGCAAAAGCCATAATCTTGGTTTTCTGACAGTTTATTTCTAGATTATCATTGTTACAATATTGGAACAAAATTCTTAGAACTCTTTTGAGATTTATTGATGTTCTGGAAAGTACTACAGCATCATCTGCTTACAGCAGCAAGGGCATGCTATAGTCTTCTAGCTTAGAAGATTGAAATGTGGATCATTTAAACATCTCACATACTGTTGATATAAAAATTGAAGTGTGGAGGGAAATACATCCCTGTTTATCCATTTTTGAGCTGCAATTGGTTTTATGAAGAACCCTTGCATATTTCTCATGACCTTGAAAGTATATTAGTGTGTAGGATACACATTAAATGAAGAAACCGACAACTAATTGATGCAACTTTCAGTTTTTCCCATAACTTGGTCTGGGATAAATAATCAAAAGCTGCCTTAAGATCAATGAAGGCAGCATAAAATAATACAGCATTGCTAGTTGAGTAATTTTTAATCAAGTGCTGTAAGACCAAACATTGATTAATGGTTCCTTTACTTTTTTCAAAGCTAACCTGCTCTTCTGCTATCAGATTTCTCTGATCCAGCCAGTCCTTAAGCTTATTGTGGAGGTGATTAGCATAACATTAATCAAGTTAATTGGCTTGTAGTTAGCAGGGTCATATCTTTCTCTTCTTAGAGATTGGCACTAAAATTGTCAGGGCCCCAGCATCGAGTGGTATCAATATGGGTGCAAAATGGGAAGTGGCTCAGGCTGCTAATGCAGCCTGTTATTAACACACAGCTGCCTGCAATTACAATTACTGCAGGCTCGAGTCCCACCAGGCCCAAGGTTGACTCAGCCTTCCATCCTTCATAAGGTAGGTAAAATGAGGACCCAGATTGTTGGGGGGGCTATAAGTTGACTTTGTGTATAAATATACAAATAGGATGAGACTATTGCCTTACACAATGTAAGCCGCCCTGAGTCTTCGGAGAAGGGCGGGATATAAATTCAAATTAAAAAAAAAATTGGAAACTATTACTCTTATTATTTTTCAATAATTCTGAGGGAATAAGGTACACTCTGCAGTATTAGTAGATTTGAATAAAGATGATCTGATCATGCAGAGTTGACTTGACAAATATATGCAAGGAAGTGAAGATATAGATTTAATTATGAACAAGGATCCTTCATAATTACAGTTAATTGTATATGACATGAAAAAGAAATGAATCAAAACCCAGGATGATCTAAAATTAGAAGAGGAATGCTTGAAGAAGTATTGTGCAGATTCTGTAGGAATAATCACATGTCAAAAAAGGAAACTGAAACACATGCTACAAATGTTTGCTTCCAAGAACAACTAATGAGAAAAAGAAAGTAATTAAATGTTAGTGCTGAAAAATAGTAAGCCTTGGAGTAATTAGAGAAATGTTAATAATTGTGAAAACTATATCAAGCTTGACAATTGGAGGGACACAACTAATATTCCTCATAAAAAGAAAAAAAAGAGTGAATTATGCAAAGGGATTAATTTGTTTGGCAAAATTCTGTTCTGAAGCATACACAAAAATGGTGAGAAAAAATTTGTTCCTGGCAAAGACTAACTTCCCAGTTACTCCCCTCCAGGTCTTCCTTGAGAGGAGGGGTGGCTTGCAGCTCTTCTCTGAGCTTTATTTATTTATTTATTTATCAAACATAACAGTATATATATAAGTATAAGCATGAAATAACCATACGAATTGGATACAATCAAAGGAACATTAGGACAGGAACGGTAGGCACGCTGGTGCTTTTATGCACGCCCCTTACAGACCTCTTAGGAATGGGGTGAGGTCAATAGTAGATAGTCTAAACTCCACTCCCCTTGCCCTTGAATCAGTAGATAGACAGCTGTTCCTCATTTATTTATTTATTATTTAAATTTGTATACCGCCCTTCTCCCGGAGGACTCAGGGCGGTTCACAGCCAAGTAAAAATACAATACTATAAATACAAATTAAAATACAATTAAGAAACTTATTAAAATTGGCCAGAATTAAAATTTAGAGCTAAAACCCATTAAAACCCATTAAAACACTAACCCAGTCCAGCGCAGATGAATAAGTAAGTTTTAAGCTCGCGGCAAAAGGTTCGGAGGTCCGGATCTCATCAGAGGAGATCAGCTACCTATTAGGACCACTGCCAGTCAGCAGCCGATCTTCCCATGTATGTGCAGGGAGGCAGCTCTCCATCTGCTCAACCACCTCTACCAGTGCCCAAGGGGCTGGGACAATATTGACCTCAGCCCCGGCGTGCCTTCTGTGTCTGTGTTTGGTCCCAGTTCCAACTCTTCTTCCTCCGAACCGGGCTCTAAGGGGGCCAATGATAATGAGTTATTTGTAAAGTAATAAAGGCAGGATTTTTTAAAAAATCTAATAAAAATGAAATAAAAATAAATAAAATTTCTGAGCTTTGATTTAGGATAACAGTATTTAATCCTAAAAGGGAGCAATCATGTTGGGTTTGTACAAATAATCCTCAACTTAAAACCATTCATTTAGTGACCATTCAAAATTACAACAGCACTGAAAAAGTGACTTATGGCCGTTTTTCAAATTATGACATTGCAACATCCCCATGGTCACGTGATCAAAACTCAAACAATTGCAATGATCCAGGATCATCTGATAACCTTTTGGGACTTTCTGACAAGCAAAGTCGATGGGGAAAGCGGATTCACTTAACAACTGTGTTGCTATTTAACAGCTTCAGTGATTCACTTAACAATTGTGGCAAGAAAATGAGGCAAAACTCACTTAAGTATCTTACTTAGCAACATAAATTTTGAGCTATCTATATGTATGAGCTACCACCCCATTTTCTCTGAATGTGTGTGCTTTAGAAATCCAATCTAATTACAAGATCAAGTGATGGACATATAAAATAGTAAATAACCAAAGTACACAGAGAGTCTCGCTGGCCAAGAAATTAGCCAGTGATGGGTCCTGGAGTCAAAACCTGGACCAACATAAGTTGTCTTTAAGACAATGGCTTCTGAGTTTTCTTTATGCAGAAGAGGTTTTTCTGGAACCTTGACAATAAGTGTAACAGGGCCAGAGGTGGGTTTCAGCAGGTTCTGACCAGTTCTGGAGTTCTGGTAGCGGAAATTTTGTATAGTTTGGAGAACCGGTAGTAAAAATTCTAACTGGCCCCGCCCCCATCTATTCTCTGCCTCCCAATTCTCAGCTGATTGGGAGGAAATGGAGATTTTGCAGTATCCTTCCCCTGCCACACCCACCAAGCCAGGGGTCTCCAACTTTGGCAACTTTAAGACTTGTGGACTTCAACTCCCAGAATTCCTCAGCCAGCAAAGCTGAAGTCCACAAGTCTTAAAGTTGCCAAGGTTGGAGACTCCTGCACCAAGCCATGCCACACCCACCAATCCACACCCACAGAACCGTTAGTAAAAAATTTTGAAACCCACCACTGAACACCATCAGAACTGATAGCGATTACTACATTGTGCCTTTTTGAAATATACAGTATAGTCAAGAAAACTATTTGAATATATTTATAATTAACTCATCATTATTATCATTTATTTTTTATAACAGTTGTGTCCAACCCACAACCCACATGCAGCTCTCGACAGCTAGTAATGCGCCCCCCTCCAAGATAATGAAAAAGATAAAAGATAAAAAAGTTTGTTACGTATATACATTAACAATACTATATATTTTATACGAGGGCCAAGACAATTCCTCTTCGCTCAATGCAGCCCAAGCACGCCAAAAGGTGGGACAACCATGCCACAACAAAAAAGGATGACACACACATTCAGATTAAAGCAAAGGAAGGATAACGGCATTCGGCACAAGAAATTACACTTGCATTAAAAACACCATTTAATTACTATCATTACTGCATTTTTTTATCCCGTTATTATGAGTCTCACATCAGGCAGACCTTTCCGACTCTCTATGAAACTTCACAGATCGTCTCAAATGCTCGGAACAAACCAAAGCAATTCAGAAAAACCAGTTCTACATTTCTATCTCTACGTCTTCTTCTTTTCTTTTTTTTTCCATTTATGAGAGCGACTAACTAAATCAGACTTGATACGTTCAAATGTAATGAAAGAGGCGGGCTTTATCCAAGAACGACAACTTTCTCCGCTAATGGTTAATTCCACGATAGCCAATACGTAAATCTTTTTCGGAGGTTGAGCGAGGTGGACGTTTCGCAAAAACCAATGAGAAGCCTAGGAGTTGAGGAATGGCGTGGCCCAGGACCAATGAGAAACCAGAGTTTGAATAGGGTGAATGGAGGAGTAAGGTTAGCCGTCGTCGTTGTGTGAGGTGAAGAAAGGCTGTCGGGAGCGATACCTCGGGAGGAGGCCGTGAAGGGCTGACTAAGTAGAGTCTTCCCGCCCGCCATGTCGTTGCACGGGAAGCGCAAGGAGATCTACAAGTACGAGGCGCCATGGACCGTCTACGCCATGAACTGGAGCGTCAGGCCCGACAAGCGCTTTCGACTTGCCCTAGGCAGCTTCGTAGAAGAATACAATAACAAGGTGAGCCGACCTGGCAGCGGTCAGCGGGCGAGAGGAAGTCTCCGTGAGGCCAGGCTAAGGGTCAGGTTCCGCACTGCAGCGCATCCCCGGTCGGTCCTCACCGCCTCCAGCGGCCCAGCTTAAGGCAGTGGGCGTCGGAAAGGGTGGGAGGGGAGGGGAGTGCGCGAGAGGCGGAGCTGCTTCGGGGAAGTTCGGTTAGGTTTTGCTCTCGCTCGGAGCATCTCTGCCCCTTCCAGTTGGTGGCCGGGCTGCTTGGCTGCGCGATGGGCAGAGGCCCGTTGGGATGTATTTTGTTGCTGCTGTTGTGTGATGAAAAGAGGAGGGAAAACTGCACCTGCGCACTTTCTTCCCTCTCTGGGAAGTGAGAAAGGAAATACATTCGTTTTCAGTCTTGGTAGCTCTAGAAGTTGGGTTATTATTACATTTACCCCTTGCTTGATAAGTACACGGTGTAAAGTTTGCTCGAGATATGCCTGCCGCACATTCCTTCAGTATTTTAGTTAAGCTTTAGTTTAGCCTTAAGAGAGCCCTGCTGAATTTATTCCAATATTGGCCAAATGGATTCATTTGGGAAACTCGCATGCCCTGAACTGGAGGTCTATAACTCCCTCCCTTGCTGTTTTCCTACAAGGAGCATTTATTTGTAATTTAAATTTACATGGTTGATAACGGTGTATTCTGTTTCAGGAAATATTAAACAGTCATCAGTATCATAAAATAGTAGCCAGTGTTGTTGTTGTTGTTGTTGTTGTTGTTGTTTATTTGATTTTTATACCGCCCTTCTCCCGAAGGACTCAGGGCGGTGTACAGGCAAAGTAAAAACAGGCAAAGTAAAAACAGGCAATACAATATACAATTTAAAATGCAAATTAAAATGTGTTAAAATGTGTTAATGTGTGATCCTCCATTAAGCTTTCCAGACTATCCAAATTGTGGCAGAAAATTCTTGGGTCTATGTAACAACAACAACAAAAACTTCCTTCTGTTGGCCCCTAATCTCTCTGCATTTAATTTCAATAATTACACACTGGAAGAAAAAAAATACGTTCATTTCCATATTATTTATACTATACATATTTCTGTTATGTCCCCTAGAGACTTATTTTATTCCAAGATAGAGCCCCAGTTTGTAGTAGCCCTATTTTGCACCTTTTCTAATTCTGTAATGTCATTTTCAATATGTGTCCAAAACAATAGCTAAGGTGCAGTCTTACCATAGTTAATATACAGGGAATATTATACTGACAATTCTATGTATGGTTCTAATAACTCCAAGTTGGAATTTAATATTTTTATAGCAGCTACAAACTTGGCTGATATCTTCATGAGCTATCCACCCTGACTCCAAGATACACATTCTAATCAGTGATTCTGTGTGTGTATGTGAATTTTTGGAATTCATTTGAAATTTTGTGTTCCAACATGCACTCTACATTTATTTTTAGTAAACTGCATTCATCATTCTGAAATCCATTCATCCAGATTGGAAGGTTGCTTTTGGAGCACATCACAATTACTTTTAGATTTAAAAGCAGATATGAATAATTTGATATGTAATCATTTATGTGTTCAGCATGATAACTTGAGTGATCAGCCTTAATTTCAGATATTTTTATGCAAATAAAAAGTACCAGTCCTTACACCAATTCCTGACTGGAGAACTATTCCTGGAGAAGGAGTCTTCTCCATGCCCTTTTTGATTTTCAAAGAAGCTGGAAGGTTAGTGAGATAAGACTTCTCTTTGGTTCCTTTTCAACAAGGCTAGTTCTATGTATTATTTTCTCTTTAACAATTCATTCAATTTTCCCGCCAGAAACCATCCCTAAGTTCCTTTATTAGCTCTCAATCTTCTTAGAACAATTGGAATCACATTTTTCCAGTCCTTTGTTTAAAAGAATTGTATTATTTTTTGTGAAAAATTGGCAATTTTATACTTAAATGCTTCAAGAGTTCTTAAATCAAGGGTATCAAGGGCCGGTTTAGCTCACGCTGGTAAAGCCTGTTATTAAGAACACAGTAGCCTGCAATTACTGCAGGTTCGAGCCCGGCCCAAGGTTGACTCAGCCTTCCATCCTTTATAAGGTAGGTAAAATGAGGACCCAGATTGTTGGGGGGGCAATAAGTTGACTTTGTAAAAATATACAAATAGAATGAGACTATTGCCTTATACACTGTAAGCCGCCCTGAGTCTTCGGAGAAGGGCGGGGTATAAATGTAAACAAAAAAAAAACCAAAACTCCATTTCATTGACAACCACATCAGGATTGTGTTTGACATCGGAGGGCAGGGGGTGGGTGGGCATAATCATGATGGGCGTGGCTGGGGGTGGTGGTGGCTGGGGTGGGCATGACATGGGACCACACCTCCACATACATGGTTTTATAAACTTATAAAAATAGAGAGGTGTACATTTCTGTGATTTTAGTTTTTTTAATACTTACTTGATCTACTTGATCACCTTATGAGAGAGAGACCAGATCAAGAAACTGACTCCATAGGAAGACTAGAACTATAAATTATTGACCATAGGCTATAGTAGCAGAATCCTGCAAGCTTGAAAGGTAAAATATTTTACCTTTCCTCTTTTTTCTAACCTCCTGAGTCAAGGATGGCCTCTTTTAGCATTCTGGAAGCCCTGTTTTGGGCCTGGAGGCCTTCTGGAGCACTCTGACGACCTCCCCCCCCCCCGTGCCCCATTTTCGCTAGCAGAGGCATCATGGATTGGCCCTGTGCTATTTCCAGGCCAGCCCCGTAGGCCAGATCTAAGCACCCCACGGGCTGGATCCGGCCCATTGGTTTTGAGTTTGATACCCCTGTCTTAGATAGATACCATCTGGACACTGGGATTTATTTAGTTTTACTTGATCAATTTTGCTTGTAACCATTTTTCCTTAGCTGTGTTAGTCTTTGTCCTGAAAGCCTTAGGTTTTGGAGCTTCTGAACATGTAGGTGAAAGCTGTATTGGAATAGGAATGTGTGTGTGTGAATGCGCAGGCACACACACACACACACATGTAATTTTTTTTTCTCATAGGTTCAGCTTGTTGGGTTGGATGAAGAAAGCTCTGAATTCATTTGCAGAAATACTTTTGATCACCCCTATCCTACTACCAAGCTCATGTGGATACCAGATACCAAAGGAGTTTATCCAGACCTTTTGGCAACCAGTGGTGACTATTTGCGTGTATGGAGAGTAAGTAGACCATTAAAAAAATAATTTTTTTATGCTTTAATTTAAAACAAAAAGTAGCAGACCTGCTCTTATGAATTACAAAGAAGCATTATATTCAGCATATCCATGTATAAAAGGTTTGGCTTTTGAAGAATGTAACTTGCAGTTTTTCATAGATTTCTCAGAATATTCTCACTATATATTGAGATATTAGTAAGACCACAGCAGTACCTCAAATATAGTACTCTATTCAACAGATTGATAACGATTCAAAAGGTAATAATTTCACCTGTAAGCTCTTCAGTTATCAGTAAAAAGAAGTTTACAGCAGTTCATCAGAAATATATTACAAATCACCTGAAAATCTGTCTTTCCTTAATGTAATGATATATAGGTTCTTATTTGGAAATTATGCAAAAATACTTGGAACACTGGGGATTCAACTCCTGCTATAATACTGAACATCAGACCTGTAACATAACCATCCTCATCCACAATTGTGGATGCGAAGGTAGACCTAGTTTGCATTATCAAAATCTGGGTGACATAGAGAAACGGGAAGTTCACTCTCCAAGATCTCCTCCTCCACCTCCAGGTTTTCAGTTTGTCCCAGGATGATGGTGGGTGGTAGCTATTGTCATCCCTGAAACTGCTGACATCAAGGGATACTACTGTAGATAACAGATGTGAAAACTTGTTAGTGTGATATACTTGAAAGGGCTTTTCGGCTAGCTGCTGGTATATCATTCCCCCCGTTGCAAAGTAAGATCCCTATCATGGCTGCCAAACTGATATTAGGGATCTTCAACTTGCCTGTCCTAGTTGAAGGGTCTAGAACAGCTCAAGAGTTCTTGGCTGCCATGACAATGCACCTGGCCCAGCGTATTGAAGACCCAACATCTATAAAGGATCATATGGTAGATCTGGTTTTTATCTTGGGGCAGACAGCATGATCTTAAAAGGGGCAGGATGAAGCTTAGCTCCTTTGTTGTAGATAGATCATCATGATAGCTATAGAGCTTCATGTTCCAACTAACCCATCTCTAATGGAGAAGGAGTTGTTAGATTGGCCTACTTTGGCATCAAATGGATCCAGAGGGCCCAAGAATCTTGTGAGCAGTTCAGTTGAGGTTGTGGTTGCCCAATAGAATAAAGAGATAAATAGAGTGCTTGAACAGGTTGCACTAGGGTGGTCTCTCCCTAAATCCATTGTAGCTCCTTGGTTTATGAGTAGCTCAATGATATGGAAGACCTATTTTGACTCTAGATAGACTTTAATTAGAGCTCATGTCAAACCAACACAGTAAAAAATCAAGCAATAAAAAGAAACTAATATTATCACTCCTATTTCATCTACTGAATGCCCCAGCAACTCTTTTTAAATTGACTTGTTTCCTTTTAAGGAAAGATGGTCATCAAGAACATTTGAAGGGGCAATATGGCAGATATAAACATTCAGATTTTAATAGAATTAGATTCTAATTGGATGGTGCTAATAGAGGTGATTGCAACTTTGTCCTATAAATTGTTCTAGCATTGATTTGAATCTGTGAATCCTAAGGAAATGACTATGGTTCTCTCTATAATGTCAGATCTGCACTTTTCATTTGGATCCCTGTCCCTTATGATGCCTCTTGTAAAGTGGCAGAATATTAAGTTTCAAGCTTTAATGCTTCTTTGATTGAAGGAATGTTCCATTACAATAAGAGGATATAATACGCCTCCTGCTTAAGAAGCTTCCCTCAACTAAATTATAGTGGACAATATAGACCTTGTGGAGTGCCTCAGGACTTTCAATAATAATAATAATAATAATAATAATAATAATAATAATAATAATAATAATAATAATAATAATAATAATATTATTATTATTATTATTATTATTATTATTTAATTTGTATACTGCCCTTCTCCCGAAGGACTCAGGGCGGTTAACAGCCAAATAAAATAACAATCAAGACACATACAATATTTACTAAAAACAATGATTAAAAAACTTATTAAATTTGGCCCAAATTTTAAAATACTTTCAAACCCTATAAAACTAATTAAAATTTAAAACCCATAAAATCATCTAAAAAATTAAAATTCAAGCCAGTCCTGCGTGAGAGAATAGATATGTCTTAAGTTCGCGGCGAAAGGTCCGAAGGTCAGGTAGCTGTCGAAGTCCAGGGGGAAGTTCGTTCCACAGGGTGAGAGCCCCACAGAGAAGGCCCTTCCCCTGGGGGCCGTCAGCCGACATTGCTTGGCTGACGGCACCCTAAGGAGTCCCTCTCTGTGAGAGCGCACGGGTCGATGGGAGGTACAAGATGGCAGTAGGCGGTCCCGTAAATAACCCGGTCCTAAGCCATGGAGCGCTTTAAAGGTGGTAACCAGCACCTTGAAGCACACCCGGAAGACAACAGGCAGCCAGTGCAGTCTGCGCAGGATAGGTGTTATATGGGAGCTCCGAACCGCTCCCTCTATCACCCGCGCAGCTGCATTCTGGACTAACTGGAGCCTCCGGGTGCTCTTCAAGGGGAGCCCCATGTAGAGAGCATTGCAATAGTCCAGGCGAGAGGTAACCAGAGCATGAGTGACTGTGCATAAGGAATCCGGGTCTAGAAAGGGGCGCAACTGGCGAATCAGGCGAACCTGATGAAAAGCTCTCCTGGAGACGGTCGTCAGATGTTCTTCAAAAGACAACCGACCATCCAGGAGAACGTCTTAAGTTGCGCACCCTCTCCATCGGGGCCAATGACTTGCCCCCAACAGCCGCAATTGCAATTGACGGTACCGGGATGCCGGCATCCACAGCCACTCTGTCTTGGAGGGGTTGAGCTTGAGCCTGTTTCTCCCCATCCAGACCCGTACGGCTTCCAAACAGTGGGACAGCAATTCGACAGCTTCATTGCGGTGGCCTGGGGTGGAAAAGTACAGCTGTGTATCGTCAGCGTACAGTTGGTAACTCACCCCAAAGCCACTGATGATCTCACCCAGTGGCTTCATATAGATGTTGAACAGGAGGGGCAAGAGAATCGACCCCTGGGGCACCCCATACATGAGGCGCCTCGTAGTCGATCTCTGCCCCCCTGCCAACACTGTCTGCGACCAGTCAGAGAGATAGGAGGAGAACCACCACAGAACGGTACCTCCCACTCCCAAACTCTCCAACCGGCACAGCAAGATACCATGGTCGATGGTATCAAAAGCCGCTGAGAGATCTAACAGGACCAGGGCAGAGGAATAACCCCTGAGATATTTAACAGATAACTTTGAGTAGCTAACAACAGGGTTGTTGTTAGCTTATTATTTATTATAAAATAATAGTCAACTAAAATATAAAACCTGAAAGGATCCCTGGGGGAAAAACATCTAATAAACTAAAAACACTATATGGTCTCCGGTTGACCCCCTTGCCTGGGAACACATCCAGATATTGAAGGTTGCTGAGAGATTTCAAAGAGAGCCAGAATGGGCACACTAATCTTTCCTGGGCACATTAATCTTTCCTGGCCCTGCCAAAGGTAATCCACAAGCACAGTCAGTGCTGATTCAGTCTTGTACCCAGCTGAAAGGATCTGCTGCTTTCAGGATCCACTGAAGCTATAGTGTGATTAACTTCTCCACATTTTTTCCAAAAAGTGCAGTTTTGGCACCGGAAGAAGTCATTCAATTTGGCTGGTTCCAATGCAGGCTTTTTCAGGTAACAAACCAACACCTCTTTCAACATTGGCAGGACATTGATTTCCCTCAGTGATAGATTCACCACCACTAGGACTAGCTGCACATGATTTCCCAGAAAATCTTAGCGATGCAACAGATACATGGCTCTCATATACAGGTGGCAACCTTGCAATTCCAAAACTCATCTCCACTTCATAAGAGCTAACAGGATCAAACTCATCCCACATAACAGAGCTACACCAAGTCTCGATTATTTTCATGGGATTTGCCTCAATGCCAGAGTCTAGTTTGTAGCCAGTCTAAATACCTTTTTCTAAAGATGCCTAGAAAAGAGAATTTCCAGTTCTCCAGGAAGGACTGAGCCTTTCTAAACAGGACAGCTATCTACAGAGTATTTTACCACTTTTACCTCCATGGCATAGGTCTTAATAATGGCTGTAGTTTGTGCTTCATTGAGTTCATTCCTCATTGTCCTCCAGTACTGCTTTCAGGGTCTCTTCTCATATTTTCAGCTCCTTCACTCCTCTAAGAGCTAAAGAGAGTCCTGGGATTCACAGCAGGAGAAAAGCCGCATAGACATGATCTGATCTTAGTTCACAACCACTTTTCTAGGCAATGACTGAAGCCACAGTCAAACTATGCACCAGACCTGTGAGAATATTCTCCAAGCTCCCTGTGGAACCAAATAAGGTCAATCAGTGATGATGTTCAAATAGGCTCAGCCTCTCTACAGTAGAGAGCAACATTAAGGCAATCAGAAAGTGATCTGGCCATTGACAGGGAAGAAATGATAATCTTCAATTCCAGTAGTTTGAATTTGTCAAACTACTGCCTCCAGAATAAAATTAGATTTTGTCTATGATTTTGTCTATGTGTTAACCCTTGACAAATTATATCAGATCCAGAACTGTCCTATTGGCCATGAACTCCCAAACCACCTCAGACATTGCCCTCAAGAGAAAGCAGTTTGAAGTCCCCTAAGACCATAAGCCTGGGGAAGTTCATGACCAGTCAGGCCATGGAGTCAAGGAACTTAGGTAGATAGGTTGTTACACAATAGAGATCTGCTTCAGTAGCAGTAATTTCAATTGCTTTCTAGAGCCCAACTTAACAAATGGCATCTCATATCCATTACATACGAAGCTGCATCTCTGAACATTACCAGAGTATCTCACATAGCATTTGCTACTATGATCTTTAAAGTTCATTATGGCATGGATCCAGGAGGAGCTGTCTTGTCCCAAAGGGGTTGGCCTGTCTCACTCTAGCAGAAAGGACCTACTGCAAACCCCATTAGCCAAGGAATTTCGGCTGGGTCTAGGAGAAGAGCCTTCTCTGTTATGTCTCCTGCCCTTTGGAACATCATCTCTCAGCACATGAGATTTACCACCACCCCTTTCTGGCCTTAGAAGGAGTCTTAAAACCTGGATTTGCTGGTCAGTATGGGGCCCTGATGGAGAAGCTGTAGGCTGCAGTTGTTTGATGTCAGGCACAAGAAACCAGTAATCAGTAGCCAGAGTTCAAAGCTACAAACTGATGACCTATTTGACCCCACCCTTAGACTTGGCCTGGTCATCTTGGGCATTACGGAGACCTGGTTGGGCACCGAAGGGGGGGTCCCCCTAGTGGAGATGTGCCCACCAGGCTTCCGAGCATTCCATCAGCCGAGGGCCCAGGGTAGGGGTGGAGGGGTGGCGGTTATTATTAAGGAGAGTCTCGAGCCGAGGGAAACCACTGTGCCTCAGATAGCTGGGTGTGAATCCCTCTTCGTGAAGTGGGGTCGTAGAACTCAGGTGGGCTTGTTGATCACGTACCTGGCTCCTTGCTGCGTGACTACAGCCCTGCCTGAGCTGTTGGAGTTGCTGGCCGGGCTGGCAGTTGAAACCCCCAGACTGTTGGTCATGGGGGATTTCAATTTGCCATCAGCCGGCGTGGCATCTTCGGCAGCTCAGGAGTTCATGGCTTCCATGACGGCCATGGACCTGATTCAGTTAATTGACGGCCCTACCCACGTCGGGGGAGGTACCCTAGATCTGATTTTTATCTCTGGCCAGTGGTCTAATGATCTGGTTTTAAATGATTTAGTTGTTGAACCTTTGTCATGGTCAGATCATTTTCTCCTTCGTCTAGACTTTCTGACCGCTACCCACCACCGCAGGGAGACGGAACCAATGCGCTGGTTCCGTCCCAGGCGCCTGATGGACCCGGAGAGGTTCCTGACGGAGCTTGGGCCGTTCCCCGAGCACCTGGCCCACGACTCGACTGAAGAGCTAGTTGCGGCCTGGGAACGGGCCGCGGCTGGAGCTTTGGACCGTGTCGTGCCTTTGCGGCCTCTGACCCGGCGTCGGTCTCAACCAGCTCCTTGGTTCTCCGAGGAGCTGAGGGAGATGAAGCGCCGGAGAAGACGCCTAGAGAGTGCCTGGAGATCCAGCCGCTCTGAGGCTGACCGGACACTAGTTAGGTCCTATAGTAGGACCTACCTAGTGGCAATGAGGGTTGCGAAGCGTTCCTACGTTTCCTCCCTCATTGCGTCGGCAGATAACCGCCCGGCCGCCCTGTTTCGGGTGACCCGCTCTCTCCTTCAACAGGAGGGGCGGGAGGACCCCCTACAAGGGCGTGCCGAGGAGTTTAACGGTTATCTATACGACAAAATCGTTCAGCTTCGGGACGGATTGGATCAAAATTGGGTAGATCCAGGCGAGGGTTCTGAGGCCCGTCTTGTTGAGGTGGTTTGGGATGACTTTGATCCTGTGACTCCCGAGGACATGGACAGGTTGCTGGGTAGGCTGAACGCCACCACATGTTTACTGGATCCGTGTCCCTCCTGGTTAGTACTGGCTACTCAGGAGGTGACGCGAGGCTGGCTCCAGGGGATTACAAATGCTTCTTTGCGGGAGGGGGTCTTTCCCGCGGCCTTGAAAGAGGCAGTGGTGAGACCCCTCCTCAAGAAGCCTTCCCTGGACCCAGCTGTTTTAGGGAACTACCGGCCAGTCTCCAATCTTCGCTTCACGGCGAAGGTTGTTGAGAGTGTGGTGGCATGTCAGCTACCCCAGTACCTGGATGAAGCTGTCTATCTAGACCCGTTCCAGTCCGGCTTCCGGCCCGGATACAGTACGGAGACAGCTTTGGTCGCACTGGTGGATGATCTCTGGAGGGCCAGGGATAGGGGTTATTCCTCTGCCCTGGTCCTATTAGACCTCTCAGCGGCTTTTGATACCATCGACCATGGTATCCTGCTGCGCCGGTTGGAGGGGTTGGGAGTGGGAGGCACCGTTTATCGGTGGTTCTCCTCCTACCTCTCTGATCGGACGCAGACGGTGTTGACAGGGGGGCAGAGATCGACTCAAGGTGCCTCATGTGTGGGGTGCCGCGGGGTCGATTCTCTCACCCCTCCTGTTCAACATCTATATGAAGCCGCTGGGTGAGATCATCAGTGGCTTTGGGGTGAGATATCAACTGTACGCTGATGATACCCAGCTGTACTTTTCCACCCCGGGCCACCCCAGTGAAGCTGTCGAAGTGCTGTCCCGGTGTCTGGAGGCCGTACGGGTCTGGATGGGGAGGAACAGGCTCAAACTTAATCCCTCCAAGGCGGAGTGGCTGTGGATGCCGGCACCTCGGTACAGTCAGCTGCAGATGGGGCTGTCTGGCGGGGGTGAATGAATGGGCCCGATGGAGAAGGTACGCAACTTGGGCGTGCTCCTGGATGGTCGGTTGTCCTTTGAAGACCATTTGGCGACCGTCTCCAGGAGAGCATTTTACCAGGTTCGCCTGATCCGCCAGTTGCGTCCCTTCCTGGACCGGGATGCCTTATGCACAGTCACTCATGCTCTCGTTACCTCTCGCCTGGACTACTGCAATGCTCTCTACATGGGGCTCCCCTTGAAGAGCACCCGGAGACTTCAGCTAGTTCAGAACGCGGCTGCGCGGGTTATTGAGGGAGCGTCTCGGAGCTCCCATATAACACCTATCCTGCGCAGACTGCACTGGCTACCTGTTGTTTTCCGGGTGCGCTTCAAGGTATTGGTTACCACCTTTAAAGCGCTCCATGGCTTAGGACCGGGCTATCTACGGGACCGTCTACTGCCGGCTTCTATCTCCCATCGTCCGGTACGTTCCCACAGAGAGGGACTCCTCAGGGTGCCGTCAGCCAAACAGTGTCGACTGGCGGCCCCCAGGGGGAGGGCCTTCTCTGTGGGGGCTCCGACCCTGTGGAACGAACTTCCCCTCGGACTTCGACAATTACCTGACCTTAGGACCTTTCGCCGCGAACTTAAAACTTATTTATTCCGTATGGCTGGACTAGCCTGATTCTTATTTTTATTGGATGGGTTTTTAAAATTTTGTGATTTTATGGGGAAGTACGTTTTTTAATATTTTGGGCATTTAAATTAGTTTTTTAAGGGATGTTTTTAATTATTGTATGTATGTATATTTTATCTGCCTGTTCACCGCCCTGAGTCCTTCGGGAGAAGGGCGGTATACAAATTAAAATATTATTATTATTATTATTATCTTCTACAGTTGTTGCAGTGACCAAACTTTTGTTGTTTTAATCAGTTTCTATATTTATAATTGCTTTTTATATCTGTTTTTTATTATATTGTAAGCCACCTAGAATCGCCCCAAACAGCAAAATGGTTGGTATACAGGTAGTCCTCAATTTATGGCCACAATTGAGCCCCAAATTCTGTTGATAAGTGAGACATTTGTTAAGTAAATTTTGCCCCAATTTACCTTTCTTGCCTCATTTGTTAAAAGAAGCACTGCAACTGATAAGTTAGTAAACAGTTGTTAAGTGAACTTCTCTTCCCCATTGAATTTGCTTGTCAGAAGGTCACAAAAGCTCACTGACCTTGGGACAAAGCAACAGTCATAAATATGAACCAGCTGCCAAACATCTGAATTTTGATCACATGATCATGGGGATACAGCAAAGCAGTGGTGAAATCTGAACCGGTTTACTACCGGTTCACTGGCTATGCATGTATGCTCCACGTGCATGTGTGCTGCACGCACCACATACCAAATGTGAGGTACACGCGTGCAGTGCACCCCAAAAGGCGGTATGCAGTAAGTAGAACAGCGCGTGGGGGAGGTGATCAGCTGTGGCGCACAATCTTTTTTTATACTTTTAAAAGCATTTTTTTACAACCTATTCGGTTAAAGAGGTTGTAAAAAATGCTTTTAAAGTAAAAAAAAAAAAAAGGCTCTGATGATCACATGGCTCAGCTGGGCATGGGCAGGAGGGGACAGGGATTTTTGCTACTGGTTCTCCGAACCATCCACCACCATTACTACCAGATCGGCCAATCTGGTCCGAACTGGGAGCATTTCACCCCTGCAGCAAAGGTCATAACTGAAAAATGGTCATAAATCACTTTTTTCAATGGTGTAACTTTGAACGGTCACTAAATAAACTGTTGTAAATAATGGATTACCTTTATAAATTTTAATTAAAAATGAATAAAGAACTTTAAAAAAAAAAAGGCTCTGATGATCACATGGCTCAGCTGGGCATGGGCAGGAGGGGACAGGGATTTTTGCTACTGGTTCTCCGAACCATCCACCACCATTACTACCAGATCGGCCAATCTGGTCCGAACTGGGAGCATTTCACCCCTGCAGCAAAGGTCATAACTGAAAAATGGTCATAAATCACTTTTTTCAATGGTGTAACTTTGAACGGTCACTAAATAAACTGTTGTAAATAATGGATTACCTTTATAAATTTTAATTAAAAATGAATAAAGAACTTTAAAAAAGAAATCATATTAAGATTAAATTATAGCCAAGAAGATCTGACATTTTGTCATGATGGAAACAGCATTCCACCATTATGCAAGTGCCTTTTGTTTGTGCAAGACACAACACTGTTTTTGTCATTAGCTGTATTCATTGCTTCTGTTGATACCTATAATTAAATCTAAAATTGCAAGAAATAAATGTATTAATGCAGTTGGATTTTCTTCTGTCCCCCCTCAAAATGTATTTAAGGGTTCAACTAGAAGTATGACTCTGTTGATGTTAGGAATTCCCTCCAACTAAAAAACTAAAAAACTCTCCTGAATTCTATGTTTTAATATAATGAAGAATCCAGTAACTGTAATGGGAAAACTGTATGTTGTCTCTGCTCTTCCTCTCTGGATGCAATGAAATGCATGCAGAGTTACGGAAAAGCATGAGATTTTGGAGAACCAACACAGACTGGCCATTTCCTTAAGTTTTAGGGAATCCATATTCTTTTAAATACCAGTATGTAAATTAACATAATATGATGACAAGTATTTGTTGATATTTTTTGTTCAGGTGGGTGAAACAGAGACCAGGCTAGAATGTCTGCTGAACAACAATAAGAATTCTGATTTTTGTGCTCCACTGACCTCCTTTGATTGGAATGAAGTGGATCCTTATCTGTTAGGTAAGGTCCAAATATTAATGTAGCAGAATGATGATACCAACATGATTTGTTGTTAGTTGCAAAGTCATGTCCGACCCATCGCGACCCCAAGGACAACATTCCTCCAGGCCTTCCTGTCCTCTACCATCCTCTGGAGTCCATTTAAGCTCATGCCTACTGCTTCAGTGACTCCATCCAGCCACCTCGTTCTCTGTCGTCCCTTTCTTCTTTTGCCCTCAATCTTTCTCAGCATTAGGCTCTTCTCCAGTGAGTCCTTCTTTCTCATTAGGTGGCCAAAGATAAAACAACTAAAAGTTCTATTTATAAATTCAGATAAGAAACATTTTGACAGATATCTCAAAAACTAGCCAAAGGTAGGCTTTGAATTATTTTCTAGACAAGTAGACAATCTTTTGATGGCTGGTGGCCTTTAACATGGAGTGGTTGTGGTTAGCTGCAAATATAATATAAGCTATATCACGGATTTAAGTGAAAGGAATATTTAAAGGAGATTCTTTGGGTTTTGTCCCCTAGTTAGGCTTATTTTCATCTGTTCTCAAAATTCCAAAAAAAGATACCAACAATTTTGGAATTATGGCCAGAGGAGATCCTAAAAGTTCAGTGTAAGATTTACCAAGAGGATTAAACCAGATTTGGAAGAGCTTCCACTGGACATTATAACTTTTTTGTTCAACAGTAAAAACTCATGAAATAAAAAGATTGCTCTTGACCATGACAAATACTGGAGAGGTTTACTTTAGATAGTCTTCAATTTACAATTACAATTGATCCTAGAATTTGGATTGTAAGTTGTTATGATCATTAAGTGAGGCATCTACTTGCTGAATGATCCCCATCCTAGCTCCCACAACTGCCATAGTTAAGTGATCATATGGGGATAATTCAGAATGTGGTGGAGGCCCAGCATGCACTGGCATGTGGAAACTGTTGTTGGCTGGGAGACTTTGAACAGCTATGCCCATCAATGTATGGAGCCCCTCCCCTCCCAGAAATCTTGGGCATTCTCCCAGCCCAAATTTGCCAGTCCGTTTACTTTCCCTTTTTGTGCAGCTACTGACAAATGTGCTTAGCTGATGCAAGATGCAGGTTCTAGCTAATGTTTGAGACTCTACCTTTGGAAAAGTCAACACATGAGCATCAGCCTTTATGATGTTTTTGAAGCTCTTTCTAGCCTTCAGAAACATTGCAAGGGCTGGTTTTCATCTTATGATGTCCCTGACATAGAAAGAGCCTTAATACATTGTGAGATGATTGACAGTCATTGTAATGTTCTAAGTTTCTTTCTACCTTCGGAAATATCACATTGGCTAGCTTTCTACAATAAATGTCCTTCATATCAGCTGGAGGCACTTGTCAGCACCTGCATGGAAAGGTAAAGTAAGTGGACTTATGCAGTCGGGCAGGGAGAAGGCCCAGGATCTCCAGGAGTAGGGGATGGATGGGAGACCTGCACATGAGTGGGCTTAGCCAGCTGAGACCTCTCAGCACATGGAAGCAGGAATTTGCAGCGCTGCCAGGGTCATAAGAGTGGGCATGCTGTCAAACATCTGAATTTTTGTCACATAACTGTATTGTAGATTTTAAGACTACAGCAGTCAGAACTTCAGGAATTGTTGTATGTGCCTTTGTTCAATGCTGTCCTAATTTCAAATGGTCACTGAACAAACCATAAAGGACTACCTATATGTACTTAGTTATGATAGATTGGTTAAATTGACATGGAGCTGTCCTGTGCAGATACCTGTATCTTTTACTGTTAACCTTTTTAAAATTACATTAGCCAATAAAGAGACCTGAAAACACTGAATCATTTTTTTCTTACTACTCTTTTCTTTTGGCAATTTTTGGTCGGTACAATAATCAGCTAGTCAGTCAAAATAATTAAGTACCAGCTTTTTTAATTGTCAAATATTAAGCAGAAAAATGATTTGTGACTTTGGTGGTCTGCTTTTATAATTGCATAATAAGTTCCTTTAGTAGCTAAGGAGCTAGGACCTTCTTGGTTTTATACTTTTTCTCCCATTTTATTTGCATTCTCACTAAGGCTTTATAATTGAAGTTTATACTAGCAAATTGCATTGATGCATAAAATCAATATATGTAATTTTATTCTGTTATAGATTATTATTGATTAAAATTTACTTTTATTAATGCATATTAGTTCAGGTCAAATATTTTAATAGTATAGGCCAGTGATGGCGAACCTTTTCAGCACCGAGTGCCGAAAAGGGAGCGCACGCGCGGGCGGCACCAAATGCCAAAATAGGAGCACTTTGCGCACTCGTCAGAGCCGCGACCAGGAAGAGGAGATGCCCAGGGGGCATGTGCATGACAGATAAGGTACTTCTGGTTTCCAACAAGTCTTCCAGTTACTGCCGTGCTTGCACACACGCTGATCAGCTGGCCAGCACACATGCTCACGTCGGAAAACGGAAGACCAGCTCCTCCGGTTTCTGGCACTGCCTCACGCACGAAGGCCAGCTGATTGTCGTTTGCGCATGCGCTCCAGAAACCCAGAAGAGGAACAGGCAACACCCCGCGTGCCAGGTGACATGACACCTCGTGCCATTTTGGGCACATGTATACCATAGGTTCACCATCATGGATATAGGCAGCCACAGTCCCATAGTAATAAATAGAATATTGATTAATCAGAGTATAGAAAAATACATTTTAAAAAAACCCTGATAGTTTAAATATTTTGACTGCCATAGAGCATCCAAGGATTATAGTACTATTTTACAAAAGTGTTAACAGAGTTAAGAGTTACAAAAGAGTTTCTGTTACATTAAGGAGATAGAGGTTCACTTTCTTGAGGTCTAGGATTAAAAACTTTATGTAATGACCCATATTTGTATTGCTTTTAAGAAAAATAGTTCTAATATATGTTTTTTTTCCCCCCTTTCCTTTCAAACTATACCAGGTACTTCTAGCATTGACACAACTTGTACTATTTGGGGTTTGGAAACTGGTCAGGTCTTGGGAAGAGTGAATTTAGTATCTGGCCATGTCAAGACTCAGTTGATTGCCCATGACAAAGAGGTGATGGTGTATTATTTTTCTTTTTCTGTAAACCTATGCAGTTACTAAAAGTTTAAAAAAATTCAATCTATATATTGGAAATAGTCATCTAGGAGCCAAGGTGGGCTGTGCTGCTGCTATTAGTAATGCATTTATTTTCCTTTTAGTAATTCATTGATAATGGGGAATCAATACAACAAAATAAAATATTTTGCAAAAGAAACATTCTGCTCAGAAGGAGAGAGTGTTATGCCTAAAGCCCTATTTTGTGGTAAGCATTGTCCTTTTTTAGGCTAAAGCAAATAATTTGTTGGACGTACCTTCTTTACTCCTGCGTTTGCATGAAAAATTAAAGTGGGACAGGAATCCTTAGTATGGGAAGCATCATATTTTATCACCTTCTGCTGTTCGTACCTGAACAGGTTTATGATATTGCATTCAGCCGTGCAGGAGGTGGGAGAGACATGTTTGCTTCTGTTGGTGCTGATGGCTCAGTGAGGATGTTTGACCTCAGGCACTTGGAACATAGCACTATTATCTATGAAGATCCTCAGCACCATCCTTTGCTTCGCCTTTGCTGGAATAAACAAGATCCTAACTACCTTGCAACAATGGCAATGGATGGTATGGAGGTGAGATACTTATGTGAGAATGGCGAGTACACTTTGTTTCTGAGCATATAGTTTGTATGGTAAACTGTGCTTTCCAACTACACAGTGGAAGCAATGGGGCTACAGTTTTTGCTACATAAATTACTGAAAATTTTCTTACTGGTCTATAGTTCCATGAAATAAAACAATCAGGTAGATGAAAATGTTAATTAGAAGATACTAGCATAGTATAATGAAATGGACAGTTAGAAATCTTTATGGTCGTTTGGTGAGATGAGCTAACCTGTCTTTGATTGCTGTAATATTTCTATAAGCAGAACCTATTTTTTAGAAATAATGAATTACTTGTGTTAGTTTCTGAATTTAAATAAATAAATTATACTGATAGTCTAATATGTAAATTTCATTAATGAGTAGCTATACATTTTGTATTGTGATTTGTCATCTAGAATTCTTTGCAAATTCTATAATTAGGAGATACTGTGACGTATTTATATTTATTATTAGAATAAATGCATTTTTCCATCACACGGAGTAAATATGTTGACCTGACCTGACAGCTGGTTTGCAGTGTGAATGCTCTGAGCATATAAAAGACTGGGTAATGAAAGGATAAAAATAAAATCTAAAATAATTTATTTCAAAGTAATGTTTAGAATTATTTTTCCCTCTAAGGTGGTGATTCTAGATGTCAGAGTTCCTTGTACACCAGTTGCCAGGCTGAACAATCATCGAGCATGTGTAAATGGTATTGCTTGGGCTCCACATTCTTCTTGCCATATCTGTACAGCAGGTAAAGATGGATTATTTGTATTCCTCCCCTCTTTTATTTGGGCATTTAAGAAGTGATTGGGATTTACTATCATTTTCAAATATGCGAACATAGGATTGCAGCATTTACATTCTTGCATATAATTTGAAGGCTAATAAATAATACACCAAAGAAATCAAAGGCATGAGATTAAGACAAAAGGAAATACATAATTTGTTAATGCCATTTCATTGGCATCACCAAAATTGTTCTGGCAAAACTCCTTGCTTCCTCCACATAATGTAACATAACTCTTATTGTAGATTTCTTTTCTTAAATCAACTCTGATTTTTGTGAATCATTAACTATTCAGCCACAGCTTTCTTGGTTTTCATCTTTTGTTTGATTTATTCATTCATTCTTGAGGTAATATTTTTGAAAACAGCAATAGCAATTGCTACAGCAAGACTTATATACCATTCCATAGTGCTTTATAGCACTTTCTGAGCAATTTACAAATATCAGCATATTGCCCCCAACAATCTGGGTCCCCATTTTACCGACCATGGAAGGATGGAAAGTTGAATCTATCTTGACCCAGTCAAGATCGAACTTCTGGCTATGAATAGAGTTAGCTTGCATTATTGTATTTTAACCACAGCGCCAAGTTCATTCTCTTTGTATGACCAAATTACCTTAACTTACTTCCTTTGTACTTAGATTTATAGTCAACTCACATTCATTCATTCTGCACTCGTTAATTCTTCATTCTCTCTCTTGCTTCAATTGTTTCCACAATATTTTTATAGGATTAAGGTCAGAAAGTTAATGGATTAACTTCCCTCTGCTTAAACTGTCATTCTTCATTGTATAAGTTACATCTGTGGGTAGTCTTGCTGCAGGACCCACATTCTCTTCAGCTTCAGTTCACGGATAGATACCCTGACATTTTTCCATAGAATTTGCTGGTACAATACAGTACTCATATTTCCATCAATTATGGCAAGCCATCCTGGTTCAGATAAAGTAGCAAACCATGCTACTGCCAGTATCATATTTCACAAATGGGATAAGATTCTTATGCTGGAAGGCAGTGTTTTTTCTTTCATCAAACATAACTTTTTTTTCATTCAGGCACCAAAGTTCTATTATGGTCTTTTACATTCTTTCAGTAACCTTCTGACTTATGCATGTTATCTTTCACAAGGCGGTCAACAGTGTACTTTTTGGAGAGTACTTGTCTGCTCCTTGCAATTTGCAAACTTAAGGCACCAAGCTAAAAAGAAGGAAACTGAGTTTTAGTCCCATCTTAGACATGAAAACTAGGTCAGTGACCTTGCAATAATCATTCTTACTCATAGGTTGTTGTGAAGAAAATAGGAGTAAATAGGATTGGATACATTTGCTGGCTTGAGTTAGTTATACAAAATAATAAGGGCAGAGTTTTTTTAAAAAAATTCCAATCTGTCATACACACCATTGTTATTCAGTGTTATCCTGATGGTAGTGTCATGAACATTAACTGTTAGAGAGACTTTTAGTTTCTTACACGTTACCCCGGGTTCTTTGAGATAACACCCCCCCCCCCCGAATATTATGTTTTCCTCTTGGTGTGATCTTGGTTGGTCATCTGTCCTTGGAAGTATAAGTGGTATTGAATTGCCTCCATTTGCACACAATCTGCTTGACCATAAACTAGTAAAATTTAAACTCTTTGAAATCTTTTCCATCGTGATGAACAACTCCTTAGAGGTTTACAGAAATGTTCAAGTCAGGTTATGCTTCCACATATCTGTGTTGTGATGATCAAACTTATATATCCAGAATTATATATACCTAGAATTCTGTTGTTTAAATAAGGTATGACCTCCCATTCTCACAGCTTATTCTCATCCATTGACTAAAACATCTGACTCTACTTTCTGCTTAAAATGACTGATAATCCAGATTCACATAGTTTTGCCACATGTAAATATGTAACTTTTGACTTTGTTTATTTAATTTAGTTTTCTTTATCTGATTTTAAGATAAAGAAAATTCTCCACCTGTGTGGAGAATAAGTCACGTTTTAAATGATATATGCAGAAATTTTGAAAATGCGAAAGAGTTCACAAACTTGCAAGCACGATTGACAGCAGAATTGTAAGTTCACATCCCTAATATACCCTCAACATCAACACAACACTCATTATAGATTTATTCATATAAAGACTAAAGATAAATCACACATCCTAGAATAGGAACCTACACATTACATTTATTCTTGTGTAAGCATTATTGTTATAATATATAATTCTTTCTTATTCAGTAATCAACTTTCATATTTATGCAAAGATAAAGTATAATTTAAGGTGTTCATTTTATCATACACTTTTCTAAATTAACAACTGTACAAATATTCTTCCTTACTGACAGTCGTGTACTATTCAATGACCCATCCAAAAGCAGAAATGCATATCCTGTGTCTGGCACAATGCTTGCACCTATACTTCCCAATTTATTATGATCTCTTGAACTTTTACAGTCAGAATTTAATCAATTCCTTCCCTGGGAACACTCAACAAATTAATTCATTCTTGGATCTTTTCTTTTACATAAAGGAGTAATAATGACATTCTTCCAGTAATCAGGCCCAGATGTAGTCTTCATGTACAAATTAAACAAATCAAATGGGGACCCCATAAGCAAGCCATATCTGCATAATCCTCAATTTAGAGCCAAAACTGAGACAAGAATTTCCATTGCTAAGCAATTGCTAGGCCATTATTAAGTGGCTAACACCCAGTTTTACAACTGTTTTCTACAATTTTAAGCAAATCACTGCAATTTAAGTGAAACAGTAACAGTAACAGAGTTGGAAGGGACCTTGGAGGTCATCTAGTCCAACCTCCTGCTCACACAAGAGACCTGTACTAGGGATTTGAACCATCAACCTATCTAATTGACAAGCTCAGTATCTTAGCCACTGAGCCACCTACTAATCATGTGGATGTTAAGTGAATTCAGCTTCCCTCATTGACTTTGCTTCTCAAAAGCTGGCTGGGAAGGTTGCAAATGGTGATCACATGTTTGTGGGATGCTGCAACCATTGTAAATACATGCCAATTGCCAAGCAACCGAATTTTGATCATATGAGCTTGAGGATGATGCTACCATGATGCTGGTCATTAGCATGAGCATCAGTTACAAGTCACTTTTTTCATCAGTTTCATCATTGTAACTTTAAATGGTTGCTAAATAAATGGTTGTTAGTCGAGGACTATCTGTATTATAATATATCCTACTGATGCCATCTACAATTACAATCTTAACATATTTCAGCATTCTCACAATTTTGACTTATTTTGTTTTCATCATCATTTCTTGAACATTTCTTTAAATTTATAACATTTGTTTCAAATTCCTTCTTTGACATATCACTTTCATTCATATAAACATCTCTGAAGCATCCCGTCTTTTACTTCAATTTCATCCTAATCATTTCTTTCTTTTTTGAAATTATTGTCACTCTACATTAGGTTTTACATTTTTCGATAGCTAGATACAGACAGACAGACAGACATAATATTTCTCTACCTGCGTCATTCTGATTTCACTCTAGGTTTTATTTCTTATTTAGAACAGGACCTAGGATTGAGCCTCTTATTTCCAAATTTTGTAAATTTCTGTATAAAAATCTCTGCAGCATCCATTGTTGAAAAATTCTCCTTAAAACAAAATTCATCTTGCCTAGAAAGTTTAGTCCCATGATGATAAACGTATGGCACATGTGCCCAAAGGGCCATGTCACACAGCAGGTATGGCCTTGCCTGTTTTCCAGGTTTCTGGCATGCATGTGCGTGCAACAATCAGCTGTCCTTCTTGCATGCGGCAGTGCCGAAAACCGGCCTGTGCATGCACGCTGGCCAGCTGATCATCGGGCGCGCATATGGGCTAGAACCCGGAGGTTCGGCTTTTCTGGAGCACAGCCCCAGTGCGACATTTCCCCACAATCTTTTCGGTACTGAAGAGGTTCACCATCACTGGTCTAGTCCATTCTTTATCAATTCCATTACCTCTTACTTGTGTCACATTCATATTCCTTTCAATCTTTTCTGGAAGATCTATAATTTTCAAACTTAAGTATTTCTTCTTCACATCTGAAGCATCAGATCAAATTCCAATTCATCAAATTTCAAATCAAGTCCAACTGTAATTTTCTGCTTTAGATATTGTCCTGTGTTTAGTTCAATTGTGTTTAAAGAGCTAGAAAGAACAATATTGGTAATATAATCCTGCATAAATGTAAATCCAATTGGGTGACTTTCAGTGCCTTGGAATATATTTTATCGTGGCTTTCACTATGGTAAAAATAGAAGTAATTTGGAGTTCAATAGTAAACAGTGAAAGAACAAGAAAAGAAAAAGTTGTAAAAATCCAGCAAGGTAGATGAGAATTAGTCATAAATAAAAAGATAATAAAGCTTTAAAACCCAGGCATGCTTAGGAAAAATGAACAGCTGAAGGGAAAATATGGTAAGAGAACCAAAGTTCTGATTGCTCCTTATCGAGAATTGCAGTCTTCAAGATCTTCTCTTCCTCTAGGTCCAATTGGGTCTTCTTGGGTCCTTCCTAGTCTCTTCAATCCTTCGTAGTCTCTTCATTAACCAGCTTTGGCAGTGAAATCAGCTATTTGGCAGGAGAAAAAGAGTGGTACTATCTTGGGAGAAGTCCTCCCAGTTCTTTTCTTTATGCTCTTTGGCAGTACTAATAGCTTGGTTGGTTTCCTACTGTAGGTTTTATAAACCTTGCTATCAGCTATTTTTGTGCCGTTATTGTACAGTATGTACTATATGCTTATTTTTTTTCTCCTTTAGTATCCTATATATACCTGCTGTGAACCAAAGTGATTCTCTTTCTCTTGCTTTTACTAATCTGTCTGACATAAAGAGTAGTTGCCTTCAAGATGGCAGTTATTAATAGTGTGCACTGAGCACTGACTCCTATCACTTTATGCTACCCTTTAAGTTTTCTTAAGAAAATTTAATGCTAAGGAGCTCAGTTACTTTTTATGATCTCTTTTATCCATGTTTACATCAGATCAACTGCAACCATCATGATTAACACCACACTTTTAGCCACCCATTGAATTCACTATACACTGAACTTTTCTGTCTTGTTCCTTATAGACAGGTAAAACCTCTGAAAAAAATAAGACTACAGCCTGGTCTGCTAAGCTCCTGCCCAAACTCTTGAAATCCAGAAAACACATCTTTTCTGGACAGAAAAATGTCAAGATTCACAACAACATCAAGATCACAATCACTAGCATTTTGACAAGTTTAACAATGCACTTCTTGTCTATTCTGGCAATAGTACCAGACAGATAGCTCACTACCTTCAATACTTCCACATACTTTCCCAAATAGACATCTTACAATTGACTCACTAACCAGAAGATGACTTCTTTTTAGATACTTTAGTCACCACACATGACTGATTTGAAACATCTGATGCAAACCTTCCCTTATCCAATCAATTTCTTTTTCACAGACCATAATTCCCTATCCAGTTAAATCATCATCATCACAAACAGCTGAACCTGCTATCTTAGTACTCCTATTAACTTTAGCAGTACGCTCACTATTATGCAGGGTCATACCAAAAGCATCATGTTTATCATCTGCATCTCTCATTCTGGCAGGTCCCACAGTTTCCATAAGGCCTTTCTCCTGAAGGGTCTCTGTGGAAGTGGGGCTGATAATGGGGCAGTTCAACAGAACATACCAGCTGAGTCAACTACCTAATTGCAGCCTGAAGAGCACAAACTGAACATTCTGAACAATCAATCTATGTAAACTCACAATCTGCATATAAATAGGGATGGTATCCAAACTTAAAAAGAGTACCATGAAAAACAGCTGCAAAACAAGTATTACACTGAACTAATCCAGACATCCTAAAAATAAAAATGCAATCGTACAAGCACTTACCAAGGATGAACTACTGTTGTTTTTGAACTGCTGCTGTTTTTATTACTACTCTTTTGCTCATATACTCACTTCTGGTCAGATGCTCTCACATTGAGTAATTTCACAGTTAGTCATTCCAACTTACTGATCTAACAGAATTATTTTTCCCTTGAATAACATTCACAGTGTTTCATTTTTCCCTAAATCTCATCTTTGGTGTTTTTATTATCAACATTTAGTAGAGCATAACATGGAACTATCATCAACCAATGGATTCCTACTTTATGCACTCCCACAACATAGATGGCAGTATTTTTTGGCATACATCATAATTATATAAATAAATATTTATATTTATAAATATTATTAAGCCTATAGTTTCACTTCCCTGATTGAGTAATTACCCTTTAAAAATTAGTTCACCTTCTTTCAGATCTCATCATTCCTCTTTGCTAAATTTTATAGGCATGCAACATATTTTTCTTTACTTCCTTAACTAATGCTCTTTACCATTTATTCATTTTATATTCTACTTTGCAGTCTTCCGTATATCATGAGCATCATAAAAGTGCCCATATATATTGATTTTCACTTCCAATGGTGGCATTGGCTCTCAGAACTTTCATATAATGCATTATAGTGTGGGTATAGATTATTTTACCAGCCTTACTTGTGCAGCATGCAATATTCCCTCATAACAATAAGGAAAATACTGATCAGTTTTGACATTGGGATAGAATGCCCAGGGTACAATCAAAGGTCATTTTACTCCAGCATGCTAATACTGTTCTCTGGATAGTCCTTGATAGAGGGACTACTTGTAAACCAATAATAACATGCTCAGGGTTGACATGAGGGGTTCTTGGTGCTCTCTGAGCTTGCTTGTTTTCTTGCAGATATTTCAATACCCAAATTAAGTAACATCATCAATGCTACTAAGGAGTGCAGTTCACTGTCAGTTTAAGTTCTAGTGGCTTGCTTATCAGTGTTGGTGGGAGTGGTCTTAGAGATTCTTTGGTTGGGCTACTTGTTGGCTTCTTTGGCATTTTCTTGACTGGCAGAACACATCCACAAACACCCACTAGCAGTCAGAAGACATGATGAAAATTCTTTAATTTCACAACATATGGACAGATTTAACCATAGTTTCAATTGGGAAAATGTGACCATCCTAGACCAAGCTAAGTCCAAAAACACCAGGCAATTTCTAGAAGCCTGGCACTCTGAAAAATCAGCTATCAATAGACACATAAAGATTCACAGCATTTATAGACTATGCAAAAAAGGATCAAGAAGACCCAAGCACCTCTCCACCAGCAGTCAGCATCCAGATCAGCATAGACTCAAGATTAAGAGCAAACCAACAATCAAGTAAACAATACTCCAATCAAGAAACTGCCAAAGAAGCCAACAGTAAACAGCTCAACCAAAAACTGTAAGACCACCCCCACCAACCCTGACAAGCAAGCCTTCAGAATATAAACTGACAGGAAACAGCACTCCTTACTAGCACTGATTTTGTTACCAAGTTAGGGTAATGAAATGTCAGCAAGCAAACAAGCAAGCTCAGAGAGCACCAAGGACCTCTCAACAATAACATATATGCAATGTACTGATACACACTAAGGATGCCTATTTTTTACTGTTCTAAAATAAAAACGGAAGTGTTACAAAACAATTTAATTAATATGATTTTATCTAGTAAAAATATTTAAATATCTAACCACTAACAAAAATACTTTTCAGGATTACATATTTGATAGTAATGTCACCCACAACTTCTCAAGGCTTTTTTCCTCTATTTTGGAATACATGGATAAATAAATTACCTGCCAAGAAAATTTAACTAAATCTGTATTTCACCTTTGACAGCGGATGACCATCAAGCTCTCATTTGGGATATCCAGCAAATGCCTCGTGCCATTGAGGATCCAATCTTGGCTTACACAGCGGAAGGAGAAATTAACAATGTACAGTGGGCATCAACTCAGCCGGACTGGATAGCTATCTGTTATAACAACTGTCTAGAAATCCTGAGAGTGTAAAAATAATTAGGCTATGGGAAATAATGAAGCAGGATGGTAGTCTTTCAGTCTTCTAAAGTTAAGAACAAACCTCCATTGAAAAAGTGTCACTAGCTCTTATTAACTTCTTCCAGAAAGACTTACAACTGGAGTTAATGAGTGTATACTATGAACTTCTTACCCATCGTTTCTCTCTTTTACCTTCCCCACTCCATGCCAATGACTTAAAAATGCAGGGATATCCTTGGTGTTTTAGATCGTCTCAGATTTTATCAACATGTTCAATTAAAGTTCTGTATATATTATGGCCATTTGTGTTGAGCATTTTTATTGCAGTGGCACTGAATGCCAATTAACATTCTACCTGAAATAATTTGTTATAGATACCTAAAAGCTATTCATTGTTATAGCGTTATAACAGTATCTTTTATTAAATATTATATTCTTTTCTCTCCCTCCTATTTCCAGGCAATTTCTTTGATACCAGTTATGAGGTATCATAATTATCGGTTTGTAAGGGCTTCTATGCAACTAAGCTCTGTTTTTGTTAAAATTGTTTTTTGCCTATAAGCAAGGACTTGTCCTTTGCAGGTTGGAGAATACATTTTGCTCCTGCAAAAATGTCTTAGATTGAAGCTTTAATTTAATATGCTACATTGGATGATCATCGATATGTTGTTGTCCCTTCTCTACAACTAAAGACTCTTCAAATATAATCAAAGTATATAAAACTCTGGGTATTTGGATACATACCTAGTATCTGATTGCAAAAGTGCATCTAGTTTTAAACTGTACATGTGGGTGGCCCTTATAACATTATATTATTTACTAAAATGTAGGAAACACTTCAGCAACTAATGGTTTTTACTGTTCTAATAGATGAGCATTTTCTTGAGAAGTTTTGCTTTAAACTTTCAACAGCAGTTTTTATATCACTTTTCTTAGCAGTAATACAATTATGCAAAACAAACAAAAATCTTTCCATAAGGCAGCAAAGCTTATTATACACATACTAAAATATTGAGAATTATATATGTTAATATGGGATGGTGCTTTTTTCTGAAAACATGAAAAATAATCAGATACATGCAATTTACAGGACAAAATGTTCAAGCATTTCGTGTATATTAGTATGTTGTTTCTTATTCCCATATCAAGCTGTTTCGATAGTATATGTATGATAACTCTTCTCTGATACACTAAAATGAATATATTTGTGATTGATTCTTCCTCCTTCATAAAAAAACCCCAACTTATTTAGATTTTAGAGAAGAGGTTTCATATCAGACAGCAGTCTACCACATTAACTTGAGGGAGGCATGATCAGAAGATCTTTTCAGATGTAACCACCAATCATGTATATAGTAAGATCAACTGTGACAAGACTATTAATTATTTGTCTAATATGTGAGTATAGTACAGCTGAGAGAAAATATAATTGATATATACATACCTAAACACCATGGGCATAAGATGTATCTTAGACCATGGGCGTAACATGTATCTAGTAAAGGAGCCAAAACATGCAGATCTAACATGCAGTGTTGGATTGTCAAGTGATGAATATGGATTTGTGATATCTGTTTTTACAAGGAACAATGTTCTTATTGTACTGGATATTAAATAATATGGGCTTTTGTTTTTACTACCAATTCTGAACTGTAACATGTTATGTACTCCCAGTGTGATGATTTCTTAAAGGTGTGAAATTTGTAGCATGACTGTATAAAGTTCCAAACTTCTTGTTCTTTCAATAAGCAATAGCACTGATTTATGTTCCACTCCCAGGTGTTGCATATATTTTCTAAACCAATATTGTTAGGCAAAATTGTTACTAATCTTATCTTTATGTGGCAGACAATGGTTAATATTGCAATATTTTGATTTTTATGGAAAAATACATGAAATGAATTTTATCTTGATTTAGGACACCCATTTCTGAATTGTATTGACATGCTGTACAAATTTTAAACAGTTTTTTAAAGGGTTTGAAGTAGAATGCTGGAATTTTTAAATTGTCAAACTTGCTTCCTCTGCATATTTTGGTTTGTTCCATTCCTACTTCCTTATGTGAATTCTGCCTTTCTTACGTTTTAATAAAATGGAACATTTCTAAATTATTCACGATGGTATAAAATGAAAAAGGACATTAAAATATATATAACCATTTTATTTGCTGAAAATTTGGTTGTCAGGGGGGAAAAGACAGTATAAAACACAGTATACATTAGCGTACAGCTATTCAAAAATAGGCCAAAATCCTCAAAGTTACATTGAATAAAGCTGTATAAATAAAAGCTGAAGTTTTACTAAAGCTTTTTTTTACATTAAAAATAGAACTATTCCTGACAACTTAGTATCATGTTAAGATTCAAACTGAAATTGGTAATTGAGACAAAAAATACAGGCACTGGCTATGGCAATTGCTATGGTGGAGACCAACTCAGTTTCAATTTGTATGAATGTCCCAATCCACTTAAAAATTTAGTTTGGATGATGGGTTATTTTATCTCTAACAGAAAATCCAGCTTCAAAATAATTTTGTCATTGTGACTCTTTCTAGGCCAAATTTTATGATCACTGAGATGTACATGCATAAATGTTATTTTTTTTTTTAAAAAAGTGCTAAAGATCTAAACAACAAAAAGAACAGAGAGCCTCTGCTGGTTGGGCATTAACTGAAAATAATTTAACATGGAAAATTTATGTGATCTTAATCGTGCAGGTTATTACAGGGTTTTCTCTGGCTCTGAGACTTTCAAACATCTACAACCTATTGAGCCTCTCAATTAAAAACCACCTGGATATCCATCTTACAATCATTTGGATAACTCCATTCCCAACAGAAGCAGGTAGAAAAGAATTTCCAAAATAATGTCTTAGTGATCATTGCATACTTCTGACTTATTTTTGCAACATGAATACAAGGATAGATTGGTAATGAAGGATTTCCCAAATATCTGCATATTCAAGAGAGAGAAGGTGGGATATGAATCTAAAAAAATAAAAATAGTACCAAGCTGGATTAGATGCTACTACTTGAGCTACACTTAAGTCATAGAGAATTGTCAAATGGTACAGAGTCTCCTGCTTGAGCAGGGGGTTGGACTAGAAGACTTCCAAGATCCTTTCCAGCAATATTCTTAATTGAATTGATTCTGTATTGGGGTTTTTTTGGTCAAGGGTGGTAAACAACAGATACTATGGAAAAAGTTGAGAGCATCCTTAAAATGCTGTTCTGCCAGGCAGTGTGTGTTCCGTAAACAGTTTCAGTACCATTATCCTGTTCTGCATTTAACAAATTTGAACTGTTTATGCAGGGTGGGTCTGGCTACAGCCTTTTTTCAGATTTGCAACTTAGTTTTTTATTTTAAAATATATTTGAAAGCAGAACCAAGACAGTAAAGAAATAAAGGAGGAAAAATAGAAATAAAATCATGAGCTATATAAAACTGAATAAAACTTATTAACATATTAAAACTGCATATAAAATGATCTTGCATCAATTTAGCACTTGAAAACCACTATTGGTTAAGGTACCAGGCTAGAAACCAAGGAGACTGAATTCTAGTTCTGCGATAGGCATGAAAAAATTAGCTGGGAGACTTTGGATCAATTACTTTCAGCCAAACTAATCTCACATAGTTGCTGTGAGGAAAATGGGAATAAGTGTCAGATCTGTTCACTACTTCAAATTATTTATAAAATAAGGATGGAGTAAAAAAAATCTAAAGAAATCATGATAAGAAACATCAGTATCAATTATTAATGGTCTATCTTTACTGAATATCAGGCAAGATCTTTCATTTTACACCCTGAGTTCAGAAAAGCCAAGATTTTGGCACAAAATTATCTGCAAAGTTATAATTCATAAAAGATATCCAGGTCAGATTTGGACAAAATATTATAAAGGAGCCCCCAAAATATCAACTAGATAAGGAAGTCAAACAAGGCACTAACAAACCTTTCAGTATTGTCAAAATAACTACATGGCAGTCACCGGGATCAGAATTCTAGTCCATGAAGTTTGCATTCAAGAACTAATTTAAGTGTCCATAAGATCATCCTCTGAGAACCCTCAAAGGTGTTTTTTCAAAAAGCAACTGGACTGTTTTTCTTTCAGGAAGATTTTTTGCTTCTCATCCAAGAAGCTTCATTAGTTGTGACTGGATGGTGGGGGGGGGAATGGAAGGATAGGTTCCTGTAGCCTGCAAGTTTTCTGGAAATCAGTCCATATTCCCGCACCATTGGAAAGTCATTCCCAGAGTGACCGAGAATCTCGACAGACACTCCTCCGGACAAGAGTTTCCCGCAGGTCCGGATTACTACCTGCAGAAGTCTATCATGCCACGATTGACAGAACAAATCCCTCTCTCGCTCCTGCTACACTAGAGTAATTGGTAGCTGAACATTTCAGTAGCCCCGCCTCTTTTTTGAGAGTGCGCACGCGTGCTTTTGCGCCGCGAGGGATTTTTTTTTTTAAGTTTCCACCGAAGGAAATGCGCATGCGCGAGCGCCAGAGACTTGCATAGAATTTCAGCGCGTTTCTGTCGCTGAAGGAAGAAGTAGGATACATTCGACGGAAGGCGAGCGGAGGAGGAGCCGCTTGTTTCGGGCCTTGGGAAGGAGGTGGCCGAAGCGGGTACCTGGGCAAAAGCTTTGGTATGAGGAGGAGGAGGCGGCGGCGGCGGAGGTGGCTGCTGTGAGGGCGGAAGGAAGAAGAGCGGAGCCGGAGGAGGAGAAGGGAGGAGAGCCGAGCGACGCGTGCACCTCTTTCCCAGCCCCGCTGCCCCGACCGCCAAAATGGGTAAGTGGGATAAGGCTGATCTTGGCGGAGGGTCGAAGAGCATCTGGTCAACCCCGCTAGATAAAAGCTGGGTGTTGACGTCAAAAGAGGAGAAAGCTCCGCGGTGCTAACGGTTTGGCCTTCTTGCTGGCTGGGAGGGGTTTTTCTCTGCGTGAGAAAGTTGTAATAATAATAGCAATAGGGTTAGGGTTAATAATAGCAATAATAGATAGTAATAGGAGCAGCTTCGTACGCAGGAGCGCTGACGGGAGCGATCTAAATGTATCACAGCTGCCTTGGGTTAGCAGCTCTGACTGAAGCACTCGTAAACTTCGGGAGGTTCACGGAGCGCTGCTTGCATAGTAATGGTTTTGTCTGACAACCTTCGGCTTTTAATCGCAATCCAGCGTTTGAATCGTGCATGGATGGAAGATTTGCCGGGCGGTGGGTGGGTTTGCTGAATATTTTGCTTGATATTCGGTACGTTCAGTCGAGGATTGTAGGCTTGTAGCCTTAGAAAGTCTTTGGGAACTTGCAGTGGGCCAGATTTGGATTTGTGCTAGCATTCGGAAACCCGTTAACAAGAAACTAATGCAAAAATATGTTTGGTGCTTTTTAAACTCGGGAGTTGTTCTCAGTATCATAACAGAATCAAGTTCATAATCCTTTCACCCAGAAATACATGCCAGGTCCTTCTCTTCCGAAGACAGAGAAAATATTTTCTCTTTTTTTAATGTTGAAAAAAGTTGAATATATGAAAATAACCCAGAGATCTACTGAAACATCATAATTATCTGTCCCATTCCACTCTGTACATGGGCATTGGGATATGGATGCTTCAGTGTGTAGAAGAGCAGTTGTACTTGTTTTCCTATTCTGTGGTAAAAATAAATCAGTTTATAATCTTTGTTTGATGAGGACCTTTTATTATTGAAATATGTAATGACCAAATGAAGTCAGACATCAGTGGTTGCTAAGGTACTTCTGGCACACTTGTGATAGCATTTACAATTTCCCCAAATTAACTAGAAATAAATTGGATGGAATCTCATGAAATAATGACATTCTCCACATCCTGACTTATGTTATATTATTCCCCCCACTAGTTATCCTTTCTAAATAAAAAAGGAATTGATTTAGTTTATACAGATGTGAGTTCAGACTCAGAATGACTTTGGCTGTCCTTCTCCTTCCACATATGATCTTTAACAACCAACACACACACACGCACACTGTGTGTGTGTGTGTGTGTGTGTGTGTTTATATGTATATATATCGGTATATGTATGTATGTACACACACACACACAGTGCATTCAGAAAGTATTCAGACCCCCTTCACTTTTGTCAATTTTCTTATGCTGCAGCCTACAGTTTCTAGTTATTAAAATTCATTTTCTCATTAATCTACATTCAGTACCCCGTCATGACAAAGTGAAAACAGAATTTTAAAAATTCTGGAAATTTATTAAAGAGAACAAACTGAAATACCACATTGGCATAAGTATTCAGACCCATCACTCATAGTTTGTTGAAGCAACTTTGGCAGCAATTGCAGCCCTGAGTCTTTTTGAGTACAATGCAACAAGCTTCGCGTACCTGGATTGGGGAATTTTCTGCCATTCTTCCTTGCAAATCCTTTCAAGTTCAGCCAGGTTGAATGGCGACAGTTGGTGGACAACCATTTTCAGATCCCTTCAGAAATGTTCAGTAGGGTTCAAATCAGGACTCTGACTTCAGAGAGTTATTCCTAAGGCACTCCGATGTTTTCTTGGCTGTATGTTTTGGATCATTATGTTGGAAGGTGAACCTTCAGCCCAGTCTGAGATACCAAGCGCTGTGGAACAGGTTTTCATTGAGGATATCCCTGTACTTTGCTCCCTTCGGCTTCCCCTCAACTCTGACCCCCAGTCAGAGTCCCCCAGTCCCTGTTGCTAAAAACCACTCACACAGCGTGATGCTGCTACCAACATGCTTCACCTTTGGGATGGTGATGAGTGGCTCCTGGTTTAGAATTGTGGCCAACAGTTCAGTCTTGGTGTCATCAGACCAGAGAATCTTGTTCCTCACAGTCGGAGAGTCCTTCAGGTACTTTTTTGCAAACTCCATGCCAACGTTCTTGTGTTTTGCACTGAGGAGAGGCTTCCATCTAGCCACTCTGCCATAAAGCGCAGATCAACAGAGAGCTGCAGTGATGGTTGTCCTTCTGGAACTCTGTCCCATCTCCACACAGGATATCTGAAGCTCAGGCAGAGTGACCATCCGGTTGTTGTCACCTCTTTTACTAAAATCGTTCTCCCTCTATTGCTCAGTTTGACAGGGCAACCAGTTATTGGAAGAGTCCTGGTTGTGCCAAACTTCTTCCATTTGAGAATTATGGAGGCCACTGGGCTCTTAGGAACCTTCAGTGCAGCAGAAATTTTATTGTAGCCTTCTCCAGATCTGTGCCTTGCAGTAATCCTGTCTGTGAGCTTTGCAGGCAGTTCCTTTGACCACATTGCTTTTGCTCTGCTACACTCACACTATGCATTGTCAGCTGTCAGCCTTCTACAGAGAGGTGTGTGGCTTTCCGAATCATGTCCAAGCAATTTAATTTACCACAGGCAGACTCCATCAAGGTATAGAAACATGTCAGCAACGATCAAGAGTTGTGAGGCACCTGAGCTAAATTTCAAGTGTTGTTGCAAGGGATCTGAATACTTATGCCAATGTGATATTTCCATTTTTTTCTATTTAATAAATTTACTGATATTTCTAAAATTTTGTTTTCACTTTGTCATTATGGAGTACTGAATGTAGATTCATGAAGAAAAAAATTTCAACAACTGTACAATCAGAGTATCTCCATCCATCTCCCCCTTTCTCTCTTCTCTCTCTATCTCTCTCTCTCTCTTTATAATGGGTTTGTTTTTTGCCTTTGCCTTTACTTTCCAATTAACATTTTCTTAGAGCTAACCAATATGAATTCACTTATTTCATAGTCAGTGCATGTAAAGTCATTCCATTTGTAAAGTTGTAGTGAATTTAGTTCCAGTTTGCATCATTTAATCTTATAAATCCCCTTTTGCAAAATAATGTTCATTAGTATCAGGGCTGGTGATTGCTTAAATCTTTTCAGCCTAGCCATTTCATTAGCAAGAACTGATAGTGTTCCTGCTGCTTTTGCTTAGATTGGATGAAGTGATGGCACAAAGTGCTGGAGCAAAGTAATGTTTTATAAGCATATTGCTCATGGCTGAAAAACTATTGTGGACTCTGCTACTTTTTCTGGGTGAACAGAGCACTGATTGCAATATTTCCCTGGATTGCTTATCTAGTATGTAACTTCCCCTCAGTTTTAAAATTATTTGCTATAGAAATTGGAGAGCCCACATGAGTGGGTTACATATGTGCATCTTCTTTTATAACAGGCAGGTTTTTTTAAAAAAAAACACATTTAAAAAAATCTTCCCAGACATTTTCTATAAATTAGATGGCAAATATACATTTAGCACTATCCTATCTATACTTCTGGACTTGAAGTAAAAACAAGAGACCAAGACATTTAGCATAAGTTCCCGTTTTTGTTTTTTAAGGACGCACCACTTTAAACAATTTCAGTTTTCTCTTGTGAAGCAATTCAGACTGTTCAGATAAATATTAATGGGGCTATTTGTTTTAAACTCAAAATAAAGTTTTCCCATTTTATGCGTAACTTTATATATTTTTTCTACACTCATTTAATCAGTTATTAACTCATTCTGAATTTATTTAGGAATCTTCGATTGAAGCATTTTGTCAAATATCTTTAAAAGTCAGGTTGTAATATTGTCTGCTACATCAAATCTGCAACATTTTTCCTCATAGTAATTGATCAAAGAAAAAAGTAATAACTTAGAATTTTTTATAGAAACTATGCTTACTTTCCTGCAGCAAGACTTTTCTTCTGTGGCAGGATCTTTCTGTTTTTAATGTTTTTCATTTGAGACACTATCTTGTCTAAAATTATTCTGCCCATTTTATTAGAGAGAATAAAGTTCTTAAGATTCTGCTACATGTGAAGTGCAGAGTACATGGGATAAAAAACAGATCTTCTCAGTAGAGGTTTCTAGACTATAGAATATATTGCTGATGGAGAGTTTCCTTGTTTCTTACTTTCAGCTATTTCAGATTCTTTGATCACTGATCAAACACATTTGACTACTCACTGCAAAAATACTGTAAACAAATATAAACAATATACTTGCAAAAGACACTAAAATTAACTGGCCTGTAATATTTTAAAGTATTCAGTTCCTTTCAAGCATGCTATGCATGTTCCTTAATTGCTGTTAGCTACTGATGGATACAGCTAACAAACGCAGCTATTCCACCTGCAAAGTATGGTGCCAACTTGTTGTAACTACAACTTGTTCAATGCTGTCATAAGTTTGAACATTCGTTGAAGGGGTGGTTGTTAAGCAAGGTAAAAAGCTAAAGGAGTCCCTGTGGATTTTACTCCATTAGTCATTGCCAACTACCGAAAGCGCTGCTCATCTCCATTTCAAGGCCATTAGTCAGCGCTGTTGAAAGATATTTCTGCAGTCATGGCTAGCATGAAGTCATGGAGCACTGTTACCTTCCAATCAAAGTGGTACCTATTTATCTGCCTGCATTTGCATGCTTTTGAACTGCTAGGTTGGCAGGAGTGGGGCAACGACGGGAGCTCATGTAGCACTTAGGTCTTAAATCTGGGCTGCCGGCTTTCAAGCTGACAAGCCCAGTGTCTTAACAGTTGAGCTACTGCGCCATCCCTGTTAAGCAAGGATCGTCTGTAATTTGAGGTTTACTCTTCGAAACCTAAACATAGTTATATAAGTATTTTCTTGAAAGTTGCATAGGATTACTTCTGAACTGATATATATATGCAGCTACGTATCTTTCAGTCTGGCTTTTTACTATAACCATAAGAATTCTGCTGATAAATGTGCACTTTATATTTGTATTAGTAGAGAATATAAATATATGAATGCAATTATATTCCAAGCGTTGAATCAAAATGTTAGCAGAGGAACTCTGGCATACTTGTATTGTATGTATTCAGTGGCTTTGTATTTTAATTGAGCCTCATCGCAGATTTAGATAGTATCCCTTCCTAAACTAAACCTAGTTGATACTTGGAAACTATTTAACCAAAGTTGCTTTCACTATTGCAAATAAAAATAGCAGGATCTTCTTCCCTTTTACTCCAAAAGAACCTATCAGTTTTTGGATCTGTCTAATTTCCCTAATTTGAACTACCGTATATACTCGAGTATAAGCCGAGTTTTTCAGCACGTTTTTTGTGCTGAAAAACGTCCCCTCGGCTTATACTCGGGTCTATACGGCTTATACTCGAGTTGTTTGTTTTTTTTAAGCCCCTCGGCTTATACTCGAGTATATACGGCTTATACTCGAGTTTTTTTTTCTTTTCTTTTTTTCACATTTTATCGGACGGCGCGGGGAAGCCCTGCCGGTGCAGTGAGAGGCGGGCGGGAGCCGCCAGCCTTCTCAGCTGAGGGAGGGAGGGTTTCCCCAACCGGTAGGTGCCTCATTTCCCACCCTCGGCTTATACTCGAGTCCCCAGTTTACCCCAGTTTTTGGGGTAAAATTGGGGACCTCGGCTTATACTCGGATCGGCTTATATTCGAGTATATACGGTATTACTTTTTTGATAATTTGGGCTGAGAGATTGTGGCTGGCCCAAAAAATCACCCAATGAGATTCCATGATTAGGGTCTATGTACTCCTGCCTTTACTCCAATATATGAACTACTACCAATGATTATCAATTAAGGGATATCAACATTTGGTCTTTTTTTTTTCCCTCTTAAGAATTTGAAAGAAAATGTAGTATAGAATGATTCTGCCATGCAGCAGCATCTAACCACCTATGAGTTCTACATAACTTATAACAGTTTTTATTTAATTGCCCATATTATTGTTTTCATCAGTTTTTGTTTTCACAGCAACAGGTCTGTATAAAAGAGGATATGTTTTCTATTTGCTATCTAGGATTTTTTTTCTTTTTTAATAAAATGCAAAAAGTAAAGAAAAATAATATATAAAATGATAAAAGTAAAAAAAGAAAGCTAAAAACAAACAAAAACACATAGAGCTTATATTTACTTACATACGTGCATATATAAAATTATACAATAAATATATAAATACAAATGAAATCCATATTTTATTACAATAATCCATAATTAATTTGCATTTAATATATCTCTGCTTTTGGATTCAGCACACAAAACTGTTGAATTACAGTATTTGTCTCCACTTCTCAAATAATCCTTATCATATTCTGGAGCAGAATGAAACTTTGGATGACAGTGAAGCAGCAACGTCTTATGAGCTTCTTATGATATTTAATGTATCTATTTTTATAAATATCTTACCTATACATCTTAGTTTTCTTTTTTATTCAATAAACACATTTTCTGTGAGAAATATTCTAAATCTAAACAAGTTACTAAAGCCTTCAGATATGATACATTGACATTAAAGTAATAGGGAAGAACAAGAAATCAACAGGACAAATCTAGGCTTATCTATCTAAACCAATAAAGTAGTCAAAAATTGATGGCTACATGATAGCAAGAAAATATAAGTAAACATAATAAATATAAGTAAACAAAATAAATCCTTTCCATTTGATTCCTACCTCTAATGATTATAATGATTATAATATATTGAACTGTGATTTAGAAATAAAGTTGACAACAACTATTAGAGTACTTTGCATGAAGAATTGAATCATATGATTGGAATCTTGGCTTTATGAGTCTCCCTTTAATACTTCTCTGCTGGGAGAAAAGCAAGTGAAGCAATTGCCAAAATAATTCACAACAGGCTTTGCTGCTAAACAGTGTCTATTAACTGCATAATAACTGTAATTCCCATGCTTGACTATTTAATCTGTACAAATATAAAGTTGGATTCCATAAAAACAGTTTTTGAAACTTTCATCAAAATTACACAAAAAATTAGCAGTTTTTATAGTAACTCAGAATATTGGCACTAAATAAGACCCTGTTTTATATTTTTTTGCCACCAAAAAAGCACACGGTCTTATTTCCAGGGGGGGGATGTCCACTGACTCACCTCACTTGTGCATGACACCCCCAGCCTCCTTTTCACTGTCAAAGGCCTTCAGGAATTTCTTCGGCTTCAGATAGTTGCAGCCAGGCCTCGCACACCTTGGCCCATTTCTTCTGCAACCAGCAAGGTTTTCCTGAAGGCCTCTGTAGCCGATAACAGAGCTCCAGATCGAGGTGGGCGAGATGTGTGAGACCTGGCTGCAACTATCCAAAGGTAAGTAATAGCGCAGTTCCCTATACACCCCATCCCTACCCTAGCTTAATTTTTATCCGTGCACCGTGGAGTGGGCGGGGTCTTAATTAGGGCTTATATTGGGTGTACGTGTAAAAATCAAGCTAAGACTTACTTTCTGAGTAGGTTGTATTTTCAGGAAAACACGGGTATCTGTTTATGGACAGCCAAAGAAAACAAGATTGCCAAGAACAGATTAAGATTAGAAATGACAACCAAATACAGTTAGAATTTACAGCTTGTATTGACAGGATACAAAGAAATTTTACTATTGTTGCTTTTTTAAACAATTCCATTGCATTAATGCTTAAAATATTTTCTTGATGCTTTTTAAATATAACCACTGCATATTTTCCAAGATGGAAGAAGGATACAACATCATCAGTATGTCTTCTTGCATTTAGGCAAAGCGTAATGTTTTGAATACCACTAATTCTCAGGCATGAATAATCAGATTCACATGTGAAGAGTTCAATTAGCTGCCTGTTCACAGAAATCTTCTCAGACTGACGGTTTGCACATAGGTAAGACTAGATAAGGTTCAGTGGCATTCAAGCATGGTCAGACTTCGTTCTCTTGTTCTCAGATAGGAATATCAGACTAATTCTCCATTTGACCTCTCGCCTGACTCTGCTAGTGTCTTTCCCACATTACCCCCCTTTCAAAACAGCGCTTCCTTTCTTTGTGGCATCCTCATTGTCCAAGTTCTCACAAGAAATTGGGAGGGATGGAAATGAAGCCAGTTCAAAGGAATCCGCCCCCATATCTGAAGTATCCGTTGGAGCAGGTGCTGTTGTCTGGAAAATATCTAGATGATCAGCATGTTCCTCTCCCATCTCTCTCAGGAAGTGAAGGCCGGAAGCGGATGCCATGTCTCCCTCCAGAGGGTCCCACTCTGTCTGGTTAACTCCCTTAACTCCTTTCACTTTGATTCCTTGGGGGGTTCCGCTGCATGGAAGGGAACTGGGAGTTTGGGAGGTGATGGCTTTTTTGGGAAACACTGATGGAATTCCCACACAAAGTCAGGGACATGCACATATCTAGTATTGTCCCAGGAACATTTGAATTCAGGGAAGGGGAAATCCTTGATATCCGCTGCTATTGTATATCACCAAAGTCTCTTAATGTTCTGGGCAGCATCTTGAACACACCCACCCATGTCCTGCTGTCTGGTTATCATGGTAAAGTAGCAAAACTTCCCTCAAAGATGCAGGCAGGCACCACTATTCTGTGAGCTTCAAATCCCTTTCTTCCATTGAAAACAATGGAATAACAATGGAGTATTACTGGAACTCCCTAGATCAAGAGTGTCAAACTTGCGGCCCACGAGCCAGATGAGTCGCAGCCTGGCCATGCCCATCCCTGGTTTCGTGAAGGGGAAAAGTGTTAAGATGCATCACGTGATGACAACGTGATGCTGTGAGTTTGACATCCCTGCCCTAGAGTATCCAAAACTAGTCAAGAGATTGCTGTTAGCAAATAAATCCTCGGGTATTGATGCTGCCCCCAATACCTCAATACCTGCTTCTGCAGGAACTTGCCAAAAGTTAGAGGGTTGTAAAATCCTTGCAGTAACTAGGGTCTGAGGAGTTCATTAGTACACAGGTTTATGGAACACTGCATCCAGCATCAATTTCTTTGAGCCTGGTACATATGTAAAGTCAAAGCAAGAGAAAAAAATGACTCCATCTTTCTTGCCTCAGGTATAGTAGCTTAATCTATTGTAGCATTTCCAGATTCTTATGATCGATATTGACCAACACACCCCTTCTAAGAAATGTCTCTCTTGGTCAAAACTGTTTTAACTTCTAACAGTTCTTTATTTAAAATGTCATAATTTATTTATGGGGAAGTGAATGCTCTGGAGTACAATGCACAAGGCAGAAGATGGTGCCTTCTGTAAGAGTACTGCTCCTGTAGCCATATTGAAAGGGTCAATATGGACATTAAATCGTTTGAATGGGTTGGGGTATTTGAAGAAGGGCTGTTGTAGCTGTTTTAGCTCTTCAAACGCCACCTGCTCTGTGCTTGTCCAAGCAAATTGAACTCTCGTTTCTTAACAGTTGAGTTAGAGGTTTAACTTTATGTGCAAAGGTAGGAATAAAAGTTGTAAAAGTTCGCAAAGCCTAAAAAACTCTGAACATCCTTTGCCTTTTTAGGAGCCTGCCATGAGAACACTGTGTGTATTTTCTGGGAATCCATTTGAACTCCATCTATGGAAATGCAGTAACCCAAGAAATCTAACTGTGTGATCTATTTAGTCCCAGGGGTTAAAATCCCAGCAAAGAGGCAATATCCCATGTCAGCTAAGGAGCTGTCAGTTTCGAAGCAATATTTCAATTCTAATCTGCAAAAAGGTTTTATTAGAGTCACCATTATGGACAAAGAAGTCACCAGCTTCTTTGTCCCTAATAGGAAAGACCGTGATTCCCCAAACCCAATCAGTGAGGTCCCAACTACAAAGTGCTTAGCGTCATAATAGTGAGAGACCATTCTCTAGAAGCAGTCATAATGGACTTATTCGATAGATTGCAAAGTACACATATATTTACCAAGTTGATCCTTCAAAATGCATATAATCTCACCAGAGTCGAGGTGGGGGATGAATTTTTTGACAGCATTTGATAAATTCAAATACACAATTGGGGTTAGTAAATTATGATGCTCTATTTCTATATTTATAAATCAGATTTTTTTAAAAAAGCATAAACTGTATGTGTGGGAAAGACTAATAAAATTACATTTTATTATGCTGTTCCTCTCCCATCTCTCTCAGGAAGTGAAGGCCGGAAGCGGATGCCATGTCTCCCTCCAGAGGGTCCCACTCTGTCTGGTTAACTCCCTTAACTCCTTTCACTTTGATTCCTTGGGGGGTTCCGCTGCATGGAAGGGAACTGGGAGTTTGGGAGGTGATGGCTTTTTTGGGAAACACTGATGGAATTCCCACACAAAGTCAGGGACATGCACATATCTAGTATTGTCCCAGGAACATTTGAATTCAGGGAAGGGGAAATCCTTGATATCCGCTGCTATTGTATATCACCAAAGTCTCTTAATGTTCTGGGCAGCATCTTGAACACACCCACCCATGTCCTGCTGTCTGGTTATCATGGTAAAGTAGCAAAACTTCCCTCAAAGATGCAGGCAGGCACCACTATTCTGTGAGCTTCAAATCCCTTTCTTCCATTGAAAACAATGGAATAACTATGGAGTATTACTGGAACTCCCTAGATCAAGAGTTTCAAACTTGCGGCCCACGAGCCAGATGAGTCGCAGCCTGGCCATGCCCATCCCTGGTTTCGTGAAGGGGAAAAGTGTTAAGATGCATCACGTGATGACAACGTGATGCTGTGAGTTTGACATCCCTGCCCTAGAGTATCCAAAACTAGTCAAGAGATTGCTGTTAGCAAATAAATCCTCGGGTATTGATGCTGCCCCCAATACCTCAATACCTGCTTCTGCAGGAACTTGCCAAAAGTTAGAGGGTTGTAAAATCCTTGCAGTAACTAGGGTCTGAGGAGTTCATTAGTACACAGGTTTATGGAACACTGCATCCAGCATCAATTTCTTTGAGCCTGGTACATATGTAAAGTCAAAGCAAGAGAAAAAAATGACTCCATCTTTCTTGCCTCAGGTATAGTGGCTTAATCTATTGTAGCATTTCCAGATTCTTATGATCGATATTGACCAACACACCCCTTCTAAGAAATGTCTCTCTTGGTCAAAACTGTTTTAACTTCTAACAGTTCTTTATTTAAAACATCATAATTTATTTATGGGGAAGTGAATGCTCTGGAGTACAATGCACAAGGCAGAAGATGGTGCCTTCTGTAAGAGTACTGCTCCTGTAGCCATATTGAAAGGGTCAATATGGACATTAAATCGTTTGAATGGGTTGGGGTATTTAAAGAAGGGCTGTTGTAGCTGTTTTAGCTCTTCAAACGCCACCTGCTCTGTGCTTGTCCAAGCAAATTGAACTCTCGTTTCTTAACAGTTGAGTTAGAGGTTTAACTTTATGTGCAAAGGTAGGAATAAAAGTTGTAAAAGTTCGCAAAGCCTAAAAAACTCTGAACATCCTTTGCCTTTTTAGGAGCCTGCCATGAGAACACTGTGTGTATTTTCTGGGAATCCATTTGAACTCCATCTATGGAAATGCAGTAACCCAAGAAATCTAACTGTGTGATCTATTTAGTCCCAGGGGTTAAAATCCCAGCAAAGAGGCAATATCCCATGTCAGCTAAGGAGCTGTCAGTTTCGAAGCAATATTTCAATTCTAATCTGCAAAAAGGTTTTATTAGAGTCACCATTATGGACAAAGAAGTCACCAGCTTCTTTGTCCCTAATAGGAAAGACCGTGATTCCCCAAACCCAATCAGTGAGGTCCCAACTACAAAGTGCTTAGCGTCATAATAGTGAGAGACCATTCTCTAGAAGCAGTCATAATGGACTTATTCGATAGATTGCAAAGTACACATATATTTACCAAGTTGATCCTTCAAAATGCATATAATCTCACCAGAGTCGAGGTGGGGGATGAATTTTTTGACAGCATTTGATAAATTCAAATACACAATTGGGGTTAGTAAATTATGATGCTCTATTTCTATATTTATAAATCAGATTTTTTTAAAAAAGCATAAACTGTATGTGTGGGAAAGACTAATAAAATTACATTTTATTATGCTGATATTTATTCAGTTTTATATGAATTAGAAGTTGTAAACTATCATCAAGATTAGCATGAAATGCCAGTTAAAAAGTATTTTCCTACCATTATTGCTATATCCTCTTAAAAATGTTTTTAATTGCCTTGTATTCCCTGTTTTTCACAATACATTTTTAAAAGATTCCACTTCATAAAATTTTATAAAAATAATAATATTTTTTGATTGAAACTAAGTAACTAAATCAAAAGTAATAACTAAATTTTCCTTTTAAATTAACTGAATATTAGTGACAACTGTTTTACATTTTTTTACAAAGATGTACTTGTTTCTACAGGAATTTTGGTATACGGTTCTACCGAATTTTCTTTCATGTTGTTTAACATTACATAAAATTACTGGAAGTAATCAATTATCTGTTTGTTTGGAATGAGATATTGCTGATAGGTTGATAGCATTCAAATACACATCACTACTCTGGACCAAGTGAGTGATGACATTGAGCTCTCTTTTTTCCTTTTATTTATACATAAACAGAACAAAGAAAAAAAATACAATAGTAGTGAAAGTAAAAAGCAATAAAATACAATTATATGAGTAAATGCCTATGTATATAAAATTGTATACAAAATTTCAATATAGAAGGGCTATATTTCTTTATAATTGTCAACATATAATCTACATCTATAAGTAACTTATTAATAAATCACAGATAACACGATGTATTTACCCAATAACTGGAGCCATAAGCTTTTGATGGACTTTCTTTGTTATATATGGGCTGTTGTTTGGGGAACTGGAGGTGACTGCCTTCAGGGTAGTGTAGGGTGGCGCCACCCTCAGTTCCCCTCAGTTCCCCAAACAACAGCCTGTATATAACAAAAAAAGTCCACAGCATAGGATAACACTCAGAGGACAAGGTCTAGGGTCCCAAGTCCAGTCCACCCAGCTAAGCCAGTCCATGAGGCAAACTGTAGTCCACAGGGCAAAATCAAGGCACAAGACAAAAGACAATTGACAAGGCAAAAGGCACAAGTCAAAAGCCGAAGGAATGTAAGCCAAAACAAACAATTGTTCCTGACAAAGATGAACTCCCCATGGCTTCTCCTTAAGTCAGTCCACTCCCGGTGTGCCTTGTGAGGAGTGGTGGGGCAAGTAGTCGCCCAAGTAGCCACACAGTCCTTCTCTGAGCTTGTCTATGTCCAGTCAACTACCTCCCCCAATGCTTGAGAGGCCTGGGACAGTTTCGGCCTCAGACCCTGGCCTCTCCAAACACCCCAAGGGAGCTGTGCCATTCCTGTCAGATAGTTCCAGTTCCAACTCCTCCTCCTCCTCCTCACCAGACTCTGATGGGACCATCATGAGGATATTAGAAATGAAATATTGAACTGGTACCTCAAGATTGTGATGGCATGGAATGGATCAAAATAGTTCAGATGTAATCCTACCAAGACCAAATTGCTAATGGTCAGTAGATATTTGGGCATTCTAATAGCCCCAGCCCCAGTATAGTAGTTATATTGGATCGGCTCATGCTGCTTGCACCTCACAAAAAGTGTGATTTGGGACATTTTGTTTAGGGGATCCTTTGCCCACTTTCATTTATGCAGCAGATGAAGCTTAGCTGGACAGGATGTTCTCCATGACCTGGAAGCTACTTTTGCAGAATGTTGCATTGATTATTGGTGGACTTTTGGGCCCAGTTCATAACAGCAGGTCGCTATCTTTAAAACCCCAAATAGTATTGCAGCAAGATATTTCAGACAATGTCTTGCAAGAATTTAGTTTGCCTCAAAAGAGATCCTGATTAAAGTTTCCTCCCCCGTAAGGTTCATGAAATGTAAGAATGGCATGACTCATATTTAATAGTTTCACTTTATGAAATGTTCTATAAACAAGTTAAAGCTATTTTATTTCCTTGGGCTTTTGGTATCAGCTGACTGATTATAGGCACCCATTAAATATTTTAACCTTCTGTTTTGTTTTTTTATATTGCTTTGAATATAACTATTTTTAACTTCTCCTTCCTGTGGAATGGAATGGAATGGGACGGGACGGAATAGAACAGAACAGAACAGAGCAGAACAGAACAGAACTGTATTGTCATTTTACATGTACACTAATCAGCATACATTAAAATGAAATTTTGTTTCATTTCAACATATACATACATACAGTATATGACACAAAAAAACGTAGCAGTCCAGTTTGAATATATACATATACACGGCAAAAGAAAAAGAATACTGCAAGTTTACAAGACAGATGGCATAAGGAACAAAGCTGTTGAAGTGATACATCATACAGACTCTTGGGAGTGGAACAAGTTGCAAGTATTATAAATTAAAATAAATTAATTTGACTTTCTTATAAGTAGCAAATGATTTGTTTTCAATTTTCTTAAATTTCTGTGGTTGGAGCTGGCATTGCCCTCTATTTATGGCTGAATTTCTCATTTAAAAGAAAGGCAGGTGCAGCTTCCACCCTCTTTTTGGTTAGATCTACATGCTGTGATTAGGTAATTGAAGTAGTCTATAGACTCAATTTATATAAGAGCATTAAAGCCTAAATGAAATAGCATTTGGTGTTTCTTGTTGTGTGCAGAATTTGCTACCTTCTCTGTAGGTAACACGCGGCTCTTTGGAACCAGGTCCCCCCAAAGATCTGGATAGCCCCCATTGTGTTGTTTAGAACAGCCGTCCCCAACCTTTCCAGTTTGGCGGACCAACGGGGTGAGGGGATGGTTCTGTGTGAGCGAACTCTCGCAGACAATTCCATTTGCACAAACAGCAGGCACGTGCACCCATCACTTGCACAAGTATTCACATGCTTGGCTGCTGCTTGGTCTGGTTCCTGGTTCCGATTGGGCCACAGCCCAGTTCTGGGCCCTACATTCTATTATCTTATCTGTAATATTAAAAAACGTTTTCAGGCTATTGAAATAATATGGTTTTTTTCAAAATATGATTTAATAATTTAATGAATAAGTGAATTAAATCTAAGCTATATAGAAATATTGATTCTTTTTTCCTTCTTGTTTCTCCTTCAGTAAAAAGTTAATTTCAAGACTGAAAATTGACAAATTTTGTTAAGCAAATTATTATTATTATTATTAACAATATTCTATAAATACATGATGTTTTCTTTCAATACTCAGAGTTATGAATTTTTTCACAGATTGTAATAGTCTAATTTTTGATGTAATATTAATATTTGAAAATATTAATATTTGGGTCTTTGCTTCTACATCTGAAGTAGATAAAATATCTTCAAGAAAGGACAGAAGTTTATAATACTGAAGAAGAAGCAGTGTGGGTAGTCCTTGAGTTATAACTGTAATGGAGTCCTCTCATTGATTGTGGTTGTAAATCGTAATGGTCATAAAATGGATCAATCTGATTCTACAACATTTTTGAACCTGTTAAGTGGACACGGTGGTCATTAAGCAAACACTGTAGTCACTAAGAGAAACTATGGTTTACTATAGGTTTTTGACAAAAGTATTTTAAAACATGGTCACGTAACCATGGGATGCTGCAAATGGCTGTAAGTGCAGCTGTGTTTGTGAGCACACAAAGGGTGCTATTACATGGCTGCAAGGGAGCAATGAGTATTAGAATCTCTGGTCCAGGTCATAAGTCTCCTTTTCAGGTAGGTTGTAACTTCAAAGGCTGCTAAGCGACCAGTCATAAACTGAGGACTGCCTGTATAATTTAGCAATGACTAGACCCAATGCAAGCAGTAGAAGGAAGGGGAGATTAGTACATTGTAATTTATTGGACATGCACATAGTAGAAATATCCTAAAATAGGGGTTTTGTTAATATAATATGATAATAATATTTATTAACCTTTATGTTACTTGCCAGATGTTTGGGGGAGATTGTTAAGGTCATAATATAAATACTGGTAATTGTAATAAATAATATACAAAATAAAGCGGGGGTAGGAAACTTTCCTTTCTAAAAATAGGCCAGTCATTAGAAATCCTTGCTTTTATTGTTTCAGATGAACAGGAGGCTTTGAATTCTATCATGAAGGACTTGGTTGCCCTCCAAATGAGCCGACGTCCCAGATTGTCTGGTTTTGATAGCATGAAGAACAAAGATTCCACACATTCCAATAGACAGGTAATACATTCCTGATAAATAGAATCTTGTTTATCATACATGTGTTTGTCTATTAGAAACATTGCTTAGGAATTAACTCCTCCAGCCACATTACCTTTCAGCAGCTAGACCCAGAGTTCTCAACAATCTCAGTAATATATTTTACTCTGCTGCAATGCCTTGGAGAACCCAAAGATTCTATCATACTTATTTTCAATTTGGAGGAGATGGTGTGTGTTATCAAAGGTAATTCAAGAGAGATGGATAATACTACTAGCATGTACTATGGTCAAGTTACTACTGTGCCATTTCTGTTTTGATGTCCTGGTCTTCTTTCCAAAATTGTCCAATAAATTCTATATTGAGAGCTCTATAAAACTCAAGAAATTGGGAATGTTGTCATGATGGGAAATATTGCAGATATTAATTACTCCATTCTGCCCACAAATATCTCTACAGACGTGCAAATACCTTTCATCCCTCTCTCTCCATGCTCAAATACTTCCTACCAGTATACTTTCAAGGTTGTTTCACAAACATACTCCATCCATTCTACACACTCACTCCTACACTTCTCATTCTCATATCATACAACTTTGACTTTTTCTCTTCTAAATAAATAATTGAGGTTTTTTTTTCTCCTCTTTAAGAAGAAACACAGTGCCAGCAACCCAAGTCTCCTAAACAACCTTATGATAAGAAAACAAAATAGTCCTGCAGTAGAGGAAAAAAAGCCACAGGTATAAAAAAAATTCTCTTCTAGTATTCTCTTTATACTCTTCTAGTATAAAAGCCAGTAATACAGTTTTTACAATAGTGCAAATAGCATTAATTTGAAAGAACTAAAATGAAAAGCAGCATTTTTCTGAATTTCTCCAAATAGAAAAGCATACCTTAGTTTCAGCTCTTGTGTTATAGCCGAAAGTAATTATATGAGGGCTCTGTCTTGATAGAACTATCAAGAAAGGTAGAATGCAGGGTTTTACTCATTTATTCAATTTATGTGGCTGCCCATATCACTGCAGGAATTCTGGGAAGTTAACATTATTATGTAACATCAAGCATTAATGTCAGCCAGGGTGCAAAACCAATTTGGTACGTATGAAACAATAACAGATTCTAATTAACAAGCTGACTCTAATGCCTGGGAACACATCCATGTCTTTAAGGTTTTCTGAAAAGCAGGAGGGTTAAGGCCGTGACACAAAAGTCCTGCTTCCTGGGTCCCACAAGGTGATACTTTTTAATTCATGGGCTAGTACCAGTCCTAAATCTACAGGTTGGTTAGAAACAAAAGAAATCCCACAAATAACCTGGCCCTATGCCATGATGAGCTTTTTGGGGGACAGACATACTCTTGGATTGCGCCTAGAAACACATAGCTAATTGTAAAAGTGTAACATCGGTGCACCACAATGCATAACTGCTAGCGCTGCTGCATTTTGAACCAGTTATAGCTTCTGGATACTGTTTAAGAGCAGCCGCATCTAGAGCACATTGTAGAATGGCACAGTAGTTAGAATGCAGCATTGCAGTTCAATTCTTAATGGCTCAAGGCTGACTCAACCTTCCATTCTTCTAAGGCTGGTAAAATGAGGAGCCAGATTGTTCGGGGGAATATGCTGACTCTGTAAACCGCTTAGAGAGGGCTATTAAGCACTATGAAGCGGTATGTAAATCTAAGTGCTATTGCTATTGCGAGAAACTACTTAGGTTTTACAAGAAATGTTAAGCTAAGAAATAATTTTGGTGAGAAATGTTAGGATTGGTATCGTTTGCTCATCTGAACAAGAAGGTATCAGATACTTTTCAGAAACCTGGATTGGGTTGGTGATAGTTAATCTAATCATAAAATCAAAGAGCTGGTGGGAGTTGTTGTCAGGAAAGCCTTCATACAGATTCATCTTGTGTGCTGGTTGTACCCTGTCCACCTCCCTCCCCCTGTGCATTTTACATCGTTGTTAATTTCTAAGTCAATTTTAGTGTTAATATTTATTGTTTTAACGTTATCATGTTGCTTTTATTTGTTGTAAGCTGCCATAGTCACATTTATGTAATATGGCAGTATATAAGTTTAATTAGAATAGAAATTGAATTGAATTGAATTGAATTGAATTGAATTGAATTGAATTGAATTCTTTATTGGCCAAGTGCGATTAGGAGGAATTTGTCTCTGGTTCATAAGCTCTCAGTATACATATAACAATAATGATAGATCATTATCATAGTCATTGTAAAAATACATTCATCATAAAACATTAAATTCAACACTTAGTGATAGTCATGTATACTAAATAAGCAATCAACATAAATCATACTAGGATACTAAGTAAACAATATAAATTGTAAGATACAAACAACAAAATTAGAGTCATGAGAAGATGAGATATGTAATAGGGAAAATGAGACTAATGATGGTAATACTGCCTTTCTAGATAGTTTGATAGTGTTGTGGGAATTAGTTGTTTAATAAATAAATAATCAGAGGTCCTTCAGATAGTTACTCGTGACCTGGTGATTTCATGACTAGATTATTGCAGTGTATTCTATATGGAGTTTCTCTTCCATCCAGAAGCTGCAGCTTCTGCAATGGTGCAAATAGTATCAGGCACTTTTGGATATGTCCATGTGTCACTGCTGCTATGAAATCTGCATTGGTTGCCAGTCAACTTCTTAGTGCAATTCGTCTAGATACCTGAGAGTCTGTCTGTCTCCAATTACCTCTGCCCACTTGGTACATTCCGGAAGAGTGGTCTGCTACACATCCCTACTATTAAACATTGTCACCTTAGGTATTCAGGAAGTATACCTTCTCTGTTTTAATCCCTGCCCTCTGAAGCAGACCCCCCTCCGCACCCCAAGTTACAGGCAGTACCCTTCCTCCTGGAATTCTGGATGGCTCTTAAACCTGGCTTTGGTCTCAGGTCTAGAACTATGTATTTTGTGGGACCCTGTTGTAGTTTCTTGTAGTTATAATTGTTTTAGCCTGGCCTATCTGTATATGATTTTAATTGTTTTTATTGGGATCTATGCTGGGCTACTAATAACAAATGTAAACTATAAAATATCCTCTGAGATACTTTTATTATAAACTGAATAATAATTATCAAAGTATTTAATAGGCAATATGAATAATTTTGTTTTGGCAGAGTGACATCAGAATAAAGTTTGAACATAATGGGGAAAGGCGGTAAGATTTTAATTTTTTTTTCTTTGTTTCTTTTTACATACCTTACTGCAATTCAGATGTACAGTCAGGATTGTATTTATTGGGACAAAGATACGTATTTTAGCATTTAGCCTCTGTACACCACCACATTGTGTTTGAAATGAAACCCTGAAGATATGAATGAAGGGAAGACTTCCAGTTTTAATTCATGGGGTTTGACAAAAGTGTGGCATTAACTATTGAGAAATTACAGCTATTTTAATACACTCACTCCCATTTCGGTGGCTTATAAATAATAAACATAACTACAAATTCAAGGATTGTTTTTAATACTTGGATGAAAATCCTTTGCAGTCAATAACTGTCTGAATTTCTGAAACCCAACCATATGAGAAATACTAAATTTCCTCCTTTGGGATACTTTACTGCAGTTGCCTTCAGCTGTTGTTTGTTTTTGGATTTTTCTGTCTTCAGTTTTGCCTTCAGTAAATAAACCTTCTATTGCACCGAGATCAGGTGACTGACTTAATCAGTGAAGAATATCACTTTCTTTTTTACCTAGAGAAACTCTTGGGTTGCTTTTGCTATATATTTTGTCTCATTATCCATCTACAATATGAAGCGGCATGCTATTAGTTTTGTAGAATTTGGCTGAATCTAAGCAGAGAATGCGGCCTTGTACACTTCTGAATTCATCCTCCTATTTTTATTATTTATTTATTTATTATATTTGTATACCGCCCATCTCCCGAAGGACTCAGGGCGGTTCACAGCCAATAAAACAATAGAAAACATATAATACATATAAAACAGCAAAAAAAATAGAAAATTTAATTCAATTGATGCCCTAAAACTTTTAAATACAAATTTAAAACCCCATTTAAAACCCCTGATTTAAAAACCTCAATTTAAAACTATGTTCAAGCTTGTCCTGCTCTTTGAAACAACAACGTCTTCAGCTCGCGGCGGAAGGACCTGAGATCGGGGAGTTGACAAAGCCCCAGAGGGAGATCGTTCCAGAGGGTAGGGGCCCCCACAGAGAAGGCCCTCCCCCTGGAGGTCGCCAGCCGACATTGTTTAGCTGACGGTATCCGGAGGAGGCCCTCTCTGTGAGAGCGCACTGGTCGGTGAGAGGATAATGGTGGCAGTAGGCGGTCCTGTAAATATCCCGGCCCTAAGCCATGGAGCGTTTTAAAGGTGATAACAAGTACCTTGAAGTGAACCCAGAAGACCACCGGGAGCCAGTGCAGATTACACAGGAGGGGTGTTACATGGGAGCCACAAGGTGCTCCCTCTATCACCCGCGCAGCCGCATTCTGGACCAGTTGGAGTCTCCGGGTACCCTTCAAGGGGAGCCCCATGTAGAGAGCATTACAGTAGTCCAGGCGGGATGTAACAAGGGCATGAGCGACCGTGCATAAGGAAGTCTGATCCAGAAAGGGGCGTAATTGGCGTATCAGGCGAACCTGATGAAAAGCTCCCCTGGCGACGGCCGTCATATGATCTTCTAAAGATCATATTCTATTAGCAGTCAGGTTATCAATAAATATCAGTGACCTGGTTTCACTGGCCCCTGACCATGTGATAACATGGCCTCCACCATGTTTGACAGATGATGGGATATGTTTTGGATCCTTTTCTTTTTCAGATTTTTCTCTTCCCATTCCTTATGGTACAAGTTAATCTTCATTTCATTAGTCCAAAGACTCTAATTCCAAAATCGGGCAGCTTTTTAGGAGGCAAAGTCTAATCTGGACTTTATCTTCTTTTCTTTTTTAAAAAAATCAAGTTTTATTGTTTTTTTCTTTCACAAACACCCACATATTTTATGAACAGAGTATTGGCCATATCATGTGTATATCATATATACAACTTGTGATAACTAAATAAATTTTACGTGGTTACAATTTTTGCCAAAATATTCTTTTTCCTTTTTTATCTTATCTTAATACTGCTACACTTATTATATAAACAATATCACCATCTGCTCTCAAATCCTAATTTCTTAACATTATTTCAATTAGATATCTTGTCTTATCCATTGTTAATCATATATATTCTATTTTAACTTTCCTATTAATTTGTTCTTCATCCTAATAAATTTGAATATGTTCAGAATTCCCTTTCCACCATTTCATCTCTCTTATTTTACAACAGTCTTTCTTCTCCTTCTCCTCTCTTTCCCTTCCCTCCCTTCTTGTATCCTTTTCTACTTTCTTCTTTCCTTCTCTCCTACTCCTACTCTACTTTCCCTTTCTTTCTCCCCCTCCTCCTTTCTTCGTCCCTTCCAAACTTCTCCCCTACTCTTATTTCCTCTCCCTTTCTTCCTTTCCTTTTCCCTTTCTTCTAGTCCTCTCTCTTCTTCCTCTCTTCTCCTCTCCTTCTGTCCCTCTACTCCTCCTTCCATTCTCTCTCCATTGTTGTATTCATTTTCAGTTCAATATTTTCCACAATGGTATCTGGGCAACCCCAATTTTTTTCTCCATTTATTGAATATATTTCTCAAATTCCCCATCACATTTTTTGATTATTAACAATGTTTCAACTTATTCCATTTTTATCTTGAAACCTTTTAAGTAAATTGACCTTCCATCTCTTATTGTCTTTAATTCCTAATTTCTTATTCCAACATAAATTAATTATTTTCCTCATTTACTAGCATTTCAATTTTATATTTTAATTTCATAGTTAAACCAATCTACATTTCATATTATATCTGCTGATCCATTTTACAATAAGCAATATAGTTCTTTTAATTTGCTTCTTACATACAATTTCTACTACTAACACCAGTCCCTTAAATCAACTAATAAATGCTTTAATTCCCTTCCTTCTATTCATTATTCTTCCCCTTTTAAACATTTTCTTTTGGTGTCTCCCGAATTCCATTTCTTAATATTTTTCTCCCATTCTCTTATTTTCTTCTTTTTCTTTGTATATTTATTGTATCTTTCCCCCTCTAATTTTTAAGATTGTTACCCTCTTAATTCTTCACCTCAATCTTTTCCCATTTCCTTCCCTTCCCTTCTTTTTTTGAGGAATATTCCCCCCATCCATTTTTTTTGTCACTGTCAATCCCAGTGTAATTGTCTATCTTTTTATCTTCAATTATTTTCCCTTCAACATCATGTTCTTGCTTCTCATTTGTATTCTCTTTTTCCTTTTTTTAAATATTCTAACCAGGCTTCCACTTCTTTATTATCCTTAAACGCTTCCCACACCTCCTTAAACATCTCCATTAGTTCCTCATATCCCAATATTCCATATTGTCAATTCAAAAAAAATATTTTAGTTTATGTGTAGTTTAAATTCAGATCCATGTAGTGTCTCTCTTTTCTTTTTTATTTTCAAATAACATCCAGTTCTAGTCCATTCCAGTTTAAGGCTTTGTTCAAAGTCAGAACCCAGCTGTTTAAACAAATACTCCTTAATATTTCTCATGTAGTCAAAGCAGTCATTTTAATACTTTCTTTCCATTAGCAGCTGCCTCTCTCCAATCCGCAAATCCCAAGGCAACGAAGTAGCACGTTTAAATCCACATAAAAAGTACTTTCTTTTCAATTCCTTTTCCTTTCTTCTATTCCTCTCTCTCTTTCCTCTCTTCTCCTCTCCTTCTATCCCTCTACTCCTCCTTCCACTGCTCTCTCCATTGTTGTGTTCATTTTCAATTCAATATTTTCCACAATGGGTATCTGGGCAACCCCGATTTTTTTCTCCATTTATTGAATATATTTCTCAAATTCCCCATCATATTTTTTGATTATTAACAATGTTTCAACTTATTCCATTTTTATCTTGAAACCTTTTAAGTAAATTGACCTTCCATCTCTTATTGTCTTTAATTCCTAATTTCTTATTCCAACATAAATTAATTATTTTCCTCATTTACTAGCATTTCAATTTTATATTTTAATTTCAGTTATTTTCATAGTTAAACCAATCTACATTTCATATTATATCTGCTGATCCATTTTACAATAAGCAATATACTTCTTTTGTCACTGTCAATCCCAGTGTAATTGTCTATCTTTTTATCTTCAATTGTTTTCCCTTCAACATCATGTTCTTGCTTCTCATTTGTATTCTCTTTTTCCTTTTTTTAAATATTCTAACCAGGCTTCCACTTCTTTATTATCCTTAAACGCTTCCCACACCTCCTTAAACATCTCCATTAGTTCCTCATATCCCAATATTCCATATTGTCAATTCAAAAAAAATATTTTAGTTTATGTGTAGTTTAAATTCAGATCCATGTAGTGTCTCTCTTTTCTTTTTTATTTCCAAATAACATCCAGTTCTAGTCCATTCCAGTTTAAGGCTTTGTTCAAAGTCAGAACCCAGCTGTTTAAACAAATACTCCTTAATATTTCTCATGTGGTCAAAGCAGTCATTTTAATACTTTCTTTCCATTAGCAGCTGCCTCTCTCCAATCCGCAAATCCCAAGGCAACGAAGTAGCACGTTTAAATCCACATAAAAAGTACTTTCTTTTCAATTCCTTTTCCTTTTCTTGTTAAAAAGTGCTTTGTCTCGGTTTTCTTTTTCTTGTATTGTTTTTATTTCTTCAGATCCAGTTTTAAGTCCAGGTGGAAAGTTTTCTTTTTTGGGCTTTAGTCCTTTAACTTCCTCTTTGTTCTTCTCCCTCCAATTAACATTTCCAAGTGCCAATTAGCTGCTTATTTCACACCGGGACCTCTTTTAAGCTTTTAGAAAGTTTATTTTTACCTGTGAGTTGGTCAATCACTCACCTGGTAGCAATACTCTAATCAAACATCACTTCTGCACAAATCTTAATCTGGTTGCCCCAGTTTAGAGCAATCATTTTAATGGCCGCCACCCCCATCGTCGGATCAAAGAGCTGCCTCCAACCCTTTGAGGAGCTTGCCTGTTCCTCTTGTCATCCGAGGCACCTCTCTTTTTTCACCATCCCTCCAAGACAATTCCAGTCCAAAGACCCCGCCAGACAGTGGTTTGTTTGGCTGGATTTTCGCAAGGCTCATCAGAGCCTGCTATTTGCCAGCCGGTCTCGCTGGGATGCTTCCAGTTCCTCTCTGGCCTTTATCTTCTTAAGTGTTACCAGTGCGTTTGATTGTAGACTTTGACAATAACGTGCCTGTCTCTTCAAGAACGTTCTGGACTTGGCTTGACATTTTTCTTCACTACTGACAGAATTCTGTGGTCATCCATTTTAGTGGTCTTCCAGGCCTTTTAGTAGCAATGAAATCCAGCTGGATCTATCAGGCTTGTGCAAATCAGTAGCACCGGCGGCAGGAGGCTCCACCCACCCACAAGGACATCATTACATCCTGTATTTGACCCTCTGTGCATGCATAGAAGAGGTGCACACGAGCATAGCGCGCGCGCTCACATTCCCGAACCAGTAGCGAAGGTAGTGCATTTCACTATTGCCTTTTAGTGTTGCTAAGCCTACCAGTTAATTCCTTCTTTTTTAAGAATGCCAAACTGTTCTTTTGGCCACTCCCAATGTTTTTGCTATCTCGTTGCTATCTTCATTTTATTTCTTTCAGCCTAACAATAGTTTCTTTTATTTGCCTAGACATCTCTTTGGACCGCATATTGTATGTGTGTGTGTGATTTCTCAATGATTAACAGTGATGCACTTTTGTCAAACCCCTTGAATTAAAGCTGAAAGTCTTCACTTTGCTCACATCTTGAGTGTTCCATTTCAAATTCAATGTGTGGAGTACAGAGACCAAATGCCAAAAAAACCCTTTTATTGTCCCAATATAGACTAACCTGACTATTGCAGTTATCTTGTTTAATCTGTGTCGGATCTATAATGAAACTTTTGTTTTTTCCCGTAAACGTAATTAAATAATTAAAAAATACATAAATAACAGAATCCAAGGTGGAGGCACTGCCTGTAAAAATAAAGTAGAGAGAATTTATGAATATTGGCAAAAATGGTTACGTTAGCAATTTAGAAAAAAGGAAGAAAAAGGAGGAAAAACATTTGATACACTGTCCAAATCATTTTGTTACATGAACTATCTAGAGCCCACTTTGCTGCCATAATCAGTATTTTGGTGTCCCATCCAGAATTATCCCCTTTACCCGGCCTGTCCGCTATGAAGATGTTCAGCAGAAAGTGAAAACAGCTTTTGGGCAGCCACTGGATCTCTACTACATGAATAATGAGGTAGTAACTTACACTATACAGTATGTTTTTATTCCTTTCTAAAAGGCTTAAGTTTAGTTCCAAAAAAAAAAAGGAAAACAAAAGGCTGTGCAAACAACTCAGAAGTAGATTCTTTTGTTTCAGGAGCAATCACAATAAAAGTATCTTCTGTATGTGCAAGTGCCTGCTCAGAAAATATAAGACTGTGGCACCAAAAACTACCCCTCCAAATAGCATTTGTGATTCTCGAAAATGATTTCTACAGCTCCAGTTTTCTGAAAAATTGTATTGACTTTAACTAAGTCTGAAATAATTTCAGTTCCTAATTTTCAAACTAATTATATTTACAGTATCAGTCAAAAAAAGATACTCTATTTCATTTAAGGGAATTTTTACCAAAGAGAATAATTAATTTTCAAATAAATGGAACAGTTGAGAGGATCACTACATTAATTACCCTCTCAGGAAATAGGAGTGATTGGAACCAATCAGTTTTAAATTGCCTGTCTATATTGAATGTCCTCCAAAATGTGTTGGGAATTCATCTGCTTTTTACATTTTGTAAAATTTAATAAAATTATTATGAAATAGATTCCCTTCTAGCACGTATAATTCAGATAATACAGAAAGTGTCAAGTTGAAGAAGTCTGCTTCACTTATTGGGGAAAAAAGTATAATAGGGAAATACATGGAAACCTTGAAAATTTGAAATTACTAAACTGATTTTTAGTATTAAAATTAATTTCATCTTCTTTCACACTGTTCTTACAATAAATTCAAAGGGATAGAAGGTTTTCTGTATATCAGTTAAGGAAATGCATGTAGAAATAATTACGTTAAAAAGATGATAATTGAATTGTTTCCTTCATACAAAATCAATACAGTTTGAAATATATCTGAAGGAATAGTTTTGCTATTTTATAGCTTATATATGTTTTTCTTACATAAATTCTGTTATTGCAAATCCTTATAGCATAAAGCAGTTTAAGAGTCAGTGTTGCTTTGCTGTCCCCTTCTTCAAAAAGTGGTCCCTTGTTGCTATTCAGAATTTAAAATGGCATGAAACTTCATGAACTCTTTTGTCTCTATTCTTTGCAGTTATCTATTCCTTTGAAAAGTCAAGATGACCTTGATAAGGCAGTAGATCTGTTAGACCGAAGCTCAAATGTGAAAAGCCTTAGAATATTACTGCTATCTCAGGATAAAAATCATGTAAGTAAAAGCAATGTAATCTATTTCAGTTTCACATTTGTTGTGATCGTCACAATTATTGGTCATTAACTAGTATTAGTTACTGACTCACTAAAAGATTCTTTACACTACACTGCTCAAAGCAGAAACAAAGTATCACATAATTTCTTGGTCTTCCATCCTATTTCTGGTCATCACTGATTGTTCATCTTGAAGTTATTTGTAAGGAAATTACAGGTTATGAAAAAACCCCAAATATTGGCATGGTATGAATTCCTGGCTAGAAAGCAAGGAAAGTATTTTTTACGACAAATATTGCATTGATTGATTGATTGGTTTTCAGTTTTCTTTCCTTGTTCTTCCACATTTTCAGGTTGTGTTGTGATCTTTAGTTCATACTGATACATATATTTAAAGCCTTATTAAGTTTTGAATTTCTTCTTCTTTTTTTTTTATTTGCATTTATATCCCACCCTTCTCCGAAGGCTCAGGACGGCTTACACTATGTCAAGCAATAGTCTTCATCCATTTGTATATTATATACAAAGTCAACTTATTGCCCCCAACAGTCTGGGTCCTCATTTTACCTACCTTATAAAGGATGGAAGGCTGAGTCAACCTTGGGCCTGGTGGGGCTTGAACCTGCAGTAATTGCAAGCAGCTGCTGTTAATAACAGACTGTCTTAGCAATCTGAGCCACTCAAGGACCCTTATAAATTTTAGGATTTATAAAAGTTATAATCCCCAAAATCTTGAGGATAGCAGATTAATTCCTTTTATCATAATAGAATTAACTTGGCAATATAAATGCTAAAATAATTTAAAATTTAGCATTTGATTACATATTTTCCACTGTTTAAAGAAGTAATTTTTGCCTGCTATTGAAAAATGCAATTTTTACTTATAAGGGCTACAAGTATTTTACCAATTGGTCCAACTCCTTCCAAATTCAGATAATATTTAGACTGTAAAATACTGAGAATTCTGTTGCAGAATACCTTTGAACCTCAGTTTGAATTTATTTATACTTAATAAAATAAAAAATATAAACTTGCAGATATATCATGGGATCTTTGCTAAGAATATATCCCTCATTAATTTTAATATTAGAGTGGGAAATCCTTAGTAAATGCAGTTAGTTCTGCACTCAGAATGTGCATGGTCTTTTGTAAATACCTTGTGCATTGTCTTGTCAGGTCTGTAACACGTTATAGGCTGTAACTCAGATTCAGACTTTCATAGCACTCCAGCTATGGTTCCTATCCAGTATTTGTCTAGCTCAAAATTAATATTCTGAATTTACCATGATGTAATTTAGCCCCTGGTACAGGTAGGAATAACCATTTTTATTTTACTTTTAGTCACAGATTAATAATGCCATCCTGCTTATTTTTTTCATTCTTGTCATTGTTTTAAAACTAAAACATTCTAATCTTCAAATCCTAAACTGTTTAAATCTTACTGGTCTCACTTTGTTTTTAACAGATCAGTCTTTCATCCCATTCAGGGATGCCAAAGCAAGTCAGAATCAAAGCTTCCCAATCTACGGGAGATGTAAGCACTGCCTACCAGCCACTTGAAACCCGAAGCAGACACTTGTCCATCAGTGAGTGTATTAATCTGTCACTGTATTAATGACCATAAATAATACTGAGCTGTGCAAACATTTGATTTGTGGCTTGTTATCTTCATGTCCTATTATTAGCTACCCAACTGTATCCAGCTCCTGGACAATTGTGTGGATATAATCCTTTTCTTAATTTTTTCCCCTCCCTTATGCTATAAATTCTATCTTTCTTTTTTCATTCTATATATACATGCACACTTTCCTTCTTCACATCTCTACTATTAATAGTTATGTGAACTAAAATTTATGGCCTTGCAGCTATTTTCATCCATATCCATTCTGAATCACATCCATAAAAATTCAAAAAAACAGAACAACTCCTTTCCTTGCCGTCTGTTTCCTTTGCAGTTGCTGTTCTATTCATAACTTCCTGTCTTCCAGTGCTAGCTTTGTGAATTTTATTTAACTTCATCTCATCCATAGCATGTGTACAAAAATATAAAGCAATTAAATCATTAGCAATAATGCCCTTTGAAGAGCATTCAATTTTGTGTCAGATTTGTACAGATCCTGTAGAGATACCAGGAATGTAGTCTTGGCTTGTTATTTGGGAACAGTTTCAACCTATTGAACCTGAGGAAGTACACAGAGGTCTTACGTCTATGAACTTGGACATAAAGCTTTTAAGCTTTATACTCCTCTTTGTTGACTAAGACTGCCTTGGAGGTGAAATGTGGATAGGTTATTGATGATGAATTCATTCTTGAAGAAGGGAGTTGTCCTTCTGCTTCTTAAATGTGATTTTATTGGCATATTTCCCCTTTTTCCATTTACAAAGTCACAACACTCTGCATTGTCAGAATGTTGCTTAAATTATCATTAGGTGAATCACACATACAGAATCTTTTAAATGTCTTTCTTATTGTAAGATCCATTGTTCAAACCATATTCCTAATGTTGGTCCACTGACCTTTTATCCACTAACAGTGGTGCTTGTATTTTGTTTGAAATGCTTCAGCAAAATGTATCACTCCCTTTTCTGCTCTCCTTTATCTTGTGCACTCATTTAATAAGCATCATTAAATCTTCAGGCTCTCAGAATACAGGCCGAAGTTCACCCCCGCCAGGATATGTCCCAGAGAGACAGCAGCGAATTGCTCGCCAGGGGTCCTATACCAGCATTAACAGTGAAGGAGAATTTATACCAGAAACCAATGAACAAAATGTAAGTTCAAAGTTCAAAGAATTTATCAGTATAAAAATATTTATACAATATACACTTACCAATATAAAAAGTGAGATTAAAAATACGTTTAAAAAATAAAGCCTGCAATGTCCATTGATTTCCTCAACTGAGCTTCTTATAAGCTACATAGCAAATTGTCTTACATTCAAACAGATCAAAGGGAAACAATAGTTTTTCTTCCTCCATAATATATTACCACTCATGCCAATTGGCAATAGCTCTCTCAATACCAATTGAGTTTCTCTTATTTTGCATCAAGGAAGTACCTTTTTCTTTATACCACTGGCTATATTTGACATTTGATTGAGTGTTGGGAGTCATTTACTTCCAGAAAGTGGATTGAATTTGGATTAAAATTAGATTGGATTTGGTTATTTAAATGCAATTAAGGTGAGTATGTCCTGGATATTTACAGTAACAATTATAATTCACCATCAACTTTGGAAAATGTTTGGAAACTATAGATCTTTAGGAAGCCACATAAGGCTTTGGGCTTCAGAGCAAACACTATCTTATGTGGTGATGCCAAATCTCAAACATGGGACCTTCTGCATGTTACATAATTGTCTTACTAGAAAGTTACAGGCCCTGCCCAACATGTTTAATGTTTTTATGTGTATACATATGTATATAAACCTGCATTTTATATAGTATTAACTTTTTTTAACATTAAGCTTTGATCTTAGCTTAAGGAATTGATTCTTTGTTTTCTCATAGAAATGTTGACATGCTGGGGACCATTTGTATATTGCAAATGGGGGGTATTGGTTATATACAACTAGGAAATTCATATATCATTAGGGAGGTCCTCCCAAGCTCCAGTTTCTTCCATTTCCCCTTAAGTCAGTATTATCAATTATTTATTTATTTATTTATTTATTTATTTATTTATTTATTTATTTATTTATTTATTTATTTATTTATTTATTTATTTATTTATTTATTTATTTATTTATTATATTTGTATACCGCCCATCTCCCGAAGGACTCAGGGTGGTTCACAGCCAATAGAAAACATATAATACATATAAAACAGCAAAAAAAAATAGAAAATTCAATTCAATTGATGCCCTAAAACTTTTAAATACAAATTTAAAACCCCATTTAAAACCCCTGATTTAAAAACCTCAATTTAAAACTACGTTCAAGCTAGTCCTGCTCTTCGAAACAGCAACGTCTTCAGCTCGCGGCGGAAGGACCTGAGATCGGGGAGTTGACGAAGCCCCAGAGGGAGCTCGTTCCAGAGGGTAGGGGCCCCCACAGAGAAGGCCCTCCCCTGGAGGTCGGCAGCCGACGTTGTTTAGCTGACGGTATCCGGAGGAGGCCCTCTCTGTGAGAGCGCACTGGTCAGTGAGAGGCTAATGGTGGCAGTAGGCGGTCCCGTAAATATCCTGGCCCTAAGCCATGGAGCGTTTTAAAGGTGATAACAAGTACCTTGAAGTGAACCCGGAAGACCACCGGGAGCCAGTGCAGATTACGCAGGAGGGGTGTTACACGGGAGCCACAAGGTGCTCCCTCTATCACCCGCGCAGCCGCATTCTGGACCAGTTGGAGTCTCCGGGTACCCTTCAAGGAGAGCCCCATGTAGAGAGCATTACAATAGTCCAGGCAGGATGTAACAATTAGAGGTAAGAGTCAACGTAGTTTTTACAATTACCTGTAATGGGGGAAATTTCACTCTATATTTGATAGCAAAATTCAGGATTCCCTTCATCCCTCTGGATCAGGGGTCTCCAACCTTGGCAACTTTAAGACTGGAGGACTTTCTCACAGCAAAGCTGGCTGGGGAATTCTGGGAATTGAAGTCCGCCAGGCTTTAAGTGGCCAAGATTGGAGACCCCTACTCTGGATGACATGCCAAAAATTGCTGGCTTCCCATATCTGCTTTTTTGTTTCTCCCTGTGATCCTGGTCGGTATGGTTGGAAGGGATAGACTGCATTGGTATCAGGAAGAAGAAAATCTCTAGGTTTCTGAGGTCCACTGTCATTTAGAACTTGGCAGTATTACATAGCATTGTTAGGAGAGAACTTCTCTCCCATTGCTAGGAGATACATTACTTCAGGGTTATTGAGAGACAACGTAATGTTGTGGCCCGCCAGCAGCCAACAGTGCAGATTCGGACAGTGAAGAGGTTGGGGAGGAATGTGGGCCAGTCCTGGAGTCTGGGGAAGGCTCGGATGAGGGCTCTGAGTCGGAGGCAGAGAGGGGGCCAGAGCCATCTGCTAGTTATGTGTTGCCTCTGGAATCTGACATCAGCAAGGCAGAAGAACAGTGTGAGCCTGTTCCCAGTGTGCACATGTGCAGAGCTGCCAGAAGGCAAGAACAATTAAGAAAATAAAGGGCTACTCGGGAGTAAGGCTTGGAGATGATTGGCCCCTCTTGTAAGATGTAAAAGAGGAGCAAACGGATGTGAGCCGTTGCAGGAAGCAATTAGTTCATATGGTCAATTTAAGTTCTGAGAAGTCCGTTTGACTCTGTGCTCCATTTGGCCTTGCAAAACTAATTGACAATTAGGTCTCTGGAAGCATTTCAAGGGAGATAAAGGTGGTGCTTATTAACATTACCCTGAAAGACTGTGTCAATTTGAGCAGACATCTGTCGGAATCTTCACAGACTGTTTGCGAAGTATTATGGGCTGTGAATGACCATAATTCACAACCGTCTCAATAAAAGAGGTTTTTGGGACTAAGATTGTGATTTATGCTTTCTCAGGAAGCCTAGGTCCAAACACGTAAGCCACAAGTCTCCTTTCTTCTTTTCATCAGTTCAGTACTTCTGCTCAAGTTGTTAGAAGGGAAGAAGAAACCTAGTCCTTCTCCTCTTCCTGTTTCTTAGCACCATTGACTGGAAAAATGTGTATATGTTGAAGAAATGGATGAGAATGCATAAATGTGCCCCCCTCTCCTCAGGAACCAGTGAAAAAACGTTTTGACTTCGGTATCAAATTGACTGCTACTTACAGGCTATGGTTTTTCTTATGGTGATATTTCCAATTGAACATGTGCCTGATTCTAAAAAAAGTCCCACATAGTTAATTTTTGTCCGTTTTAATAAAATTAACTTAAAATTTCTTTTGCATTCTGTCCTTTCAGCTGTAGGCTAAATTTAACTTAGCTTTTTGTAATCTTCTGTTCTAGATGTTGGATCCCTTAAGCAGTGCTGAAAACTCCTTATCTGGCAGTTGTCAGTCCTTGAGCCAGTCAGGAGAAAGGTATTGACAGCAAGAACTATCAATAGGAATTCTGTAGTAATTTCAACTTTTCTTCATTACTTTAAATACTAAAGTATTAATATTTAACTATATTGCCTATATAGTAAGGTTGAAAATATAGAGGGGGGAAATAAGATAGAATATAATAAACATGTCCTAGTCAGACTTTTCAATTCTTATGTTTATTTTCCTACACAATTAAACAATAGTTTTAAAATGTGTGTGTGTGTGTGTGTGTGTGTGTGTATGTGTGTGTGTAATCTGTAAAATTAAAAAAAAATTAAAATGTAACAAGAACATCACACAGACATAACACTTTAGAAGTTATGCCTTTGTGACACGTACATTGTGTAACGTGTTCTTCTATTCAAAATAGCTTTTCATTCCGAAAATCCTGCATGTCCAGAGCCCAAAGCTTTCCAGATAACAGGCAAGATTTCTCAGGTGAGATGTTATCTACACTGATAGTTGCTGGCAAATAAAAGGAATGAGAGAACTTTCTTATTTCAGTTGTATATTTACTGCATTTACTGCTTGCTAAACAAAAATATTTACATGCGTAGTTAGTATGTTTCCATCAGATGTTAACAACCACCTGGAATAGAGTAACAGAGATTGTTGAAAAACTAAATCATGCCTGTATTTCTGATTCATTTTTTACTGTAACAGTTTGAATCTAGTGTTTAAGAATCATTTTGGTCACATGGTTAAGGCACTAGACTAGAAAGTGGAAAACCTTTTAAGTTTTTTTTTAAGGGAGGTCTTTAAGAAAAGACTGTCCATCCTGTCTCCCCACCACCCGCTGGCCTTCAGAAGACAACTACAATGCTGATCTGGCCCTCGAAGAAATCCAGTTTGGCACCCCTGATATAAGGTCTCCTGCTTGAGCATGGGGCTGGACTAGAAGACCTCCAAGGCCCTTTCCAACTCTGTTATTCTGTTTATTCTGACCTTGAGTTCAAGTGCCGCCTTAGCCATGAAAGCCAGGCTGGTGACTGTGGGCATTGGGCCAGTCACTCTTTCAGCAGGGTTGTTGTTGTGGTGGGGGAAATAGGAGGAGGAAAGCGTGTTGGATATGTTCATCGCTTAGGTAGATAGTTGGATGGATAGATGGCTGGGTGGGTGAGTGGACAGACAGACAGGCATGTTTGAAACTTGAACTCCCCAATGCCAAGCTTCCCACATGGACCTTCTTTGGAGGTCTTCTTCCCATGGTGAAGTTAATGATTTCTCTTTTTTTCTCTCTTCATACCACCTGTGGCAAAATATATTTTTCTAAAAGGGTTTCGTGTGTCGATGCATGTTTGATAGTGTAACATTTTTGCTTCTTTATTGTAGATCGTGAGAATCAGATCTTTGAGAAAGGTGGCACCTACCCTCGGCGTTACCATGTCTCTATGCAGTACAAAGATTACAATGATGGTGGGTGGGTGCAATCCGTTTTTAAATTTAATAATAGGATTACTACTACACAACACTCTCTATTAAAGCTTTCTGTTTCTCCAGTTTTCTTCCTTCATCCTTTTATAAATAGCTTGAAAATAAGAGGAGGAGGAGGCAGCAGGGGAAAATGTACCAATAAAACAGCTTTGTCTCCTTGTTTTACTGCAGTAAATTTACTTAAAAAAAGAGACGATGACAGAGAGTTAGAAAAGAAGGACTATGTTAATTCGAGATCCAGACTGTTCCAGGGTTATAAGAGGATGAAAGCAATAACCTTATAAACAACCTTTTTTTTGCTATCTCTAAAATAGTGCTTATATTCGTAATTTATTGGGCAAGAAAAAACAGATTCATAGATGATTCTGTGAGGAAACCCATTTTTAACAGCAAAAAGACTTTGGTTTTCCTCGCCTTCTCTCCTGCACCTGCCAATATATATGGCACATTGTTAAGATTGGCACAAGATTAATCTGCACACTCTTAAGGTAGAATTGTTCAGGGTCTGTTCATTTTTATTCTTGCACAGAAAATAATTACATTTGATTTCTTGTATGTTTCATTGAACTTCCATAAATTCAGTCTTTCATCAAACTCACAAATGTTAATCCCACCTCTGTTTTGTTGTATTGTCTTTTGAGTGGAGGGTTTAGCTGGTTTTCATGGTAGTTTTTAACTATTCAGGCCGGAGGACATTTCCCCGCATTAGGCGCCAACAGGGCAACCTCTTCACACTGGTACCATCAAGCCGTTCCTTAAGCACCAATGGGGAGAACCTTGGTCTGACCATGCAGTATCTAGACACCTGTGGACGTATGTGGAGTGCTGAAAGTGAGAACGCACTCACTGTGCAGGAGAGAAACATCCCAACTAAATGTAAGTTGATGCTTCCAATACAGAAATATTTACAAATTCTTTCAAAATGGAGCATAGTAAATACTGGGCGTTAGTGAACCATTAGGATTACCACTGAATGCTATGTTGCTTGCAATAATAGATGTTTAAAAAAACAACAACCAGAGGGAACAAAATTCATAATAGCAGCTTGTCTACAGGTATAAAGTCTGGAAGAAGATAGAGAATTCCTCTTTTTTAAAAAACTTTTACAGTGGAAATTTTGTATGATTGGAAAAGCAACATTTGTGTGAAGTGCTTTCTCTTTTGGAATAATGGGTACAAAAGCTTTTTTATGGAAAGGCTACGTTCATTAAGATTACACACTTTTGTTAATTGCTGTATGTTCTGTCGACTGAGAATGGGGAGTTTATTTCAACCATATTCCAATGAGGGAAGGGGTTTTGAGTGGCTAGGATAAAAAATGTAAGGACATTTCCTAAATAAAATAGAACATTTGCCAAAATCCACTTTTGTGATTACAATAAAATTTTATGCATCTCAAAACAAGATCCTCTGAGTAATTTACTCTCAGGTAAGTATTCTAAGAATTGCATAAAACCAGAAAAAATGGTAAATGCAAATCCCTGGAATGGCCAGTACATCAATGCAGAAACTATCAGGTAAAATTAAAATAAAATTCAGTAAGTATTCTTTAAATTCTATGCAATAGAGATAGAAAAACAAAACATTATTGCTGAATATGGTAATCCACTGATAATTCTGGTAACAATGAAGCTTATTTCAAGAAACTAGAAATGGTCCCTAATCTTGTCATCAGATGTGGATCCCAGCTATGGTAAGAACATTATGGGTGAACAAGCTGCTACAGGGCATTGCATGCCAAAACAACTAGACACAGGGACAGGTTTTTCCCTCGTACCATCACTCTGCTGAACACCTAATTCCTTCATACTGTCTTATGTCTAAGTACACGCATCACATCACATGCTCATGTTATATAACTGCAGTATTATTATTATGCTTTTCATCTTCTTTACTGGCTTCTCTTATTTATATCATTATTACGGTTATTATTGCTCTGTTGCTTTCCATGTATACTGAGAGCTTCTACACGGGAGACACATTCTTTATTGTCTAATCACTCTTGGCCAATAAAGTATCCTATCCTATCCTGTCCTATATCCCAGCATTCCCCAACCTTCCCGGGTTGGGGGCCTGGCACAAGGGGGGAAGGAGGAAGAGAGAAGATGGTTTTATGCGAGGGGCAGGTGCACGCATCCACCGCCCATGTGAGTGGGGCTGTGAGTGCTGGCAGCCGTTACTTGCGTTAGTGGGGCTGCGTGTGTGCTCATACCAGCTGGCCATTCATGTGGCCCGGTTGCAAATACGCCGCAGACCACAGGTTGGGGACTCCTGCTATGGTCCTATATCCTGTCCTTAACTTAAGACTACAGTTAGGACCAGACTTTCTGTTACTAAGCAAAGCAATTATTGTGAGTCATGCCCAATTTTACAACCTTTTTTGCCACAGTTAAGCAAATCATTGTAGCTGTTAAGTGAATCATGCAGTTGTTAAGTGAATCCAGCTTCCCCCATTGACTTTGCTTATCAGAAGGTAGCCGGTGATAGCATGACCCTGAGATGCTGCAACTATCATAAATATATGCCAAGTGTCTGAATTTTGATCACATGACCATAGTCATGTGATGCTGCAACGGTTGTAAGTGTGAGGACCTGTTGTCACTTGTTTCACTGCTGTGTAAATTGGAACAGTTGCTAAATGAATGGCTGTAAATCAAGGACAACTTGTAGTCATTGTTACTATCCAGAAATTTAAACACGGGACAGGAAGCGAAGACTTAATTGAAGGCCTTATAAAAAGCAAGCAATAAAGGCCACGTGTGTTTTCTTTTCTTTTTTCTTTTCTGTTTATTTTTCTTTTCCACTGCATAAATGATTAGAATTATATTTCTTGTCCTTCTTTCTCAAGGAAATTCTGGAAATTTACCTATGTGGATAAGTTTGTTTCTGTCTCATAATTAAGATCAGAATTTTCCTCTTTTTTTTCCTAAGCAATCGAGAATGGCAGCTTAGCCTCCTTTAGAAGCTTTTCTATAGGCTACTGGGAGTCATTAACAGGAGTGCCAAGATAGATCATCATTTATATGATGTAGCTGTTCTTTGGGGATGTTGGAATAGAAAATTTGTGAAATGCTGAAGTGACTGTGTTCCTGGGCAGTAGCAAGAAACAATTAACTGCAGCGTTATTTTAAGTTATGTATTTCTTTGTCACAGTTTTCAGCTGAGATATTAGACTCTTGTAATTTACATATGGGAAACATTTTTTTTCTTTCTTACTGCTCTAGCAATTAAATTATCTGATATAAATCAATATTGTTGATGCCAGTCTTAGGATAGAATTATATAATTGGAAAATGACTTGTATTTGACAGCTCCAAGTGCTCCAGTCAACTGGCGACGAGGGAAGCTCCTAGGACAAGGTGCCTTTGGTCGGGTATACTTGTGCTATGATGTAGATACAGGCAGAGAACTTGCAGCTAAACAGGTCCAGTTTGACCCAGAGAGTCCTGAAACAAGCAAGGTATTTCCATGGCTAAACACTGATACTAAAATGCCTCTGTAGTTCTCAGTTTCCACTTTCCTGATCTATAATGGGAAACACTGCAACCCAAGGGTACAATTACTCATGACACAATTGAGCCATTTAGCTTTTTTAATCGAATTTCTTGTTAGAATTACTGGCTTCGTAGTTGTTCTCCTGTCTGCCTCTCTTAGCAATGGCACTTAGTCCTGTTTTCTCCTTATACTTACTTTTTACTTATTACTTACTTATACTTATTTACTTATTTTTTATTTATACTTATACTTACTTTTTTTACATTGAGAGCAGGATAAAAACAAAGCTACAGTGGTGCTTAAGAGTTTGTGAACTCTTTCTGAATTTTCAACATCTCTGCATAAAATATGAGCTAGAATGCAACTTATGAGCACCCAAGCACTAAAACTAGATGAAGAGAACCCAATTAAACAAATGAATCAAAAACATGATATTTCTTCATGTATTTATTGAGGCAAATTATCCAAAGCTACATATTGGGAGGCGGAGTGTCAAAATTAAGAAGTTCACAAACTTTTAAGTTCCACTGCATGTTGACTTGAACCTAACTATTGTATTCTAACTCCAGGCCTTCTATGGTTAGAGAGAAAGGGACAAGCTAACAATTTGCTTAGGAAAAAAATGCAATACAAAGTGTAAGGACATTTGTAGTTTTTTTCCCCTTTTAAATTTTTTATTAGTTATCAAAATATAAAATACAAAGAAAATGAAAATAATAGGAAAGTAAATGAAGAAAAGGGGATGAGGAAAGGGAAGTTAGGGGAAAAGGGGGAAAAAAGCATTGATTTCCCACAGTAGAATAAGATAGCACATAGTCTTAACTTTTTGTTTTTACATAATAATATATACTAGCCATTTCTATAACAACAAATCTGTCTAATCAGCAAAACCAAAAGTCAAAGTTTCATGCACAAAGTGTAGAAGTGGTTTCCAATTGGAAAAGTTACTTGTATTCTTTTCTTCAATTAAATCAGTCAATTTAGCTGTCTCTGCTAACTCCATCAGCTTTTACAGCCAGTCATCCATTATAGGAATCAAAATATTTTCCATTTTTGTGCATAGAGCATTCTTGCTGCTGTCAGCCTCTATAACATTAAAGTTCCATTTTTTCAAGATCTTTGTCCATTAAGCTTAAGAGAAAAGCCTCTGGTTTACCTTTATGTTCACCCTGTATTAAGATGTGAATCGTACTCCAATGTTTCTTTGCTTTGTCTCAGACCTATCCTAGATGGTAAAAAGTTCCTTCTTTACATTTACATTTGAAATACCTACATATGTTTTTGACAATTTAGTCAGTCTTAAATATCAGTGGTATTTAATCATGTTATAAGAAAATTCTTTAAATTATAATTTAATGTAAATTTTAAACCATTTCTCCATGTATTTCCCCATTGTTCAAGCATTATATTCAAAAAATGTTGCCCGTTCGATCATACGTTTCATGTAGTCGTTCTCCAAATTCAATAATAGTTTATAAACATTAGCAATAATGTGTTCATCATTACCACATAGTAAAGTTTCCCATTCACTTTTTCCAAAGGCAAATCCATAACTTTTTAAATCTAATTTAAACCTTTCTTGAATTGTAAATAACAGCAGACACAATTTGTGGTAGGTTTTAATCCATGCTAAATAATTGCATGATGTCTTTATCTCTTGTAGGTCTATTTTCTTTGCTTGATTTTATTCAAAGCACCCTTGCTTCAGGGCTGAATAGTGTAGCTATAGAGAGGGTGGCATTTTTATGTCACTGTTAAATATCTAACCAGTATAAACATGATGTTGAGATCTAGGATTGTGATTTATTATATACAGAGAAGCCAGCATCATAGTTCTACCTTTACAGGTGTGTGTGGTTATAAATCCTGATTTATTTGGGCACAGTGAATACTGAACTCATATATAGAAATGGCAGCAAAAACAGGAGAGAAAAGCTTGCATGTATCTGATAACGTTCTGATTTATTAAGACATAAACAGCATTTTCAATAAGGTAACAACAACCATTATATCTTAAAGGTTTCTCTTTTTTTATTCAACTTTATTAAGTTTCAAACACATGTGAAATACAAAATAAAAAAGTAATTGAGGGGAGGAAGGGACACAAAATTCTAAAGATTTTTCTGAAGTTTAGGGTATTTCTAAAATGTATTCTAAGAATCCCTATTTTTTTATAGTGCTTTGTGGTGATACTGTTAATTCCTACTGTTAGTATAGTATAAAGTTTCATTAGAATGTAATGTTCCCCCATTTTTAAAATGAAAAGAAATCTGCAGAGAAATAATTGGGTCTTAAGTGAAGAAATTGTATTTTGTGAAATTGCAGGCTTAATTGATTGACTGAAAAAGCCATGTAGTTTAGCAATTAGATAGTATTAATGGTTACATCACTAATAGAAATGAATCAGCAAGAGAATAGATGAATGACGTCTTATGCCATACAGAAATTAGAATCCAAAGTTTAATGTTTCTGCAACTACCTAAAAATGACCACTTTTGCAGTTATATTATAGACCAGAGGTCACCAGCTGGTGGTCCACAGAAAAATTATTTGCATTTTTTATATTGCGCTAAATCAGGGGTCCTCAAAGTACAGTCCCTGGACCGGATACATGTAATGAATGGTTGTGTTGCTGAAGAAAGTATCCCCCTTTGGGGTCTTTTTGTGTGGGTCGGAGGGGGGCAGAAATTCCGACTTGGGGTCTTCTTTGGCCTCCTGGTGCAGGGCTTTGGGCAAAGACTGGAGAGAAGTGCCACTGGTGGCAATGAGCCAGAGGGCCTTGTTCCAGTGGGACTGCATCATGGTCTGGAACTGACTGATCATCTCAGCCCGCTGAGCCTCCAGGTGCCAGTATCTGGCCTTGCAATTCCGCAGGTCTTCCCTCTGCTTGGAAAGCTTATGCTCGGAGTCCTTAATGAGGTGTTTCTGCTGAGCCTCCTTCTTGGTCACATCCAATTTGAACTGAGCCAGTTGTTCACTCTTGCTCATGGTGGCTGCTTAGCTCCAACAGCTGCTTCCTGTTGGGGCCCTAAGGAGCCTGTGGAGGCAAGGAGGGGCTGGGAGGGGAGGAGTGAGTAGAGGCTGGCAAGGTGTCCCGCCACATGAGTGACATCGAGTTGGCCATGCCCACCCAGTCACATGACCACCTGGCTACGCCCACCCAGCCAGTCATTAGGCAGATCATATTAGTGGTCCTCAAGGTTTAACATTATGAATTTAGTGGTCCCTGAGGTCCAAAAGGTTGGTGACCCCTGTTATAGACTATCCTCTTTGCGGAATAGGACTTAAGGTTTCATATCAGATATGTCAGTTTATTATCCTTTAAAAAATAGCAATATTACTATATTTAATTTCAAATGTGGAGATATGGAAAAGGAGCTGAAGTTTGATGACCCATCATTTATTGGGTTGAGGTTGCCTAAATTTTACCTCCACTAAAAAGTGGCGTTTATGTGGAGGTCATTGTCCTATGTCTTTCTCAAGGTAATCTGGCAATTCTTATGCCTGTAGGAAGTGAGTGCATTAGAATGTGAGATTCAGCTACTGAAGAACCTTCAGCATGAGCGGATTGTTCAGTATTACGGATGCTTAAGAGACCGAGCAGAAAAGACACTGAGCATTTTCATGGAGTACATGCCAGGGGTAAGAGATCTATGGATTCTTTAGAAAGTGGTTTTAATCCATCTCAGATTTCAGTTTGTTAGAAAGCCAATTTTGTGTAATGATTAAAGGCACCTTGCTAGAAATCTAGAAATGGTAAGTTCCAGTTCTGCCTTGTGCACAAAGCCAACTGTTGACTTTGTGCCAGTCATTCTCTGTTCTGAGAAAAAAGCAATAGCCAAAAATCTTGCTAAGAGCTAGATGAACTAGACACCAGGCAGTCACTAGGAATCAAAACTGACTTGGAGGCACAAATATATAAATGTAATGTATATGTATATATATTTCCTGCTTTTCCTGCAAAGGGTTCTGTCAAGGATCAGTTGAAAGCCTATGGTGCACTAACGGAAAATGTTACTCGAAAATACACTCGGCAGATTCTTGAAGGAGTCTGTTATCTTCACAGCAACATGATTGTACACAGAGATATTAAAGGTAAAAGATCCACCCAAATCAACATGGGTTCGTATTTTCTATATGTTCTATTATGCTTATTTATGCCATAAAGGTAAAGGTAAAGGTTCCCCTCGCACATACGTGCTAGTCGTTGCCGACTCTGGGGGCGGTGCTTATCTCCATTCCAAAACTGAAGAGCCAGTGCTGTCTGAAGACGTCTCCATGGTCATGTGACCGGCATGACTACTGCAATGCTCTCTACATGGGGCTCCCCTTGAAGAGCACCCGGAGACTTCAGCTAGTTCAGAATGCGGCTGTGCGGGTTATTGAGGGAGCGGTTCGGAGCTCCCACGTAACACCTATCCTGCGCAGACTGCACTGGCTACCTGTTGTTTTCCGGGTGCGCTTCAAGGTATTGGTTACCACCTTTAAAGCGCTCCATGGCTTAGGACCGGGCTATCTACGGGACCGTCTACTGCCGGCTTCTATCTCCCATCGTCCGGTGCGTTCCCACAGAGAGGGACTCCTCAGGGTGCCGTCAGCCAAACAGTGTCGACTGGCGGCCCCCAGGGGGAGGGCCTTCTCTGTGGGGGCTCCGACCCTGTGGAACGAACTTCCCCTCGGACTCCGATTACTACCTGACCTTAGGACCTTTCGCCGCGAACTTAAAACCTATTTATTTCGTATGGCTGGACTAGCTTGATTTTTATCTTTAAATTTTAATTGAATTCGATGGGTTTTTAAATTTTTGTAATTTTATGGGGGTGTAAGTTATTTTAATATTTGGGCTAATTTAAATCAGTTTTTTAAGGGTTGTTTTAATTATTGTGTATATCTGTATTTTATCTGCCTGTTTACCACCCTGAGTCCTTCGGGAGAAGGGCGGTATACAAATTAAAATATTCATTCATTCATTCATATTCATTCATGACTCAACGCAAAGGCGCACGGAACGCTGTTACCTTCCCACCAAAGGTGGTCCCTATTTTTTCTACTTGCATTTTTATGTGCTTTCGAAACTGCTAGGTTGGCAGAAGCTGGGACAAATAACAGGAGCTCACTCCGTTACACGGCAGCACTAGGGATTCGAGCTGCCGAGCTTTTGATCAACAAGCTCAATGTCCTAGCCCCTGAGCCACCTATAATTTATGCCATAGATGAGAGGAAATAAATATTGTGTTTTCAAGGTAGCATTAGCATCAGTATCCTGATACTATTCAATAAATGAACAACTACTATTAACAAGGTGGCTGCAGTGACAAGATAATGTGTATGGAACTCAAGTCATTTTAAACTAGGATCTACCTGTGATGGTTTATAAATCTATACTTTGAGTTGTATACTTGAGCAGCTTCTATTTCTTTTCTTTTTCTCTGTTTCTACACTTACTTCAACTCAGGAGCCAATATTCTCAGAGACTCTGTGGGCAACGTGAAGCTTGGAGATTTTGGGGCTAGCAAGCGACTGCAAACAATCTGCATGTCTGGGACTGGTATCCGCTCCGTCACGGGAACTCCTTATTGGATGAGTCCAGAAGTGATCAGTGGAGAGGGCTATGGAAGAAAAGCTGACATCTGGTGAGAAATAGCTTCGTGCAGCTTGCTTAATGTAAAGGATTACTTTCTAGAAAAGGCATTTTCTGCCGCAATATTCTGAACCAGTTGGCATTTTATTAATCTTTTTTCTGTAAACTGTAATGGGTTCAGCAGGCTAATTTATTGCTCTCCTCTACCCTTTTTCCCTCCTGTTTTCCCCATTGTTTTTTAATGCTCTGTATTCCTGGATGTCGCTTTGCTTTTCTGCACAACTTTGCTTTTTTTTGTAATAGCTCAGAAATCATCCAAGCATGCTGATGTCTCTCTTCCCTGCCTCTGGTTTTGCAGTGGCTCATTCTGTCAGCACTCAACTGGCTTATTATTGGAAGAGGAGATGCTGATGAGAGTTGCCATAACCTTCTGCGTAATTGCCGAGCTTAAACTTGACTTTTTTTTAATCTCTAAAGCATATTGTCTTATCAAAACTTTTTCTGGATGGTTACTTTTGAAACAATCTTATCTATCGCTATCAGTTAAAAAAGTGAGAGATTAAAACAGCAGGAACAACAACTCTTGGCTAATGTCCTCCAAGTACTTTACAAAATCTCTAAATAGTAAATGTGTCATGGAGTTGCAGAGGTGGACAGGAATGTTTGCTTCTTGTTTCCTCAGTATCCAAGCACAAAAGATCCCACACTAAATAAGCAGAACAGGCTATGCTTTAATAAACCAGTCTTTAGGAGCAGTAAGGATCATGGTGGTGATATGATCATGGCACGGATGGCAACAGTCATAATGATTGACTGTTTCAGGGAATCAAACTGGTGATGAAAAATAAAATTGGTTTATTAAATGTAACATGCTTAAGAAGCAAAGCTTTAGAAATGTGGCAATTTCATCAGTGAGAGTTGCCAAAAAGAAGCAGGACTGCATGCAATCACAGGTTGCCCATCATAAACTGTATTTTTATATAGTCTTTTAATCCAAAAGCCTGCAAGCTTTCTAGCATAGACTGCTTGTATTTCCTCTGTTGGTTTCAATTGATTGGGGACAGCTGCTTTAAAACACTTCAGTATAACCTGCTAAATTGTGATGTGTTGAAATACCGTTTCTGTATTCACTGATCAAACATGGCACACAAGCTTGTCATTATCATAAGGCATCTGCAACTGCAGAACAACAAACTCTTAACTTTTTTTTCAGTCAGAGATTAGCACATAATGGATCCTAATTTGTTAAAGTAAACACCAACGTTCAAGGATCTAATATTTCACTAACCAAAAAAGGTTAGTTATGCAATGTGATATGCTGTGGGTCATATTTTTACAGAAGAAGTGAAAAAATACATTATTGCAAGTTGATGTGCTTTTAATAAACAAGTATATTAGGAATGTCTTTCCTGGGCAGTAGTTTTTCTCATGTTTTAGAGAAGTTCTTGTGACAAAGAATAAATTTTAAAAAACAGCTTCATAACACAATGTGCACTCATGTATATATTTGTACTATTGAGTAGCATTTGCTTACAGCATCTTTAAAAGGTTATTTTTTAAGATAAAGTAATTTAGAAGATAAATCGCTTTTATTGATCTTTGTTAGAATGTTTAATTCATAAAACTTTTCCTTCAAGGAGGCTTGCATTATTGGGCAGTGTTCATACTTCTCTGGAAACAAGCTGCCATATGAACACTTTCAGTTTATTTCATTGTGACCCGCACTTCTGATCCTGTTTACTTCTGCTTCTGTAACAAACACCATTCTTGTACCTCCTTCGGTTTTACTGACTGTAGTCTTAACTTTTCATCAGGGCCTTTTTCTTCCTTCCCTACTTTTTTTTTCCCTTCAGCATTTCATTTAGCTACACTCAAGGATCTTCAGCAAATATCTTTATTTATGTTCTAAGATCAAACAAAAATTTTGTAAAATACAGTTAAACTCTATGAGAGTCTGTCCCATCTAAAATGTTAAATAGTCTGTTGCCATGTTTTCAAAGTAGCACAACACAAGTTATCCCGAGAATTATGTGATACTTCACATCTGAAAGTAGCAAAATAGTTTAATTTTCTTCTAATTTGCCTGGATAATCCAGCAGTACACGGCTAATGTATTTTAAATGCAAGTCCTTCTAGGAAAAGAAATATAATAAAATGAGGTTTATTGTTTCAGTTTTCCCCAATTCTCATTGGCAAGCTCTCTTGTCCAGAGGAATTTTAAAATATTTATCTTTTAAAAATGCAAGCGGAAGAACATTGTACCTAGCTGTAAATAATTTTTCTTATAGGTCTGGAACTGTGAGTGTGATTAGTTTGTTGGTTCCAGGTAAAATTTTTACACAAAGCTTTCTGTGATAATCCTGTTTATTAGGGATTATCAAGTCAAGGATATAGAATACTAAAATGAAGAATTATCAACTCATGATAATTCTTCATTTTAGTGTTCTATATCCTTGACTCTTTGCAGGAGATATTGATTAGCCAAGTCATACTCTAGAGAAGTAAGCAACTCTATCAAAGGCCCACATGATGGCAACTTCATTTCATTTTTGGCTTTTCGTTTTCAGAAATGTCTATTTGCCAAAACTAACAGGACTAAACCTGAAAGGAACCATTGGAACTTGAGCCAATAAAGTGTCTATTTCCAAGACCTCACTGCTCTTCTAGGCATTCCGTTGTCTAGTCTAGCTGCCTAGGTTATATATCTAGGAGCAGAAAGAATACCCTTTACTTCCACTATCTCGATTTTTTTTTGTATTAACCCCATAAAGAAATGGGGCTGTTTTGCTGAAAGCGATTTAAAATTGCTGAGATCAATTTTCCTCCGTTAGAGAAATTTTTAATAGCCATTTTAATAATTTAATAACTATTGAGGTTTAGCCTTTGAATCATTGAAGCTTAATAGCCATTGAGGATCCAAATATTCTTTACTTAACAAAATTTTAAAAAGATCAGAGCCTTTCAGATCTTCATATGGGGAAAATTATTCCCAATATTTGAAGTTCTGGACTTGCTTGATTTTGTTTCTTTCAGTAATCCATCTCCACAGCTTTATTGTGCCATAATTTCTGGTTTCTATAAAATTAATATCAAGTAATGCAATCTCCATTCAATATTGTACTATAGCTTTTATGACTCTCTTAAGGCTAATTAGACCAAATGAATTAATTACTTCATCAGTATATAGCAAGATGGGAGCGTTGAGGCCTGCAAGTGAGGGACAATGAAAATCTGGCTTATCTAAGGCTTCAGTTAATATAGAAGTTAATAGGTGCATCCTGGCTTAAACACTTTCAGGATAGGTATTTATTTTGAAATAACTTTTATGGGTTACGTTTCACAGTGAGTGTTAGCATGGATGAGCAAATATTTATTTAGTTTATTTAGAAACAAGTTTATATAGCTGCCCCTCTCACTGAAGGTGGCTCTGGGAGGAGCACAACGAACAGGTAATACTACATACAAAATCACAAATATAAAAAATAAAAATCAAATAGCAATAATTACATAAACAGAAATACAAAACCTAGGCAAAGAGCAATGATCACAGCAATAGAGTCATCTAAGCATGTCTCTGGTTCCTGGGAGCCCTAGGCCTGGTCAGATAGTCAGGTGTTGAGACCCTTTCAGAATATAATATGGGTGGAGCCAATCTAATTTTGGATAGGAGTAGTGTTTCATAAGGCAGGCACTAGGGCAGAGAAGGCACATCTCCAGCATCCCACCAAATGTAGGCCCTTAGTTGATTGTGCCTGCAGCATAGGCCTCCTAGCCACAACTGCCACTTGCTCATTGATCAGAGGTCATGAGTCTAGGTTATCCGAGTTACACATAAGACCTGTATGTATGTAACAAAATCCAGCACCAAAGATGGCATAATCCTTGAAACAATGCCCCCACCCCCCCAAATCCAGCTATTCAGTCTTACCAAACCACCCAGACCTTCATAATCTCCAAACATTAGGATAAGAATTCCAGCTTCACTTTATTTGCCAGGGATGGAGATATAGAATCGTGTATCATATGTGTATTGATGTTATTTCACCCAGTGGGATGGATGAGTTCACTCAGCAGCCACACATAGATGTTTATGAGGGAGAGGAGAAAATACCAAACCTTGTGGCACCCTACAAAGCCGAGGCTGAGGGAGGACCTCTCCTTCCCAATCATCACCAGCTGGAATCAACCCGGAAGGAAAGAGGTGAACCAGCACAACAGCATGCTCTCTCCCCAAATCCTCTGAACTGATCCAGAAGGGTACCATGGTCAATGGTATCAAAAGCGGCTAAGGGTTCAAGTAGGTCATGGATATATTAACCCCATCCCACTAAGCCAGAGTTCATTCAAAAATGCAAGCAGTGCTGTTTTCGTCCATACCCAGGTCTTAATCATGACTGAAAGGGATGTAAATTCACTTCTTCCAAAGTCTTCTGAAGCTGCTACACAACTACCTTTCCCCAAAAGTAGAGGTAATATACACCTGACTAGGTGGCTCAGTGGCTAAGACACTGAGCTTGTCGATCAAAAAGGTCGGCAGTTTGAATCTCTAGTACAGGTCTCCTGCAGAGAGTTGGACTAGATGACCTCCAAGGTCCCTTCCAACTCTGTTACTGTTACTGAATGAAAATTGTTCGGGATGGTAGGGTTCTGCAATTGCTTCTTGAAGAAGGGTGAATCTAAGAGATAAAAGAACAATCCCTTCCCTCAAGAATTGATCATTGTCACAGCACCTTACCTCTGGCCTCTTTAACAAGGCGGGACAGGCATGGATCTAAAGACCAGGGGGGTCTACTCATAGTCCTGAGGACCCTGTCTACTTCCTCAGGTCCGACAAGTTGTGTGTTTATTGAATGTGTATGCTACCCATCTCATCTAGAGGTGATTCTAGGCAGCTTATAACAAAATAAAAGCAGCAAGATAACAACATTAAAATATTTTTTAAAATATTAACATAATTGATTTAGAATTAACAAAGAGAGCAAGATGCATACACAGGGTAGAAAAGAATATTATCTTTATCTATTAAGCACTTCCAGTATAACAAACCCCAATCAAGGCTCGAGGCCAATTTGCAGAGCCAGGTTTTCATGTCCTTTTGGAAGGCCAAAAAGGTGAGATCAGATCAGGGCTTAAGCTACAGCAGAAAAGTTTCTCCTCCTGGAGACTGCTAGCCAGAATTCCTTCTACTGGCACAAGTGAGGTGGGCCAATTCCCAATTTTATGTAATAAATTGGAACCTTTAGTGCTTTCTTACCTAGTTTCTGGAAATACTAGCAACACAATATAGATGTATATATATGGATACTGATTCAATTCAATCTGAATTCCTTGTAATTAATTCAGTGAGTGCTAGTGTTTTTTTGGTCTTCAAAAGATCAAGAAATTTGATAGCTTCCGTTACACTTACTACTGGCCAAATAAGGAGAAGGAATCATTGTCCAATTCCTTAGTAGATGCTTCAGGATTGAAGAATGTACTCAAAAATATTCCACCCACCTTCATATTGGAACAGTACTTATGCTAACTACCCAAAAATAGTTCAGCACATCCCAGCATAATGTAGATTATGCTGCCCAAACCCCTGGCTGGAAATAACATATTGAAGTCTTATTCTTGGTTATGATCCTCCAAGATCTCAGCAGAAGTTCAAACCCTTATTGGAGATTTTCTCTTTGCAAGTTGATTTTTTTTTTAGTAGTAAAGTATATAACAAGTTAAATCATACTACAGTTCAGAAAAAAAAGTTGGTGCCTTATATCCATTTTTAGCTTTTAGTATCTGAACTTAATACTTTACATCACCATTCCCAAATGTTGAATGATTTCATTCCTATTCAATTTTGCAGCACTAAAAAGGATGCCAAACTTGGTTGTTTGAAAGAACATCTGCTCCTTTCCTCAGTTCCGCAACACAGACCTGTAGTCCCAAGAGAATTAATCATTGGTGTGGCAGTGGTATTTGTTCATTTCAGAATCTTTTACACAGATGATTGGCTTCAGGTTGACTCAGTTTTTTACAAACAACATTTTCACATGCCTACACTACTTTCTCTACCCTGGGTTTCTCTGTAAATTGGGGTAGGTTCAACTTCTGTTCCATGTAAGCCTCCTTTTATAGAAGTGATACTGGATTCATTATGCTGCCAGACATTCTCACCCAAGGACAGAATAAAGATAATTGTAGCCATATATCTTGCATGCTGCTGCTAATTCATTGAATGAAATGTCTTCTGAATCTCATGGCCTTGATTGACCTCCATGTGTCAGGCTCTCCCCAGTAAATCAGATATTAGAATTAGATGACCAAATTGTACTTTATTTTAAGGCTTCAGCAATAGAACCTTAAAAGTCTTAATAGTACTGATCTCCTGCCGTTCTTTTTACAACCTGACTAGTTAGATAGGTTCCCTTACGAGTTTCTTTCTCTGTCATTTATGCAGCTATGGGCTATACCAGGGGTCCCCAGGCCACGGTCCACTACTGGGCCTTGAGCCGTTCGGAAGAGACCACAGAAGTGGCGGGAGACCATGTGCACGCATCTCTACATGCGCAAGTGCAGGCACACACACTCCATGTGCATGAGCAGGTTGGGGAAGTCTGGGATATACCATATTTTTTTCTGATTATTCCTTAGATAGTATCTCTCTTCTCGTCTCTCAAGGTAATTACTACCCTGTTTTCCACAAAATAAGACATCCCCTGATAATAAGCCCAATCGGGCTTTTGAGCGCATGGCAATAAGGCCAAGTGCTTATTTCAGGGTTTAAGACAGGGTCTTATTTTTTGGGAAAAACGGTATATATCATTACATTAATCTTGATTGCTTTCACATTATATACGACTTCAAATACTGATTTGTCAGGATCTTCATTATTGCTCAAATCTGATCAGATGTCACTTCTCTGCCTCCTGTGATGGATGTATCATAGTAAATACATGCATCTGAATCCACAAAATATTCAAAAGTAACCTGCAGATTCATGGAGATATCAAAATTATACTGGAATTATGCAGAGCAGATTTTGACCACCTCTGTATGCCACTTCATGAATATTGTTATACCCCATCTCAGGTTTTTTTAAGACTAAACTTCCTTTAATTTTTTGTACATGCTACAATAATAATAATAATAGAACAGAATTAGAATAGAAATAGGACTGGGAGGATAGGATAGGATAGGATAGGATAGGATAGGATAGGATAGGATAGGATAGGATAGGATAGGATAGGATAGGATAGGATAGGATAGAAGAGTAGAAGAATAGAATAGCTTTATTGACATGCAAAGCGATAAGATAATCATATTAATACCAATAAGAGAGTAGTAAAAAACTTGGGGAAAATAATAATAGTACTGTCATACAATACGGGTAAATATATTTATATATTTACTCAGTGCTCAGCAGAGTAATAGAATGAGGGAAGAAACTCTCTGTGTCTAGTTGTTTTGGCATGTGATGCCAATTTATATCAAGGATGTGAGAAGTCTGTAGATACTTTATCAGTCCTCCTTCTGACCCGCACAATATACAGGTTTTCTGTGGAAGGCAGACTGGTTGCACTTGGTTTTTCTGGAGTCCTAACTATCTGTTGGAATCTGTAATGGGTCAAATGCTGTTATGAGAAAATAAATAAGGCAGCTAGTAAAGTGGCACTGTTAATCCTCTCTCAGTTTTCAGTATCTTTTCATATTATAATAATGATTACAGTGAGCTACAAAGGGACTTTTCACTAAGTGACTTTGAACTCTTTTTCCTGTGTTTTCTCCTCCCAGGAGCCTTGCCTGTACTGTTGTGGAAATGTTAACAGAAAAACCACCCTGGGCAGAATATGAAGCTATGGCAGCCATTTTCAAGATTGCTACACAGCCTACTAACCCCCAGCTTCCTTCTCATATATCAGAACCTTGCCGGGACTTCTTAAGGCAGATCTTTGTGGAAGCCAGGAAGAGACCTTCAGCCGAAGAGTTGCTCCAGCATCATTTTGCCCAACTCTCCTACTGAATTACCATCTCTGAAATAGCATTCCATTTTTAGATGATACTGTTGTCTGAAGTGCTATGGGCTATATCAGAGAATCCACTCTAGAATGTTGGCATATAGACATTCTATTTGCTTAGTAAGATAGTGTGCAAGGGCAATGCAAAAGTCAGCCAGTTTCATTTTGGTATCTTCATTTTGAGGGATTGATGCTTTCTCTGTCACTACCCATGTGCTGACATGGCATTTGGCATGTGGCTAGGAACAATCTCAAATGCTTCGTTTGAATATAGATCTATCTCTGAAACTTGTGAAAATGAAAAAGGAGGAAATGGACTCTGAGAACTGCTAAAAAAAACTACAAAAATGTGTATGGGTTCGTATTGTCACTTTCTTTACAGTTTTTCAGGTTGCAGGGTGTTGTTTCCACTTCTCTTTAGCCCTCTCCTATATCCATGTTCCTGGATGATGAGAATGGGGGAGGGGATTCCCATGGATCAAAAGTACAGTGGAATCTAGTTGGAATAAAGGTTCCCTTTATGAAATAAGGACGTTCCATTCTGGCAGGATTGTCTAAAGGGGCAGTGCAGAACTATGTGTTCTGTGTCTATGCAGTAACCAAGAGCTAACACAATTTTTGTGTAGCAAAAAAAAAAAAAAAACCAGTTTTGTGGGACTCGACATTTTTAACTTCTTTTTTTAAAGCACTGTCTAGCCTTTATGGCATCAGAGAAACTAGGAATTCAAATGGGAGATATTAAGAGTTTTTGGAAATTAGAGGTAGCTGAGCAAGGCATGGTGCTCCTTCTATGAGTATCAAAAGTCAGTAAATAAAATAAGGAATGTATATGGAATTTTACATTATTTGCAGAATTTATCCAGATTGTAGAATATGCCATTTTATGGATTGTGTTGCACAGGATATCATGCAATAAATAGATTGTGATGAGGACTATTGTGAGAAAGCCTGGTATCAATGTGCTGCCTTTAGTTGGCTGTTAGTTGATAGGATAGCAAATTCCCTTCTGTAGAGTTATACACAGTTAAGATATTATGCTACAGTTATAATTGATATGAAAATATCTTAATTACTGTGAGAAATTCAGTTTCATATACCTCCATTAGACAGCTTCATCCATCCAAATCCCTTTCATTGGATAACCTCCCCCAAATTTCTAACCAAAGATTATTTCATTGCTGCCAAGATTATTCTTCAAGGAGAGGTGAAGTATTACTGCTGAGCCTAGACAGGATTGTTCATACTATACAAAACTACCTTTTCCAGGTGCTTGTAATAGAAAAATTGGGGCAAGGAGAAGTGATATTGCTCACCTATCTTTATTCATTCTGGGTTTTCCGTATGCTTTTCTGATCTTTAAAAGAATAGCTTCTAAAGTTTGAGACCATGTTCTGCAGAGCTGCAGTTAGTTAATCTAAAATTCTGGATTTTTTTTCTAAGAAACTTCATTTTTTTTAAGAGGCACTTCTGTCAGATTTGATTGAGTACAATCAAGGAGCTAATTTCTTGAACTCGCAAATGTTTGGTTGCCAACAGCATACCTTTATTATATAAAATGTTGGATTAGGACCAGATACACTCAGTCAGGGCCTCTATGAGATCCATGAGTATCTCCGTTATTCATTATGTAGCAAATCATGTACACCCCAGGAGCGTGAGGACAGATGAAGGATGTGACCCACATGCTGCTTTGCAAACAGCATTCTGCCACTTGTGACACTTCAGGTGTTTGCCATTAACCGTGCAAAAGATACATTGATCTACGCTTGCTCTAGCCACCAACTTGTCAAGTGTTTGCGTCTCTGCAAAACTGAGATTCAGTCTCACCTGTCACTTTATACAAAGTTGCATGTGGTTGCTTGTAATAACATTGCAAGCTACCTACCAGCCTCACATGTTAATGAAAGCAGGTGGGGGAGCCATGCTTTCAGTTAAATCAGCAGCACTTCTTTTAAAGCAGAATGCACTGATATGCAGATAAGTCATTCTTTTCTGCTGTCTCCAGCCTTGTAGTTGTGGCAAAGGCCAGACCGACTCTCTTGATGTGCTCATGTTTTCTGTCCTATTTGCTTAAGAATGCCTATGGCTTTATAACAAAGTTACATAAAGTGTCTGTACGGATCTAAAAATGCTGCCATGATTTCCTTGTTTACTTCATTTGCCAACATATCTGTAGGTCCGGGTTTGTTGCCTTAAAAACACGTATATTCTTTTTTAAGACAGCAATGTTGAGTTTATGGTTTTTCCTTTGATTTTAGCAAATAACCAGCAACAGAACTGATCCCTCACCTGTCTTTGAGAATATGATATGTTGCCTTGGCTCCTCACTGGGTGGATAAGCATAAGAAATAAGCCAAAGTGTTAATTCATATGGTCAGCAGTGCACTTTTATAAATATATTTATATCACTTTCTTATTAAGCATTTTACTTCATGTAAAGAAATTATGATGTCTCATACTTTTTTATTTATGCCATACTTGTTTATGTTTATATACGTGTACAGCAATTATTATGGGGAGGGAGAAATTGACATCTTTGTGAATTTTTTAAAAAGGGGAAAGAAGCAGCTGGTTTTGCAAAGATTCTGATTACTGTTTATTACAAGATGTATCAGGTCAAAATACCTTTTTGTTTCCTTGCTAATTGGGGGGGGGGGAGAAAAGTAAGTGTAATAGAATAGCACTATAGAAATGGCAATTTGGAATAATAAAGCCACAAATCAAGTGTATTAGAGACCATCAATCTTATGTGTTCCTGTTGATATAACACACACAGTCTTTCTCGATCTTACTGCCATTTCTTCACAAAACAACAGTGATCTGCATTGTTGTGTAACAGTGCAACAGTGAAGTTGCCTGGTTCCAGTGTAATCTCATTTTAAGATAGATTTCACATGTTGGGTCTCACAACTTTTGTATGTCTGCATTTCTGTGGCAGTTGAACCTCTCTGTTTTTAAACAAACAAGAAATGGCTTAGTGTATGCTGTATTTACTTGTGGTAGTGTGTATGTGTGTGGGGGGGTATGTATGTATGTATGTATGTATGTATGTATATGAGTGAATAGCATACAGATAATCTGAGAAAGAAGGCCATGATGTGGGAAAAAGTCTTTGCAATATCTGAATTGCTAACATTTGCTACTCAGTGCAATAAGTTTGTCCCTGAAATTTCATCTAGATAATATTCACTAGAGTTCTACAACATCAAATAATTCAGGAGTGCTTACTTTCAGATAAATGCATAAAGAATTATAGCCTTAAAAATGCCCCTTTTCTTTTGTAAGTTATCTTTTATGCCAACTATTTCCAGACTTTCATTATTTTTGCTTTATAAAAGACCCCTTAGGAATTTTTCTTGTGAACACTTTATGGCCTCCTGAGGAATTCATCATGCAGATTTGCTTTTGGAAAGTTTCTGATTCTCATCAGTGCAAATGAGAGTGAGAGAAAACGGATATTTTGCAAATTCTTTCAGAGAACTGTAATTATAAGCAAGGAAACAAAGATGGGTTTAGGCTTGGTACGACGATTCTGTATACTCCAGCTTCAGCAGCCACTTTTCTGCTAAACAGCATACATTTAAAATACCTTTTGTATAGAAGCTATTGTCTTCAGACAACATGTATCTTATTACCTTTCCTGAATTGCCTCATTATATGTCGGCTAATTTAATATGATTTGGAAGTTTGACAGATAGCAAAAAATATAAATTGTCTTGTTTGGTGATATATTTCTGCAAGATTTCACAGCTAATCTGAGATCCTCTTCACATGAGGGCTTTGAATTTATACTTTTGAATGTGACAGTATTCTGACTTTACCAAATTTACCCAAGAAATTACTGAGATTGAATAATTAAGTTTGCAGCCTTCTGTATATTTTACACTGCCAGTGCTAGAACAAATATTTTAATTTAACTCGGAGAGCTTTGTAGAACATTCTGTGATTTATCATTTGGACCTGGAGTATACAGAAGACCTTGAAGTACTTGTCTGTTTCTAATTTTTATGAATTTCTATAATGACTGAGGCTTGCAGTGCAAAGCCAGGCCAATGTGTAACTTTTATTTACAATAAAATATAATTTTCAACTAGTTATGTGTGCTACTACATCTTGTATTATTGGAGGCTCCATTTTGCAAAAACACACTGAATTCTCCACATAGCCATAGTGGGATAGTGAAAATTGTCTCACATTTTTAAACTCAAGTAATAACAAGTTATTTCATCAGATGTTCTCTTTGAAATCCACAACCAGGGAAGTGAAGCAAGCCTATGTGGCTGTGAATTGTGGGATTTATTTAAATGTGAGAAAGTATACTCAACACTTTAAAAGATGCTTATCATCTCTTCTAGCCTGCTAAGCACATTTTTCTGTATAATCTGGAATATAGGCACCAAACACTCTTATCTTTTATTAAGGAAGACATGTTTTAAAGTTGCTGAACATGCCATCTGACATGTTCTATATAAATTGTCTTGTTTGGTGATATATTTCTGCAAGATTTCACAGCTAATCTGAGATCCTCTTCACATGAGGGCTTTGAATTTATACTTTTGAATGTGACAGTATTCTGACTTTACCAAATTTACCCAAGAAATTACTGAGATTGAATAATTAAGTTTGCAGCCTTCTGTATATTTTACACTGCCAGTGCTAGAACAAATATTTTAATTTAACTCGGAGAGCTTTGTAGAACATTCTGTGATTTATCATTTGGACCTGGAGTATACAGAAGACCTTGAAGTACTTGTCTGTTTCTAATTTTTATGAATTTCTATAATGACTGAGGCTTGCAGTGCAAAGCCAGGCCAATGTGTAACTTTTATTTACAATAAAATATAATTTTCAACTAGTTATGTGTGCTACTACATCTTGTATTATTGGAGGCTCCATTTTGCAAAAACACACTGAATTCTCCACATAGCCATAGTGGGATAGTGAAAATTGTCTCACATTTTTAAACTCAAGTAATAACAAGTTATTTCATCAGATGTTCTCTTTGAAATCCACAACCAGGGAAGTGAAGCAAGCCTATGTGGCTGTGAATTGTGGGATTTATTTAAATGTGAGAAAGTATACTCAACACTTTAAAAGATGCTTATCATCTCTTCTAGCCTGCTAAGCACATTTTTCTGTATAATCTGGAATATAGGCACCAAACACTCTTATCTTTTATTAAGGAAGACATGTTTTAAAGTTGCTGAACATGCCATCTGACATGTTCTATATAAATTGTGTGTGAACCACAGCTTTTTTTCTAGCCAGTGATATTAAACTCCTGTTTTTTTAATGCATACAATGATGACTAGATTGTTCTCCCATGCAGAACATGTTTCTTGTTCAGCAAGAAATCTTTTGGAAACTGAAATAGAAGTTGCACATTTTCATCTCTCAAAACTTTCATAAATGACATCAAAGAGGAAAAGCTCAGAAAACCTATATTACAAAAATAAGACAGTGCAGCTCTGGACACAAACACCACAAGTGTACTTCAGCTTATCACGTACCACTGAAAAGGCAGATATAAAAGATAGACACTGAATTCTTCCCCAGAGTTTAAGGCTGAATGGATAGAACAGAGCTGATGAGAACTAGGATGCAAGGTTTGCAGTCCCCTTTCAGACCCACGTTCATCATGGTTTTGGAATAACATGCTTCTGTAACTTAACCAATTCTAACCCCAGGACTCTTAATGTCTAGGGGGTCTTTTATATCCTTGAAATTCCAAAAGTTCTATTTTCTATTTCATTGTTTAGAATTTCTAAAGTTTGAATATATGCATCTTTACCCTAGACATGTCTATGGTGCCTGCAGCAGAAGCACATGGCCACCCCATAAGAAAAGGGTTAACAGGCTTAAGGATTCTAAGTAAACTCACAGTCAGAATTCAACATGTTGCTGCCTATTTGCACAATTCGTTCATCCAAATGGCCAGATATTGGGAATAGATAATGCTTTGTCTCTTTCAAAACTGGATGTAAAAAGAATATCTAAAAATTGGTTAAAGCCTGTTGGAAAAGTTTTTTTTCTACTTGAACTGCAAAAGCAAGGAAAGCAACATCCAGTTGGGATGCTGATTGACTTGCTAAAGGGGTGATTGCTTGCATCTTAACATTTATATGGAATAATAAGTAGTCATAGACTTTTGATCAAGGAGATGTACAGGTGTGAAATATCACATTTACAGTTTGCTAGTTGAACAGTTTAGCTACAATCCTGATTGCAATTCCATTACTAGTATGACCTGGTCCTTTTTATAGCAGTAGTATTCCTTCTTTTCCATGAGTAAAGCAAAATTTCCCATTTTCAACATGTCCGTGTAGTTTTTTGGATGCTTCATTATTTCCACAGCCCATTAAAACTATGGTTCATTCCTGCTTAGTCTTTCCTGCTCCTAGCCATCTTGCAATTACCATTGCTCTCCATCAGCTCAGTTCATCCCCATATCAAAGATCTCAAAGTGGGGAACTACAGGCTATGGGTCATGCTGTATCTGTACCATTTTCCACCTCTTTCTGCAGCCAGAGTTGCTTGTGCTGCTTGCGTCCAAAACCTTCATCATAGTTGCCTTTGCTCTTGAACAGCTGCTGGTAATGTGGCTTGCAGTAGAATTCCCCATGGAGAGCTGCATAACTACCCAAGCTGAACAGAAATAAGAACATGTTAGTGCTTACTAGGAAAAGGCTGAAAAATGGAAGAAAACTAGTATAATGGCAGTTATACTATGAAATCAAAACAACATGGCATGTTTCAAATTTTGCCATCATATGTCCTAATAGGAGCATGAGGCCTACCCCATAGAAGAAGTATAATTATTGTACTGTACCCAGGGAAAACAGCTGAAGTCATTTAAATTTTAAATGCCATAAGTTTCTTCAGAATGCAGAAAGAAGCCTAATTTAATCCTGTTTTTTCCACAATTTCTATTAAGCTTAGTAAAGACTTGTTTGATGCAAGCTCAACATCCAAACGGTTTTCTTGGCAACAGCCCAGAACTACTTTGCCATTACTTTTTTCTAAGATAATTTTCAACTTCAATTTCCATTCAGGTACAAAGCATGCCCAACTCTGCTTATCTTTTTCAAGATCAGCTGAGATCCTTGCAAGTGGATTTTTTTTCCTTATAGTGAAGTCTCCTGTTTCATTTGTTTTAAAAGCAGACTGAGAAAAGATTAATGCCTTTCTCCCTGTGCTTTAAATGTTAAAAAGTGTCTAAAGCTGAAAAATTGGGACTTTAAGGAACTTTCATATGATTGCCCTTCAAGGCTGGGGGGGAACCACTGCTCTGATTCAAGCCAGCCATATTTTGCACAGTCTGGATAGCATTCAGTATACAATAGAGAGGCTGAAAAAAAATATGAGATGCCATATCAGAACAGGGTCTATTCTCAGTTCTTTGCTAAATGGGGTGGATGGAATTATAATTAATGATGGCAGTTGGGAATGATACAGAGTCAACAACCGGGAGACAGACCCACATATTCCCTTTGCATTGCTTCTTCTCCGAAGCAAAAGAAGAAAGTTTTTCACTTTTTCCTTACCTTAGCTTGGTGTGGCAATGCTTACAGCAAAAGCAGTAGTTATGGAAGACAAATTTATCAGCCACCAAGCGCTCCATAGGATAGACAGTTTTCTGGCAGGCACTGCATGTCTCTTTCACCTGGGCCTTCATGCTGAATGACTGGATGACAAGAGTAAAAGGTGATGTTGGTGAAAGTAAGTTCCAGAAGAGGAGGCAGCAAGCGAAAAAGAACAATGTACAATTAAAAGTGATTTAATTGTGAAGATACAATTTCAAAGCAATTTGAATACAGTACACTTGACTCATTTGCCAAGCTTCCTAACTTCAGCTAAGTTTAGCTAATAAAAAATAAAGTCTTAAGAGGCACCCTGGTTTAATATTAAGTACTTTAATAGTTGAAATAAGCAGTAATTTATGAAGAATGTTCCAAGTCTAAAAGTGCAGGACACCAGAATTCAGAATGAAATATTTGACAATAGCAATAGCATTTGGATTTATATATCACTCTGCAGTGCTTTACAGTATTCTCTGAGTGGTTTACAGAGTCACCATATTGCCCTCAACAATCTGGGTCATTTTACTGACCTCAGAAGGATGGAAGCCTGAGTCAATCACAAGCCCTTTCAGGATCGAACTCCTGGTGGTGGGCAGAGTCAGCCTGCAATACTGCATTTCAACCACTGCACCATAAATATTTACTTAGTAGAAACAAAAAATGCTATTGAAAATCATTGCAAAGGACTTATCACAAGCACAAGCCTTAATCATAATTTTCACAATTGTGGGTTTTTTTTTTAATTTTAAAACACTCATGGAAATCCAACTGGCATTTAGGGAAGATACTTTTGAAATACATCTAAAAGAGAGCTATCAACTTCCCTTTCAAACTGAGGTTTAAAAATAATAAAGAGAATGATTACAAATTCTGCATAAAATGTATTTTCTATCATTTATTTTATTGCTATTTTCATACGTTCTATAAATACGTTGCACACCAGGATACAAGAATGTGATCTGAAGAGATGATAGGCATTGCCTTTGACAGCTCTGCTCAATTTTGATAGGTACATTAATTCTCAACCTTTTAGGATCAGGATAGCCTAGTAACAGTGATTCAGTGATTCACATAGTTATTATTTCACAGTTAAACCATTGCAGTGTATCATACATGTACTTGTTCTGTCCCCCCACCTCAGTCCGTGAACTGACTCAATTAGCTGGCAATTTAGTCTACGGCAGCTATCAGCTCTGGCAGCAAAATAGTGATTGTCTGCCAAGGTTTTCTTTATCTTCCTTGATGCCGGCGTGTCAGAAGCTCGTTACTGAAGCAACCAGGAAGTCAGGAACAAACAGCAATCCAAGCCAAATGCTCAGTCAAATAGTTCAGCTCAAGTTTTCTCCAGTCAGTTTGGTTTGTTTGTCACGAGATGGAGCAGCCATAGAGCAGCCCCTCCTGCTTTTATACCCTGTGGGGTGTGGCTCCATGACTCAGCACTTTCTAGGCCTGCTCCACCCCTTCTTTTGTTGTTCCCGCCTCTCTTATCTACGAAACCGGGGATCTAACCAGGATTGATTGTCCACAGCTGGGTCTGGAAGCTTTGCCTGGGTGGGGGGAGATACAGCAGAGGCCTCATCACCTCCTCCACCTGGCCTGCCTCTGGCTCCTGGAGCTGAGCCAGAGACTCTGGCCCTGCAAAGGGGAGTCCTGATGGCCCTTCCCCCTCACTCTCTGAGTCACTTTCTGGCAGGGGGCCAGGCCCGGGGTGGGGCTGGAGCCACAACAGTACTGTCCTTAAAGAAAGGCAGTTAGAACTGCAGTTAGCGGCAGTCTTCTCACTTCTATTTTGACTCAAGCAAAACTCTGGTTATTTCATTAATATTTGTGCTTATTGAAATATTTCAGTTTATGATTAAAGAAAAGCTAACAGAAACAATTTTATTAGTATACTTAATGTCCAAGGATCAAAATGCAGTATTTCTCAACCTTGACACTTTAAGATGTGTGGCTTCATATAGTATTTCAGAGTTCCCCAGCCAGCATAAAGTCTCCTTCCAGAATGCTGATTGGGGAATTGTGGCAGCTGAAGTACACACATATTAAAATTGATTAGATTGAAAAACACTGTTCTAATAGAATACTTGGTTCCAAGTAGGATTTCCAGATAGAAATCCCGCCCCTCCAGACCTCTGTTTTGGCCTGAAAACTGCCGGGCGAGGCCTGCACAGGCCTAAATTGAGCATCGGAGGGGCATCGCCCCTTCTAACCTCCATTTGGCTGGCAAAGTGCAGGACAAATGTTGCAGAGCCTCTGCAGTTGTTCATAAGGGCAAACAACTGCCATGGTTCTGCAAGATTCATAAGTTCAGGACTTGTTCATAAACACTAGGGGATGCTAACTTCAAATGTTCGCTAAGGGAAATGCTCGTAACATAGGGATTACCTGTAGTCACAATTTTTTCAGTAACAGAAGCCAGAAAGGAGAGAAAGGAGTGATAAATACCTTGGATCTCTGTACAATAGATGTCCCATTGTTGCTTTTTGCTTCCTAAAAAAAGGAAGGAGAGGGGAAGTAAAAATTAATGTTCTTCTTGAATGGCAAATCATATTTATAGATTTGAATAAAACTGCCGTTTACTTGTATTATATTTACTGATAAAAGTTAGCAAACTAGTACTTTTTTTTAACTCTTTCTTTAGTTTGAATATTGTTAATCAATCTAGAACAATCATAATGCAAAAAAAAAAAGATTCAGAAACTTGAGAGAAACATTCTATTGCTTTATAAAATATGGGGAGGAAGGGGGAAGAAATAGGGGAAAAAGACTACTATATCCACAAGTTATCGTCTGGTCCCAGTGACCAACCCTGATTTGATTCTGTAATTTTTTATCTTTATATGAGAGAAGTATTTTCGTCAATAGACTCTATACATTAAGTTTTCTGCCATGATGCACATGTTGTTATTTAAGATACCAAGAGAAGTTTGTTATTTGCATAACTAATATGATCACTCAGATAAAAGTAACATAAATTTGCTTGGTACACATATAGTTCTAAGTTAAAAGTAAGGGTGAAATCTACTTCCCTACTGGTTCAGAAGTGAATATGCCTTCTGTACGCGTCATGTGCGTGCGCTGACCCTCTGTGCATGCACAGAGGGTAAGAAACAGGTTACTTCCCGGTTAAAACCAGGAAGTAATGACAACTGGGCGAGTGGGTGGAGCCTCGAGCTGCCATCTCTACCAGTTCTCCGAACCATTGGTCGCCATTGCTACCAGTTCGGCCAAACCGGGCCAAACCAGGAGCATCAAATGATATGGTGCAATGTACAAACAATATTATTTCCCCATTTACTTCCTATGAAGTAGCAGTAACTCTTTAATTTAAATATACTGATTTCTGTACGTACATTAGAAGAGGCTGTACTGGATTGTCCCTTAGCTTGGAACATAGTGCTATATTCTCACCCACACAGGCTTATATCTTCACTTGTTTGGGCTAACTAATTCTTCAATGTGGATATGGCTTTTACCTGAGGAGAAAAGGGGAAAAATTAAGTCTTCTAAACTAGAATATTTCTCATCTTTCTGAAATGTAAATTCCAGATGACCAAAACAGCGTGCACAAATACTGCTAGCATACAGACACACTATTTTATTATACTTCATTTCCTTTTCAGACTAATTGCAGATCAAGAGATTAAAAAATTCTGAATGCAATCTCATATATAATAGAAATGTGTTAAGATGGCATTATTTTTAGTATATTTGCAAACATAAGAACATGAACATATTTACCTCAGTATGTAACTTATCTTTTTAATACAGTTATTAATAAAAATATTTTATAAAAACTATTCCTGAAATAGTAGCTATCAATATAACTTAATAATCAATATAACTTAACAAAATAAATTAGTGTACCTATATTCTTTAAATCTCTAATATATAAGATATGTATATATAAGGTGGGAATTGTACATGTGTATTAGATTCACATTTTTCCTTAAAGCTCAGAGATGAAGAAACCTCTTGGATGAGAAGCGAAACATCTTCAAAGAAAACAAGAAAGCCCAGCTGCCTCTTGAAAAAGCACTTTTGGGACAACCATGACTGGGATGACTGAGAATCTCCATAGACAATTCTCCCCTAAGCTTTCCTTCTTTCTGCCCAGAAAAATAAAATTGTTGGATTCTCCTACCCAGTTTCAATTTGTTTGCGTCTTCACTGCTACTTGAATCTCTCCTGTTCATGTACATTTACACTTGCTAGAACACTCTTGCCTCTTGGTTCTGCAAAGCCTGTGTGCTGCTTAAGAAATGGCCCTGATTCATTTCCGTTCCCCTTTGTGGTTAGCTTGTTATTTCCTTCTTTCTCCATTTAAGGACATACCAGGTATCCTAAGAGGGTTAAATTTTCATATTAGATACTAGAACTGTTAAGCAAAGGGCAAAATGTCCTCCCCAATTTGACATGCCTGAATTCACACCAAGGCAGCCACTGCAAGTTATTTGGCCACTGACGCTACCATTAAAACTATTTTGAAAACTGAGAATGCATCAGGAATTAGGTTTTCTAAAATAGAGCAAAATAATTCTGTTATAAACAATCACTTGCAGTCTGCTAGAGAGTGTTTGCTAGAGGAAGTTGAAATGATTCTCCTCTGCCTTCAATTTTCTTAACCAACATAGATTCACTTGCTAATAAGATGGATGAAATACTCCTTTTAAATAGATAAAATTCTGATTTTTACAATTCAGCAGCCCTATGCTTCTCTGAAATTTGGTTAAATGAATCAATTGAAGATAGCAGCTTGCATATCCCAGGGTTTCAAATTCAACGATCAAACAGAATTGCAGAAACATCTGATAAAAAAGAAGGGAGGCTTATGCTTATATATCAACAACAGCTGGTCTCAGGATATACCGTTACTATAATATATAAATTCTGTAAAAAAAACCAGATACATTATCAACTGAAAACCATACTATTTGTCTCGTGAATTTTCCTCATTTCTTCTAATTGCTGTTTATGTCCCACCACCAGCCTGTGTAAACAAGGCATTATGAAATCTAGCTGACCAAATTATGGAGGCTGAAGCCAAATACCCCAATTCACTGGCCATTATTTTGGGAGATCTAAACAAGGCAAACTTAAGGAAAGAGCTACCAAAATACTTTCACCATGTCAATTGTCCCACTAGAGGCAAGGATACTTTAGACCATTGCTACACAATGCTAAAAGATGTTTATCGGTCCTTACCATGAGCAGCTGTAAGACACTCTGGTCATTGCATGATTCACCTTGTACCTGCTTACAGGCAAAGACTTAAAACCACAAAACCAACAATTAAATCAGTGATGATTTGAACTGAGGAGGGAAAGTTAAAGCTACAGGCTTGCTTTGACTGCACTGATTGGAATATTTTTGAAGATAACTCTGCAGATCTGGATGAACTCACAGATAATATAACATCGTATGTCAGCTTCTGTGAAGACCTATGTGTACTGACCAGAAGCTTGCAAATATACAAAAAGAACAAATCTTGGTTCACAGCTAAACTTAAACAGCTACATCATTCCAAAGAGGAAGCCTACAGAAAAGGTGATAAAATGCTGTACAATCAGACCAGAAATGTATTAACAAGGGAGATCAGAGCAGCAAAAAGAAGCTACTCTGAAAAGCTAAAGAATCAGTTATAAACAACTGAACCAGCAAACATGTGGATCACCACCACCAAAAATATCACCAGTTACGGCAAATCTCCTTCCCAGGCTGAAGGAAATCAACAATTGGCAGATGATCTGAACGTGTTTTACTGCAGATTTGAAAGGAAACTACAGCCACCTATCTCCACAACCCCCATCTCAGACATACCAACAACAGCCAAGCCTCCTACAACTGACCCCATCCCATTGGGTTCACAACCCCTAGTAATCACAGAAAAGGAAGTGCAAGACCTATTTCATAGACAAAAGCCATGAAAAGCCAAGACAAAATAACTCCTTCTTGCTTAAACCAATTGGCCCCCATCTTCACCCGTATCTTCAATAAATTGCTAGAAATGTGCTATGTTCCTTCTTGCTTCAAACGCCCTACTATCATCCCAATGCTGAAGAAGCCCACCATCAAGGAACTGAATGACTACAAACCAGTTGCTCTAATATCTGTAGTCATGAAAACCTTTGAAAGGCTAGAGCTGTCCCACTTGAAAACCATCACGGATCTGTTCTTAAATCCTCTGCAATTTCCATATATTGCTCATACCGAGCAAATAGATGAACAGATGATGCTATTAATATGACTCTGCACTACATCCTACAGCATCTTGAATCTCCAAAGACCTACACAAGGGTCTTCTTTGTAGACTTTAGTTCAGCATTCAATACCATCATTCCAAACACTCTTCTAACTAAGCTAGAACAGCTACTGGTCCCTGAACACACTTGTAAGTGGATCATAAGCTTCCTAACAAACAGGAAGCAACAGGTGAAGCTAAGCAGAATCACATCAGATATCTGTACAATTAGCACAGGGCTCCCCACAAGGCTGTGTGCTCTCCCCACTTCTCTTCTCTATGTATACCAATGACTGCATCTCTAATGATCCACCTGTTAAATTACTGAAGTTCACAGTTGACACAACAGTGATAGGTCTCATTCGAGACAATGATGAATCCACATACAGATGGGAGGTTGAACAACTACTCTTGTGGTGCAACCGGAACAATCTGGAACTGAACACACTCAAAACCATAGAAATGGTGGTAGACTTTAGGAGAAACACTTCCATACCTCCACCTCTCTCAATACTAGACTACACAGGATCAACAACCTTCAAATTTCCATATCGCAAGATCTAAAATGGACAACTAACATCAAAAACGTCATCAAAAAAGCACAACAAAGAATGTTCTTTCTGCGCCAACTCAGAAAGCTCAAACTGCCCAAGGAGCTGCTGATACAGTTCTACAGAGGACTTACATCTACACCTCTATTATTGTCTGGTTTGGTTCTGCAACCCCACAAGACAGACACAGACTTCAGAGGATAATTAGAACTGCAGAAAAAACTATTGCTACCAACCTGCCTTCCACTGAGGACCTATATACTGCACAAGTCAAAAAGAGGGCTGTGAAAATATTTACATATCCCTCACATCCTGGACATAAACTGTTTCAACTCCTATAGTTGAAGTGCTCTAAAACGACACTATAGAGCACTGCACACCAGAACAACAACAGTTTTTCCCGAACACCATCAGTCTGCTAAACAAATAATTCCCTCAACACTGTCAAACTATTTACTAATTCTGCACTACTATTATCTTCTCATCATTCCCATCACCCATCTCCTTCCACTTATGACTGTAACTTTGTTGCTTGTATCCTTACAATTTATATTGATATTGTTTCCTGATTGCTTATTTGTACCCTATGACTATCATTAAGTGTTGTACCTTATGATTCTTGATGAACATATCTTTTCTTTTATGTACACTGAGAGCATATGCACTAAGACAAATTCCTTGTGTGTCCAATCATACTTGGCCAATAAAAAATTCTATTCTATTGATGCTATTTTGTTCTTGTTTTGAGTCCTGATGTCAAATTTGTCTCCATTAATTTTTTTGTGCAAAGTTTGTCGTAGTACAATGTAGAACAAAGTTCGTCCTACATAGAATCCAGAAAGTTGTTGCTGGCAACTGACTTATATCATCTTGGACAAAAAGAATTTAAAGGTATCTCTAATCTTGTATTTATATTTTGTTGAGGTGTATGATGGTGCTCTTGGTGTAGATATGGGGCAAAACAAGGACACATTAGTATATAAAGCAATCCTGACTTCCCAGATAAAAATTCTATATAATAAATCTCAACATACTGTTTTGGAAAAACTAGACTTCATGTCCATTGTTGAATAAGAGATTGCTAAACTTAAATACATCCAAAGGTTTCATGCAATCTCAGATGGTCTCAACACATACAATCAGTTTTTAACTCATTATAATTATTGATTGACAGGGGATTGTATAACCAACTTGTCTTTCCCACCTTTCTCTCTCCATCTCATCCCAATTTAACTTCTATATCAGTTCAATTAGTTTATTCATCTGATGAAGTAAGGTGCAGCTCACAAAAGTTTATGGCTTTTAATAAAATATATTAGTTTAAAAAGGTGCTGACCAACTTCTTCTGATATCACGAAGGTGTATGCAACACATTATCAATAAACAAACAAACCACACATTCTTCCATGATGGCCATGGACCTGATTCAAGTAACTGATAGCCCTACACACGGGGGGGGAGGCACACTAGATCTGATTTTTATCTCTGGACAGTGGATTAATGATCTGGAATTAGGAGATTTAGTGACGGAACCGGTGTCATGGTCAGATCATTTTCTCCTTCGCCTGGACTTTTGGACCACCGCTCACCACCGCAGGGAGACGGAGCCAATGCGTTGGTTCCATCCCAGGCGCCTGATGGACCCTGAAAGGTTCCGGACGGAGCTTGGGCCGTTCCCTGAGGATCTGGCCCACGGCACGACTGAAGAACTAGTTGCGGCCTCTGACCCGGCGTAGATCTCAATTGGCTCCTTGGTTCTCTGAGGAGCTGAGGGAGATGAAATGCTGAAGAAGACGCCTAGAGAGTACCTGGAGGTCTAGCCGTTCCCAGACTGATCAGACATTAGTGAGATCTTTTACTAAGACCTACCTAGTGGCAATGAGGGAGGCGAAACGTTCTTACGTTTCCACTCATTGCATCGGCAGATAACCGCCTGGCTGCCCTGTTTCGGGTGACTCGCTCCCTTCTTCATCAGGAGGGGCGGGATGACCCCTTACAGGGACGTGCTGAGAAGTTTAACGGTTATCTATACGATAAAATCGTTCTGCTTCGGGATAGCTTAGACCAAAATTGCGATGATCCAAATGGGATGACGGATGCACGTCTTGTTGAAGTTGTTTGGGATGAGTTTGAGTCTGTGGCTCTCGAGGACGTGGACAGGTTGCTGGGGAGGTTACATGCAACCACATGTTTACTGGACCCGTGTCCTTCCTGGCTGGTGCTGGCTACTCAGGAAGTGACACGAGGCTGGCTCCGGGGAATTATAAACGCCTCATTGTTGGAAGGGGTTTTCCCCGCTGCCTTGAAAGAGGCGGTGGTGAGACCCCTCCTCAAGAAGCCTTCCCTGGACCCAGATATTTTGGGAAATTATCGTCCAGTCTCCAACCTTCGCTTTGTGGCGAAGGTTGTAGAGAGTGTGGTTGCATGGTAGCTTCCCCAGTACCTGGATGAAGCCGTCTATCTAGACCCGTTCCAGTCCGGCTTCCGGTCCGGACATAGTACGGAGACAGCTTTGGTCGCGTTGGTGGATGACCTCTGGAGGGCCAGGGATAGTTGTTCCTCTGCCCTGGTCCTATTAGATCTCTCAGCGGCTTTCGATACCATCGACCATGGTATTTTGTTGCACCGGTTGGAGAGCTTAGGAGTGGGAGGCACCGTTTATCGGTGGTTCTCCTCCTATCTCTCTGACCGGTCGCAGACGGTGTTGACAGGGGGGCAGAGGTCGACTGCGAGGCGCCTTACTTGTGGGGTGCCTCAGGGGTCGATTCTCTCGCCCCTCCTGTTCAACATCTATATGAAGCCGCTGGGTGAGGTCATCAGTGGTTTCGGGGTGAGTTATCATCTGTACGCTGATGACACGCAGCTGTACTTCTCCACCCCGGACCACCCCAACGAAGCGGTCGAAGTGCTGTCCCGGTGTCTGGAAGCCGTACGGGTCTGGATGGGGAGAAATAGACTCAAGCTCAATCCCTCCAAGACGGAGTGGCTGTGGATGCCGGCACCCCGGTACAGTCAGCTGCAGCCACGGCTGACTGTAGGGGGCGAGTTATTGGCCCCAATGGAAAGGGTGCGCAACTTGGGTGTCCTCTTGGATGGGCGGCTGTCATTTGGCAGCCGTCTCCAAGAAGGCCTTTTACCAAGTATGCTTGGTTCGCCAGTTGTGCCCCTTCCTTGACCGGGATGCCTTATGCACGGTCACTCACGCTCTTGTCACTTCCCGTTTGGATTATTGCAATGCTCTCTACATGGGGCTGCCCTTGAAGTGCACCCGGAGGCTGCAGCTAGTCCAGAATGCAGCTGTGCGGGTAGTAACGGGAGCCACTCGTTGCTCCCATGTAACACCACTCCTGCGCAGTCTGCACTGTGGTCTTTCGGGTGCGCTTTAAGATTTTGGTTACCACCTTTAAAGCGCTCCATGGCTTAGGGCCCGGGTACTTACGGGACCGCCTGCTGTTACCTCATGCCTCCCACTGACCCGTATGCTCACACAGAGAGGGCCTTCTCAGGATGCCGTCAGCCAAACAATGTCGGCTGGCGGCCCCCAGGGGCAGGGCCTTCTCTGTTGGAGCTCCTACGCTCTGGAACGAACTTCCCCCTGGTTTACATCAAGTGCCTGATCTTCGGACTTTTCACCGTGAGCTGAAAACGCACCTATTTATTCAAGCGGGACTGGCCTAAAAGTTTTATTAAATTTTAATTGGGGTAATTTATATTTTAAGGTTTGTTAAATTGCTTTTAAATTCCGGCCACCTTGTAATATGTTTTGTTTTAATCTTGTTTTAATGTGTATATTGTGGATTTTTTATATGGCTGTACACCGCCCTGAGTTCTTCAGGAGAAGGGCGGTATAAAAATCGAATAAAATAAAAATAAATAAATAAATAAACCTGGCAGAGAGGCAAACTGAGATAAGAGTGGGAAACGAGTCACAAAACAATTAAAGAATACAGTACAACAAACCCACCTCTGTTCCTTTATTATATTAAAAATGTATATTTATATGTTGCCCATCTCACTGCCCAAAAACAATCAGTATTACATATACCAAGGGCTTCTATCACTAAATCTAACTAAATACTTCTTTCACCATAACTAGAATAAAGGTGGAAAGATACAGAAATAGAAATAAAACCTCTGGTCACAAATGCTTCTGACCACAAATCAGGTTCCAACCACAAATTCACTTTTTTTTTTCGCGGCCAATTTTCCCTTCTGCGCCATTTCAATAAAAATCAAATACATTGTGAATTTTAGTATTTTGTTTATCCCAGAGGTGAAATCTGGTTACCTTCCTTACCAGTTCAGGAGCGCGTGCACGCATCACATGCAGAACTTCTGCACATGCACAAAATCTTCAGCGCATGCGCAGAAGGTAAAAAACACATTACTTCCTGGTTAAAACCAGGAAGTAATGACATCCAGATGGGTGGATGTCATTACTTCTTGGCAAAGCTCCGCCATCGCTACTGGATCGCCGAACTACCAGCCGCGATCACTACCAGATCGTGCGATCTGGTCTGACCCGGTAGAATTTCACCCCTGGTTTATCCTAAACGTATTAGATGTTGAGATAGTGATGTCAAACTCAAGGCCCGTGGGCTGGATCTTAATGGGGGTAATTAAATCCAGCCCACGGAGCTGGCCTGGAAATATCAAAGGAGTGGCCCGCGGTGCCTCAGCCGACCAAAACAGGCCACATGCACGCCCCTCGCAGCTAGTTTTGGGGGGCGGGCCTCCAGCAGCACTCTGCTGGCCAAAAGCAGGCTGCACAGAATCCAAACAATGACACTCAGTGATGTCAAAATGATGGGCACATCAAGGTAATGCCCTCCTTTTTAACATACATTGCAGAGTTCATATTGACTTAAAACTGCCAAGATTTGGGTCATTCATTAACTGCTACTATGGACTTCCTAAGAATGTAATTACATACCTAGTTATCAAGAACTCAAAGGCATTTGTGTTGTTCAGCTGAAGGGTGGTGGCTGTTTTTTGTTTTTGTTTTTTTGTATATAGCCTGAATTTACATAGCTTAAATTTTTCAGTCTTAGATAGAAGTTAGATATTTAGATAAATTGAGGTTAATTTCTCTTTTCCAGGTTTTAGATTTATAACAATTAAATTTTATAGTAACTGCCAACAATTTCACATATAATAGTATGTGAACAAATGGTCTTTTTCCATGATCTGTTCCTGAGTGTCAATTTTTCTCAAATTAGGGTTCACTGAGAACTTGGGCAAACTGGTAACTATTTGTTTGTGTATTTGTACCAGTATCTATTTGAGTATTTGTGTGGAGAGTGATACTTCACTTTCATTTGATAAACTTGAATTTCAGATTGGACCTTCCAATTTATATAATTGGGGATGGTCTGAATGAGGTTTCCATTAAAAGAAGTGCCTGTTTCCTGTCCTATGTGACTTTAGCCCCAGATATAAAGGCATTCAATTTTGATAACAGTGATTGAAGGTTTTCTTCTTTATAAGAAAATTATTCATTTTCTGTTGAACTCTTTGAAGTCCTAGCTTTTGTTATAAAATTAAAGTATAAAAATCTAGATTTTATTATTAAAGGCATTGTATAGGTAGTCCTCATTTAGGGACTGCCTTATACAATGAGAATTCGCAGTTATAATGGTGATGCAAAAGTAACTTTTCAGCCAATCCTTATATTTACTATCTTTGCAGATCTGTAAAGCAAAGAAAAGTCGAAATAAATTCATAAGCAATTACAGTTTCACTTAGCACTTGCTTAACAACGGAGTTGCCAGTTCCAATTAGTCACTAAATGAGCAATCAGTATGAGAATGTGTGCTGTCATCGGCCTTTCATTTTCTCTTTTGTTCATTAAGTAATGGGAGGCAACAACTTCATTACCATAGTTTTTCTAGCACTTAAGGCACAAAATCACAAGTTCCTATTACGTATCCCTACTTGAGATAGATACTGGTTAACCCAAAGAATTTCTTTTCCTCACTAGCTAATATTCTTTTTATGCCTTCTGCAAGGGTTTTTTCTTCACCTCCATCACACAGTACTGTGGAAAAGCTTAAATCCAAATGGTGTTCCTAAGAACAAGAATTATACTAGTTGAATTCCCTAATCAGATTCCCAGCTAGATTAGGGAATTACTGAATTTCCTAGCACTCTTACCATGTATAGGTTTACAACACCCTCAGCTGACTAGAATCATACAACAATATTGTATTATATATACTCACAGATAAGCCCCAAAAATAGGTTCAAAAATACACCCATAAAATTGGATTCAGGTTATCTGTGAACCAGAGTTCAGGTTTTTTTAAAACCCATTACAGCCTTAAAATTATGTGGTTTTTATAAATTACGCTGTAATTATTTGAAGTTTCCCACCTGTCGCTATGGCTAAAAATTCAAGGTTCGGCTTATCTACAGGAGGTATATTTTTCATGGTACTTTGGCTGAAGTTTTGAGGGCCAATTTATCTACAGATAATCCTATCCAAAATATATATATGGTATATATATATATATATATATATATATATATATGTGTGTGTGTGTTTTCTGAGGTTTTTGCGGGTGTTTGTATGTAGATCTTTGGTTATTCGGGTTTTCTCCCGCGTAAAATTGGAAGTGTCTTGGCGGCGTTTGAAGTCTCATTCGTCATCTTCAGGCTTCAGCTGCGTGCTTCTGGGAGCACGGCTGAAGCCTGAAGATGACGAATGAGACTTCGTCAAACGCCGCCAAGACACTTCCAATTTTACGCTGGAGAAAACCCGAATAACTAAAGATCTACATATATATATATATATATATATATATATATATATATATATATATATATATATATATATATATATATATATATATACACACACACACACACACATATATATATAGTAACTACTTAATATCAATAATTTATAAGATGAGCAGGTCACACAGCGCCCTTCAATACCACTGCAGACACTGCTGAATAGATTACAATGTCCAGCAAACAATTTTCCCCTGTGAATATTCATGACATGGTACCTCTAGTGACTCACGTCAGGGGAGACTTTCCAGGCTAAAATTTGACTGGAGTGAAAGCTAACCTTTCATGAGGACCCTATTACCCCTGGCATAATCTCTTTGGCGGGAATCCCTTTTCTAGTCAATTTTTGGCAGAGGAATATTTTTTTGCTGAATGAAAGACTAAAGAGAAAGTGACAACTTAGCTGTTATATGATAACTTGCCCAAAAACTATTATTCTGACTCTCTAGCCATTAAATAAGTGTCTAGAGAGTTGTCTAAAAAGATAAAAACATCTAAAAGTAAAGGATTACAATTCCAAATAAATGGTACAAGATAAATCATTCAGAAGCAATAAAAAGATGGACTATATACCAAGGGAGCAGAAGAAATATCTGACTATCAAAGATACTACTACTAAAGTGCATTCTTCTAACAGAAGAAAGAATTACTGGAAAGAAACACAATGCAGAAATTCAAGAAGTAAGGATTTTGCTGTTTCCTCTCTTGTGAACAGAGAATTTGAATTTGAATTTTCTTCATAAGAACTGTTTTGCATATTTTTAATCTCTAGACAAATAGCCTGTTCGTTGGCTTCACCAATGATATTACTCATAGCAACCACACCAATCACGATGATGTTCAAATGACAATTGTCATTACTATTGTGATTATGTTCTTGAAGCCTGATAGCTGATGTCATGAAGCTTACATCATGATATATTGCATCATTTGTTGTCCCTTCCTCTTCCATGGATGCCCATGTTGTAAGACTTCCCAAGGGAGCCAGCAAAGAGAGCAACATTTCAGAATTTGTTTAAAATTAAACTCATTAATGCTGAATTCCAGAATCACATTCGTAGCCTCAGAAATGAGAGCCTTTTATTCTACAATTTTTTGAATATTATGTCATAGAGCCGTGATGGCGAACCTGTGGCACACTTGCCACAAGTGGCACACGTAGCCATATCAGTGAGCATGTGAGCTCAGCTCCAGTGCACATGCGTGCATTGGCCAGCTGATTTTCAGACCTTCTGAGCCCACCAGAAGTAGGAAAACAGGCTGTTTCCTGCCTCCAGAGGGCCTGAGTGGTGGTGGGGAAGGCCCATTTTTCTCTTACCTGGCTCCAGAACCTCTCTAGGAGTCTGGGAGGGTGGAAAACTGCCTTTCCCACCCATCCCCAGGCCCTCTGGAGGCCAGAAACCGCCTGTTTACCAACTTCCGGTTGGACAGGAAGTGATGTTTTTTGCTGTCCCCAGTCCCCAGAGCCTCTCTAGGAGTCTGATTTATTCTAAGGCAGATTATATATACACTAGCATGTAATTTGAATTTCCTCGATTATTAGAAAACAGAATTGACTTCCAAATTTTATTTGCAGCTAAATTTATTTATTTATTTATTTATTATTTAAATTTTTATACCGCCCTTCTCCCGAAGGACTCAGGGCGGTTCACAGCCAGATAAAAAATACACAATAATACAATATAAATACGAATAAAATACAATTAAAAAACTTATTAAATTGGCCAAGATTAAAAATTTAAGATAAAAACCCATTAAAAACCCATAAATTTAAAAACTAACCCAGTCCAGCGCAGATGAATAAGTGAGTTTTAAGCTCGCGACGAAAGGTTCGGAGGTCCGGAAGTTGACGGAGTCCTGGGGGGAGTTCGTTCCAGAGGGCGGGAGCCCCCACAGAGAAGGCCCTTCCCCTGGGCGCCGCCAGACAACACTGTCGCGCCGACGGCACCCTGAGGAGTCCCTCTCTGTGAGAGCGCACGGGTCGGTGAGAGGTATTCGGTAGCAGCAGGCGGTCCCGTAAATAGCCCGGCCCTATGCCATGGAGCGCTTTAAAGACGTTTACCAACACCTTGAAGCGCACCCGGAAGGCCACAGGTAGCCAGTGCAGTCTGCGCAGGATGGGTGTCATGCGGGAGCCACGAGGGGCTCCCTCTATCACCCGCGCAGCTGCATTCTGGACTAACTGAAGCCTCCGGATGCCCTTCAAGGGGAGCCCCATATAGAGAGCATTGCAGTAATCCAGACGAGACGTCACAAGGGCGTGAGTGACTGTGCACAAGGCATCCCGGTCTAGAAAGGGGCGCAACTGGCGCACCAGGCGAACCTGGTGGAAAGCTCTCCTGGAGACGGCCGTCAGATGGTCTTCAAAAGACAGCCGTTCATCCAGGAGAACGCCCAAGTTGCGCACCCTCTCCATCGGGGCCAATGACTCGCTCCCAACAGTCAGCCGTGGACTCAGCTGACTGTACCGGGATGCCGGCATCCACAGCCACTCCGTCTTGGAGGGATTGAGCTTGAGCCTGTTTCTCCCCATCCAGACCCGTCGGCTTCCAAACACCGGGACAGCACTTGATAGCTTCATTGGGGTGGCCCGGTGTGGAAAAGTACAGCTGGGTGTCATCAGCATACAGCTGGTACCTCACACCGAAGCCACTGATGATCTCACCCAGCGGCTTCATATAGATGTTGAACAGAAGGGGCGAGAGAATCGACCCCTGCGGCACCCCACAAGTGAGGGGCGCGGGGTGACCTCTGCCCGTCAACACCGTCTGCGACGGTCGGAGAGATAGGAGGAGAACCACCGATAAACGGTGCCTCACTCCCAATCCCTCCAACCGGCGCAGCAGGATACCATGGTCGATGGTATCGAAAGCCGCTGAGAGGTCTAATAGGACCAGGGCAGAGGAACAACCCTATCCCTGGCCCTCAGAGATCATCCACCTGCGACCAAAGCCGTCTCAGTGCTGTAACCGGTCGGAAGCCGGACTGGAGCAGGTCCAGATAGACAGTTTCCTCCAGGTGCAGGGAAACTGATATGCCACCATACTCTCTACAACCTTCGCCGCGAAGGTTGGAGACCGGACGATAATTACCTAAAACAGCGGGTCAGGAAGGCTTCTTGAGGAGGGCCTCACCACCGCCTCTTTCAAGGCGGCGGAAGACTCCTCCAACAAGGAAGCACTCGTAATCCCTGGAGCCAGCCTCGTGTCACCTCCTGAGTGGCCAGCACCAGCCAGGAGGGCACGGGTCCAATAAACACGTGGTGGCATTCAATCTACCCAGCAACCTGTCCATGTCCTCGGGAGCCACAGGGTCAAACTCATCCCAGACAATATCACCAAGACCGCCCTCAGACGCCCCGTCCGAATCGCCACAATTTTGGTCCAGACCATCCCGAAGCTGAACGATTTTATCGTATAGATACCGGTTAACCTCCTCAGCCCGTCCCTGCACCGGGTCACCCCGCTCCCCCTGATGAAGGAGGGAGCGGGTCACCCGAAACAGGGCAGCTGGGCGGTTATCTGCCGACGCAATGAGGGAGGGGGCGTAGCAACGCCGCTTCCTCAGTGCCACTAGGTAGGTCCTAGTATAGGATCTAACTAGTGTCCGATCAGCCTCTGAATGGCTGGACCTCCAAGAACTCTCTAGGCGTCTTCTCTGGCGTTTCATCCCCCTCAGCTTCTCGGAGAACCAAGGAGCCGGTTGGGATCTGCGCCGGGTCAGAGGCCGCAGAGGCACGACACAGTCTAAAGCCCCAGCCGCAGCCCGTTCCCAGGCTGCAGCTAGTTCCTCTGCCGTGCCGTGAGCCAGACCCTCAGGAAGTGGCCCAAGCTCCGTCCGGAACCTCTCTGGGTCCATCAGGCGCCTGGGAGGGTACCAATGTAATGGTTCCCGCTCCCTGCGGTGTTGGGTAGCGGTCAGAAAGTCCAGGCGAAGGAGAGAGTGATCTGACCATGACAAAGGTTCTGTGACTATATCTCTCAAGTCCAGATCCTTCAACCACTGACCAGAGATGAAAATCAGGTCCAGTGTGCCTCCCCCGATGTGAGTGGAGCCATCCACTACTTGAGTCAGGTCCAGGGCCGTCATGGAGGCCATGAACTCCCGAGCTACTGTCGATGACGAGCCGGCAGATGGCAAGTTAAAGTCCCCCATGACTAAAAGTCTGGGGGTCTCCACTGCCACCCCGGCAAGCACCTCCAGGAGCTCGGGCAGGGCGGCTGTCACGCAGTAAGGAGCAGGTACGCAACCAGCAAGCCCATCTGACATCTATGACCCCACCTCACAAAGAGGGATTCACACCCGGCAATCTGAGGTACAGTGGTCTCCCTCGGCTCTAGACTCTCTTTAATAACAACCGCCACCCCCCCACCCCTACCCTGGGCCCTCGGCTAATGGAATGCACGGAAACCCGGTGGGCACATCTCAACCAGGGGCACGCCTCCTTCAGTGCCCAACCAGGTCTCCGTAACGCCTATAATATCCGCAGCACCCCCGAATCAGATCATGTATTAGGGGGGCCTTATTGGCCACGGACCGTGCGTTGCATAACATCAGACGAAGGCCCAGGCTCTGAGGGTCTTGACCATCCGGGGAACGGGAGAAGTCAGGGGGATCGGGGCACGCGATCGCCTGCATACATCGAACGCGTGACCCCCTAAACCGATACGATCCCCCCCTTCCGCCATATCTGCCCCTCCCACTTACCGTGCAGATGGACTCACCCTCACACAGAGGAACACACTCCCCCCCCATAACCTCCGAACCCATTTGATAGTCGCCACGAGCATGCGCTGGAACTGGTTTCCCTCCCGACGGGCTACCCCCATCACCCGCCCTAACCCTCCCACCCCTTAAAAATACCCTGTCTAAAAACCCCCAAAGGCTCTTTCTTTTCGCATGCCACCTTTGTGGGTCCCAAGACCTGTCATTGAGGCCGGCCCTTGGTAGCGACGTGGGCCATTCCTGCGAGGCGGGGGCACCTCGCAGGCGCAAGAGTTCATGTATAGTGTAGCGCATAGAAAAGTGCGAATTGGCGAGGGATGCTAAGATGGTAAAATCCCAGAATAGTAAAAATGGTGGATCTTCCAGCGGATGTCCAGTTGGTAGGAGGACAGATGGAGCAGGAACCAGATAACGATGACAAAGCAGGAACAGACAGGCCGGCAGTCTCCATAGTGAGCTTATGGAAAACAATTCTACAATAGCTCTTGATCAAGTAGAAATGGCTATCGGTCTGTCAAAGTCCATAGACCAGTCCAAACTAGTCCAATCCAGTCCAGTCCACTCCAAAACCCGCGGATGAACGTGCATGAACACCCAGTTTAGGTGACCAAAAGTCCGGTATGTGGGGGGAGGTGGAAAATACGATGGAACGAGCCAAGCCACAAAGGGCCATTAGATGACACGCGATGTAAAATGCGATGTAACAGGCCAGAAGAGGGGACAAACCTCAGCCTCGGCTCCGGCCTCCTCTCCCACCGAGGCCTCACCACGCCCATCACCGGTGGGGCTGCCGAATACAGGGCGCCGCTGGACAGGCGCCTCGCAGCCCACAAGGCCTCGCCGGGCGCAACCAGCGCCGATGGAACTGGCGGGCCTACCAATAGGCGAAAAAGCGGGCCGGGATTCACGCCAGCTGGAACCAGGCCGAATCCACACCGCGAAGCCACTGGAGCCAGGCCAGGACCGCCGACGATCTCACGCCGCTGGAGCCTGGCCGGGATCGCCGGGATCGCCGCTGGGGCTGGGCCGGAGTCGAGACCGGAGCCCGCACAAACAGCAGGCCTCCCTCGCGTCCTCGAATCCCCTAAAATGGCCGCCCTCTTCTGGACCGCCGCTCCGTCCCTCGGCCCGTTCTCGGCTGTCGCATATCCGAGAGGATACAAACCTCTCCAGCGGCAGCCAAGAAGATCGTACAACACGCCGAGGGACCAGAGGAACCTGGTAAGTCAGCCCGAAGTCACCATTTAGGGAGAAGCCGCCACCGCCGATTCGGGCTCCTCTAAACAGCTGCCATTCTCGCGCATGCGCAGAGCCTTTTATATCTTTCTAGAATCCTGTAACATTGTCTCTCTGTAGGTTACTTATAACTAAGTTATAAATTAATTTTATAGTTAGAATATTTGTTTGCTAGTTTATCAAAAATTAAAGTTTTTGCTTATTCTCTCTAAGCAAAATTTTTTAATGTTAAATATTGAAAACTGTCAACATTTTTTTCATTTGCTTTACTCTACATTCAGTTCTTTCTTGTCCTTCTTGTCAGAAAAAAAACTACTATGGAGTCTCTGGAGCTCTCTGAACTTGGTTGTTTGCTTGCAGACATTTCATTACTCAACTAGGTAACATCATCAATGCTAGTGATTAACACTCAAAATAAAGGAGAAGAAAGAAACAGAATATTTTTTTAATGGCTAGATAACAAAAACAGAAGTTAGAAACTTAAAAGTTTAAGAGAATGATAAACTATACACTTAAGGTTTATTAGTATGGCTAAGCAAATATTATTATTATTATTATTTACTTTATTCATTAAATATGAAATTCACTCAACTGAACATTCAAAAATGCATCACAAATACCATTAACTGCTGCTAATGGTTGAAACGAGTTGCTGCCAACGTCCTAGGTATCAACCAAGTACCTTCTTAAGATGTACGATGTTCCAAGTCGCACAGTTTTTTGCAGTTCCGCTGGTGTTATTGCAGGAAGCTGCAATTTGTTGATGTATATTAATAATAATAATAATAATAATCTTTATTCATTAAACATGAAACTCAGTCAACTGAACATTAAAAAAGGCATCACAAATACTATTGACTGGTGCTGATGGTTGATACGCGTTTTTTCTTCCACAGTTGCATCATTCTTTTTTGAAATCCCCTGGCTGTTGGTTCTGCCTGGTAATAATATTTGATGATTTCTCGATTTTCTTCAGTTGTCCAAGTTTTGCGCTTTTCTTTTAGTTGCTTTGCAGTTGCACACCCTGGTTCTCTAGCAGTAACAACTGAGCCCTGTAGCCCCTTTTTCGACAGTGTCCAGGAGCCATAGCATCTGACATGGTCCTTAGTGACCCGGGCGATGACCAATCCGGTGTGGAATTTCGTTGATTCTTTCTCATCAATAGTGATGGCAGGCGCCTAGGTTGGCTCATGGTGGCTAAGCCACTACTGATCCAAAAATGATAATCCCGTAACAGTAGGAACTGCACAGAATAGCTGTCTAGGCCCAGCCACGGCAGCCTAACTGCTTGTTTAGTGGCAGAAAGGCAGGATAAGGAAAGGGGGGGGGAGGAAAGAGGCCTACCTGCCTGTTGGGTGGTAGAATCAGGAATTGGGGGTGGGGGGAATGGCCTAACTGCCTGTTGGGTGGTAGAATTAGGAATGTGGGCGGAGGAAAATGTCCTAACTGCCTGTTGGATGGCTGACTCAGGAATGGGAGGAAGGAAAGAGGCCTACCTGCCTGTTGGATGGCAGAATCAGGAATTAATAATAATAATTAATAATAATAAATTTAATAATAATAATATGAATATGAATATTATTGTTATTATTACTATTGTTATTTTCAAAACTAACTGTACTCAGACAACACACTGTTCATGTAGATGTTGAGCTTTTATGTTTACTAAAGAAAAACGTATAAATAAAATATTTTCAAAAGTGCCAATGAGTGTGGATTTGCTCCCACACTCTAGGAAACAAGGGAATTCACTAGAGCAATGGTTTTCAACCTGTGGCCCCTGGACCCCTGGGGGGCCTGCAATGTCATCACAGGGGGTCCCTTGAAGAAATATTATGATTTAAATCTTGGGGATCCATGGCCATGATCTGTGGCCACAAAAGATATTTAAAGGGGTCTGTGATGAAGAAAAGGTTGAGAACTACTGCACTAGGGAGTGAGATCAACAACTCTGTGAGACTGATTGGACTGAGAGAGAGCTACTGATCCAAAGTCACTCAGCTGGCTTTCATGCTTAAGGCAGGACTGAAATTCAATTTCTTGATTTCTTGCTTGGTGCTGTAACAACTAAATTAAATTGGCTTTGTACAGATTAGAACCTTTCTATTTATTTGAAATAGAAATGTGCAATAATATGACTCTTCAAAGATAGTATGAAGTTGAACAGATTTTTGGATATTTTTTTAAATGCCAGTATTTTGATTTGTTAGATTCCATTACTTGATCTGTTTTGTGTACCTGTAAAATGTGGTGGTTGGGCAAACCTACAAATACTCATTGAATAATAAATCAATCAAGTGGGAAAGAAGGTGCAATACACCAGGGTAAAATGTGGCTGGCCACTTTGCGTTTCAATATGTACAATATAGTTGTACAACTATAGCCATAGGATATCTCGTTTACAGCCAAATCCTCCAGCCTAGGCTTGAACTGGGAAGCAGGGATTCCAGTTCATAACCAAATATTGGCACTCAAGACAAGTCAGAGCAGCCAACACTTCTGTTTCCGAATCATGAAACTACAACAAAATTCCCACGGAGTTTTTTCTTCAAGTGAAGCCAAAGCAGAAATATAATGGGATCAAGCCTCAAAAAGGCCAATTCCATCCCAAAGGAGCCCAGGAAGCTACTTTTGATGTCGTGCCTCCTGTTATCAACACCGTCATTTATTTGACTTAGACGGTTCGCTTCCTGAGATAATAGCCAGAGGTCTTAGAGTGAACGCCGGGCTTTTGTACAGCACCGAGCACTTTACAAGTCATCAAGAAGCGTAGGGCTCAGCAGCCGGGGTGCCGCCATCTCTTCGCTTTGAAAGCACAAATGCAACAGTTATTCTTAGCCTAGCACCTTTCCCATCCTTCTCCTTCTCCACAGCGCACCAGTAGGCACACCTCTTTGCGCTAGTGCACGCCAGCAGGCAAACGAAGCCAAAGTTACAGGTCCGCTCTCTTTCCCGAAACCTGAAGCCTACCGGGCGAGCCTTTTGCCCCACCAGCCCCCCCAAACAAGGCCTCTTTTGCATCTTGCCCTCTCTGCATCCGCCGCGCCCGCCAGCCCAGAGCATCTGGCCGCTGCAATCGGACATTCGCCACTTACCAAAGGGCGTCGCTGCGCGCCGAGACCCCAACTATCCCAACGAGGCCGATCTCTCGGCGCACCTCTGCTCGCTGCTGCTTCCAAGGAAAGTGGGAGACGCCGGCGCTTCGCCCCCCCTCAGCACACACAAAGCGCGGCACTGCTTGTTTCCTCCTTCGTCTCCTTTGTGTGCGAGTGCGCGCGCAGCAATCTCTCAGCCCCTCGAGCTTCCCATCCTACTTCGCTCTTTCTCTGCCCACCTCTGTCTCTCCCCTCCGGCTCCGCTGAATCCCCACTGCTTATTGCCTTCTTCCTCCTCCTCCATCAATACCAGGGCGCGGAGCTGCAAAGGGGACGCCGTCGGTGGATTTGTCTGAGTGTGTATATGCGTGAGACAGATCGGGATCCCCGCGATAGACAACCAACCGTCTTGGTAACCTGTCGTGGAGATCAAATGTCGCTCTGAGAAACAGTGTTGGCAGTCAAAAGTTCTTGAAGTCCAGCTCCGAATCTGGTCAATCAGATGCCCTTCCCTGGAGAAGCTCCCCAACAAAGAGCGGAGGCCCAGCAAGGATTTGGAGTGGGGCATCTAGTGCTTTGAAATCGCCTGCCTCGGTCCCTCTGAACAGATTATTTCAAAGGATTTATCTGTTGACTAACAATATCCAGTGGCTGCTCATTCCATAAGTCCCACAAAAAGTGCATCCTTTGGGAGTCTCCAAACAGTTCCTAATCCTGAAGCTTAAAGCACTGAAACACCACACCTACAGCTTCTGGACATGATACCCAGGACTTTTAATCACTGTCCTGTGACCTTTTCTCATTGATTTATTTTGTTAAATTTATAGTCTCACTGATGTTTTTCAGGTGCTCAAGGAAATATATGCAGTTAGCACATTCTTTTCCAAATTTTCCCCACCCCACAACCCAATCACCTTCCATAACTGAGGGAGGGATTAAATCCTAGCCCAACACTTTTACCGCTATGCAGTATTGTTTTTAAAAGTCATGTTGCTGTTTATAAAAATCCAGTTATTTGTAAAAGAAATCACTTACCTACACAAGTAAAAATGCACAACACAAGTCTTTCCACCATCTCTGAAATCCAACAAAAAAAATGGATTGTCCAGAGAATGAATACCTGTGTATGTCTATGGAGATTCTCAGTCATTCAGATCATGGTTGTCCCAAAGGTGCCTTTTCAAGAGGCAGCTGGACTTTCTAGTTTTTCTTTGAAGATATTTTGCTTCTCATCAAGAGAAGAGCTGAAGAAGCTCCTTGGATGAGAAGCAAAATGTCTTCAAAGAAAAATCAGAAAATCCAGTTGCCTCTTGAAAAAGCACCCTTGGGAATACTTGTCTAATTTCTCCAAAATTCACCATCACATTAACTGAATATAAGAATATAAGATGTATTCCTGGCTCAGGACATTTACGATCTAAAATTGTACAATCTAAAATAAGTGTAGAGAAACAAGACAAGAATTGAAATTTGAATTTATTTATAAGTTGAATTAAAATTAAAATAACCACCACCATTTCACCCAAATTAGCACACTCCAGTTCTGTGGATTTTATCATAATTGCAGCTCACACCAGCATACTTATCAAGTGAGATAGATATATGCACTTCAACCAATATGAAAGGCTCTGACAGGGCACATGAACAACATAACAAGGAACAAAAGCCTCATGCCTGCAACATTATTCAGTTGTGTTGCTGTGCTGATATTCTACTAATAGGCAACTACACCAATATGTGCCTTGTTTAAATACAATAGCCCTTATATCTAGCTGATCCTTTCTGATCAGGTATTTGATTTCATTTTTCTTCTAGTATGCTAGCGATTTATGTATCTTGGTTTATCTTAATGGTAACCTTAATATAACTTTATTGATTTGAGCTATATTTCTGCCATGTCTGGGAAACCAAGCAGTCTCATCAAGCAGCCATAAAATCTTTCCCTTCAAAGACACCAAAACATAATTGCAAATATCTTTTCCCAAAACGCACACTCTCTGAGAAAGTTTGCTATCCAATAGCAGAGCCTTCCACACAATCAGACTTTCTTTCTTGGAGAATATAATAAGATAGGTAGCATGCTTTGCCCATTCCTATACTTTATATCCTGTAAATAAATAATCTGTCTGCTATAAAGCATACATTGCTCCAGCCAAATTCCCACTTTCACAGAGAATGATTCAACCTCCAATATCCCTTTTTGCTTTAGTTTATACTTAATTGATTAAGTAAAACTGAAAGCAAGATGGAACTGTAAATGACACAGACATTTTTTAACATTTTGATTCCTTTTAAAAGAGAGAAACTATGTTTTCCATCTGAAGTGACTACAAGTTTTGGTTTATTAAACAATTCTCTATGTTACTTTGTACATTGGCTGGCATTCACAACAAGAGTGTACTTATAAAGTGTCCAGATTTATACTGTATTACAATTCAGTTAATAAATAAATAAATAATAAAATAATAATAAATAAAATACACGTAGCTCCCATGTAACACCGCTCCTGCGCAGACTGCACTGGCTGCCTGTGGCCTTCCGGGTGCACTTTAAGGTGTTGGTTATGACCTTTAAAGCGCTCCATGGCTTAGGACCTGGTACTGGGACCGCCTGCTGTTACCACACGCCTCCCACCGACCTGCGCTCCCATAGAGAGGACTTCTCAGTGCAACAATGTCGGCTGGCGGAAGGGCCTTCTCTGTACACTCTGGGCAGGCTTCCCAGACCTCGCCAAATACCTGACCTTCGGACATTTAATCATGAACTCAAGACTCATCTTTTTATTCGCGCGGGGCTGGCTTAAATTGGGTTTTTAATTGTTGAATTTATTAATTTTAAACGGGGTTTTTTAGTATGGTAAATTTTAATTGCTGGGCTAATTTAATAAGTTTTTTAAATCGTATTTTAAACCTGTATATTGTATTGTCGGTTTTTATTATGCCTGTACACCGCCCTGAGTCCTTCGGGAGAAGGGCGGTATAAAAATCAAATAAAATAAATAAATAAATAAATAAATCAATTATCAATGTGTGAAATCCCAGTATGGACATAAGGGCAACCTAACAATGCTGAGGAAGGAAGTAGTGATACTGCTGCTATGCTGGTATCTTCGCAGTCATAACTACCAGGAAAAGCACATATCCAGAAAAAGGCACAAAAATGATAGGATGCCTTCCTCCCATGGTACTTTGAGCACCTTGCCACCAGCAAATAAATCAGCACTCCTGAAAAGGATCAGCTGCTGATAGAATCTGGGCACATTTATTTAAGAGAGGGAACATTCACCCTGGTACAGACAAAGCATGGAAGAAAGAAGGTCCAGCAGAAGAGCAGCTGGTGGAGAACAAGGGAAGATCCAGATAGAATATAAACTTGGCAGTTGGTGTATGTAGACACTGAATCTGGATGTCTAGTAGGTATTAGGAAGTGAAAGAGAGAGAGAGAGTGTGTTTAGGCAACACAAGTGTTCACAAATAGCAAAGGAGTGGGAGGGAGCCAGCTACCATTGCTACATTCAGCAAGAACTGTGCTCTCTTATCTGTTATTTTAGCTTTGGTGGGGGAAGGTGTTTGCTCAATCTACATCTCAAATTCTGGGGCTAACACAGTACCTGAAAGAAAGTTGACCCTGAACTTACAACCATTTCGCCATTCACAGAAATTGTATACATATATATAATTATAAATACATTATATACATACACACACACACACACACACATACATACAGAAAAAAAATTCTGCATAGTATCCATCTCTACAATCTAGGTTGCTAATTCCAGCTGAAACAAATCAGTGAGATTTTCTTCGTCCAGTAAATGTGTTGACACTTAACACATATATTTGTGTGTTTATTTCACATATCTGCAAAATTTATATTCTAGAAAGGGCCAGGGTCAGAAGGGGGGAAATGAATAATTGATTATAATAAAGTGCCTGTAGTTAAAAAGTACCTTTTTATAAAATTAATTGATTTTCCATCTGTCAACCATTTTCTCTCTCTCTGTCTCTCTGGCATGCACAAAACTCTTACATATAGAAATGTGCACAAATTCCCTTTCTTTTTCTAGCAGAAAGAAAGTGGGAGGGGGGAGAGGAAAACAAACAAAACTGAGATGTTCTAAGGTAAAGGAACAATTGCACTTGAAAGGGAAAAGTGGACCCAACTGGATAAAAATATGTTACAAGATGTGTTAAAATTTTCTAGGCAAAATGCCCTATCCCACAAGAGCTAATCTTCAGGGTAAATTTCAAAGCATCCATCCTTTTCAACAGATTATAGTAAGTAGTCTATAATTACTTGCTCTAACATTTCTCTGTCCATTTTCCCATTGATGTGAATGTGCTTGTTTACCTGATTGTTGGATATAGGTTAAATCACCTTTATATAACTGTACATGTTATATATCTCCACAAGACTGAGACTTGTCTCATGGTCACGTGCAAATTGGGTTACCTCTCTAGGGTTTTAAAACAAACTGAAGACAAGGTGACATGTGAACTGAGGCTGAAAAAAGGGCATAGTTTGCCCTTGTAAACTCCTTGGAACCTGGAGAAACAGGATCAAAATGGAAGGATATATATGTTTTCTGAGGTTTTCGCGGGTGTTTGTATGTAGGTCTTTGGTTATTCGGGTTTTCTCCCGCGTAAAATTGGATGTGTCTTGGTGAATCCCATTCGTCATCTTCAGGCTAGGTTCGTGCTTCTAGGAGAAATGTGTGATCGCAGTTGTTTCTTCCTTATAACTGCTAGCGGGGGGGGGGTTGAACTGATTGGTTGGGAGGTTGGCTGTGTTCTGATTGGGTGGAGGTGTGTTCTGATTGGGTGGGGGTTTGGCTGTGCTCTGATTGGATGGTGGGGTTGGCTGTGCTCTGATTGGATGTGTGAAGAAAAAACCACCAGATCCAAAATAAAAGCCTCCCCCATCAGCGAAGAAATCCAGCAAAGAATCATTCCCAGAGAGAAATCATCCAGATGCCCTAAGCTCTATGGTCTCCCCAAGATACACAAAGAAAGAATTCCACTTAGACCCATAGTCAGCTCCATAGGCTCACTTCTACAAAACCTAGCCAAATTTCTCGCCAAACAACTACAGCTCTATGCAGAATCCACCACCTCACACGTAAAAAACTTATTCCAGTTCATAGAGATCATAAAGAAACAAAACTTACAGCCCAGCGATCTACTCGTGAGCTTCGATGTCATATCCCTCTTCACCCGTGCCAATCAAAGAAGCCTTAACAGCCATCCAAAACAAATATAACCCCCCCCAAGCACATCCTAGATCTGACCAATCACTGCCTATCTAGCACATACTTCATCTATAACGGACAAAGATACAAACAAACAGAAGGAGCACCCATAGGATCACCCCTCTCACCTGTCATTGCAAACCTCTACATGGAACACTTTGAAACCCAAACTCTAGAAAAATCTGACCACAAACCCAAACTCTGGCTCAGATACGTAGACAACACCTTCATAATCTGGCCACACGGGAAAGAAAAACTGGACAACTTCCTCATACACCTCAACAGCCTTCACCCCAAAATACGATTCACCATGGAAACAGAAGCTAACAACCAACTTCCCTTCCTGGATGTTTTAGTCTACAGGAAATCCAATAGCTCCCTAGGACACACCATCTACCAGAAGAAAACACACACAAACCGCTATCTGCACGCATTCTCACACCACCACCCAGCACAGATCAACTCCGTAGCCAAGACACTCATCTCCAGAACAAAACGCTTAGCTGATGAACAACACCTAAAAACCGAACTACACACTAACGTACTAACATCCAATGGATTCCAGAGAAATAAGATTACCAAACTAATCCAAAAAGAACCCCCCACTAAAATCCAAGACAGAGAAGAAGAAAACGGCACAGCCCTCCTCCCATATATAAAAGGCACCACAGACAGAATCAGCAAGATCCTCCACAAAGACAACATCAAGACAGCATTCTGCACAAATCAAAAAATATCCACCATCCTAAGAAACCCCAAAGACAAAATTGAGTTAGAAAATCAAGGAGTATATGAAATCCCATGCACTGCCTGCCCCACCACATACATTGGACAAACCAACAGAAGAATAAGTGCACGCATTGAAGAACACAAGAACTCAGTCAAAAAAGAGGAACCAACTTCTTCCCTGCTCCAACACCTTAAAGCCACAGGACACGATATTGACTTTAAAGACCAAAACTATTGTCAAAACTGAACACTTTAACAACAGAATAATCAGAGAAGCCATTGAGATAGAAAACGCCCACACAGCATGAACAAACGAGATGATACCTCCGCCTACCAGCCATTTGGAAACCCGCCTTATTGACAAACGAGTCCCTAACACGAGGAATGACACCAGACCCACACTCACGAGGTCCACACAGGATGTCACCACCACACATCCACCCAGAAAGCAGACCCAAACCCACACTGATCATGAAGCACGACCAAGGACTAGAAGCCAGACCGCAGCTGCAACATTAGCCATTTCAAACCCCTCCAATCCATACATGCAGTAGACAGACACCCACTATGCAGATGTAGCACGACCACAGACACGAAGCCAAACAGCAGCAATGCAGCTCACCAGCTCAAATCCCCCTGCAGCACAGATTAGACTGAGCACAACCAAGCCCCCACCAACACAGGATACACCCCAGCCAATCAGAGCACAGAAATTACCCAATCCAATCAGCGCTCAGCCAAGCTCCCACCCATTCTGTTCTAACCCCGAATAGCAGTTAAAAGGAAGAAACACCTGCGATCACACATTGCTCCCAGAAGCACGGAAGCAGAAGCCAGAAGATGACGAATGAGACTTCGACGAAACGTCGACGAGACACTTCCTATTTTACACGGGAGTAAACCCGAACAACCAAACACCAACATACAAACACCCGTGAACACCTCAGAAAATATATATATATATATATATATATATATATATATATATATATATATATATATATATATATATATATATATATATATATATATATATATATATATATATATATATATATATATATATATATTTAAAACAAACATTATATCATTTCTGACTGATGCCAAATCTCAACTTGTAATTATAGTTCTCTACAGTTTATGAAATCAGGTGTTTAATACAGGCCTTGTGATATATTTGGTGCCTCAATATCCCTAGTGAATGATGTGCTATGGTTGCACCCATACTGAACTGTACAGATAGTACTGAACATATTGAACTACTACAGATAGTCTTCAAATTATTACCACAATTAAGCCCAAAATTCCTGTTTTGAACAGTCGCTGAACAAACTGTTATAAGTTGAACATTACCTCTATTCTTTTTCATAAATACAATTAGTCATTGAGGATATTGAAACACTATATATCAGTGATGGAGCACGCATGTGTGCTCTTCTGGGTTGTAACCCCGAAGAGGAGCTGCCCAGGATGCATGTGCATGCCCAAAAATAAACTTTCGGTTTCCACCTCATGCATGTGCACCAGCCAGCTAGTCTTCCAGGTTTCTAGCATGCATGCGCGCACGACAATCACCTGGCCAATGCACATGTTCACATAGGAAAATGGAAGACCAGATCTTCCAGTTTCCAGCACTGCTGCATGCACAAAAGCCAGTTGATCATTGTGCATGCTTGCACACCAGAAACCTGGAAGAGGAATGGGTGACACCACACACGCCAGGCAACATGGCTCTGTATGCCACTTTGGACATGCATGGCATAGGTTCGCCATCACGGCTGTATATCAACATTTCCCAAAAATGACTTCTGGCTGATGTTGCAGTGGTATCAGACATGAGGAGCAGGTCTCCATGCTCCCACACTGACTTCTCCTTGTTGGAGGGCTCCAAAAGCAGTTAAAGCTGTAGGGGTGGTGAAGAAAAGAGGGCCGCCATGTAGTTCGGGGAGAGCAGCAACTCTCTTGCTGGACTCAGGGCTTCTTCCCTCTCCCTCGATGAAAAGAAGAGGCAGCCATCATGGCTGCCATGAAGCTGGGACAGCCAAAGCAACAAAGAAATGTGCAGGAGCGTTGCAGATGAACAGTGATTGGAGCTGGATGAGAAGATTTTTTTTTATTTAGACCCTAACCTTAAAGAAAAGAAGAAAGAGAGTTAGATAAATGGCAGCAACTATGGGATAGAAATTGTAAGTTAACAATGTCAACTGCATACAAGGAGAATATGTATAAGATGTTTTATAGATGGCATCTGTCATCTGAAAGACTGGCAAAAATGTTTAAAGATAAGTCAACTAAATGTTGGACATGCCATCAGACACCGGGATCATATTACCATATATGGTGAACATATGTAGAAGCAAAAAAATAAAAAATATTTTATCAATGGTTACAGAATAAATATGAAAGTAATGTATAATAAAATCAAATATGAAGAGAAATGTTACAATAGATATGTTAAGTATTATTACTATTAAAATAAGAGTAGATATAAACAATGAATATGGTGGTAAGCTTTAACTGTTACGACATAAAAAGTTTCACCCAGACGACACATTGTTTAATGACTGATGGAAAGTTTGAACCCTGTTTCCTGAAAATAAGACATCCTCTGATAATAAGCCCAATTGAACTTTTGAGTGCATGTGCTAAAATAAGCCACCCCCTAAAAATAAGCCCTCCCCAAAAATAAACCCTCCCCGAAAATATTTAAATGCATGCGCAGTTGGTCCCTGCCATTTCCTCTGGTTAGGGGTAAGGAGGCAGAGCTGGAAATAGCAAGAAGAGCCTCATCTTGCTCCATGCGCCCCAAAATAATAAGACTTCCTCAAACATAAGGCCAAGCGCATATTTCAGGGTTCAAAAAACATAAGACAGGGTCTTATTTTTCGGAAAATATGGTATTAAAAAAAATTAAAAATTTAAAAAAAGAAAGAGGAAAAAAGAAAATCCAGGAAAAGAGTCTCTTTTTAAAGTGACAAACTACCATTGAGAGAAAAATCCTAGACCCAAAAGAAAGAAATTAAGGGGAGAAAAGCGAAAAACCTTTTAAAACAAAGAAAAGATGGATTTTTAAATTGGATAGGCATTGTTTTGGAAAGGCATAAAAATGCTGGACTATCTACTTGAAATTACTTGAATAGTGGACTTTGTTCCCATAAAGTGAACTAAATTTGGATCAGTTATATTTATAAGACTTGAAACCTAAGCTGAGGGCGCCATCTGCTGATGAATGGAATATCCAAGACCCCTACAAGTCTAGAAAAACTTTTTGATGAGAGAAATAACATTCATCTGGAGGATTGTGATGACACTTACTGTTTTTAAACCAGTTGCTTTATGATTATTGGAGATCCTATTATGAGAATAAGGGGTAAAGCAAAGTGATTTTTGATTTGCAGAAGCTTCCTGGACTACTTAAATGGAACTGATTAACAACTCTGAGATATAAAGGACTATGATTACTGAACTTTCTGAGGAGTAATATTGGCTTTTGGATTTGAGTAAGATCAGGATAAGACAAGATGCTTCATCGTGGGAAAGGAGTGAGATTTCAAGAGAAATGGCATTGATGTTTCAAAGCATTAGGGGTACTATGGAAAAGAATCATAGAGAGATAAAGTACCTAATGCAAGGCTTGGGAAAATACAACTGATGATGAACAAAGATCAATCAGAGTCCAGGAAAAAGAGGAAATAACAGAAAGAATGGGAGAAAAGAGAGAACGGACAAACCAGCAAACAAAAGCAAAAGATGAGAAGGAGAAGATGATAAAGATAATAATGACTGATGAAATAAACCAAAGGAAAAGCACTTTAAGAAATTTAAAAATGAAATTGGATAACCTGGAAGATACTTTTGAAAAGGAGATAGGGGCTTGAGTGGGTATTCTGGAGACCTGGCAGCTTAAGAGGATAGAGATGGGAGAAATATTTAGTCTAAATGGTGAAGATACAAATGTTGATAGAGATCAAGATCCAAGACAGGAAGGAGTATGGGAGGCAAGGAAAAAAATGAATAAGAATTAAAGTATTAAAATGGGCGAGAGACGATGGATAGAAAGAAATTATTATACTTATTTTTTTCTTTTGTTTCTAATATAATGATGGCCTTATTAGAAATTTATAGAGGAAGAAATAAGAATACACACCTTTATATATTAGGATTAGTAATAGTGATCTGATTTTGGGGGAATATTAGCAGATATAATTTTTCCCCTTCTTTTTATATAATAGAATATAAGTAACAATTTGATGGGAAAGACTAGAGGGTGAAAGATGGTATTATCATCTACGTTTATAACATTATTGGCATTAAAATGGAATATTGAAATATTAAATAATTTCCTTAAAAATCATATATATCAATTCTAGGATTATATAAGTTTGATTAATATAATCATTATTATGATTATCATTATTGATGTTTGTATAAAATGAATTAAACCCAGAGGCCACATCATTCATGTATTGATATTGATGTATATTTAAAAATAAAAAATCTATTAAAAACATTTTCCAAAAACATGGCTTTCAAGCAATCATTAACATTATCATTGATGCCAACATAGTATGTAGTGTGATTGTTTATTTGCTCATATCTACTTTGCCTTTGTATCTGCAAGTCAGAGACATAGCCATGGCACATACAGCTCCTAAATATACCAAAAATTTCATGGCTGATCTAGAACAATACTTTCTTAATACTTTCGTGTTAGGGGGGCGCGCGCTCGATGTCTGCAGGCGATCGCGCGCCCCGAGCCCTCAAACTTCTCCCGTTTCCCGGATGGTCAGGACCCTCAGGGCCCTGGCCTTCGGCTGATGTTGTGCAACGCACGGTCCGTGGCCAATAAGGCCCCCCTAATTCACGATCTTATTCAGGGGGGTGCCGCGGACCTTATGGGCGTTACGGAGACCTGGCTGGGCCCAGAAGGGGGCGTGCCCCTTGTTCAAATGTGCCCGCCGGGTTCCCGAGCACCCCACCAGCCGAGGGGCCAGGGTAGGGGTGGTGGGGTGGCGGTTGTGATTAGAGAGAGTCTAGAGCCGAGGGAGACCACTGTGCCTCAGATTGCCGGGTGTGAATCCCTTTTTGTGAGATGGGGTCATAGATGTCAGATGGGCTTGCTGGTCGTGTACCTGGCTCCTTGCTGCGTGACAGCTGCCCTGCCTGAGCTCCTGGAGGTGCTTGCTGGGGTGGCAGTTGAGACCCCCAGACTTTTAGTCATGGGGGACTTTAACTTGCCATCTTCCGGCTCGTCATCGACAGCTGCTCGGGAGTTCACGGCTTCCATGACGGCCTTGGACCTGACTCAAGTAGTTGATGGCCCTACTCACATTGGGGGTGGCACTCTGGATCTGATTTTTATCTCTGGTCAGTGGCTGAGAGATCTGGATTTGAAGGAAATAGTTATTGAACCTCTGTCATGGTCAGATCACTCTCTTCTTCGCCTGGACTTTCTGACCGCCACTCAACACCGCAGGAGGCGGAGCCAATCGTTGGTTCCGTCCCAGGCGCCTGATGGACCCTGAGAGGTTCCGGACGGAGCTTGGGCCATTTCCTGAGGGTCTGGCTCACGACACGGCTGAGGAACTGGTTGCGGCCTGGGAACGGGCTGCGCGGGGCCTTAGATCGTGTCGTGCCTTTGCGGCCTCTGACCCGGCGCAGGTCCCAAACGGCTCCTTGGTTCTCCGAGGAGCTGAGGGGATGAGCGCGGAGAAGGCGCCTGGAGAGTTCTTGGAGGTCCAGCCGCTCCGAGGCTGATCGGACACTAGTGAAGTCCTATACTAGGACTTACCTAGTGGCACTGAGGAAGCGGCGTTGCTCGCCTCCTCCCTCATTGCGTCGGCAGATAACCGCCCAGCCGCCCTGTTTGGGTGACTCGTTCCCTCCTTCATCAGGGGAGCGGGATGACCCGTTGCAGGACGTGCTGAGGAGTTTAACGTTATCTATACGATAAAATCGTTCAGCTTCGGGACGGTTTGGACCAAAATTGCAGTGGCCCAGGAGGCGTCCGAGGGTGGTCTTGGTGATATTTTATGGGATGAGTTTGACCCTGTGGCTCCGAGGACATGGACAGGTTGTTGGGTAGGTTGAATGCCACCACATGTTTACTGGACCCGTGCCCCTCCTGGCTGGTGCTGGCCACCCAGGAGGTGACACGAGGCTGGCTCCAGGCAATTCTGGCGCTTCCTTGGTGGAGGAGTCTTCCGGCCGCCTTGAAAGAGGCGGTGGTGAGACCCTCCTCAAGAAGCCTGCCTTGGACCCAGCTGTTTTAGGTAATTATCGTCCGGTCTCCAACCCGCTGGCGAAGGTTGTAGAAATATGGTGGCATATCAGTTTCCCTTACACCTGGAGGAAACTGTCTATCTAGACCCGTTCCAGTCCGGTTTCCGGCCCGGTTACAGCACGGAGGCGGCTTTGGTCGCGTTGGTGGATGATCTCTGGAGGGCCAGGATAGGGGTGTTCCTCTGCCCTGGTCCTATTAGACCTCTCAGCGGCTTTTGATACCATCGACCATGGTATCCTGCTGCGCCGGTTGGAGGGATTGGGAGTGGGAGGCACCGTTTATCGGTGGTTCTCCTCCTATCTCTCCGATCGGTCGCAGACGGTGTTGACGGGGGGGCAGAGGTCGGCTCCGAGGCGCCTCACTTGTGGGGTGCCGCAGGGGTCGATTCTCTCGCCCCCTTTGTTCAACATCTATATGAAGCCGCTGGGGGGGGTCATCAGTGGGTTTGGTGTGAGGTTCCAGCTGTCCGCTGATGACACCCAGCTGTACTTTTCCACACCGGGCCACCCCAATGAAGCTATTGAAGTGCTGTCCCGGTGTCTGGAAGCCGTACGGGTCTGGATGGGGAGAAACAGGCTCAAGCTCAATCCCTCCAAGACAGAGTGGCTGTGGATGCCGGCATCCCGGTACAGTCAGCTGCAACCGCGGCTGACTGTTGGGGGCGAGTCATTGGCCCCGACGGAGAGGGTGCGTAACTTGGGCGTCCTCCTGGATGACGGGCTTTCCTTTGAAGATCATTTGGCGGCCGCCTCCAGGAGAGCTTTTTACCAGGTTCGCCTGGTACGCCAGTTGCGCCCCTTTCTGGACCGGGATGCCCTATGCACGGTCACCACGCCTCGTGACGCCTCGCCTGGATTACTGCAATGCTCTCTACATGGGGCTCCCTTGAAGGGCATCCGAGACTGCAGTTAGTCCAGAATGCGGCTGCGCTGGTGATAGAAGGAGCCCTCGTGGCTCCCGGGTGACACCTATCCTGCGCAGACTGCACTGGCTACCTGTGGCCTTCGGGTGCGCTTCAAGGTGTTGGTGACCACCTTTAAAGCGCCCATGGCATAGGGCCGGGCTATTTACGGGACCGCTTTCTGCTACCGAATACCTCTCACCGACCCGTGCGCTCTCACAGAGAGGGACTCCTCAGGGGGCCGTCAGCTAGGCAGTGCTGCCTGGCGACGCCCAGGAAGGGCCTTCTCTGTGGGGCTCCCGCCTCTGGAACGAGCTCCCCCCAGGACTTCGCCAACTCTCGGACCTTAGAACCTTCCGTCGTGAGCTTAAAACACACTTATTTAGGTGCGCAGGACTGGACTAGGTTTTTTAGATTTTTAAATTTTTGAAATTTTAAATTTTATATTGATTTTAATTGGTTTTGGTAATCAGGCTGGTTAGAATAAGTTTTTTATTTGTGTTTTAATCTGTATTTATATGTCCTTTTTATATGCCTGTTAACCGCCCTGAGTCCCTCGGGAGATAGGGCGGTATACAAATGTGATCAATAAATAAATAAATAAAATAAAATTAACTCTCACCCCTGAAGCCCCTCTTTTACTTGAGATTTTGTTATGACTGGACCCTAGAAATAAATGTGCTATTAAATGTGCTATACCATTTTCTTCCATTGTGATAGGCATTGTCATGTGCCAGCAATGCTCCTCTGGATTCTATTTTTAAGATAAATGAACAAACATTGACATCTATAGTCAAAACAAGGACAAAATAATATTAGGACATTTCAGCCTCCCAGGAAATTCAGCAGATCTCAAAGTTATTGTTTTGGAAAGGTGGAATTTAAACAATATCTTCAAGGGATAAATGGTTACTTTCTTATACATCAAAACCTTTAGATTATCTTAGATGCAATATCCCAAAGGTGCTTTTTTCAAAAGGCACTGGATTTTTCCTTGAAAACGTTTCGCTTCTCATCCAAGGAGTTTTTTCAGCCTGACTCAATTCAATGGGACCGAGATATGGAGAACTAAAGGGCTTCTGGAGGTAGAAGTTTAAACATCTAGTCTTCCAACCTACAGGATTAGCTGTGTATATCTAATTGTGTGCCATCAAGTTATTGATGATTTTTAGTCACCACATAGAGAGATTTTCTCCAGGACATTCTATTCCCAATGTGGTCCTTCAGTTCTTCCAGTGATGCATCTATTGGCACTCTGATTTCAGACAGCGTAATGGTCTTGTTAGAGGTATTTTTAGTAAAAATTTTGTATGGTCAACAAATTCATCTGTTTGTTTTTATTTTTTATCATGTGTGTGCAGAACTTGCAATCGTTGATTCCATTTTTCCTATTACCCACTATTACTTTTTTGATACATTAGTTTTTTTAATCATAATCCTTATTATAATAGACTGTTTAGTATTTGATGTGAATCATTCAAGTTTCAACTAAGAACTCAGCATCCTTTACATACATTCAACCAATACACTTCAGACACCACTATCAGTATTCCTTATATAGTACATTTATCCATAAATAAGTTAAATTAAATGAACATCACATATCCTTTCCTTACTTCCTGCTCAGTGCTGTTGGAGATTCTGAGTCATTCAGGTCATAATTATCCTTTTTCAAGAGTCAACTGGGCTTTCTTGTTTTTCTTTGAAAAAGTTTTGTTTCTCAATCAAGAAGCTTCTTGAGCTCTTGAAGAAGCTTTTTGGATGAGAACCGAAACATCTTCAAAGAAAAACAAGGAAGTCCATTGCCTCTTGAAAAATTACCTTTAGGATACTGGAAGAATGACATTTGTTCTCATAAATGTTTTATTTCTAACATATATCTTCTCCTCGTGCATAACTCCATACTCACTTTATCTGTGCTTTCTTTAAATCCCAGAAACATAATAAATTGTTTCTCATTTCCAAACATTTGTTAATGATCTGCTGAAGGGCGACAATGTGCTCTCCCTATCTGAATCTTAAATATAATTATGTATTTAACAAATTTCTACAATGCCCATATTACCTAAGTGACTCTTATCCCATGGGGTATTATTCCCATGCCTATGTTCTAGAAAAAGAAAAAAGAAGCTCTTGATCTTCTTCTGAGTTATAATTTTTAAATGTATTTAAAAATACTTTAATAAATAGCCTTAATAGAATAGAATAGAATAGAATAGAATAGAATAGAATAGAATAGAATAGAACAGAATTTATTGGCCAAGTGTGATTGGAATTTTTTTCTAACAAGGAATTTGTTTTGGTGCATTCTCAGTGTACATAAAAGAAAAAGAAAAAAAATACCTTCATCAAGGTACATTTACAACACAAATGATAGTCATAGGGTACAATTTAATTCTCTTTGTCCTATGAAAAAAAGATTCCTTCATAGAAATTAGTTTTCGATCTCCTGATTATCCATTTTGCCTTTTTCCAAACCTGTCATTTGCCTGAATCCCTCTGAAAATGTGGCAGCATTTAAAGTCCCATCCAATTATTGCAGAATAAAGCAGAACTACTGCTTTCCATAGTTTGAAAACTCTTTTGAAATTGCATTTTCCTTTTTTGCAACCATGTTGAATTGCTGACTCATATTCCCTTTGCAATCAACAACTGTTCTTTCTTATAAATAAAAATTACCACATCACATATCCTCCCACATATTTGATTTCTATTTTCTACTTAAACTTTGCATTTGTTTTTACTAAATTCCACCATTAACTTCACCTCATGAAATTAACCTCATGAAAAAGATCAAAGGATCCTTTTAAATTTTATTTCTCTTCCAGAATATATGCTCCCTTCAATCTTTGCATCAACTGGTATTTGATAAGTTTTCCTTTATTAGATCCTTAACGTATTTTTATACATTGCTGTAAAGTACAGGGCACAACACAGCACTGAACCTCGTGAGTCCCCACTCAGTGATATTCTTTGATTTGATTTGGAATAATTAACACCTTGTGTATGATTTTTCTATCAGCTGTGTGGACTTCAACACCATTCTCATGCACACACTTAACTACTTTGTAATTAGAATTTTATTTTTAGATCCAGATAGCTCTGTGCTAGTTTTCCTGATACCATGCTGGGTTATTTGTATATTCTGTTCCTTGATGATCTAATCTCCTAATGTTAGATCACCCAGAGCAGCCAGGCTGGGAAATTCAGGGAGTTGAATTCATCTTCAAGCTGCCAAGGCTGAGAAATGAGGTTCCATAGAGAAAAGCCCACTTAGGATTCTGCCTCCATGTGATGTGGGGAGATATGGATGAGAAGGGAGATCTTTTCAGTTGGGCTCTATACTGGGGAACATTCTGCTCTTGGAGAAACATTTGACTCCTGGATGATTTGACTCCATATAATTTTAGGAAGAAGATGTATGCTCTGGCCTACAAGTGCAGATAGTTACATCCAAACCTTAGATAGAAAACTCCTTGTTTTCTGAAAGTAAAGCTAATAGATGCTGAGAAAAGCAGACTCAAAATTATCTGACACAATCTCTGATGGATCATCTGAAGGAAGGATCCAGAATTAGCTACGACAGAGGGAAATATGTTTCAGCAACAATTACCTCAAGAAGAATAAGTAAAATTGTCAAGCTATTGAATATTGCAAGATTGTTTTTCATTTTTTTTCTGTTGACATTAATTCTAATTTTACCAAATGACCTCTTCCTGTAGATATAGATGGTTCCAATCCTGCTGGCATTTTATGAAGAAGCTCCAGCTGTTTTGATCTAGCCCATAGATTAGATTAATTTAATTTTAAGGGCAATTGTGATGTTTATTACTGGCCTTTGATGATATTTGTTTGTTTACACTGAGTTTTTACTTTTTTTTTCTATTGCACTTGACTTTGTTATACCCTATTTAGGGTCCACTTTGAATGAATGACTGAATGACTGAATCTTAATTATTGTATGTGAAATTAATTTCTCAGAATTTAGGAAAGAGAATGTTTGCAAAATATTATAGGGCTGTAATACAGTATGCTTACATTCCTCCTAGATTAGAAAAACAAACAATAACTTTTCCACTGCTTCAGAGATGGTCAATAAGAGGATCAAAGAATTCTTCCCCTAAGAAATGTACTCATAAATTTTGGGGAATATTCCTCTGTTAAGAGACACAAATCTGCAGTTTTCCAGATTATTTAACCTAATCTCTTTTCTCCTTTCAGTTATTTGGTTAATAAGTTTGTAAGAATCTAGGCTTCTTGGCTGTAAATGACAACTAAGGGTTTGACAATACGTGATGGTTCTTGAGACCTCTGAACAACGGATTCAATCCTTCTGATCTACCCCAAATTTATAGCATTTCTCTTCCATAGTTTATATGACAGTACCTTTTAAGGCGTGATTTTAGTGGCACTGTATCTTTAATCCATCTACCATTTATTGTTATCTTTTCACACCTACATTAAACATTATTTTTACATTACTCCTTTTTTCCTTTTCTTAATAATGTTGTTTTTAAATTATACTCTGATATTTTTCTGGTTTCCAAAGGAAGGCATGTTTGAAAGCCACAAGGATCAGGAGATGATGTCATACAAATTATTTCTCTTTTCCTTGTATTTACCAGCAAGACACATGGATTTTTTGGAGGTCCTATCTTACATACCATGATAGGATAGGAGATTGCCATTTAAAAATATTGTTTCATCAAAAAAGAAGAGAAGAGAAAGAAATGGGAAAAGACTGAGGGGGAGAATTAAAAGGGTAACAATCTTAAAAATTAGAGAAAGGATGCAGGAAAGAAGATACAATAAAAAGAAAAAGAAAAAGAAGGAAATAAGAGAATGGCAAAAACAGAGGAAAATATCAAAAAACAGAATTCTGGGGAGACCAAAAGAAAATGGTTAAAAGGGAAGAAAAATGGATAGTAGAAAGGGAATTAAAGCATTAATATGTTGATTTAAGGAAATGGTATTAGTAGTAGAAATTGTATGCAAGAAGTAAATTAGAAGAAATATATAGATTACTGTAAAAGGGAATAATTGAAATTAAGATACAAAATTGAAAGTAATTTTGTTAGTAAATGATGTTAGTAGAATGTTAGTAAATGATATAAGTAAGGATGAAATGAAATGTATGTAGGAAGCAAAAAAGAAAAAAAAGATGCAATATGAAAGAATGGTTTATATATGAAAATACTTGAAATTGAGTAAGGAGTTAAGAGAAAGCACTGTTTTTGTGGATTTATAATTGTTATTTTGTTGCCTGGGGATTTGTGGATTGGAGAGAGTCATTTGCTGGTGGTAAAGAAGTGTGTTTTAAAGACTGAAAGACCGTGGGAAGTTTTAAGAAGTTTTTGTTTAAACAGCTGGAACACGACTTCAAAGGAAATAAGAGAATGGGAGAAAGGGAGGAAAATATCAAGAAATAGAATTCTGAGACCAAAAGAAAATGGTTAAAAGGGGAAGAAAAATGGATAGTAAAAAGGGAATTAAAGCATTAATATGTTGATTTAAGGGAATGGTATTAGTAGTAGAAGTTGTATGCAAGGGGCGTGCATAAGAGCACAAAAGTGCCTACCCTTCCTGTCTTATTGTTCCCTTTCATTATATCAAATTAATATAGTTGTTGCATACTTTTGCTTATATATATGTTTATATGATGTGTTATTGTTTTATGTCAATGTTTGCATATACTGTTGTGACAAAATAAAATTTAAAAAAAAGAAGTAAATTAGAAGAAATATATCGATTACTGTAAAAAGGAATAATTAATTGAAATTAAGATATAAAATTGAAATGTTAGTAAATGATTTAAGTAAGGATGAAATTGTTGTTGTTAGTTGCGAAGTCGTGTCCGACCCATCGTGACCCCATGGACAACATTCCTCCAGGCCTTCCTGTCCTCTACCATCCTCTGGAGTCCATTTAAACTCATGCCTACAGCTTCAGTGATTCCATCCAGCCACCTCGTTCTCTGTCGTCCCTTTCTTCTTTTGCCCTCAATCTTTCAGAGCATTAGGCTCTTTTCCAGTAAGTACTTCCTTCTCATTAGGTGGCCAAAGTATTTCAGTTTCATCTTCAGGATCTGGCCTTCTAAAGAGCAGTTAGGGTTGATCTCCTCTAGGACTGACTTGTGTGTTCGCCTTGCAGTCCAAGGGACTCGCAGGAGTCTTCTGCAGCATCAGAGTTCAAAGGCCTCGATTCTTTGGCGCTCAGCCTTTCCTATGGTCCAACCTTCACAGCTATACATTGCAACTGGGAAAACCATGGCCTTGACTATACACACTTTTGTTGGCAGGGTGATGTCTCTGCTTTTTAGTACGCTGTCTAGATTTGCCATAGCTTTCCTCCCCAGGAGCAAGTGTCTTTTAATTTCTTGGCTGCAGTCCCCATCTGTGGTGATCTTGGAGCCCAGGAAAATAAAATCTGTCACTACCTCCATTTCTTCCCCATCTATCTGCCAGGAATTGAGAAGGCCGGATGCCATGATTTTAGTTTTCTTAATGTTGAGTTTCAAGCCAACTTTTGCACTCTCCTCCTTCACCTGCATCAAGAGGCTCTATAGTTCTTCTTCGCTTTCTGCCATTAGAGTGGTATCATCTGCATATCTGAGGTTGTTGATATTTATCCCGGCAATCTTAATTCCAATTTTTGATTCATCTAGCCCCGCCTTTCTCATGATGTGCTCTGCATATAAGTTAAATAGACAGGGTGATAGTATACAGCCTTGCCAGACTCCTTTCCCAATTTTGAACTAATCAGTGGTTCCGTGTCCAGTTCTCACTGTTGCTTCTTGACCCACATACAGGTTTCTCAAGAGACAAATGAGATGGTCTGGTACTCCCATCTCTGTAAGAACTTGCCACAATTTGTTGTGATCCACACAATTAAAGGCTTTAGCATAGTCAATGAAGCAGAAGTAGATGTTTTTCTGGAACTCCCTAGCTTTCTCCATGATCCAGCGTACATTGGCAATTTGATCTCTAGTTCATCTGCCTCTACGAAATCCTGCCTGTACTTCTGGTAGTTCTCTCTCCACATGCTGTTGGAACCTAGCTTGTAGGATTTTAAGCATAACCTTACTAGCATGTGAAATGAGTGCAATGGTGCAATAGTTTGAACATTCTTTGGCATTGCCTTTCTTTGGAATTGGAATGTAAACTGACCTTTTCCAGTCCTGTGGCCATTGTTGAGTTTTCCAAATTTGCTGGCAAATTGGGTGTAGCACTTTTACTGCATCGTCTTTTAAGATTTAAGATAGCTCAGCTGTCTCCTCCACTAGCTTTGTTGTTGCTCAGATTTCCTAAGGCCCATTTGACTTCACATTCTAGGATGTCTGGCTCAAGGACAGTGACCATCTCATCGTGGTTATCAGGGATGTTAAGCTCATTCTTGTATAGTTCTTCTGTGTAATTTTGCCACCTCTTCTTCTGCCTCTGTTAGGTCCCTGCCATTCTGGTCCTTTATCATGCCCATCTTTGCATGAAATGTTCCCTTCATATCTCCAATTTTCTTGAAGAGATCTCTGGTCCTCCCTATTCTATTGTTTTCTTCTATTTCTTTGTACTGTTCATTTAAGAATGGATTCTTATTTCTTCTAGCTATTCTCTGGAATTCTGTATTTAACTGGATGTATCTTTCTCTTTCTCCCTTGCCTTTCACTTCTCTTCTTTCCTCAGCTATTTGCAAAGCTTCCTCAGACAGCCATTTTGCTTTCTTGCATTTCTTTTTCTTTGGGATGGTTTTAATTGCTACCTCTTGTACAATGTTGCGAACCTCTGTCCATAGTTCTTCAGGCACTCTGTCTATCAGATCTAATTCCTTAAATCTATTGTCACCTCTACTGTATATTCATCAGGGATATGATTTAGTTCATACCTGAGTGGCCTGGGGCTTTTTCCTGCTTTCTTCAATTTAAGCCTAAATTTTGCAAGGAGAAGCTCGTGATCTGTGCCATAGTCAGCTCCTGGTCTTGTTTTTATTGACTGTATAGAGCTTCTCCATCTTTGGCTGCAGAGCACATAGTCAATCTGATTTCTGTGTTGACCGTCTGGTGATGTCCATGTGTAGAGTTGTCTCTTAGGTTGTTGGAAAAGACTGTTTGCTATAACCATCGTATTATCTTGACAGAATTCTTTCAGCCTGTGCCTCGCTTCATTTTGTACTCCAAGGCCAAACTTGCCTGTTATTCCTGTAATCTTTTGGCTTCCTACTTTGGCAATGGGTTGGACATGACTTCGCAACTAACAACAACAACAAGGATAAAATAAAATGTATGTAAAAGCAAAAAAGAAGAAGTATATTGTTTAATGTAAAATAGATCAGCAGATGCAATGTGAAAGATACAATGGTTTATATGTGAAAATAATTGAAATTGAGATTTAAAATTGAAATGCTAGTAAAAGAGAAAAATAATCACTGATGAGGGAATATGAAATTAGGAATTAAAAAAATAAGAGGTGGAAGGTTAATCTAGTTAAATGGTTTTAAGGTAAAAATGAAATAAGTTGAAATACATTAATAATGTTAAAATATGATGGGAATTCTGAGAAATATATTCAATAAATGGAGGAAAAATTGGGATTGCCTGGACACCATAGTGGAAAATACTGAACTGAAAATGACTACAGCAATAGAGAGAGAGATGGAAGAAGGAATAGGGAGATGGAAGGAAGGGAGAAGGAGAGAGGAATAGAAGACAGGGAAGAGGGAGGAAGAAAGGGAGGGGAAATAAGAGTAGGAGAGAAGGAGGAGGGGGAGAAAGGAAGGGGAAGTAGAGAAGGAGTAGGAGAGGAGAGAAGAAGAAAGTAGGAAGGATAAAAGAAGGGAGGGAGAGGAAAGAGAGGAGAAAGAGAATTAAGATTGCTATAAAACAAAAGATGAAATGGAAGAAAGGCAACCCCGAACACGTTTAAACACATCAGGATAAAGAATGAATTACTAAGAAAGTTAAAAGAGAATATATATGATTAAAAAGGGAGAAACTAGAATTTGAGGATGGTAGAAGATGTTGCTTATATAAATAAGCATAGAAATATTAATATATGATTAAAAATATGGAAAAAGAATATTTTGGCAGAAATTGTAACTATGTAAAATGTATTTGGATATGACCAGTTGTATAAGATACGATATGGCCAATACTCTGTTCATAAAATATGTGGGTGTGCGTGAAAGAAAAAAAATCAATAAAACTTGATTAAAAAAAGATATTGTTTGGAAAGATAGATGATACTAGCAATAACAACTACAATCTACACTAAGGTAGGATGATGAATCTTCGACTTATAGCCATTCATTTATTGAACATTTGAAGTTACAATGGCTCTGAAAAAAGTGAGTTATGACCATTTTTCATACTTATGACTGCTGCAGCATCCGCATGGCTATATGATTGAAATCCAGATGTTTGGCAAGTGGTTCTAGTGTCCCAGGGTCATGGCATCCCCTTTTGCGACCTTTTGACAAACAAAATCAATGGAGAAGCCAGATTTATTATACAAATGTGTAATTAACTGCAGTGATTCACTTAACTATGGAGGCAAGGAAGATTGTAAAATGGGGCAAGACCAGGGTTGAAATCTAATTTTTTTTGCTACCTACTCTATGGGTGTGGCTTGGTGGGTGGGTGTGTCCTGTGACTGAGTGGGCATGGCTCACAGCCATGCCCACTCAGTCAAAACCCTCCCACCAAGCCACGTCCACAGAACCCAGTAGGGAAAAAAAATTCTTTTCCCTTTCCCTCACCACCTGTTCTCCCTTCACCTAGGCCCCGGAGCCGCCACCTGCCTCAACGGGGTTGGGGAATGTACCATTCCCCAACTCCGGCCTTTCTCCAGAGCTGCCGCCCACTCACTGCCCGCTCGCCGCCTGCTCGCCCTTCGCCTTTGGTCAGGGGCCGGGGCCCAGGAATGCCCCATTCCCTGAGGCCCCGGAGTTGCCCCCTGCTTGCCGCTTCCTCACCGGGTCCCCGACACCAGCCTTGTCCTGGAGCCGCCGCCCACTCTTCCTTTGCCAGGCGACATATACTTACTTTCTTCCAGCGGCTGGCTGCCGGGAAAGGTAAGCATCCAAAAGTTACCGGAGTTCCTCTCCTTGAATATGCCGCCTTGTTCTATGCGCTGGCTGTGCAAGCGCACACCCAACCTGCCGCTGATAAATAAATGAAACAAACGGGTGTGCGCTTGCGCAGTTGGTGCATGAAAAACGCAGCAATGGTGGCAGCAGATTCAAGGAGAGGGACTTTAACTTTTGGACTCTTGCCTTTCCTGGCAGCCAGCCACTGGAAGAAAGTAAGTATACGCTGTGTGGCGAAGGAAGAGCGGGCGGCGGCTCCGGGACAAGGCTGGTGTTGGGGAATGGTGCATTCCCCGACCTAGTTGAGGCAGGCGGCAAGCAGGGGGTGGTTCCGGGGTCTCAGGGGAATCAGGTATCCCTGGGCCCTGACCAAAGGCGAAGGGGGAACGGGCGGTGAGCAGGCAGCAAGTGGGCAAAGGAAGAGCGGGCGGCGGCTCTGGGGAAAGGCCAGAGTCGGAAAATGGTGCATTCCCTCACCCGGTTGGGGAAGGCGGCGGCTCTGGGGCCCTGGGGAATTGGCCCCAGCCCCTGACCTAAGGGCGAGCAGGTGGCGAGCTGCCTTCCCAGTGTTCCGGTGTTGCGAAGGCTGGACTCGTTCGGGGGCGTGGCCAGCCAGCGATTGCTACCGGATTGGCGAACCAGAGCCAAACTCTGCTACCTACTCGCCCGATCCGGTCCGATCCGGTAGCATTTCACCCCTGGGCAAGACTCAAAAATATCTTATCAGTTACTTTACCCCCTTTTAAAATTGAGTAAATAACTTAACAAATACCTTGCTTAGCAACAAAAATGTTGGGCTCAATTGCAATCCTAAATCAATTGTAGGAAGGCCCTCCTCTCCCCAGAACAAAATATTCCACAGAACATTTTAACAAAAGAAGCAGAATAGAACATTTCTCCTAAGAAAAATCTCCTTAACAAAGGCAAAAGCAGCTCCAGCCTTTCCTCCACTAAAACAGCCTGCAACAAAGCCTAAGGAAAGGAAGTTTCATTCATAAAATAATATATACACTGTAAAACCAGCCTTGGCCAAAGGGATCTCCAGATGGATGGCAGAATAGACCAGGAGCTGAAATTTACTATGCGAAAGAGATTAAGTTGGGATGGGGGAGTAAGATTTATATTTTTCCTTTAGGGCAAAGGTGAGTCATGACCTCACATGCCACAATAGACAATTAAATTTAATTGCAAGGACAACAAAAAAAACTATGTCCAGTCTAAAGAACATAAAAGGAACCTATTTTCATATATCAACACACCAATAACAAAGAACTCAGAGACATAAAAAACATATTAATGCACAACCCCAATTTGCTAGCTGCCCCCAGAAATGCTTGCTGTTGCCACTGCTGTTACTGGGCCAATAAACCTCCTTTCCAATTGCAGCCTGCCTCCAACTTATTTTTCTTTTGCCTGCATCTCTATCCTGGCTTAGAATAAGACATGAACCAGATTTAACTTCCAATACAATGATTACCTATATGCAATATATGCAATATTTTAAATTCATTTAATAATAGCAGTATTATTGTATTACCAACAACAGCCAAGCCTCTTACAACTGACCCCATCCCATTGAGTTCACAACCTCTAGTGATCACAAAAAAGGCAATGCAGGACCTATTTCACAGACAAAAGCCAGGAAAAGCAATTCCAGTTGGCATTGATGGGGAAGGTCCTTAAGCAGGCCTTTAAGCAAGCCCTTAACCACTGTGGCAGGAAGTGCCCTGTAGCTGTTGAGATTGAGAAACGCTGTTTCAGAGCCGGGGTCACCAACCTTGGCAACTTTAAGCCTGGTGGACTTCAACTCCCAGAATGCCCCAGCCAGCTTTGCTGGGAGTTGAATTCTGGGAGTTGAAGTCCGTCAGGTTTAAAGTGGCCACGGTTGGAGACACCTGATGTACAACGACAATAAAGGCTATACTACCAACAGCAAAGCTGGCTGGGGCATTCTGGGAGTTGAAGTCTACCAGGCTTAAAGTTGGCAAGGTTGGAGACCCCTGTAAAATTTTGGAGCATCTGTAAAATTTCCAAGTAAAGAAACATCCAAATAAATCTCCAGCTGAGCCTCTTCTGAGCTGTTCGTCAAGACTTGTTTAATTTGTCTTGGGGCTTCTCCTATGTCTTCCCTCGCGGGCAACTCAGACCCTGAATGCAGATCAACCAGTCCATGGCTGAAATTGCTGACATTTAGAGACCGCGTCTGGTCTTACTCGGGACAGCAGAAACGTTACGTTTCTCTGCTTATTTTAAAGAGCGGGAACACGCTGTTGGCCGAGGGAGCGAAGGAAAACCGCAGAATCGGCGCCACCCAAGAAGGAACTCGGAAGCGTTCAAAAGGTGCTACTCTTCAAAAAAGGTGGACAGTCTATAAGGCGTTCCGTGTCGGAAGGATAGAGCGCCGCGTGCCCAGGTGGAAGAGCGGCCGGTAGTCGCTTCCGCAAGAGGAGGGGCCGAATTGAGCGCTCTTCGGAGTCGTACTTCCGTGAAGGATTTGATTGCCATGGCGGAGGCTCAGCCTGTTTGTAGCTTCCTCTTCAAAAAGCGTCGCTCCGCGCCCGGGAGAGCTCAACGTAAGAGGCCGAGCAGCGACCAGGACCCCGGTGAGAAGCCACAGCCCGTCGCTGCATTCATTAATCAATTTCGTTGTATATATTAGGGGTCTCCAACCTTGGCCACTTTAAGCCTGGAGGACTTCAACTCCCAGAATTCCCCGGCCAGCTTTGCTAGGAGTTGAATTCTGGGAGTTGAAGTCCGCCAGGCTTAAAGTGGCCACGGTTGGAGACATCTGATGTACAATGACAATAAACGCTATACTACCAACAGTCTCCAAATAATATTTGCGGCGGGATGGTGACACGGAGGGTGGGCTGCGGTCAGTTTGTGTCCTGAAATCTCATGCGAAAGCCACGGATCCTGAACAAATGGAGTAGGAGATTATTTCGCTTTGGGGATAAGAGTGGCTGTAAGCCCCGAGTTGCCTCGCCTTTTCCATGACAACCCGGAACGCATGTCTCTTCCACAGAAAAAGAAGCAACTTCCCCGCTAGATCTTCTTGCCAAGGATGTAGCTGGTCCTACAATGTGTAAACATGTAGTTTTCTTCCATCCCTGCCATTGTGCTTTTATTGGTGCTTCGAGTAAGACTGGATTCCGTGGGGAATATTGTCAGGATTAGACATCTTAAGTCTTAGCAGTTACTTTTAAACTACTTTTAAAAGTTAAACTATTTAACTTTTAAAATGGAGTAAGTCAGTAAAAGATACCATAGCTCCATACGGAAATGTGCATTATATTGTTCTCCTTTGTTTTAAATTGCTCTAAAGAAAGTAAACTATTATTTGAAGGAGCGGTAACGTTGGTTGTCTTTTATGAGAACAGAGCAAAAGTAGTCAATCTCAGGTATTGGAAAAAATTACTTGGCTTTGTTTATATGAATTTGTACTTGTTACAACTGAATATAAGGATCTTTTGGCTAAGAGCAAGTTTGGAATCTAGAGAGGCAGCTGCACTCTGCTAGTATTCCCTGCTCAATGTATTGTTTTCCAATGCTGTACGATTTCCATCTGCTTAAAGGTAGCAGCAGTGATGAAGGCAGCACTGTAGTCAGGAAGGAGAGACGAAAGGAAGTTTCCAACCCCATGATTCAGAAGGTGATGTATACTGTGTATCAATTCTCTTAAGTATATATGGATTACCTCTTGTATATTTATTGATTTGATAGTCTCATTGACTCTCATCTTCCAGACGAAGAAAAGTATGAAAACAAAGACTTCCTATGGGTCAAGCAGTAGTGATGATGATAACAAACCTGAAGGAATTGGAATTGCATATAAATCAACACGATCTGCGGTATGAATATTCTTAACAGTGTCCGCTGTATTATATTAGATGACTTCTGATAGATTGGTAAGAGTTTTGTTTCCCAGCAATTAAACAATTGCAACAGTTGCAAGAAAACGTGGGTTAGTGTTAATGGAGTTTCACAAAATCTTTGCCAACATCTGGTGGCCATTTTTAAAATTTTGTAATGTAACTTGGATGATACATACTTGTACAAAATGAGATTGCCATTTGGTTTCATCGCCTGAATCAAAGGCATCTCATTTTATTCTTCTTAATTGCTATTAGAATTTTATTAAAAAGTTAAATAATGTAACCCTGAAATTTAGCCATTCATTTGCTAGAATTCAGATTTTTGGTAATAAATTTAATTATGTTAATAAAGACTGAGGTTCATTTCCCTTTCTGCACTATTAATTAAGTTTTCATATTTCAGAAACCTGTGGGTCCGGAGGACATGGGTGCAACAGCTGTATATGAACTGGACACAGAGAAAGATAAAGATGCCCAAGCCATTTTTGAACGCAGCCAGGAAATCCAGAAGGTAGGTATCAAGACAATTTTTTGTCCATTTTTTCTTTAAGTCTTTATGTATTAAGCAAAGAGTAGAAATGTCATACTGGTTATCCCAGTTGATGTTTAATATTTCTTCTTTAGTATTTCTCCTGCTTCGAAGTCTACTACCAGGATCTTCAAATGATTTCTATCATGTTTAGCATCTCTTTAATCTTGTTTGTACTTTCATTTTTGCTTCCATTTCTCACTGTGTTTCTGCTGCTGTTCCAATTCTGTCTGGTATCTGTTTTCAGTCTCGTGTGGAAGCCTGAAAGAAATTAGTCTCCTTTATTGAGCAGCATAGCAGAGCGATGTCTGGACTTGCAGAAAATAGACTGCTGCTTCTTAATCATTTTGAATGATGCACAGTTCATTTATTTATGATTGATTAATTTGTATAAGCACCCATCTCAGACTTTGAGTCTCTCACAACACTTAGTAGATGATCATAAGGGAGCATGAATTGCCTTGCCACTCATTTTTTTTTTCTGTTTAGGAACTTCAAGGAAAGGAAGACGATAAGATTTATCGAGGAATTAATAATTATCAAAAGTACGTAAAACCAAAAGATACATCCATGGGAAATGCTTCTTCAGGCATGGTAAGGTAAGGAGAAAATACAATGTTCATTTCAAGAAAATATATACAATATGTAGTTAGTTACCTGAGGATGCATTTTATGGTATGGGAAAATTTTCTATCTACTAATTATTTCTGTTCTCAGTTTGAAATAGACCATGGTATCTTATGAAATCTTTTATTAACTTGATAGTTTACTTTTAACAGTTTTGTAATATTTGTAAAGAATAACCTTCACATTCTAAGAAGAAATTAGACATTTCCAGTTTTAAACACATGAATGTAAATCTCATTTGTAAAGATGAAACCAATGATTTCCTGAAAACGTTGCAGGAGCAACCAACATGACTTTCTAGTATGTTGACTCTGTTGTAAGATGGGAGTTCTCATTTTTGTATATGATGTGATAGAAAAAATGAATCCGATTTAAGACTAATTATCCATCAAATCATTGTGGTCTTCCTCAAATCTTATTTGGTGTCATTCGTGTATTGCTAAGATTTTAGAATTTATAGTCGTTTAATCTTTTCTTAAGTTTTTGTTATTTATTTCAGGAAGGGACCAATCCGAGCCCCAGAACATCTCAGGGCCACTGTCAGGTGGGATTACCAGCCTGATATATGTAAAGACTACAAGGAAACTGGGTTTTGTGGCTTTGGAGGTAAATGAATTATTTATATACTTTGTTTGTTGATTTGGAGTAGTTGACAGCAGAACAGAAATTGTTGTCACCATTGTTAAATGTCTTTTTATTCCCTACAGATAGCTGCAAATTTCTGCATGACCGATCAGATTATAAACATGGGTGGCAAATTGAGCGGGAATTGGATGAGGGACGCTATGGACTTAATGGTATGAATAATCCTCTTTCTTCCAGCATTCAGCAAATGTAACTGGTTGTGATGAAAATCATATAGGATATGACAAATAGCAGGTGCAAGATTGGGTGGAGTTGAATTGATCAAATATATATAGGAACGATCACCTTCTTTGAAAAAAAATAGTTTCCTTCTACTGAACACTGTATGTGTGTATGTCGAAGTGCTGTCCCGGTGCCTGGAAGCCGTACGGGTCTGGATGGGGAGAAACAGGCTCAAGCTCAATCCCTCCAAGACAGAGTGGCTGTGGATGCCGGCATCCCGGTACAGTCAGCTGAGTCCTCGGCTGACTGTTGGGGGCGAGTCATTGGCCCCGATGGAGAGGGTGCGCAACTTGGGCGTCCTCCTGGATGAACAGCTGTCTTTGGAAGATCATTTGACAGCCGTCTCCAGGAGAGCTTTTTACCAGGTTCGCCTGGTTCGCCAGTTGCGCCCCTTTCTAGATCGGGATGCCCTATGCACGGTCACTCACGCCCTTGTGACCTCTCGTCTGGATTACTGCAATGCTCTCTACATGGGGCTCCCCTTGAAGGGCATCCAGAGGCTGCAGTTAGTTCAGAATGCGGCTGCGCGGGTGATAGAGGGAGCCCCTCGTGGCACCCACGTGACACCTCTCCTGCGCAGACTGCACTGGCTGCCTGTGGCTTTCCGGGTGCGCTTCAAGGTGCTGGTAACTATCTTTAAAGCGCTCCATGGCATTGGGCCGGGTTATCTACGGGACCGCCTGCTGCTACCAAATACCTCTCACCGACCCGTGCGCTCTCACAGAGAGGGACTCCTCAGGATGCTGTCGGCTAGGCAGTGCCGTCTGGCGACACCCAGGGGAAGGGCCTTCTCTGTGGGGGCTCCCACCCTCTGGAACGAACTCCCCCCAGGACTTCGTCAACTTCCGGACCTCCGAACCTTCCGCCGCGAGCTTAAAACATATCTATTTGTCTGCGCAGGGCTGGATTAGGTTTTTAAAAAATTTTTAAATTTAGATTTTAAATGGGTTTTATATATATTGTTTTAATTATTGGGCTATATTTAATAAGTTTTTTAACGGACATTTTATCTTGTATTTATATGTATTTTAACTGCCTGTGAACCGCCCTGAGTCCCTAGGGAGATAGGGCGGTATACAAATTTGAATAAACTAACTAACTAACTAATTGTAGAATTTGGGTATATGTGTGCAGTGGGGACTGAAAGTTATATGTATGCATTCATATTAACACAGACTGAAAATGAAAACATTTGGAAGAATCTATGTAGGAAAAAGATACATTTCTCTTGATTTAATAAGAACTTTAAGATTTTAGGTTTTCAAACTCATAATTAAATATAAATTTTGTAGCACAACTGCATAGCCATATTACTATATGGGCTGCCTTACCTTAGAACAGTTGGCTTACATGTGTATTTTGATAGCCTGTGATGGCAATAAGAAGTACGTACGTTCTCAGCAGAGGACAAATATGTGCCTTCCTTCTTCATCTGAGAACTGTGGGAGGGAATAGAAGCAACTGTCTTGAGTGATTAATTTAGTAAAATTATTTTTATCCGTCTTGTTAATGTTACCCCTTTTGGCAAAACAACTTCCTACATGGAGTTGGTAGAAGATAAAGCATATGTCATTGTTCTCAGCAGCACAATTTAGCAGGTACTTTTTCTTTTATACAGATGATGAAAATTATGAAGTAAGTAGTGATGAAGATGAACTGCCTTTCAAGTGTTTTATTTGCAGAAGCTCCTTCAAGAATCCTGTGGTAACCAAGTAAGATTATCTTTTTGTTAATGTTGATATTTTTAAAGTGATCTATGATCTTTAATACTGCAGTTTTGAGACTGACAGGTTGTCAAACATCTATACAATCATGTAAAAAATACCCTAGTAGTTATATATAATTTACTACCTTAAAAATATTGATGGCCCTAAAGAGAAACGGATGCTGTTCTTAAGAAATGTTCATTTGAAGTGACTAAAATGTAAGATTTTCTTGAAAATGAAGAAAAAAAAATAGAAATGCTAATTCTCTACTAGAAATTTGCAGCAATTGTCTTATGTTGTCTTAGGTGTAAACATTACTTTTGTGAAAACTGTGCCCTACAACATTATCGCAAGTCTCAGCGATGTTATGTATGTGACAAACAGACTAATGGTGTCTTCAATCCAGCCAAAGGTATTTGGCCCATATTTCATTTTTAACTGGAGCCAGTGGGAAGTGACTGGACTTGGTTTTATGACCTTTTTTATGTCAGTTACGAGAATGCTACAGTTGTTAAGTGAACCTGTCAGAGAAATGCACAGCTGGTGTCCAAATGCAGTCAGAGATGCTGACATGAATCAGTTTCATATAAATAAATATATTTAGAGTAAATAAGAGGCAAATGGGAGCATCATCAGGTAAAAATCAACACAGCAAGAACATCATGAGGTAAATCACAGAGAACACACATAGTACACAGAGGAAATTTCCCCTTTTCACTCACAGCAACCAATCATAGCTCAGACTCTCTTATTAGTGGAGCTGTCTTCAACCAATTAGCCAATTTAACTTTTGAAAACATGTATGTGCTGTATGAAAAACTTATTGACAAATATCTTTGGAAAAAGCCTTCAGATTTGTGTATTTCTCAAAACATTTGTCCTTAATCATGACTAGAAATAAGTTTAGGAGCAGGTTTGCATGTTGACATTTGCATGAGCACAAGAGATAGATCAGCAGGAGAGACTATCTGCATATTCCTTAAAATACTTCTGGTCACTGACTGTAATAAACAATTTGATATGATTTATCTCAGTCAAGGCATGTATTAAAGATAACAAAGATATGCTATTTTCCAAACTAGGATACAAGACAGTAAATAGTGAAATTAATTTTGACTCTTAAGTCATGGGTGTCCACCTTTTGGCTTGCCTGGGCCATATTGAGTGAAGAATTCTCTTGGGTTGCATATAAAATATATAGCTAACGTATAAAAATCACATAACGTTAAAGGTTTATGATCTTATGAGGCCTTTACTAGCTGTTCAGGGCTGCATGCGTCCCGCAGGGCTGGTCTAGTGTAACTAGATGTGGTACCAAATAATTGTTAAGTGAGATAAATCAGCACTTTGGATTGCTAATGTAGGCAATCTTAATTTTCATAATATATTTTTGTTCTATATGGAATATTTGCTTGAAAAGATCTTTAAAACATTTCCTTCTCTTCTTGGGGAAGATTCATGATTAGTAAATGTATTTGAAAAAGGGGATTGGGAAATAGATAAGCTAGTCTTACTTAAATATCACCCATACTATTTTAAATGCACATTGCTCCTGAGCTTAAGAGAACTAATTCAATATGAATATAATTCTAAGAAGATTAACATTACATCTCCAAACCTATGGAAAGTCTAAATCATTCAGTCACTTTTCTCTGAGTAGGGAATTGTGTCACATACATAGAATTCAGTATGTTCCTCAGAATATAGAGGAAGGGGCTTTGATAATTTGTATGGATCATGTTGTGAAGTATTCCTTTTTTGTCTTGGATTTTGTTTTACAGAATTGTTAACGAAACTGGAAAAGCATAAGGCTGAAGAAAGTCCCCTTGAAGATGCTGGACAGCAAGATTAGCATTTCATTATAATTTTCATGCCTTACATCCTCCAGAGAAATAATTTGATTGCAGAATAAATAATTTATAGAAAAATACCGTATTTTTCAGACTAAAAGACACTCTGAATTATAAGACACACCTAGCTTTTGGGGAGGAAAACAAGAAAAAAAATCTGCCTCTGCCTCCTTGCAGCAAACAGCCTGGTCAGATTCAGCACAGATTGATTTAGCACAAGCAGCTGAGTGGCAGTTGGATCTGATTCCCAGAATACCACCTATCAGCTATTCGAGGCTACAGGTATTGCCACTGCCCATCACCACCTCCGGGCATCTCGTTTTTGGCCTCTGTGCGCCTCATATTTGGCCCATTCTAGGCAGCGGGGATTGCCGCTGCCACCTACCCCCGTCACCTTGAATGGGCTGAAAACGGGGGGGGGGCATGGAGGCTGAAAATGGGGCATGTGGAAGTTGCAATGGGCGTTAGCGTCATTGGGCAGTGTATTAGGAGGCAAACTGCTGGGAGGCAGAGGCCGGCGGATGGGGGCTGGTGGGTGGGCGAGGCTTTGGCAACATATGCTGTATAAGACACACAGACATTTCCACCCACTTTTTTGGGGGGAGGGAAGTGCATCTTATACACCGAAAAATACGGTAAATTGATCCATCATGTTTTGTGCTTCAACATACATTCCAAACAACTTTACAGACCAAGACATATTACAGATAGTGAAACACTTCATGAAAACAAAGCAATTCATTATTCTTTATTGCTTTAATGTATTGGAAAAAAGGAAAAACAAAAAATCAACAAGGAAAACAAAAAACTGTACAAAAACAACAGCTCAAAAACTGTTTTTCTGGAAGTTAAAGGAAATAGTTCTTTCTGTGCTCAAACAACTTCTGTATTCTAAAAGGAAATAACTAGCAGAAATTAAATCAGCTGAACATTTCTCATGTTGCTTCTCACAACATCTCCAATTGGTCTTTTGACACATGGTATAAGAGTTCAAGACATTTCAGACAGTCCAAAGTAGTTATCTTGTGATTGTAGTTTTGTTTTAAGTCTGTTTTTTACTTGTTGGGCACTGTACTAATTCCAAACCCTGTAATAAATATTTCTACTGTGTTACCTTTCAGGTTTCAATAGCAAAGATATCAGTTGGGCTTGCTAGCCTAATTTAAAGGCTTCTTCTTTTTTTAAATTACAGGGAATTCATAAAGGGCAGCATTTATTGAAGAACATTGTGAAAATGCAGAAATATTTCATTGGCAAGAAATGCAGCTTAAGACATGAGTATTTACAATCTGCAAATGCTACAGCTTGCCAGAAAAGTTTTGGCTCAATGTTTGATTGAACAACAATGATTAAGTATATAGAAGAAGAATGAAAGATTACTGCACAAGTTGGGACAATTCACTATAGGAAGGAATTCCAAATTACCTTATTAGATACAAATTAAAGGTATCTTCATATTCTAACCCTATGTCAATAGGATTACTTCCTGCTACTAGGCAATTCTAAGTAGATTTTTATTGGGTTTTTTTAAAAAGTGCATGGCACTCAGTTCCTTGGAACCACTGGCAAACCTAAAAAAAGATTTTGGTTTCATTAAAAAATAATTGAGCATATATATTTTATGTCTTGGAACCAAAATTCAATACAATATTGTTAATTTTTTCCTCTCAAAGCCCAGGCTTTATTTTAATGCAAATGTCAGCTAGAACAACTTCCTAAGAAAGAAGAGCTGCAGTGTAATGAGCAGATTGCTTTGTAAAAAAAATTTCACAATGTTCTTCTATTGGTTACCTAGAATTCCCAATCATCCATCTCAAGCTGCTCCATATTGGAAGCCAATCCAAATATATGGCTAGGATCTTGTGCCTGCATCCCTTCAAAAGTTGTAATTGGCATGACAGGATATAGTAGTTCAGGAAGTGCTTCAGATGCCCGATGTTTGATCTGGAAAATGGGAAAGTAAAAAACATACTTAAGTACTAAAATGTGATTAGATGCAATCTGACTCAGTCCAAATTTCTATATAACTCCACTACACAGTGTCACTTTTTATATATAGATAGTCCTTGACATGTAAATGTATAATTGAGCCCAGAAACTTGGTTATGCAAGGAATATTAAGCTGGACATCACATGAGTGCCTACATGATTGCTTTGATCAACAACTGCAATCCTGGCATTCCTGGATAATGTCATTAAGCAATCCTACAGATTGTGAACTGGACAGAGTCCCAGGAAGGAACATGGGATGCCTTGGGTGGGTGAGACCCTGAGAAGTTCCCCCCCCACCCCAAAATCCAAACTTTTCAGTCCCTGAGGAAAGAGACATTTGTGCATAGCCTGCACTGCCTGAGGCACCTTTGCCACACCATCTTTTCATTGCTTGTTCAGCTGCCGTTTATTGGAGCTGATTACCAAAGGATGCATAGAAGGAAATGTCTTTAGTGGAATGCAGGAACAGAACTCTGATCCTGAAGATCTGATCCCTCACCAAAGGAGGTCAGGTCCTCTTGGGGTGTGGAAGGAAGGAAGTCCTTCAGTGTGGTAGAGAAACAGTTCAGATCAGCATGATTCAGTTCTATTTCTCAGAAGGCATTCAACTCCTCTTGGCAGACAGCTCTTTCAGCCAACCGCAACAGGTGAGAAGGAATCTTCTTGGCAAGCAGCAACAGCTTGCAATCTTCCCTGCCAGCTGCTTCTCCATTGATTTAAGATTGTACAGTCAGGTCCAGAAATATGGGGACATCGACACAATTCTAACATCTTGGCTCTATACACCACCACAATGAAGTTGGAATGAAACACAATGTGCTTTAACTGCAGACTGTCAGCTTTAATTTGAGAGTATGTACATCTAACTCAGGTGAATGGTGTAGGACTGACAGCAGTTTGTATATATGCCTCCCACTTGTTAAGGGACCAAGGGTAACGGGACAATTGGCTTCTCAGCTTTCCATGGCCAGGTGTGTGATATTCCCTCATTACCCCAATTACAATGTGCAGATAAAAGGCCCAGAGTTCATGTTAAGTGTGCTATTTGCATTTGGAATCTGTTGCTGTCAACTCTCAAGATAAGATCCAAAGAGCTGTCACTATCAGTGAAGCAAGCCATCATTAGGCTGAAGAAACAAAACAAACCCATCAGAGAGATAGCAAGAACATTAGGCATGGCCAAAACAATTGTTTGTTCTCGAAAAGAAAGAATGCACCGGTGAGCTCAGCAACACCAAGAGACCACAGAAAACAACTGTGGTGGATGACCAAAGAATTCTTTCCCTCATGAAGAAAACGCCCTTCACAACAGTTGGCCAGATCAAGAACACACTCTAGGACATAGGTGTATGTGTATCAGAGTCAACAATCAAGAGAAGACTTCACCAGAGTGAATACAGAGGGTTTACCACAAGATGTAAACCATTGGTGAGCCTCAAAAACAGGAAGGCCAGATTAGAGTTTGCCAAACAACATCTAACAAAGCCTTCACAGTTCTGGAACAAGATCCTATAGACAGATGAGACCAAGATCAACTTGTACCAGAGTAATGGGAAGAGAAGAGTATGGAGAAGGAAAGGAATTGCTCATGATCCTAAGCATACCACCTCATCAGTGAAGCATGGTGGTGGTAGTGTCATGGCGTGGGCATGTATGGCTGCCAATGGAACTGGTTCTCTTGTAATATTGATGATGTGACTGCTGACAAAAGCAGCAGGATGAATTCTGAAGTGTCTCGGGCAATATTATCTGCTCACATTCAGCCAAATGCTGCAGAACTCATTGGACGGCGCTTCACAGTGCAGATGGACAATGACCCAAAGCATACTGCAAAAGCAACCGAAGAGTTTCTGAAGGGACAGAAGTGGAATGTTATGCAATGGCCAAGTCAGTCACCTGACCTGAATCCCATTGAGCATGCATTTCACTTGCTGAAGACAAAACTGAAGGGAAAATGCCCCAAGAACAAGCAGGAACTGAAGACAGTTGCAGTAGAGGCCTGGCAGAGCATCACCAGGGATGAAACCCAGCATCTGGTGATGTCTATGCGTTCCAGACTTCAGGCTATGATTGACTGCAAAGGATTTGCAACCAAGTATTAAGAAGGGAAAGTTTGATTTATAATTATTATTCTGTCCCATTACCTTTGGTCCCTTAACAAGTGGGAGGCACATATGCAAACTGCTGTCAGTCCTACACCGTTCACCTGAGTTGGATGTACATACCCTCAAATTAAAGTTGACAGTCTGCAGTTAAAGCACATTGAGTTTGTTTCATTCCAACTCCATTGTGGTGGTGTATAGAGCCAAAGATATTAGAATTGTGTCAATGTCCCAATATTTTTCGACCTGACTGTAAGTGCAAACATACTGACAAGCACCCTCATTGCAATCACATAAACTGTGGAGGGGGGAGTGGCGTGACATTTTATATAAAATATCCTTTCCAAGGCCATCAAGGTCATCAAGGACTGTCTCTGTGTTCTTTGCACATACATGAATCAGAAATAATTTAGCATCCTAAATATGTTGATAATCATTGAATAAATAACACAGACTTTTACCTCATCCTCTCATAACTACTGAAAAAAAAAAATAGAGCAGAGTTCTTGGTTTCATCTTTTCTTGATGACTTCTTTGGGTAGCACATTCTTGCTGAAAATGCTAGATTACATTACAGGTTTGTAGTAAACAACAGGTTGTTGAACCCCAAAGGCATTTTAGCGCTTGGAAATTCTGCAAAACTTTTGTGGATTGTGTAGAGTTAGATAGAATGAAATCTTTTTAATTGGGAGTTTGGGCTGAGAAGAAAATCTGCAAAGACCTTTGGGGAGGGATGAACGGATGGCATACTGCTTTTTAAACTTCTGCATAGCCTGCCATTCTTCCCAGTGCTTTCCTTACCTCCCCTTGTGAAGCCAAGGACTTCACTGGTGGTCTCTAAGGGGAAACACTATTCCTGAAAGAGCAGAGAGAAATGGGCCAATTGGATATGTTATACCTGAAACCAAGGACATGAGTAACAATAACTATCCAACCAGCCTATCCTCTTGTTCAGACCTTTCCTAACACTTCCTTCCTGTTAGTCTTTCTTCAAAACCATTTCTGAGAGGAAGAGGCATGACTGGTCCTTGTCTCAGATAGAATATAAATATTTCAATCCAGATGCAGGTCACTAGAAACCAGTTTTTCTGTATTGGAATGTAAAATTTTATAAGAATCAAAGACTAAACTTAGCTACTAACTCCATCCCTTACAGAAAGTCAACAGACAATAAGGACTTGATGATGGAAATTCCAAAATTCTGTATCCAAAATATTTGCATTTTTACAAATGTGATTTTGCAAGAGCATAATTTTTATTTTAAAATTATCTATCTGGATCTTTCTGTCTACTGCCCCAAATCAGCAAAAGCTGTCTTCCAATAACAGATATCTGGCCCACAACATGCCTGACATCATGACTTAGTTGCCAAAATCATACTGGAAGCTTTGCCAGAAGTTTGGGTTCAAATATAGCAAAAATTACTGAGAACACCAAACTGACAAAGTTCTTGAAAATGAACAGGTTGAGATCTTGTAGGACTTTTGAATCCAAACAGACAAGACATCTGGTCCACAACATTGAGCGATTGTGGAAAAAGAAATCAATGGTTGTACCAATAGTAATAGTACCGCTTGGAGCAATACCAAAGGTCTGCCTAGATACATGGAAATTTTGAACTTATGAGACCTGAATATTCTTCCTTTGCAAAAAACCCCACCTTATTCAGAATTGCCTATATACTCAGACGTTAACAGCTCTAAAGTTCTTGGTTAGGACTTGAACTGTTAAGTTTTTACCAGTCTCAGACTGTGAATCAAATTGAATATTAAATCAATAATAACAATAACAATTCCCAAACTGTGAATCAAACTGAAGATTAACCATAATAATGCAAATTAAATTCAAAATTTCAAAACAGCTTCATATTGTTTTGTTTACATTTTTACAGAAATGGTTCCAAAGCAGCAGTACATTCTTGCCTCTCTTACTTACTCTCTACCAATACAAGAGCAAGAAAAGGATAAAATATGTCAAGGCAAGTGGTTGAAACTTACCTGTTTGAAAAAAGAATGGTTCAGCAATGCATTTGCACTTGGCCTGTATATGAAAAAAAAGCAATTGTACATCAGCATGTAAAAGTTGCAGAAATTGGAGAAACTTCTCCCTTCAGAAAATACTCCTTTTTTTCTTTTTTCTTTTTTTTTTGCATGAATGTATTGGAGCTTTTGTAGGAAGAAAAGAAGTTGTCTCAGGGAGCAGCAGTGAATACTCTGCTGTGACTAAGCCAGAGAAAAGCAAAATAAGAGACTTCCTTCGGTTTTGGAAACCCAATGTTATGTTAGCAGTTGTTGCCTGGCAGTATGTTATTTGCCCTCAAGTGGTAGAATGAATAAAAGAGCAAATGGTATCACGAGAGCCCTTCATTCAAGCTCACATGCTGATTGAATAAGCAACTTTTTCCTAAACATAGTGCTTACAAGACGTTCTTGTCCAGACCCCAGAGGAAGAGTGATATTTAGCCTCATCTGCTGATAGCAACCTGACCAATGTTTACCTTTCACATTAGACTGACAATAAGGAATGAGTACTATCCACAAGTTAGCTTTGAGCCAGGCACTGTCTCATATTAGCAAAAATCTATACATCATATAAACTAAGAGATTTATGTTGAATGGAGGCAATCAAGTAGCTCAATTCTGAGTTTATTTAATTACCAAACCACCTGATTTGAAAAGGGATTCATTTGAAAATTCTATAATCAGTGGGACAAAATATCATGCATGGAATGCATATGAACACCTAATTTCAGCAAGCCAATAGCAGTAAAATTTCACCCCTGGAAAATGGCTTTAGTTGGCATTGGCTCTTGGAGTTTTGAGCAAATTTCAGGAAACAAAACATCACTATGTTGTTTGGCTCCCTTGTGATATACTAATATTTATTCTTCTCTTTGAAATATTTTGTTAAATTTATTCATGAAGGAAATCAGACTGCATTGGCATAGGGCTTGGGTATATGAGAGATCACCTATCCTCAACTGTTTCTCCCCATCAGATGGGAAGCATCCAGAATAGTGGATGCTTTCCAGGTTCCCTCTAGTAAATATTGTCATATTGTGGGAACAAGGAAGCCTGTCTTCTCTCTTGTGTTCCCTACCCAGAAATTCTCCCAGGAATGCAGCCAGTGCTCTCCCTTATGGGGATCTGAAAAGCTCTGAAAACTTATGGTTAATGTGTTTATGGGGCCCTATTGTGGCTTTTGCCATTGTTATGATCGCTTCAGTTTGGGCTGCCTAAATTGGTGCAGGTTTTCAAGTGATGTTTTTGTTCTTGGATTTTGCAAGCTGCTCATTGGACAGCTGCAAAAAAATTAAATAAATAAATAAATCGGGGAAACCCTGTGCTCATGCTTATTTGATGGTTTTAGTGTATGCATGCACACTGTTAGTGCAGTTATAGACTGATGTACTTGTTAATTCTCTTTGCTGCAAAACTGATTTAACAATTTACTGCAATTCTTGATCCTTTAATTGTAAAAGTGATCATTTTTTTCAATTCATGGTGATGATTTTTATGACTGTTGGTGCTGTTGAACACTAATGAGTTTTTAAAGATATGAGCGCAGGCAGTTCAGATCTTAAAGTTTTTTGGATGGGCCCTTCTGAATTGCAACCAAATAACACATTGTCTTTCTTTTTACTAATGCAGCAAGATTTTTAGTGGGGAGGAGAACCCTACTTTTTTAAAGGGGAGGAGAAGGAGAAAATAATTTTAAAAATATTTTTGAAGTAATTTCTATCTGATTGAACTGCTCAGTCCATTTTCTGCCAAACTGGTATAGCTTGTCTTAGAAGGAGCTGAAAGAAATGTAGGAAATTAACATATTCTTTTAAAAAGAACATAAATTCTAACCCTTTTTAAAATCTTTTCAATAAACATACCCCAAGGGAAATTATGCTTTAAAGTTCTTTGAGGTAACAATAAACTGTATCCATTTTTTCTAAAGAAAATACGTTAAAACTTCAAAAAAATGTCTTTGGATGATTTTTTTCTTAAAAGTTGGTTAGTTGGCAGCAGCACAGACTACAATGTCATGTAGACTTGGCATTGCATGAAAAGAAGGAGCCAAAGGATTTATTTTGCATTTCCACTTTTTTACCATTGCTGAAACAATCAGAAAAAAGGTTTTCTCTTTACCTGCATCACTAATCTGAACCTACTTGCTTTTTCATTTTTCAAGTTCTTTATCTGTCAAATTCATAATTCCATTGATATTTTCACTATACCTCAAATCTGGGTTCCTTTGCAAGCACTGCTCTACAAAGTTGTGAAAATATGATGAGAAAGTACGGTGGTAAGGATGCAGTGCTGCTTCACCGTTAGAGGCTCTAGCATTGCTGGCTGCCATGCCTTCTCCAAGACTACTGCTAGCCCCAGAGCGTGATGGCTTCATAGTCAGCTCCTCTGGAGGGATAGTGGTTGTGTCTAGTAGACAAGGGACAGTTCCATTGAGTTTCTCCAAAAGCATCTGAAGCATGAGAACAAAATGTTTGGTGAAAAATATCACATTACTGTACATAATAATTCTAGTGGTTTTGCTGTCATATATACAGTCAGGGACTGAAGTGAAAGGGAAACAGAAAAATCTCCTACTTGTGTTGCAGGCATATCTTTGAATGGAACATGGCCATTTGCTAGCTCACAGGCTGTTATTCCTACACTATAGATATCAGATTTTGCATCATAGCCTTGCAGGTTCTAAAATCAGAAAAGCAAAACAATATTGAATTATAAACGTTATTCAATGAAATTTAAATTGAAAAATACACAAGCTAAGCATATCGTAAGTACCCCCAAATCAATCCGTTCATCAATCAGACAATGCTTTTATTGCAGCATCAATGTCAGACAAAAAGTTTTCTTAAGAATAAATAAAAGATACTGAAACTTCTACAGTCAGAATACAAGTAATTTTAAAGACATTATCTGAAGCTGTTCAGAAATAAATTGTAAAATAGATGGTGAAAATGTATGCCATGCACACTTAAAGGCTGAGAAGCATAATACCAAGAAAATTAACATACCTGCTGCAAGACCTCTGGACTAAGCCATGGAAGAACTTTGATGCTAAATTTGGGAAAATCATGAACTACTTTGAGACGCTGACCATGGCTGATCATACTGAGGTTACTGCGCAAGCCAGAAAGATATACTTTTCCATCTGCAGATATCAGGATATGACTGGCTTTCACACTCCTGCATGCAAAAAGGACAGAGAGAAAACAACCACAAACCCCCATCCATTCAAACTAAATCCATTTTATACTGAGAAACAAAATCTCTGGAATTTGAGACAGAAAGTATTGTTGACAAGTTCAGCAAATATTTGCGCCGTGGCAATACTAATCTGAACAAAAGGCCAAAGCTGGAAATTATTTTACTAGTTAACATTTACAATTATCTTTCTTACCTATGAACATAACCCATATGGTGTATATAATCAAGAGCTTTCAATACCCCTTGAAGGATGTAAGCCATAGCTAATTCACTCATACCATCCATAAAATGTGTACGTATTAAATCTTTAGCAGAACCTTTAAAAAGAGAATAAAATATTATGATTTGATACAGTCCAGAAAATCTTAATAGACATATCTTCTATTATCTATAAAAATCAGAAGAGTGAGAAGCCATTAAATGTGAACTTGTAATTCTACTTCACAAAAGACTAAGATTTCTCGTTCTTTATGAAGGCTATTTTCTACATCAGCACTGGTGAGAAACCAGAGACTTTCAGAAGATCAAGAACCAATGGGATATAAAATCTACTGCTGGACTAAATTTAGGAAGATGGAGGTTCAAATTACTACTTAGTTATGAAGCTAAGCTTTGTGAATTTGGACTCGTCACTATTACACTAACATTACTGTTCAAAGTAATTTTTCGAATCAAAAGAAGGAAAGAAGTATGTACATTGAAATTAGGTACTTAGAAAACATGTAACATTTATATTTAATCATTTGGTATGATAGTTAGAATATATTTTCTCTGGAAAGTTCATGTGCATAATTCTCCCAAGTATAGATGAAAATGGAGGAGCTGCAGTTGTCCTTAATAGATCTTCTTTCTCCATACTAACAACAAAAGAATAACTCTTCTTGTTTCCCTCAATCTAACCTATTCCACTCTCCTACTGCCAGTCAGCTTTGGAAGCCATACTAGGCTGGAAGTTTCTGCACTGCCACTTTCTCATGTGTGGGAAAGTAGGAGGGGGAATTTAGTAGAGGGGCCCATTAGAGACAACATTCTTCCTGCCGGTCAAGTCGGGCCAGGATTGCATCTGGAGAAGGAGTGGTCGGAGTGATGTCTCGAGGTGGGACGGTTGGCGATTAAAGCATGTGATCGGCAGAGGGGTCAGGAGGATGGTTTTGGAGTTTGTCTTACTGAGGGAAAACCCGGATCTCTCAGATTCGGATTTCCCCAGTTGTGCTAGTTTACCTATCCTAGTAAAAGAACTTTGAAAGATGCATGCTTCAGAGTTTTACTTGAAGAGGGGGTTTTCTGGAACGCTGACATTGTCAATGTGATTCACAACCAGGACCTTCTTACTCTGGATTACCAAAAAGAGACTTTGTATCTCTGGTAATACAGGGCGTTCTGTTTTTGCATGCACTGCTTTAGAAATATCTGTATTTTAAAATTTCAACAAAAAAAATAATAATCTGCTATCAACGTACATTAATTTGAATTAACTTAATAATTAGTTCAACAATACAATAAAACACAAATTAACATAAAATCAATATAACTATGTTTAGGCAATTAATGACCAATCTAATATATGGAATAGAAACATAGCTTTATGGGCCTTTAATTTTATTTTAATGCTGCCACTAATTACTATCAATTTTTTTTTTAAATTTGCATTTATATCCCGCCCTTCTCCGAAGACTCAGGGCGACTTACACTATGTTAAGCAATAGTCTTCATCCATTTGTATATTATATACAAAGTCAACTTATTGCCCCCAACAATCTGGGTCCTCATTTTACCTACCTTATAAAGGATGGAAGGCTGAGTCAACCTTGGGCCTGGTGGGACTTGAACCTGCAGTAATTGCAAGCAGCTGCTGTTAATAACAGACTGTCTTAGCAGTCTGAGCCACCAGAGACCCATTTAAATAATCAATGCCTGAATATGCTTTCATTACATCATAAAAAAAATTCTGTGTGAAAAAGCAGGAAGATTCTTTCTATTCTTACTTACCATATGCCATGAATGATGTAACAACCCATAGTTCATTGTCAGCTATGAAGGCTGCTTTATATGGCACTAAGTTGGGGTGGCTGAAGAATTTTGAGACATGAAGCTCACCCTGAAATCCAAAATGTAACAAGATATTATTGGCAAATCAGATGTGAGATTTGGAATAAGATATGACAATCCAGAGGGAATTAAATAATAATTAGCAATAAAATATATTGGCAATCACAGTTCATGGAGACTTTAGTGACTAAAAGCAGAGGGAGGAAGTACTACTGAATTGAATAAAATATTATATTTTTTTTCAGTAATATTAAATTGGCCCCTGTGAGAACAGAATACAGGACCAAATGGCTTCATTCATAATAATTCTTATCTTGTACTGTACAATTGACATATATTAAGCTTGGTAAGAACTAAGAACACTTCTAGGAGGGACCAACCAAACAAATTTGGCATGATTGCTAGCTTTACCTGCAAAAAGGCTACCATCTCATTGGTGCAGGCTTCTAAGTTGACTCTCCGGACAGTGACAAATTCCCCACTTGGTTTATATTGTGCCAGATTCACAGTCATTAATTCCTCAAAACCTTTTCCTGAAAAAAAATATGTAGCACTTTTACAATACTATTTCAATCAAAATGAGACATTTAACATCTCAAACATTTTTTTTGCACTTATCCATTTTGAAGGTTTTAGTTATGGTAGAATTCAGGGAAGTCATCTCCTTAATAGAGTAAGAGTTGGAAGGGACCTTGGAGGTCTTCTAGTCCAACCCCCTGCTTGGGCAGGAAACCCTGCACAGGGTTCAGATAAATGGTTATCCAATCTCTTCTGAAAAACTTCCAGCATTGGAGCATTCACAACCTATGAAGGCAAGTTGTTCCACTGATTAATTGTTCTAACTGTCAGGAAAATTCTCCTTAGTTCTAAGATGCTTATCTCGTTGATTAGTCTTCATCCATTGCTTCTTGTCCTGCCCTCAGGTGCTTTGGAGAATAGCTTAACTCCCTCTTCTTTGTGGCAGCCCCTGAGATATTGGAACACTGCTGTCATGTCACTCCTAGTCCATCTTTTCATCAAATTGGACATACCCAGTTCCAGCAACCGTTCTTTATATGTTTTAGCCTCCAGTTCCCTATCATCTTTGTTGCTCTTCTCTGCACTATTTCTAGATGTCTCAACATCTTTTTTACATCGTGGCAATACTTGGCCACACTTGGAATACTAGATTTATTCCAAGTGTGGCCTTACCAAGGTATTATGAAGTAGTATTAACACTTTACGTGATCTTGAGTCTATCCCTCTGTTTATGCAGCCTAGAACTGTGTTGGCTTTTTTGGCAGCTGCAGCACACTGCTGGCTCATATTTAAATGATTGTTCACAAGGACCCCAAGATCCCTCTCCCAGTTACTACTATTGAGCAAGGTACCACATATGCTGTATCTGTGCATTTTGTTTCTCTTGCCTAAATGTAGAACCTTACTTTTTTCACCACTGAATTTCATTTTGTTAGATAGTGCCCAATGCTCCTTTCAAGAACCTTCTGTATTTTAAACCTATCTTCTGGAGTATTGGCTATTCCTGCTAGCTTGGTGTCATCCTCAAATTTGAAGAGTTCCCCATCTATCCCCTCATCCAACTCATTGATCAAGATGTTGAAGAGTACTGGGCCTAAAACAGAGCCTTGGGGGTACCCCAATGCATACTTCCCTCCATGTAGATGCAGTTCCCTTGAGGACTATACATTGAGTGCGGTTGGTCAGCCAGTTACGAATCCATATGGTGGTGATAACATCTAACCCACAGTAGTAGGCTATGGTCTACTTTATCAAATGCCTTACTAAAATCCAAGTAAATTATATCGATAGCATTCCTCTGTATTACTAATTTTGTCACTTTGTCAAAGAATGCAATAAGATTAGTCTGGCATGATATGCTTTTGACAAACCAATATTGGCTTTTGGTTACTACTTTGTTTGATTCTAAGTATTCGCTGATTCGTTGCTTGATTATCTTTTCCAGAATCTTCCCTGGTATTGAGGTCAGGCTGATAGGTTTGAGGTTTCCTGGATCCATTTTTCCCCTTTTTTGAAGATGGGAACTACATCAGCTCTTTTTCAGTCCTCTGGCTGCTCCCCGGTGCTCCACGATCTTTGAAAGACGTAGTTCAGTCTGCCAGTTTGTTCAGAACCTTGGGGTATAATCTATCTGGTCCTGGTGATTTGAACTCATTTAGGGTAGACAGGTGCTCACCTACCATTTTCTTGCCCATTTTAATTTGTGTTCCTACTCTGTTTTTTGTGGTGCTGTTTTTGATAGGTTGGACTGTTTTTTCCCTTTGTGTAAAGACAGATGCAAAAAAGAGTTAAGTAGTTCTGCTTTCTCCCTGTTGCTTGTCACCTTCTTGCCACTTTCTCCCAGCAATGGATTAATTTTTTCCTTGACTTTTTTCTTGTTTTTAACATGTTGGAAGAAGCTTTTTTTTATTTTTTAACTTTTGTCGCAAATTCTTAGTTCATTGTGAGTCTTAGCTTCCCTCACTTCATCTTTGCAGGCGCGGGCTATTTACTGATATTCTGCCTTAGTTATGTGCTCCTCTTTCCACTTTTAATGCTTGTCCTTTTTGTCTTTCAATTTGTCAGTTCTTTATGCAGCCATGTGGTTTTTTTTGAGACCTGTTATTTTTCTTCTTCATTGGTATTGTGCTAGACTGGGCTTTTATAATCTCACTTTTCAAAATTTCCCAAGCTTCTTGAATTGTTTTCCCCTTAAGGATTCTCATCCATGGAATCCTTCCCAAGTTCTCTCTAAATTTATTGAAATTAGCTCTCTTAAAGTCCAAGGCTCTAGTTTGACTTGGTTCTATTGCTTGTGCTTGCATAATGTTGAATTCCAATATTGCATGATTACTACCCCCTAAGGTTCCTATAACTTCAACACCTTCTATCATTTAATCTCCGTTAGTGAGAATTAAGTCCAATATGGCTGATCCCCTTGTTCCCTTCTCTACTTTTTGGGAAACAAAGTTGTCTGCTAGGTTTGTCAGGAACCTGTGGGATCTTCCACTTGGTGCAGAGTTTGTCTCCCAGTTGATGTCAGGGTAGTTAAAATCCCCCATTACTATTGTGATGTGCTTCCTGCATTCTTTAGTTAACTGATTAGCAAACAGTTCATCTATTTCCTCCCTTTGATTGGGTGTCCCATAGTATACACCTATGGCAATATCATTTTTTCCTCTTTAATATTGACCCAAATGCATTTAAGACAGTTTGTCGTTGTTGTGTTCTACTTCTGTAGAGATGCAGTTATTTCTTAGATATTGTGCAACTCCACCTCCTCTTTTATTTGGTCTATTTCTTTTAAATAATTTAAATCCCTCTGGCCGTATGTTCCATTTGAGGATTTTATCCCACCAGGTTTCCGCAATGGCAACAGTATCATATCTGCCCTCATTTACTTGAATTTCTAACTCTCCCTGTTTATTCCTCAATTATTTATTCCTAATTTATATTTTAAAACTCATTTTTTCAATCACCTTTTTGTTAATGTTAAGTCATTCATTTATATATTTTTCATTACTTTAATTTGTTGATTTTAGTTAAAAAGGTAAATCGATAATTGTAGAATAAAACAAATTCTCAATACTCTCCTAGTTGTCCACATTTTTCTTCCTATTCATTTCTTCTTTCAGCTTGGGGTCACTTACACTTCAGTATTCTTAATTTTCTGTCTTTTTTTTTTTTTTTGGTAACATTTTAATTTTATTCAAAAGATTGAAATCCAATATAAAAAAAATATGAACAGAGACCAAAAAAAACCCTGGGTTGTCAGCTTTAGTTCAGTATTTTTAACTACTGAGTCATTATGCCCTCTATGTACTCAAAGTAAGAGATGTATTAAAAGATAATTGTGTGGCACTTGGTAGCTCATAATCCCAACACAGTTTTTCCCTCATTTTTTTCCTTTTTCCTTGTCAACTAATGTAGGGATAGGGGGCATTAGAATACTATCTTGATAGTCTTGATTACAATTACTAAATAATTTCGTGTTCTTTCAGAGATAGAAAGATATTTACAACAACAAAATATTTGTGAGCTTACAGAAAACCAAAGAGAAGAACTGAATCAATTAATTACTTCAGAGGAAATTTTGTTAGCAATTAAACAACTTAAAATCGGTAAAGCACCAGGAACAGATGGTTTAACAGCTGTTTATTATAAAAATTTACAAAATGAGATGGTTGAACCACTTAAAGAGTTATTTAATAAAATTCAAATGGGAGGAGATGTTCCCCCTTCATGGAGGACAGCCTTTATTTCGTTAATACCGAAGGAAGATCGAGATGGTATTAAAGCAGAGAATTATAGGCCTATATCACTTTTAAATACTGATTACAAGATATTTACCAAGATACTTGCTAATAGATTAATGCCAGTGATGAATCAAATAATTCATAATGATCAGTCAGGATTTATTAAGGGTAGGCAGATGAGATATAATGTGAGGCAAATCGTAAATTTACTTGAATATTTGGAACAAAACAATCAAGTATCAGCGGCATTCCTTTTTTTGGATGCTGAAAAAGCTTTTGATAGATTGGATTGGCAGTTTTTGTTTAAAGTAATAGAAAAAAATGCAATTTGGGGATTATTTTATCCATGCAATTAAAGCAATATATCAGAAGCAAACAGCACAAATAATAGTAAATGGTGGGTTAACGGAAACTTTTAAAATTGGGAAAGGGACGAGACAGGGATGTCCCTTGTCCCCACTACTTTTTATTTTAACTTTAGAAATTCTTCTGAATAAAATACGTGGTTCCGATCGAATAAAGGGAATTAGAGTTAAACATCAAGATTACAGATTAAGAGCTTTTGCAGATGACCTGGTTGTTACTGTATCTCAACCAATATACTCAGTAACTGGTTTAAAAGATATAATTGGTCAGTATGGCAAAGTATCTGGATTTAAGGTGAATCAGCAAAAGACAAAGATGATAACTAAAAATATGAATATACAACAAAAAGAAGAGTTAGAAAGAACTACAGGTTTTGAAATTGTTAAAAAGGTTAAATATTTAGGAATATATATTACAGCTTCAAATGTTAAATTATACAAAAATAATTATGAGGTATTGTGGCAGAAGGTATGGAAAGAAATGGAGAGTTGGAAGAAGTTACAACTATCTTTGCTGGGAAGAATAGCGGCTATAAAAATGAATGTTTTGCCCAGGTTTTTATTTTTGTTTCAAATGATACTTAAGAATGATATTAAATTACAGGAATGGCAAAAGGGGATTAATAAATTTGTATGGATGGGCAAAAAACCAAGAATAAAATTAAAAATAATGCAGGATATAAGGGAAAGGGGGGGTCTTAAAATGCCTAATTTAAAATTGTATTATGAAGCAGTTGTCTTATCATTAATTACTGATTGGATTAATTTAACTGAGGAAAGTGTTTTGAATATAGAAGGTTATGGTTTGTTATATGGGTGGCATGCCTATTTATTATATGATAAGAAAGTAGATAAAATATTTAAAAATAATATAATTAGAAATGCATTATTGAGGGTTTGGAGGAAATATCAATATAAATTAGATGGAAAGATTCCAATATGGGCAATCCCGAGACATATGATAAAAAATATAAATATATATCAAAAGATGGAGGTAGTTACCTATAAAGAACTTCTTTGTATGGAAAAGGGGGAATTACAATTAAAATCTAGAGAAAAGATGGGGGAAGAAGGGAAAAATTATACATGGTTCCAATATGGACAATTACAAGCTAGATGGAAATTAGATCAAAAAATAGGTGTTAAGCAAATTGAGGATAATTTGTTAAAACAAATGAGAGATCAAGGTCAACAGCATATTAAGAGGTTGTATAATGTATTAGTAGAAATAGACTCAGAGACTGAATTGGTTAAGGATTGTATGATTAAGTGGGCACAAAATTTTCAGCAACCAATAATGTTGGAAACTTGGGAAAGAATTTGGGTGAGGAATGTTAAATTTACACAAGCGCAAAATATGAGAGAAAATTTTATAAGATGTTTTATAGATGGCATTTAGACCCCAAAAATTGTCATGTATGTATCCTAATGTACAGGCTAAATGTTGGAGATGCGATTGTGAAGATGCCACTTATTACCATATATGGTGGACTTGTAAAAAGTTAAAGCATTTTGGATTAAAGTATGGTGGATCATGCAGAATATTTTGAAAAGAAGATTAAGTTTACCCCGCAGTTCTTACTAGGAATAATTATGGATTGTACAGCTATAGAGACTAAATTGATTTTGAACTTAATAACAGCCGCAAGACTTTTGATTGCTCAATATTGGAAGAAAGAAGAATTACCTACAATTGAAGAATGGACACTTAAAGTATCAAATCTGGCAGAAATGGCAAAAATCTCTGCTTACTTGAAAGACTATACACAAGAAAAATATATTTTAGAATGGAAAATGTGGATTGATTATATTCAAAATAAGTATCAGATAAAAAAATATCGAATAGCATATGAGTAAATTTAGGAAATATTTTGTATTAGATATATTTCTGAAGGAGAGGGGAATTGAGAGTGTGATTAAGTGTGGAGAGACTAGAGATTATAATTTAGGAATTATTTTAGATTATGATTGTTAGTTTTGATACCCTGCATTTTGTTCTGGGAAGTCGGGGGGGGGGGGTAAGGGGGAGGGGAATTGGGGGGTTGAGGCTAGAGATGGAGTGATGGTTAATGTACAGGGATTATTGAAGATGTATAAATATAATTAATGTAGGGTTGGGTCTGCCCAGTTGCCATTTTAGAACGGTGGGGAGGGAGAAAAGAGAGAGTAGGAGGTAGGAAAGAGGAGAAGAGGAAGGAAGAGGGGTAGAAGAGGGAGAAGGAAGGTGGAGGGTGGAGGGAGGAGAGGATGTAGATAAGAGAAGGAGAGGAAGGTCTGGAAAGTAAAAGAAGATAAAAGAGGGAAGAGTGTTAAAAAGTGGGGTGGTGACTGGGCAGGCCCGACTAATTGTATATAACTGTACATTGAATGAATTGTTCGACATGATCGTAAAAATAAAACTTTTTTATGGAAAAAAATAATAATAATTTCGTGTTATTACCATGCAGCCTAATTTAGTGGAATTAATTTAAAATATCTGAGGAGAAAGTAAGTCACCTAACCTTGTCTTTATAACAAGTTTGCGATTACAGTGGTCAACATTACCTATTATGGTCAGTAACTCATAACAACTGATGTCAGGCAAGTAACTGCTCATGGTGTCCCTCTTTGGGGAAGATGTTATTGACTCTGAACTTGCCTCATTGGTCTAGAAGATAAAAAGTAAGATATGGAAAACAATATTGCATATATTTCGCACTATTTATACCAGTAGACAGAAAACACATCCTTTGCTGAAGGTGGTATCATCTCTAAAATGTAATTTTTGGAAAATTAGCTGTAAAATTCTATCCAAGTCTTTATACAATGTTTGACAGTATTTCTTGCTGAATCTGTCACATGTCGCATTTGTTCTTCTTCAAAATTGTTACTTCTAAATAGACATACACATCTTTATTATTGCTCAAAACATGCAATTCAATATTTCTAGGTATATATTTGTAACCCCGGGGTTGACATATTATATAGCTTTCAAGAGCACCAGAACAATTTTTCCGCTCAGTTCTGCAGAATATTTCAAGTTCAAACTTTAGCATATCAAGATAAAATTATTCAGAAACCAGGATATAGAAGTTTCTCAGTGTAATGTAGGAAGATCACTAACCTCAAAGCTGACCATTCTCAGCTAGATGGATCAATAGATTAGGAGATTCTATCACTACCTCCAAAATGCTATATTCATTGTCTTTTTTGAAAAGCACAACATATTTTGAGTGCACTTAAGAAATATATAATAGCAATACTTTATTTAAAAAAGAAAGTAAAGAAAGAAAAAGTAAAATACTAGAAAGGAAAACTAGGTTTTGGAGCAAAATAGATATTGCCTAAAAGCTCAATTTAATTTAATAAGCTCAATTTAATAAGCTTTTGAGTAATAATTTACTCAAACTTTACTGCGTCTAATAAGGTTTAATCTGGTAAATATATGTTCAATGCCTGCCTAAAACTCTTTTAAAATGTAGTATTCACACTAAACAAATGTAATTCAACTTTTGTGCTGCACAAAATAATAAAAATAGCACATTGTTATTTACAGAAGAATATTGTTTCCAGTTAAATCTGTTAGCCCTTACAAAACATCATAAACTAATTTCTAAATTGTCACGCAAAAAAAAGTAACTGCTTGAAAAATTCTATTCATGCAGAAGAAAACTACTAAGCCTGATGTTTTACAAACATATTAAAAAGTTTGAAATTAAAATTTTACTTGTGATATAAGTCCTCCAAATAAATCAAACTACACTGTTCCCCAAGGATTTCAACACTGGATCATTTTTGGTGTAAAATGGCAAACAATAAGCAAAGGAAGTATCAGCTTTTTATAGAATAAATTTGGTTGAATTTGTTTTGATAAAACTTGTTTGGAAAACGTGATGTAGCACAAGCAACTAATGCACTGGAAATACCAGATCAAAAGCTAGGGAAAAAATGATACACATTTGTGATTTTTAGGACTGGCTAAATCTTCAGGATCATCTCTCAATTCTCTCCCCCCTCCCTTTGTCTTCCTATAGTTATATTTCCCTCACCTAGATTTTTCTAGCAGTTCCATTATTTCTTACTTCTCTGTAGTCTTGACATATTAAAATGCTCTTTGTTCAAACAATTCCACTTATTGTTACTGTATCATGGAAGATTTCTCTTGAAAAAAATAATGTCTTTTAGAAACTGAAGAGTTATTAAGATTGAACATGCTTTACACTGAACGCTTTGAATTTTTATTGATGACATCTCTACAGCTCGTCACTGATAAAGGAATAATATAGGCAGCTGAAAATAAGGCAGCTAATGGCTTTATGGCAGTGATGGCTAACCATTTTGCCATCGCGTGCCAGGAGGCAGAGGGGGGCTGGGAGGGTCGCGTGCATATGTGCCCACACCCATAATTCTGTGCTCCCCACCACCACTCATGCGACCTCCCCTTCCCCCCCCCGCTCCTGGCACACGATGGCCTGATAGGCCCATTTTTCTCTCTCATCTGGCTCCAGAGCCTCTCTATGAGTCTGGGGAGGGTAAAAATGGCATTTCCCACCCCCCGGGGGCCCTCTGGAGCCCAGAAACTGCCCATTTGCCAACTTCCAGTTGATCAGGAAGTGATGTTTTTTGCTGTCCCCAGCCTCCAGAGACTTCTAGAGAGGCTAAACTGAGTGCAGATTTCTCACATATAGTTCTATATCACTTTTTTGGGAAGAAACCTAACTGAAATCAATAGAATTTCTAAGAAGACAAATCTGAAATTGCACCATAAACTCTTAAGTATTCAGTGTAATTATTAATAAATACACAAGTACTATTCCTAACTATTAACAAAGGAGTTTTTCTGAATCTGACCAGAATTATGAAAAGTTATAGCAGTGTTAATTTGTTTGGTCATACCTTATTTGTATTTGTGTTTTTATTATTTTTAAAGAGATTTAACTATTTCTCTTTTATATTTTACTTTTTAAATAAGCATTATAGTAATTATCAGTATAAAGGAGACTTTATCAGATTAGCCATTTGTGAGTCCAAGATTTTTGAACAGAATAAAATACATGTGCCAATCACCACAACTTTATTTCCAGGGTGAAATCTTGTGTCCACATATATAAAGCTAAAACATTTGATGTTTAAATAAGATAAAATGAAAATAAATTTAAAATGTCTTCAAGGAATAGAATAAATTTCCATGCAATAGGCCACAACACCACAGCCTATGAAAGGCACTTACTTTTCTCCGAGAATCACCCGGAGGCTGCTCTGAAGTAAAGAAATTTATAATTCGACTTTGTTTTTAAAACAGATACTCATTAAAAATAAATCTGAATTAATTGATAAGAAAAAATAACCTCAAAATATCTGGTTCAAATTAACATCTCTGAGCAAACCAGTAAATTCTTGAAAAAAAATGTAACTGTTACGTGATGTAACTGTTAAATTTATTTAATTTATTTTATTTTGTATACAAAATGTATACAAAATATACAAACATGTTCATCTGGATTAAATATATATATTTATATACACCTGTGTTTCCCCGAAAGTAAGACCCTGTCTTATATTTTTTTGAACCCCAAAATAAGCGCTTAGCCTTATTTTCAGGGCAGTCATTATTTTGGGGTGCATGGAGCAAGTCTGGGCCCCTTTTGCCATCTTACCTGATTTCCACCTCTGTCTCCCTAACCCTAACCAGAGGAAATAGCAGGGACCGGCTGCGTTTATGGTTAAATATTTTCGGGGATGGCTTATTTGGGGGGTGGGGGGGCTGGGCTGGGCTTATTTTAGATCATGTGCTCAAAAGCCCAATTGGGTTTATTATCAGGGGATATCTTATTTGTGGGAAAACATATGTAGGTGGGTGTGTAGGAAATTTTGGCGTTTGCCTCCTAATCCAACCTTCTGGAATGGTTAAGTGTCTGTTTACTGTCTTGTATATACCAAAAGCAATAAGCAATACTATCACACCATAGCCTGGGGAAGAAGTTGCAGGTGAGCTACCAAGCAGTCTATCTCTTGAAATTCATTTGTCTCTGATCTGTTTACATGGTTGGAAAGAAGAGAGACTGTCTTTAAAAAATACTTGCTTTTTCTTCCCATCTCAGTCAATTCAGAGAATGTAGTTTAAAGAGAAAGAGATTTCAAGAGAGTAAGCTGTTTGCTCTACTACAGATTGAGAGTAATGTGATTGTGTCAGTAGCCGGAAAGAGTCAGGCAAAGAGATATTGTCTGCAGAATTTGTTTGCTTCCCCTGACACATCCCTCAATGGCAGAGAGATTGAAGAAAAAGACATTTCAATAGAATACTGTAAGCTGTTTGCATAGTGCACCCATAGTTCCAACCTCAAATTACCAGCACAATTACATTACTTTTGATGTACAGAAGTGCAAAAAGCTTACAGTACTTTCTTGAAATCTTTTTCTCTCCAATCTCTTTGTTCTGTGGGAGCAGGCATTAAATCCTCCTGATTTAATTGCCTAAAGGAATCACTTGCTTTCGTTCTACATTCACTCCCAACCCAGAGTACTGCATTCAATGTGTTGAAGAGCAAATTGCTTGTTTTCTTACAATCCCTTTCTCTCCAATTTCTCTACTCTGCAAAGGAGAAAAAAGAAGAAAAAACCCATAGATCAGGTGCAAAACTATGTGTACAGGCTGTAATGGTGATCATATCACTAAGGATGCTATGAAGATCTTGAATTGACTATAAAATTCTTTTTCCAATACTATCATAACTTTGAATGATTGCAGAACAAATGATCAGTAAATGACAAAACACTCCTCACATTTTATTTCCTCTCCATTAAGCACACACATTTTCAAAGTTGCATTCTTTCTTTGAGAGAGAAAATAGTTTAAGGTTTCTGCTTGCAGACTTCAAACACCAAAAAGTAATCCTCATCCTCAATTGAGGAAGAAAGAAAGCTGCACAGAGGAAACATGATGAGAATCCCAAGTTTTTGTCACCGACTTATTAGACACAAGCATGTCTTATATCCACTTTTTATGCATATGTGACTTAGGCTAGGTTGTTGAAAGGAAGTTGTAAGACACCCTAAACCTAACGAAAAAAAGATATTTTGGAAGCTTATCGTGTTCTTCAAATAATAGTAACATTAGGTAGGTTGAGAAGTCCAAATTAATTACATGAAACACCTGCTTCGTAACAGACTCTAGCTTGTCGTTAATAGTTATTAATCTATAAAAAACCCAAGGAAAAGAAAAAGCATCAGTTGTTCCCCAGAATTTAAATTCAATAGTTACAATTTCCAAACCTGGAGATTCAACACTGCTCTTATAGTAGCCACTGGTGGATATATATTTCAAAATCTTGATCTCAATTGGAAAATATAAATTAGTGACTTTGTATCAATTTGTGGCAGTGAAATCCACAATTAAAATATATACTTGGAAACTGCTTTATGAAAGTTATTTTTGTTTGGTCATCTGATTATTTTTATTAAAACCACTTAAGCAGGGGTATTTTCAAACTTTTGGACAGAAAATGTTAGAAAGCATGGCCAGTACTGCTATCATAATTGATAATGAGAAATATCAATTTAGTTCTATTCTCTTCTATAATTTAAACATTAATATATTTAATTGGTTTATAAGACCACTCATCTCAGTACATGACTCTGTGGGGTTCACAACACTAAAACAAATATATATACAAATACAAAACTAATCAACCGAACTCATTCTCTCTTATCATATTTTTTAAAAGTACTCAAAAACGTTTGTTGTTAGGTACATTAATATCTTCCCAACAATACCCAAAACAAATGGTTATTATCACTTTTAGAATTCTAAAGGTTAATGGAAGATACTGATTATCAGGCAGATGTTCTATGATCTACTTGGTAATTTCATTTTTAATTAAGTTTTAGGAACAGCTTCTTAATTTTAATTAAAAACTTTGTAAAATTTATAGACATGACTTATTTCACAAAGTTTGATATATGGTGTTAATGTGAATTATAAACTAACACAGATAACAAAATGTATAGCAATCCTCAATTTAACAATCATTTGTTTAGCAACCATTCAAAATTATAATATCACTGAAAAATAACTTTTGATTTCACTTATGACCATCACAGCATCACAATTGTCATGTGATCAAATTTTTGGTGCTTGGCAGTCACCATGTATTTACAATGTGATTGCCACTTGTAACCTTCCCTGCTGGCTTCTACAAAAGTCAATGGGGGATGCTGGAGTTGCTTAACAATTGCAGTAATTAAACGCTGGCAAAACTGTTATAAAATCAGGTGCGATTCCCTTAAAAAACTCCTTTCTTAGGAATGAAAATTCTGGTTCCAATTGTGGTCGTAAATCAAGGAGTACCTATAAGATACTGCTGTTGATCTAATAGTTGGAGGGAATAATACATAATCCCCAATCCTTGAATATGGTAAGATTGGAGTCCAAGGACTGTTTGGGTTGATGGACTGGAGGTGGAAGGCGAGGCATCTGTTTTCTTGTTTTTAGTTTCATTACAATAGTAAGCTGCCCAGACTTGCTTTTTTTTTTTTTACAAGTGATATAAATAAAGCTTATGAAGGGCATAAATAATTTAATATTAGGGTTTTCTGATCTTCAACAGTTTCAAGTACTCATGAACAAATATCTCCCTTTTCACTATAATGCCCCCTCAGGAAAGAATGTTAGGGGAAATTTCTTTTTTTAATGAATACAGGTAATCCTTGAATTACGAATGTAATAGAGCCTGCCAATTACATTCGTAACGTGAAGATTTATTTGATTGAATCATGTTAAATAAAGGTGATCACTCACCGGCTTCTAAATAAAAGACTTCGACTAATCTGCCATGTGGGTCAGCCTCTTCTCGAAAAGTAAGTACCGCAAAGCCAATGGAAATCGGTTGGGGAGGAGTAAGTGGAATCCGGGATGCTAGCAAAGCGGGCTCAGTCTGTGGAGGCCCAGCAGGATGGGGTGGGGGGAAATAGGCAAGGAACATGTTGCAGCGTCTCTGATTGGTCATAAGGGTGAATGACCACTAGGGTGCTGCAACATGCGTAACTTCAAAACTGAGTGGTAAATACTTTTTTTGAGGGGGTCGTAATTTTGAATGGCCGCTAATTGAACTGTCATAACTGGAGGCATATGTGTTTCCCTCTTTTCTATACTCCTGTTGCCCTTGTTTGAAGACATGATTTTTTCCTACATATTAGGCTAATTGTATACATGTGTGGATTAGCATTTTTCCTGTGCACCTTTAGATGATCAATCCAAGACTTATACCATCTTGCAAAGATCTAAATTATTTTAGAGAAATTCATTAGAAATCAATGGGTTAAGGGATTCCCCTTAATTAAGGGATTCCCAGTGAATGCTGCAATTCATGAGAGATTAATGTCAGAAACCTTGAATTACATCTGCAGATTCTGTAAACAGATACTCATGTGAGGCCAATCTAATTTTGTAACTTTTACAAAAAGAATTCAGGATGGCAGCTTGCAAATACCCAGTTACCTTCATTATACTGAAAAATATGAAACAGGAAAAAAATGAATATCGTTTAAGCACTTACCTCCAAAGAGTTCCAATTCCCTTAAGCCCTCAAAAATAAATTTTTCAGACATCCACCGCTGTAAAAGAAAAACCCCCAAAAGGTAATGTGACATAATTATCGTATTTCGAGAAGTAAAAGGGGGCAAAAACCCCAGTATGATCCCTAAACTTACAATATAACAGCAGAGAAATGCTTAGAGATAACATAGGTCATAATTTGTTTGGCTTTTCTTACAAGTTCACTGGATAAAATGACCCTTCATGGCATCCACTTATAAGACAAATTTGAAGTACTTTTATAAATTCTATACTTTTTCAACAGTCATATTCCAATCACTTTATACAAATGTATATGCATTCTCTTTTAAATTATAACATATTGTAAATTTCAATCTTTTTTAACCAGATATTTTCCCACTACTCCATTGGTATATTATGTCTGAAGTTTTTGGTCTACTTTATTATACAGCCTTTCATGTATTCGTCTTCTGTTTCAAATTTCAATAAAAGTTTAAATATTTTAGTAATTATATTTCATTCTTTGGCAGTAGTTTAAGTTAAAATTCTGTCTTCTGCTACTCAATTCCAAATATTCATTTATTCATTAATAAGGCAACTATTTATTTATTTAAGAAATTTATACAGCTGCTCAACTCATACATTTTTTGGTGGATTACAACATTAAAAAAATGCAGGGCAAAAATCCCATACAATCCCATCTTTTCTCCCCACCCCACCCCCATTGCAACCAATACAATGATACCAACTATTTATTTATTTAAAAATGTCATATTATCTACTTTAAATCTTTCTCTTAATTGTGTAGATGGAAAATACTGAAAACTAAATCCTTCTGTAGTCAATTGCTTTCTTGATTTCATCTTATAGGCTCCATGTTCCTGTTATAACAACTCTAGATAAATTAACCATTCTTTACATACTGTTTCTTTTCTATAAAATGCTTTTTGTGCTGAGATCTATAAAGGCATTTTTAGGCTTATGGAACAGCCTTTATATCTGTTCAATAGCCTCAATATGGCATTTCTATTATTTCTTCCCAAACTTAAAATTAGTTGCTTCTACCTATTCAATTTGTTTTCCATTTTCACAGTCTTTGTTAATATCGTCTTTGCTATTTTTAAAGCAACACCCCAAAATTCTTAATTTTTCCTTTAATATTTCTATTCCTTCCAGAGGATCTTCCAAAATTAATTTTGATTGCTCAAAATAACACAACTACATGGTATGTTGGGTTAGTAGCTCAATCCTATCATTACCAGAACAGACTAAAATGTATCTATAGAAGTATAAATAACTAGAATTACATTATTTGTGATTGTATGAATCCCCCCACCACCCCAAAAAAGAGAAGACAACACTTTCTCGTTAAATTTTGTTGAAAGTGATTGACACTCACCCTAATTAGTTCTGGTTTACTTACAAGGAAAGACATGGAATCCACACGTGACAATGCTACTCTTCAGGCATGAAATTTTTAAAGTATCCTAATAGAAAGAAAAAAAAAGCAAGAGAGGTATCTCAAAAAACTGAAAACAAATATTTCTACCAAAGTTCTTACTGTTTTGCTTCATTTAGCTAAGTTAATTAGCTGTATTAAGTGAACTGGATATTTTTTACTCTAAAAGTTAAAACAAAAATTACCCAAATAGAACCTATTATGGAAATATATCATTCTCTTGAATTGTACAGTTCATTTAACATATTGCAGGAATTAAAAAAAACAACCCAGACCTGGCGACTTTTATTAATTACATCAGTATTATTTACATTATTGCCTATAATGGTAGAAGACAGCCATACTTGCATTATTCCTAAGTCAACTTATTGAAAGGAAAGATGGAGTTAAAGTACAGTATATTCAAAAACATGATTTATAAAGAATGGCTGAAGAGAGTTTAAGACTATGATGGAAGTCTCATTATCCCTGTATAGTTCAAGACATACTGGTGCACTATCAGCCATCTGTTTATCAATCACCCTTATAGATTCATCACTACCAGAACTGGATTTAACATAGATTTGAATGGTATTTTTTCTTTTCTCAAATACTGCTGTCATACTCAGTCTAACATTAAATTCACATAACAATTTAAAATAAAACTTTCTTTCTAACAAACAGTATTCTTAATAAATCAGTATCTAATAGCAGTATTTCTACAATGGCCTGAATAAGAAACTGCAGCTTAGGCAAGAGGAACTGCGGTGTTGCTAGTTTCTGCTGCTTTGTACTGTGCAAAAGAATAAACAACCCAGTCTCTGAACATATATTTTATTATTGAACATTTTAATAATATTTTTTAGAATCTTATGAATAGCAATTACCAAGTCATTATTTCACTGGAAGTTTAAAAAACGGACAACACAGAAAATCAAAGATAATTTCAAGCTGTATGAAAGATTTTAAGAATCACAGTGGCACAGTGGTTAGTTAGAATGCTGGCTGCCTGCAATTTGGCAGTTTGAATCTCACTGGTTCAAGGTTGACTCAGCCTTCCATCCTTCTGAGGGTCAGTAAAATGAGTACCCAAATGGTTGGGGGCAATATGCTAACTCTAAATCACTTAGAGAAGGTTGTAAAGCACTGTGAAGTGGTATATAAGTCTAAGTGCTATTGCTATTTTGCATGTTTCTTCACTGCCCAAGTTGAAAGCAGTGCTAAGACTACGGCTGTTCCAATATGCTTAACCAGATCTTTGTATCTCAGCATGTGAACACAGCCTATTTGACTGATTTAAGGTTCAGTGAATTGTGCACTTTTAAAACTTGTGTTTCCCCAAAACTAAGATATGTCCAGATAATAAGCCCAATCAGGCTTTTCAGTGCATGCAATAATATAAGTTCCCCCCCCCCACTACTTACACGTACGCGCAGCCGGTCCTGCCATTTCCTCTGGTTGCTTGCTGTGCAATCAAAATGAGTTAAGGAGATAAGGCTGGAGGGTGGCTGGAAATGGGGGGACATACCCTCCCCTCCGTTCTTCGCGCTGGCTGAGCAGCCCAAGACATCCCACCCTACCCCAATGGCAACAGCTGCTTCTCTTCTCCGCCATCTCTTTATCTAGAGCGCCTCCTGCACTCCCAAAATAATAAGAACACCTCCCCCCCCCCCGATAATAAGGCCAAACCCTTATTTGGGGGATCAAAAGAAAATAAGACCCTGTCTTATTTTCAGGGAAACACAGTAGGGAAATGTTTTGCAAACTGTGAGAAATTTTGTATCAAAAAATAAAGTGAGTGAGTTGGGTGTATGTATATGTGGATTTTCCCCTTTTTTTCTTTCTACTACTGTTTGATTTTATGCTCTGTGACTTTCCTAACTACCCCAAATTCTTGTGAGTTTCACTTTGCTATTACCAAGAGACTTTGAAGAGCTAGTGGGACTGCCACTCCAAGGGGGTGTGACTCACAGTAGGTTGCATGTGGAAAATAGTCTCCTCAGATGTACATGTACACCCCAAACTAACGGAGACATGCCTGTCAGGTAAGGAAAAGGGAACTTCAGCTTAATATGTTTCCCCAACCTCTCAGTTGGGAAGGTTGCTGGGAGCCTGGATTTAGACGGGTGGATGCCTGGTTTAGGAGGGATTGAAAAAGTGAAATGTACAGGATTTATGTGAAAATGATGGACTAAGATATAGGATGAGACTAGTAATTTAATTTAATTTGGCAAAACAAAGGTACTTTCAATTGTAATAAAAGAAAAAAATAAAAAAGCCTTAAAAGAACTATTTTTTTGAAAAGTTGTTATTGAGTATATGAATATTTCTAGAAGTTTACATTGAAAGAGACTATTTTACTATTGTATATATATGCATATTGTAATTTTATGTTTAAAGTAAGAAAAGTTACAAAGATGAATTATGCTGTTTTGATAATCTATGAAAATAACCCATAGAAAGCAGTATCTTTCTGTTTCTTCATTTTACCCATTTACTACTCTCCAAGTAAAAGCTGGAGACTAAGTGGGGGGCAGCAAGGGGGGAGTAGAGACTTTAATTCCACTGTGCAGCCTATTTTGAGCTTTTTGCAACTGCTAAATATTTCTTCCCTCTAAATCTCTCTATGAAAACTAAATTATGAAGAATAATCTTTCCATCTTGGCTTGCTTGGCCAGCAAAGCAATGTGGAGAGAAATCTTTTTCTTCTTTTTCTTCCTTTTATTGTCTCCCCCAAGAAATGAGACAAGAATTCTTGTGTCTTGGTCTTGCAAAGACGGTCCAATTGATAATTTAATCAGTGCTGAATTTAGTCAACTGATTTCTTCAATTCAATCCTGGTTAACTTACTGTTTTTCTTATCACATATGCTAATCAAGAGGAAGAAATTGCAAACACACAACGCAGCAAAAGCCTGTTTCCAAAGCTCCATTGCAAAGTATATTAAAAGTAATACTAGCCCCATTCTGCCTTCATATTTGTAATCTGCATTATAACAGATGAGTGAAATGTATGGTTAAGCAGAGCTGTCATGTTTATAGCTTTGATTTTCGTAAATGTATATGCTTGTAAGTAAGTTAATGATTTGTAACTATATATAGAAAGGGGAGTTTGAGAAAGGAATAGTCTAGATCATGGGTGTCAAACTCGCCGTGTCATGTTGCCATCACGTTTCGCGACGGTTTTCCCCTTTGCAAACCTGGGGTGATCGTGACCTGTGCATGATGCATCTGGCCCATGAGCTGCCAGTACACCCCTGGTCTAGATGAAGAAGCAAGGGGAAGTGTATACTGTATATGATCAGTAATAAGAAAGTTTAAGAAACGTGACTCAGAAGATCTGAAGCTAGCATATATTGTGTAGCAAAATGTAAGTGATTTTTGCATTTTAATCTGGATATATCCTTAATAATGCATTTGGAACTACAAAGTGAAGACTAGGTGTTGCTAAATATGCTAAATGTGTGCTAAACTTGTTTTCTTTTCTCTTATAGTCAAAGAAAAGAAGGTAAACAAATTTGTGATGAGAGCCAGTTTGATTTAAGGCACCAACCTACTCTAGAAAGTAAAAGAATATGGGTTCAAGTTCTGCAACCCAACAAGAAAAACACAGATTTCAGAGGATAACTAGAACTGCAGAAAAAATAATTGCTACCAACCTGCCTTCCATTGAGGACCTGTATACTGCACGAATCAAGAAGAGGGCCGTGAAAATATTTACAGATCCCTCGCATCCTGGACATAAACTGTTTCAACCACTACCCTCAAAACGACGCTATAGAGCACTGCACACCAGAACAACTAGACACAAGAACAGTTTTTTCCCGAAGGCCATCACTCTGCTAAACAAATAATTCCATCAACACTGTCAAACTATTTACTGAATCTGCACTACTATTAATCTTCTCATAGTTCCCATCACCAATCTCTTTCCATTTATGACTGTATGACTATAACTTGTTGCTGGCAATCCTTACGATTTATATTGATATATTGACCATCAATTGTGTTGTAAATGTTGTACCTTGATGAACGTATCTTTTCTTTTATGTACACTGAGAGCATATGCACCAAGACAAATTCCTTGTGTGTCCAATCACACTTGGCCAATAAAAATTCTATTCTATTCTATTCTATTCTATTCTATTCTATTCTATTCTATTCTATTCTATTCTATTCTATTCTATTCTATTCTATTCTATTCTAACTTAGCCATGAAAGTGGGCTAGATAACTCTGGGCAAGTAATTTTCTCTTAGCCATAGGAAAAACATAGTAAATCATATTTTTGCTTTATCAACTGTTATTGCCTAATCTCTATACTGTTGCCTAATCTACCATGATGCCTCCAAAACAAATGTGCATTTCAGTCTTTCTCAATAATCCAACACACTAATATTTCAGCATTGTTGACTCAATGTGGGTAAGGAAAAAAATATAGATGTGTGACTTTTTTTTAACCTTTTACCTGTGTTTTATATTTTTAAAAAATCCCAGTATGGGTGGCAGCAGGGCTAAGGCCCAAGACATGAGACTTATTAGATTCTGAGGTTGCAAACAGCCCAAAATAGTTATAGCACTGATCATATTTAAAGTATTTTTAACAACTAATCCGTTTCGTGCTGATCATGGGAGTGGAAGCCAGTTTGAAATGAAACCATCCTGAACCTCAAAGATTTGATGACCCTCACCTAGCAAAAGAACTATGCCTAGCAAAAGAACCTTCCCTAAGAAAGATTTGCACACCCCATGTGGAATGAAGAACCTGCTTTGTGGCTGGTGGACATAATTGAGAACTACAAAAATAAGTATAAAAAATGTCCAGTATATCAATATGGAACCTGAATGGGCACTTAATAACAGACTTGAATCTACTGGGTATAGATATATGGTGAGTGTTAATGGAACCTGGCTCCCCACAATAATGCTAACAATTGTCTTTTGAGTCAATAATTTCAAGGAAGAGTTCTCCAAACTATTAAAAATTAAACAGAGTTGGACTTGGTTAGCCTTCACTAACAAACTGCCTGCCTGGTGTTTTACCTCAACAGGAATCCTCTTCCTGCTATTCACCACAAATGCCAAGACCAACCGATCAGAAATAGAATTGATTGGATTTATACTAGGACTTGTGGAACAGGGAGGTAGTGGAAAAAATTGGATATTCATTTGTGTACTTGTAATTATTGGAATGTTCTAATAGATGCAATTATTATTAATGTATCATGTATACACAATGCATATGGGCAAAACAAGACCTTAAACGAACCCCCAGCAAGTGAAACTCAAGGAAAAACTTGTGGAAGACTGCGTGGGACAGATTGTAAGGATTGTTACTTGTTGGGAAAATTGGCCTTGTATTGACTCTTTCAAAATATTTTCCTTCCGGAATAATTTCTTAGTCCATAGAAATCAGGACTGCATATCTTAAGACACTGCATCATTGTTTTTCATCTAACAATGTTAATTAATGAACCCCTCTTCCTAAAGATGTTTTAGAATAGAATAATAAGAGTTGGAAAGGACCTTGGAGGTCTTCTAGTCCAACCCTCTGCTTAGGCAGGAAACCCTACACAGGGTTCAGATAAATGGTTATCCAATCTCTTCTGAAAAACTTCCAACGTTGGAACATTCACAACTTCTGGAGGCAAGTTGTTCCTCTGATTAATTGTTCTCTCTCTCAGGAAATGTCTTCTTAGTTTTAGGTTGCTTCTCTCCTTGATTAGTTTCCATCCATTGCTTCTTTGTCCTGTCCTCAGGTGCTTTGAATAGTTTGACTCACTCTTTGTGGCAACCCTTGAGATATCGGAACACTACTATCATGTCACCCCTAGTCTTTCTTTTCATTAAACTAGACATACCCAATTCTAGAAATTGTTCTTTGTATGTTTTAGCTTCCAGTCCCCTAATCATCTTTGTTGCTCTTCTCTGCAATTTTTCTAGTCTCAACATCTTTTTTATATTGTGGTGACCAAAACTGGATGCAATATTCCAAGTGTGGCCTTACCAAGGCATTATAAAGTGGTATTAACACTTTACGTGATTTTATCCCTCTGTTAATGCAGCCTACAACTGTGTTGGTTAAGCTGCAGCATACTGCTGGCTCATATTTACGTAATTGTCACCTAGGATTCCAAGATCCCTTTCTCGAGGTATAGGTAGTACCTCAGGTAGGTAGGTACCATATATACTGTATCTGTACATGGGCTAGGTACCATATATACTTGAGCTAGGTACCATATATACTGTATCTGTACATTTTGTTTTTCTCTCACTTAAATATAGAACCTTTTTTCACCATTGAATTTCATTTTGTTAGATAGTGCCCAATGTTCAAGTCTGTCAAGATCCTTCTGTATATTAAGCCTATCTTCTGGAGTGTTGGCTGTTCCTGCCAGCTTGGTATCATGTGCAAATTTGATGAATTCCCCAACTATGCCCTCATCCAAATCACCCTATACTTCCCTCCGTGTAGATGTAGTTCCGTTGAGGACTACACATTTAATGCAGCTGGTCAGCCAGTTACGAACTCATCTGGTGGTGATGCTGCCTAAGCCACATTTTTCTGTCTTATCAAGTAGTAGGTTGTGAACTACTTTATCAAATGCCTTACTGAAGTCCAAGTAAATTATATCCACAGCATTCCTCTGTACCACTAATTTTTTCACTTTGTCAAATAATGCAATAAGATTTCTCTGGCATGATTTGTTTTTGACAAACCTATGTAGGTTTTTGTTTATGACTTTGCCTCTAGATGTTTGCTGATTCATTGCCTGATTATCTTTCCCAGAATCTTCCCAGGTATTGAGGTTAGGGTGATAGGACTGTAGTTTTCTGGATCCATTCCCCCTCCCTTTTTTTTGAAGATGGGAACTACATCAGCTCTTTTCCAGTCCTCTGGTAGTTCCCTGGTGCTCCAGGATTTTTGAAAGACATAGTACACTGGTTCTGAGATTATCTCTGCAGTTCAGTGGTGGGTTGCTCCCAGTTTGCTCGGGTTCTGGAGAGCCGATAGTAAAAATCTGCTGGTGTTCAGAGAACCGGTAGTAATGGCTGGTTGGCCACGCCCCCGAACTGCTTCCCTGATCATCAGAGGGTTGTTGTTTTTTTACTTTTAAAAGCATCTTTTCTTCAGCCAAAAAACGGCTTTTAAAAGTAAAAAAAAACCCTCTGATGATCATGTGGCTGAGCAGGGATCATCAGAACCCTTTAAAAGTTTTTTTTAACAACCTCTTTGGCTGAAGAGGTTGTTAAAACAAGAGGTTTTAAAAGGTTCCTCTGGCGATCCCAGCTGAGTTAAAAGGTTCTGGGCTGCGATTAAGCAACTTCAGCTGGGATTGTCAAAGAAGTCTTTTAAAATGTTTTTTTTCCTCTGGCCCACCCAATCCCCCCTCCTCACTTACCTAATTATTTACTGCTCCTTTTGGGCTCGCTTTCCTTCAGCTTCTGCAATCAGTTGCATCAGCTAGCAACTGAATCTGCCTGCCTAAAATCCATGTCCCAGTGAGCAACTCAATATGCCTTTGCTAGCTGAGGAACTCTGGGAGTTGAAGTCCACAAATCTTAAAGTTACTAATGTTGGAGACCCCTAATCTAAAAAATATAAATAAAATAAAGTAATAAAATAAAATATTTGTGCAGCTTTCTGCGATTTGGTGTTTCTGTAGTGTTTCACTCCAACTACACAAACTCAAAAAATCTCACAAAGCTGTATGTGGCATTTTGTGTGTGTGTGTGACAGAGAGAGTCAGTTGTGTTGTGTGTGTGTATGTGTGTGTAAAGTGTGAAAGTTGATTTTTGAGCTTTTTGTGGCTGTGTGAGGTTCCTGCTGTTGCAGGAGCCATTTTGGGTGAAGTGCAGCTGCTTTTACATTGTGTGTGAGTCTGTTGTGTTGTGTTGTGTTGTGTGTGTGTGTGTCCCTTCGCAAGGACTTGGAGGCAGCTCCTCTAAGAAAAAGAGGAGGTGGCAAAGCTCTGGCTGTTCCCCAGGAGAAATCACCCTGTCTCTGCAGCATTGGTCATGTGACTGAGTGGGCATGGCCAACTTGATGTCACTCACAGCAAGGTGCCGCCCCACCTTGCCCTGAGTGACTTCAAGTTGGCCACACCCACTCAGTCACATGCCCAGCAAATAAACCACACCCACAAAACCGATAGTAAAAAATTTGGAACCCACCCCTTCTGCAATTCCTTCAGACCCTTGGGATATAATCCATCTGGTCCTGGTGATCTGAACTTGTTTAAGATGGATAGGTGCTTTCTTACCATTTTCTTCCCAATTTTAACTTGTGTTCCTAATCTATTTTTTAAGGTGCGGTTTTTGATAGGTTGGTCTGTTTTTTCCCTTTGTGTAAAAACAAAAGCAAAAAATGAGTTAAATAGTTCTGCTTTCTCCTTGTTACTTGTCATCTTCTTGCCAATTTCTCCCACTAATGGACCAATCGTTTCCTTGACTGTTTTCTTAATTTTTAACATGTTGAAAGAAGCTTTTTTGGTATTTTTGTCGCAAGTCTTAATTCTCCTTACTTCATCTTTGCAGGCTTGGGCTATTTGCTGATATTCTGGTCTAGTTATGTGTCCCTCTTTCCACTTTTTATACTTGTGCTTTTTGTCTTTAACTTTATCAGAGAGTTCTTTATGCAGCTATGCTGGCTTCTTTTGAAAGCTGTTATTTTTCTTTTTCATTGATACTGTGCTAGACTGGGCTTTTATAATCTCACTTTTCAAAATTTCTTGAATTATTTTCCCCTTGAGGATTCTTATCAATAGAATCCTTCCTAAGCTCCAAGTTTTTTTAAATTAGTTCTTTCAAAATACAAATCTCTAGTTTCTTTGTTGTATTGCTTGATCACTCCCATCCCCCCAAGGTTTCTATTGAATGTTGAAACTATATTCAACACCTTCTTTCATTTAATCTCTGTTAGTGAGAATTAATTCCAATATGGCTGATCTCCTAGTTCCCTTCTCTACTTTTTGGGACAAAAAGTTGTCTGCTAGATTTGTCAGGAACCTGTTGGATCTTTCATTTGGTGCAGTTTGTCTCCCAGTTGATGTCAGTTACCATTCCTGTTGTGATGTGCTTCCCACATACCTTAGTTAACTAACTAGGAAAAAATCCATCTATTTCCTATTTGGTTGATCTATAACCATGATGATGAATATATGGCACTTGTACCCAAAATGGCACATGAAGCCATGTCACCCGGCACATGCGGCCTTACCTATTTGTCTTCTGGGTTTCTAGCCTGTATGCGCATGTGATGATCAGATGTCCTTCGCAAGTGCTGCGGTGCCAAAAACTGGTGTGTACATGCGAGCCAGACAGCTGATCATCAGGCATGCATGTGCGCTAGAACCCGGAAGTTTGGCTTTTCCGGAGCATGGCCCTGGCAAGTGCGATGTTCCCGCATGCCGAAAAGATGTGCCATCACTGGTCTATATTATACATGGCAATGTCATCCCCTTAATGCATTCAGTTTTTATCATTGTTGTAGTCTATTTCTGTAAAGATGTAGTTATTTCTTTTATATAGTACAACTCCACCTCCTCTTTTATTTGGTCTGTTTCTTTTAAATACTTTAAATCCCTCTAGTTGTATGTTCTATTTGTAGGTTTCATCCCACTAAGTTTCCGTAATGGCAACAATATCACGTCTGCCTTCATTTACTTGAATTTCTAATTCAGCCTGTTTATTCCTCATACTCTGTGTGTTGATGTAAAATTCTTTTTGACTGACCCTGTGTTTATTTTCTACATAACCTGTGTTGTGCCTGATGTTCTCTACTTCCTTACCATCTGTTTGAGTGCACATGGTATGGCACTGACTATTAAATGCTTGATTTTGCTTGACAGCAAGATTGATATTCTTACCTGCATAAACATTTATGTTACATGCACTGATAACCCTATTAGTTTTAGATTGCTGGGGACAGAAATGTTCTATATCAATTACTGTATTTTTCGGTGTATAAGACGCACCTTTTTACCCCCAAAAGAGGGTGAAAATCTGGGTATGTCTTATATGCCAAATGTAACCCCACCCACTCGCTGCCCCCCATCCTTCGGAGGTTGTCGGCCTAAAATCCCCACTGCTGCGTTTTCCTTGAGGACACGTGGCTGTGCGAATTGCATCGAGGAGGAAAACACAATGCAAGGAGGCAACACTCTTTTTCCTCCTTGATTGCCCGAAGCAATTTGCAAAGCCAACTTTGCTTGGAGACCGAGTTAATTTTTCTTTTTCCACGCCTTCCTTGCCTGGATCTCCAGTTCGACTCGGTCTTCCACGAGGAGGGACTGAGAAAATGAGGCTCACCATTCTTCATGACAAATTTGACAGAAACAACTTTAATTTCTACTGAGCAAGGCTCGACAATCACGGGAGAGCGATCTGGGAGGTTACTGGTCTTGCTGGTAATCCTCCCTACCGGCCTGAGATCGGTGAGGTCCCTGCCAGTCCCGCGTTCTGCAGAAGGGGCTTTGCCTTCCTCAGGCTGCCCCTGGCAATTCTGCAACCGCAGAGAGGGACTCGGTCCCTGCCTGGTTCGTCCAGGCACACTAACAGCGGCAAGCGCATTTGGCGCTCCAAGAGCTATGGCATGATGAGCCAGACTGCCTGTTTTATGTGTGGAAAGCGGCTGCTGTTTCAGCATCAACATAGCCGCGGTAGGAACGCTCTTTGTGAGCCAGGCTGCCCAAATCCTTTTGAAGAAGCAGCGACAACGCTCGGCTCTACGACAGCCGACAGGCCTCCCCTCCAGCTTGTTGAGATGGGAGCACCTAGCGCAGTTACAGCCACAGCAGGAGAGCTCACTTCGAACCAGTCTGCCTCAGCTGCCGTCAACAGCCTATGATGCTACTCAAAGGCAACGCTTTGGGCAATTGGGGAGGAAAAAGAGTGTTGCCCCCCTGCATCGCGTTTTCCTCCCCGATGCAATTCGCATAGCTGTGTGTCCTTAGGAAAATGGTCTTGCATCTTCAAGGAACTGGTGGCTTGCTGGGCACTGCGCAGGAGATGTAAGGCAAGACGCTGCCACCTGAAAACTGTTACCGTGATCTCTGCTGCCTGGAATTGCCTGAAAACGCTCTTTCTTTGCCTCTGCACACCTCATTTTTGGAACTGAGGAGGCAGCAGAGATCTCCAGGCGGTGGAGATCGTGGCAACAATGTTTTTGGGTGGCAGCGCCTTGCCTTTTGCCCCCTGCATAGTGCCTGCTTCGTCAAGCAAGTCCCGATCTCCACGCTTCCCCAGGCCGTTCCTGTTATCAAAATCCAAATGAAAGTGAGGACACCGCTGATCCTGATGCTGGTAGGCAGAGGCAGAATTCTTTTTTTCTTGCCTCCCCACCAAAAAAATGAAGGTGCATCTTATACTCCGGTGCGTCTTATACACTGAAAAATACAGTAATTCTCTGTCCCTGTTTAAATGTTTCTCCAGAAAATCTGTGAACTTAATGTCAAATAACAGTCCTTTTCTTTGATGAATGGAAACCATTTCTTCTGGACAGGTTTTCATTAGACCAGCTACAGACATTGTGAATCATATAACCAAACCTTCCCTTTTCCACCATTGAAGTCCGTTATACACTAGCCTTTTCCTTTTTGTTCCTTACGTTCTAGTAAAACCTGTGAAAAAGCAAGCCTACAGCCTAACATACTAAGTTCCTGCTCCAAGCTCTGGAAATCATTCTGCACAGAGAGTACATCTTTTTGGGACACATCATTTGTGCCAAGATGTACAATAACATCAACATCACAGTCCTTACTGGCATTCTTGATTACTTAAAAATACGCCTCTTGTCTCTGCTGGCAGATAACTGACCTCTTTAAAAACTTTCATATCCTTTCCTAAATTTACATCCTTTACAATTGAACCATCAACCAGACTGTTGCTTCTCTTTTTGGATATCTTGCTGTTCTTGTAAGACTGATGTGTAATACCTCACACTTTCCTCTATCCAAAAAAAGTTCTTCATCTTGGACTACAATCTCCTGCTCATTTGAGTTATTGTTATCACCTTGACCTGCCACCTTAGTATCCCTAGTAAGGTCAGCAAAGGTACTGTATCTGTTATGCAGGGACACAGTGAAAGCTTTGTGTTTGTGATTCACAGTCTCACCCTGCCAGATCATACCGCTCTTCTTCTGCATCATCTTTGTGGTAGAGGGGGCTTATAGGGGGCAGTTCAATAGAACAGAATGGCTGAGCTGGACACCTGATTTCTGTCTGAAGAGCAAAAACTCTAGGTAAGCGATCTGTCCATGTAGACTCATAATGTATTTACAAATAGGAGAGTATCCAAATTTGAAAAGAGGACTACGTAAGACAGCTGCAACACAAGTATTGCACTGAACTAAGCCAGACATTCTAAAATAAAATAGAATTGCAATCACAGATGCACTTACTAAGAATGTACTATTGCTGTTTTAGATTTTTAGCCACTTCCAGGTACTTACCTTGCTCCACTGGACTTCTTCTCAGTCCCCCTGAACTCACAACTTCCCAGCAGCCTCGGGGAAATTCAAATGCAATGCAGATGCAACCAGCAGCTCAGCTTCCAGGTGCTTACCTTGCTCCACTGGACTTTGTTTCAGTCCCCCTGAACTCACAGCTAGCAGCTCTCTTCCCAGTAGCCTCTGGGAAATTCAAATGCAATGCAGATGCAACCAGCACTTCCTTATGTTTTCCTTATGATGTTACAAATAGACAAAAGGTATGGTTATAAACTATACCCATTAATAGTGTACATATATATACTCTCCATATATATATGTACAAAGAGATGATGTGTGAAATTTTATATCCAAATATATTTTATTCTTTATACCGTTTCCATCTTCCCTTAAAATATTAACAGAATCCACAATGGTCTGAGAAGCCGCTAGATAACTGACAGTCAATCTGAAACTAAGCTAATCAACTAAAATCAGCAAACGTCCTCAAATAAGTTATCCAGATCTAATCCACATATCAAAAGATAAGGTCCGCAAACACAAACAGTGTTAATTAAATTAGGTCTCCCAGAGGAACTGCATGTTCACAAGAATAAACATATCTACACACACACACACAAACACCTCACCCTCGAATCAGCACCTGACACGCGGGGCAAGCTCCCCTTACAAAAATCTGCTTGCTGTACCCCATTTCTCTGCAGCCAGCCCCTAAATGCAAACTGTTTTGCTTTTAGGAATAAATATTTCTTCACAGTTGTCTGGATGTCGTTTTTATTTATTCTTGCGCAGCTGCCCCGGCTCGAGCTGGAACTCGAAATTATTCTTCTGACAGAACTCAAGTCATCACTTTTATTTTTTTTTCAAAAAGCCAAATATAATAAGAAACAATCCTGTAAAAATGAATGCAGGATTACAGGATTGTTTCCATAATCCTGGAAGGGCTGTTTTGTTCTTAAGGAAAATAACAAAACAACATTTGCGGCGTCCTCGGATGTTTTTAAGAATACAGGGTGATCCACTGACAGCTAACAGCCATAGGGACAAATGAAAGAAGAAACGGCCACCTCGACCCAGGCTGCCAATGCCGCGTCTCGAGGTGGCCGCTGTTGGGATGCGAGAATACACTTGCCCCAACCAGGGAAAAGGGTGTCTTCTCGATTCAGCAGCGGCTTCGCAGATGCTTTCAGCACCCAGGGTGGCTGCCGGCGCGCTGTTTTATGACTTCGGACAAGCATACAAACGCGTGCAAGTACGACTCTATTAGTGTAATATGAGATACCTCACTCGGACGGTCGGCCTCCTCTAAAGAGCTCCGGAATTCCTCGTCCACAAAAGATCAACTCAGAACACGGGCAGAAATAACGTTTGAAAAGAAAATCGCGCGAGACTGGGAAAATCGCGAGGCCTCCCCCCCCCCTCTCTTTTAACGCAGCCTCTGCTGTGTCCGCGAGGCGTCGCTCATTTTCGTCTCCGCAGATTCCCGAGGCAACCTGGGGAGACGTGAGTCACCTGCGCCAGCCACCTCTCTTTGGAGAGAAGCAGGTTCCGCTTCGTCCCCTTTGGCCAATCGTCACAGCCCAAGGCTTGAAGGCGGGAAGAGAATCGGAAACTCGACAAATCCCGAGGCCGGCTGGCGGCACCGAAGAGAGAGGAAAAAGTAGAGTCAACATCTTATAGCTTGAAGTTAGGATTTTCGGTTCTGACAAATATTTGGAAAATAGCAAAATATAGTTTTGCTATTGCAAAACCTAATGTAGGTTTCTATTAAACGACGGAAATGTAGCAAGAAAAATAAAGTCTTTGTTTCGTAATGGGAACATTTTTAACTCATTCTCTCCCATACTTTGATCAATTGATCTGTCTGAGCTCATCTATTTAGCTTTTCATCAGGCAAGGCGTTTGTAAAATAAAGCAAAAGTTAAACCACGAACTCCACCTAATGCCTGTCCAAAATAATATAAGGTTGGTTGGAAATAAATAAATAAAATGCGGTGATCAAATGGATCATATTGTGATTGCTGGTACGAGATATTGCTGCATCGTTTTTCTCTATCATCCCCTCCTGCAATATGCTTTCATCCTGTCCAAAACGAAGAAAACTTCCACAGGTCTTTTTGCGGCACTTCAAAAACGAATCCTGCATTGTTGTTGCAGTTATATGAACTGCAGGAGGAACTGCCCTGCAGGAGTGTGTGCTGAATGGGATTCCTCCACCCTTCCCAAAAGGTAAACTAATTGCTGCCCTTATCACACTTCCTGGGATGGAAGAAGTGAAGGCAGCTGAGAAGACTATTGACCTCAGGGAATATTTTTCAGGATTCAATATTCTACTGGGTTCAAATTAGAATTTTTTTTGGCTCTTCTCCATTAGACAAATGGCACTGGAGGGAAAATTCTTGCAAGACTGCTGTACCTCTGCAGGTTGCCAGTCACTTTTCTATCATCCTGCATGTGAACCAACTTGTACAGAAGTCTATTTTATTTTCCACTGGCTGTTACATTCCCACCAATCTATCTACTTGCATTTGCATGCTTTTAAACCGCTAGGTCAGTGGTTCTCAACCTTTATAGTGCTGCGACCCCTTTAATACAATTGCCCATGATGTGGTGACCCCAACTGTAAAATTATTTTCGCAGCGATCTCAGCGCCCCTCAGCAGCTGCAGAAGGGGAAAAAAAGCGGCAAACTTTTTTTTAATTGATCACGCCTGAAGCCATATTGGCTAGCGATCTGAATTGCTTGCGATTGCCTTGAGGACGGAGGCTTTAAAGCGGAGATTCCTCCCATATTAAGTCGACTCGCAAGTATACTTCCCATATTTCCGATGGTTTTAGGTGACCCCTGACAAATCGTCATTTGACCCCCAACGGGGTCGCGACCCTCAGGTTGAGAACCGCTGCGCTAGGTGGACTGCAGCTGGGGCAAGGATGAGAGCTCACCCTGCCATACAAACTCAGGGTGTCAACTTTTCAGCTGACAAGCACAGCGTCTTTAACTGCTGAGCCGCCGTGCCCCCTTGGTTTATATCATAGGAATAATATAAACTTCATCCAGATAACTGAACAGCATATGGTCAAGCTAGCATCTTCTTGCGAGAATCAGAAGATATTATAAAGATCGTCTAGCTGTTCCATTAACAAAATAGCAACCCATTCTGCTTTTGGTAACTGCACAATCAGTTGCCCATATTTTGTTGGACAAATGGGAATTATCCTCATTCTCACATGGCTATCCCCTTCCAGAACATCTGATTTTACAGATTTAAGACATATATTCATGTCTTGACTGATCATTCTAGTGCTCCTTCCCAGTAATACTGGTAGAAGGGAGTTTGGGACTACAAACATGCTTCTTAAAAAAACCCTTAAGTACCCAATTTCAACCATGACACATGATCTCTCCCACCAGTGTCTGTCACAGATCATGGGAGAATCTCTCCCACATGAATATATCAGATTTATCAATAAAACTCTATATATTGTATTCATTCTGGCAACTGTTACTAATTCTTCAGGATCCTGCTTCAGGCAGCTATAGCCAGTATTAAAGGTATGTCCCAATACAATTTATGTAATGGAACACTAATTTGTTTTCCATTTACAGGCAGCAAGCATAAACAGAACATGCTTTTCAAAAGCATGTCAAAAACTCATCTGATTTGGGTGACATTTAAGTACATATTCAGTTTATATGGCAATCCTTATGATTTATATTGCTATATTGATCATCAATTGTGTTGTAAATGTTGTACCTTGAGGAAGGTATCTTTTCTTTTATGTACACTGAGAGCATATGCACCAAGACAAATTCCTTGTGTGTCCAATCACACTTGGCCAATAAAAATTCTATTCTATTCTATTCTATTCTATTCTATGTTGTTGATTCATTTAAGATTTGGTGAACGTAATAAGAGAAGCTGTTACCACAAAGATACTTTTCATACTGGATGATCCAGAAAAATATTTTAAAACTAAATTATACAGACTCTTCAATAAACTCGCTTGCCAAAATTAAAGGATGAACATACCATGATATTTATTATTAAATATAATCCATGAAAATCCAAAGATGCAGGTAATTATTAAATTAGAAAGATGATGCTTTCAGACAGAGAACACTAAAAAAATAAAATATAAAATGCATAGCAGCAAATTTATTCTTTACAATTAAATCAAACTATAAGTTCTGTTTTGTTTTCTATTTTAGTGGTTGCTTAAGATCAAATAAGCCAGTTCCTCCCTTGACGACTTTTCCTACCACCAGGCAAGCAGAAGGAGATAGAAGTTCATCATGGGATCCTAGAAGAAAAGAAAGCAGAATTATATTTTGGGATATAAAGTTTCTCACTTTTGCGAAAAGTGTATTTTGAAAGCAATTATATTCAAATCTAGTTCAGTGCTTTTTTTGAGTGCAGAGATGTATGCACAATTTTACATCAGTCTTGTGGAAGGATGAAAAGCTTTCTCTTGCCATTCCTACTGAACAGTTCTTAAAATACAATTTGTTGAAAAATATTTTCAGATGTTCAGCTGTCCCTGTATATCTTGCTTCCATAATGATCACATTTTGTGCATTTTGACTGTAGACTTCTTTGGTGAAATCTGCTATTTATTTATTAAATTTGTTTGCTGCCCATCTCGCCACAAGACAACTCTTAGTAGCTTAGAAGGACAAAATTGCAAGTTCAAGTCCCACCAGGCCCAAGGCTGACTCAGCCTTCCATCCTTTATAAGGTAGGTAAAATGAGGACCCAGATTGTTGGGGGCAATAAAAGTTGACTTTGTGTATAATATACACACATAAGACGATAAAATTTAAATTATGATGTAAAGAAGGTGAGGGAGGGATCAGGGCGTACAAGTGGTGAAGTTGGATCTGCTATTAGTCTATTAACCTCCTTTTCAGGTCATTATGGAAGGTCAGGAACCTGGGAAATCTCACCCGGGGTGGGGTAAAATGTTCCAAATAGCAGGATCCTATCTTTAACTAGTATTCAATGCTTGGAACTATTCTTTAATCCCATCTTTCTTTTTAGTTAATTGAAGACAGTCTTTCACCTCCAGTAATGCTTTCCTCTCTGTTTTTCCTACATGTATAACCCTATGAAGTCAGTTGAATTAAGACTGGACCAAAATTCCCAACTAGCTTTCATGTCTAAGAGTGGACTAGAGCTGAAAGTCACCTGGTTTCTATTACAGCACCTTTGGTACTATATCAAATTGGCTTTCAAATAAACAAATTTATTACTGAGACTTGAATAATACTTTACCATAATCCATGATAAATTCCAGCATGGGAATTCATGCTGCTGTATGTTATGTTATGTCATGTAGTGTATGTTATGTGAGCCTTAGCATCAAAGTTCACTAACACAAATACCCCTGTTTCCAATGAAGAGTCGTAACAGATAGAAGTATTAAGTTTTGGCAATAATTTTAATGGGGGTGGAGCTGTGAATCATTACCTATTCTAAGAGTGACAGGCCATTTTGATAGTGGTATGAAGAAGAGCCCACCCTCTGTCATGATTTCCGGATCTGAGGAACATGTGACTTAAACATATGCAGACTGTCTCCCTTCCTAAGACTCCATTTTGCATACCAATGTTTTTGGTAAATACACTTTCTTCAAGAAAAGTAGTCCTTGGGTAGTGATAGTAATTTATATTGGGAACTCTGTCCCAGTCATAAAAAATGACATTACTGCAATAGTAATTCCAACTGCAGTTTTTAGGTGACTCCTGTGCAACTGTTAGGAGCAATGCCTTATGGTTACTATTTGCAACCTCCTGTCAGCTTCTCCATTGACTGCTTGTTGGAAGCTGACAATGAAAGTTGCAAATGGTGATCAGAAGGGCCTCTGGTGGCTCAGCAGACTAAGTCTGTCTGTTATTAACACAGCTGCTTGCCATTACTGCAAGTTCAAGTCCCACCAGGCCCAAGGTTGACTCAGCCTTCCATCCTTTATAAGGTAGGTAAAATGAGGACCAAGATTGTTGGGGGCAATAAAAGTTGACTTTGTGTATAATATACAAATGGATGAAGACTATTGCTTAACACTGTGTAAGCCGCCCTGAGTCTTCGGAGAAGGGCGGGATATAAATTCAAATTAAAAAAACCCACATGAGATGCTGTAAAGTTGACTCACTTGCCAAAGGCCCGAATCGGAAACACATAACCGCAGGGATGCTAAGACAGACACAACTGTAAGTCTCCTTGTTCAGTGCCATTGTAACTTTGAACAGTCACTGAACAATGATCATTAATCTGGAACTACCTTTATGTGAAACTTCCATCACTATTTCTTTTTAAGAACAATGTTCATACATTGTTATTGTATGCAATTGTGGCTAGCTGGAACTGAATGTTTTAAATTTCAGACAAATAAAGCAAAACATGAGTATGGAAAAATAATTTTTCATCAATTAAGAATTCAAAGATTTATCTTACTATATAAGCTACTATTTTCATAATAATAGGGAGGTATTTACCCAACATAGTTGCTTCTTTCAAAAACTTGTAGCTTGTCTCAAAAGTCATTTGTTGCAAGGGGGAGGAATTGGACTGCATTCCATACCGATTCAAAGGTTTGTAAACACCTTCAAAGCACATGTAGTCTGACACCAAGGAGAGATGTCGAGGATCAACCACAATTCCTATCAATAGAAGTATCAATGCCTCTTAAATGTGATTTACAAAGAAATGCACAAGGTATTTCAATGAACTTATCTTCCATATCTAGCATGAAATTTTATTAAACAGTTTATTAAATAACACTGTAAGGTTCATACTGTTGATTCAATGACATAATCTGAAAGGGTTTAAACTTTAAGACAAGTAAATGAAGGCTACATTGATAAGCTCTTATGTCACATGTTCTGTACATGGACAACTGCGAGATTTCTAGATCCAATAATGTACTGCCTTTAGATCAATATAAAATACTGTTATGATAATAGATGGAATTTAATATGCCACTATTAGTGAAATAAATATGGACTGCAGTTTCATCATCTGTGCTGTAAAAACATTATCTGAATGAAAAGCTTAATATAGGCCAGTAGTTCCCAATTTATGGTCTGTGAAGTTACTACAAAATATTTTTTGAATGGACATCAAAATGTTGCAATTTTCAAATCTTTTGATACTGATATACCAAAATAAAAGAAATATTTAATAACTTAGTCAAGCAGAATGAATTGCTTTCAAGCCTGAAATTACAAACAATGCTTTACATATACTATCAGATTCAGCTGATATTATATAAAATGGTGTTACCATATGCAGCAAACACATCTTTAATCTCTCTCTCCAGGATTTTCAAAGCAGCTTCAATCCCATAGGTGCTTGCCATTGCATGAATATCATTGCAATAAAGTTTATTCATATCAAAAATCTAAAAGAGATCAAGATGACAAGTGTGGGAAATCATAGTGAAACAAACTAAATCATCCATCCCAACTAACTATGAACACCTAGAGAAAGACAGAATTGAACATTAGCAAACAAAAATTGTAGTTGAAGAAGTACAATATGTAACCAGACAAAATGTTTCTGTAACAAAGCCTGCGAGCTTCTAGAAAAGTACTAAAATTCACACATATATTTTTCTTGTTCTCTTGTTCCTAATTATAAACACATATCTATCGACAACCTTAATTCAATTACTCAGTGAAAGAAGTAAAAATAGAATAGTTTCATAACATTCCTCAATTGTATAGTGTATTCCCAGAAAGCTGTGCAAAATTATTTGCTTTAATTCCCCCTTTTCTTGAATTAATCTTTAATTATGCACAGCAAAAATACATGAGAATTGTAACAATTAGATAGAAAAAAAAACAGAAAATGTGTTTAATGCATATTGGTCTTTCTTTTGTAAACCAATATTCTCTATTGCAGGGACTCTATATTCAATTATAAAAATCTTCCATTTGTAAACAGTTTAAAGTTCTGAAATCAAATATCAAAATATATAGGCAATTTTATACCAGTTACAGCTCCGTTTAAAGCAAAAAGCAAAAACCTTGTCAAAATTTAAAATACTTGGCATTTATCCATAATTTCTATTATATTAGTAGCAACTTTGATTGATTTCACTGAAAATGTTCTTCAATTCTTTTTCTGTGAAATCAATAAAAATGCTAAATATCAATATAACAAGAACTATGGACACATGCCAATTATCTTTCAACTTTGCCAAAATATTTTAAATATGTGAAAAATATTACATGGGTGAGATTTAGAATAGCAATAACTGTCATGCATAATGGGTTTCTCTGCTATTTTTTCCTCTCTGTGACCCTATGGAAAATACAGAAAGCTTCCTCATTACATACATCAGAATAGTGGAAGAGCTCAGGAAGATTTATCCCTTCTGTTTGCAAAGTGAGTACCACTTCTCCATTCTTGTTGTTGGTTTCATTTAAGAGACATCGTGTTATTCCCTTTGTCTCCTGGATGACAGCGCTATTTGCCAGAGATGTCACAAGTGATGCAAGATCAAAGTACTCCTTTGTCAGCGAAAGCTTTAGTGAAACCTACAAGACAATACTTTCTGGTTATGAAAAGCTTTCCATGCATTGTGGAAAAGCTGTTCAACTCCTAATCATCGCAAGACCTCATCTTAAACTGACTTGAAAAATCCAAGCATAAATTTTCTTGTATGAACAAATACATAAACAATGAGCAATTCCTTTAGGTCATAAGTCGTCTGGAGTTTTCTTCTTTGGATCAAATTTATTAAAATAAAGATTTGTTGACATCTGAGGACATTTCACTATTATTTTTCTCCAAAGTTAAGCAATAATACTTGTCACATGGGTTTTGTATTGCACATAGGTATTGCACAAAGCAAATAAATTTGCAAACCAGTAATGTTTGCAGCATCTGGAAAAAGTTACGACACAGTGCAACAGCTTAAACAAAACTGAAATAGTTAAATTCCTGTACTTGAGATATAATCAGTGTTTCCCCTAAGGTGTCTGTGTGCACACTACTCACCAAACCCGCACACATGGTACAAAGTTGAATGCCCTAAAAACTGGAATAATACTAATAGAGTTAGGCACCATAAAACTTCAGGCTTGCAACTCAGAAGAGGTCCTGCACAAACTTGCCACTTCAACTTAACTGCAATAATAAGGATCACTCCATTGTGCAGTGTGAGCAGGAATTCCAAGGCGATACACTTTTGGTTAGAATAGCAGACAGGCAGACTTGGAGTTCTAGCCATCATGCTGTGGATGAGACCAAGCTAGAGATATGCCAGTTATAATATGCCAGTTTTAACCCCAAACTTTCTTGCATCTAAAGGAATGTCTCCTCCCTCCAGTAGTGAGTTCTAACCCATGTTACCACCGGTTCGCTTCGCGCATCCACGCCAAACTTGCGCTTCACGGAAGCTCATTAAATTGCTGAACAGCTGAGGCACTGCAATCCGTTCTGCCGCGCCTTTCATCTGGGCTAACAACGACAGAATAAAGGTATAGTGCAGGGGCAGGCGGGATTAATTTCCAAATTAATGATGATTATAGTTTAAATGTTCAGAATACATCCAGAGAAGAAAACAGAAAAAAATGAAGAGAGAAAAAAAATACATTTTCTTTCTTTCCTTTTTCTTTCCTTCCTTTCTCTTGCATTCTTTTGTCTGTCTCTCTCTCTCATTACAATATCAAATACCAAAATAAGAAAAGAAAAATAAATGCTTACAAAATATTGATCCTAATTAACAGTTATCAATCACCAGCAAATTTATGTTATAATCTAAAAGCATGGATACTAATGAAGATGAAATGTTAATATGTTAGTTGATGTAGGATATGCCAAATAAAGAAGCATGGATATAAAGAATCAGTTTTTTCCTTAGAAACGAGGAAACTGAGTTCTAGTCTTGTTTTATATACAAAACCTGTTGATTACTTTGGACCAGTCACTTCTTTTCAGACCTAGGAAGAAGGAACTGGGAAAGAACTTCTGCAAAATGTTGCCAAGAAAACTAGAGGGGGCAGTTCCAAGGAATAAAAGATGTCTTGAAAGAACAACTTTATAGCATCTGGGAATGTGACATATAAGTAACATATTACTATACTATACTAATTTATATGTATTTACAATTTACATGCATACTTGCATTGTGGCATATAAATTTATTTATTTTTTCTGTACATGGCTTGTCAGAAACTGAAAACAGGAATAATGGACAATAGGAATGTCCAGGTGGATAGTGTCCTATTAGGGTAGTGTGCTGGTGTGTTACACTACAAATAAGAGTGTATTGTCCAAAACTATTTTCATCAGATGAACATCCCAACTTGCACTTCTGACATGGGGAATACCAAATTGCTAAATAGGACGTGTCATATTAGGATGTTTAACAGATTCTATAGACAGCCTAGTCTGGAAAGTCAGCAGAACAAATTTAATGGGTGCCTGATTTTATAGCTGATGTATATGCAACTGAATAAATATCTACTCAGATAAAAGAGCTTTATGCACATTCAAAAATATTGAATTAATTGTGGAACTCAACACTCTTCTTCCCTGCTTCAATAAATTTACCTCACACCACAGTTCATTATCAGTGTCGTATGTATATTTTTCTACAGCATCATGGGCTTCCAGTACAGCATTAATTCTATGCTGTGCCATTTCATTCCATCCCTTTCTCTTGTTTCGAGCCCTTTGATTAGAGGAAGGAGAATAAATCTCATCCTGAGTTTCCAGCTCTTCAAGATTTGTTTCATCTGGTGCAGTCATTTCCTGATCTGGAATATCATCATCATCACCCATTTCATGATCATCCTCACTCTCATAATCAACCTGCAAAGAAACACACTTGAATCACATTCAGTTTCACTAAACAGGAAAAGCAAATAGTATCATTGATACTTTTAAAACCATTCAAAAACCAAGACAGTTTTTATTTAATCCTCCCCACCACCTCCAAAATGCAATAAGACTAATACAAAAAAAATATGGTAATGTGTGTGTGTGTGTATATAAGATTTTCTTTAAAATATATGTAAAGAAAAAATCTAGGTGTTTTGATTTCACCAATATTTTGCTTAAAATAAGAAATATATTCAAACAGTATGGGAGAGAAAATTATGCTACAGTAACATTACCAGGGAATATAATTATATTACTGTACAGAAAATAGGACTGAATTAGAAATCACCTAATTAAGATTGACAGTGAGCAAACTTGCACTACCAATGTGCCATTTATAGATAATATATCTATAGGTTTTATGGATAGACTTATTATGTTTTGTCACAACAATATTATTAATATAATTATACATCATGATTTGGGATCTGGCCTCCTATGTTTTAGGAGTTGATACCTTCAACCAACATTTGCAAAAGCTTGCATACTCTTTTAGTCAATAATTTGTACCACTTTCTTTGGTAGAAATAACAGTTCCAAACATTTCCTATAGCTGCCTATGGTCTTTCTCTGGTTTGCTTTTGGATTGTTTTTCTACCTTCCCTTGCAAAAATTTTCTAGTTCAGAAATAGTTTAAGATTTCCTCACATTCAGCACAAATCGTATGATTTTTCCACAAACCGAATGTTAGTTATGGGAACTATGCAGACCAGCTGAAAAGTATTTTCTTTCTTTTCTATAAGTATTTACTGTTGGTGGAACATTAGTTTCTAGAATATGGTGGTGTTCAGTTGAATATTTCTATGTACAGATTGTTCTTGTATTCTAATGTACAAGTATCCAAGACCATTGGATACTGCACTGGTAAGGTGATACTTGGCATACTATGTCCAGTTCTGGTAGCATGATACAAAAATGATGTTAAGATTCTAGAAAAGTGCAGAGAAGAGTAACAAAAATAATTAGGAGTCTGGAAGCTAAACCATATGCTGAACAGATTCAAGAGCTGGATAAGTCTAATCTAATAAAGAGAAAGATTGGGAGTGGAAAGCTAGCAGTCTTCCAATATTTGAGGGGCTGTCACAGGAAAGGTAAGGGGGTCAATATATTCTCCAAAGCACCTGAAGGCAAGACAAAAAATTACACGTGGAAGCTTAACAAAGTGAGATCCAACCTAGAATTAGGAAGAAATTTCCTGTCAGTGAGAACAATTTATCAGTGGAACAGTTTGCCTCCAGAAATTGTAGGTGCTCCATCGCTGGGGATTTTAAGAAGAGACTAGACAGTCATTTGTCTGAAATGGTATAGGGTCTTCTGCTTTAGCAGGTGGTTGGACTAGAAGATTTCTAAAATCCCTTCCAGCTCTGTTATTCTGTTATACTGTGGACAACAATGCCAATGTCATTTAAACTTACACAGCCAAATATCTGCAGTAATCTATGGGTTTTAATGTGTAAATTTGATTAATTTTCAAATAGTTCTAACAAAGATTTCTAGATCTTGTCTTAACTTAACTTCCAGTTTTGTGTAAATGGATAGCTTTAACTATTTCAAAATTTCTTTATAATGTTTTTTTTATTTTAAAATGAATTACTTTCCTTTTCAAATTCTCAGACAGTTGCCTTAAAGCAGGGGTGTCCAAACTTTTTTTGGTGAGGGCCAAATACAGAAAAATAAGCAAAGGCCCGGGCCACACTATTGAACCGGGGGGGGGGGGGTCTAAATTTTTTTCGTACCAGTTCTGTGGGCGTGGCTTATTTTGAGGTGTGGCTTGGTGGTCATGTGACTGGTGGGCATGGCTAACTGCTCATGTGACTGGGTGGGCATGGCTAACTGCTCATGTGACTGAGTGGATGTGGCTATGGGCATAGAACAGGGGTGTCCAAACTTGGTCTCTTTAAGACTTGTGGACTTCAACTCCCAGAGTCCCTCAGCCAGCAAAGCTGGCTGAGGAACTCTGGGAATTGAAGTCCACAAGTCTTAAAGAGACCAAGTTTGACACCCTGATCTTGGCTTTTGTTTTGTATTTGGTATGAACTTGAAACTCCCTTCGTTATTCCCTGCCCAAGGGGTGGAGGCGCGAGGAGCCTCGCCAGGCGGCCCGAGGAAGGCGAGGTAGAACTGCTGGGGTTGGGCACGCCAGCAGCCTCGTTCCGCTCGCCGCCTCCTCCGCCTCCTCCGCCTCCTTCGTTATTCCCTGCCCAAGGGGTGGAGGCGCGAGGAGCCTCACCAGGCGGCCCGAGGAAGGCGAGTAGAACTGCTGGGGTCGGGCACGCCAGCAGCCTCTTTCTCGCTCGCCGCCACCTCCTCCGCCCCCTCCCTTCGTTATTCCCTGCCCAAGGGGTGGAGGCGCGAGGAGCCTCACCAGGCGGCCCGAGGAAGGCGAGCGTAGAACTGCTGGGGTCGGGCACGGCCAGCAGCCTCTTTCCCGCTCGCCGCCTCCTCCGCCTCCTTCGTTATTCCCTGCCCAAGGGGTGGAGGCGCGAGAGCCTCGCCAGGCGGCCCGAGGAAGGCGAGGGTAGAACTGCTGGGGTTGGGCACGGCCAGCAGCCTCTTTCCCGCTCGCCGCTGCCTCCTCCGCCCCCTCCCTTCGTTATTCCCTGCCCAAGGGGTGGAGGCGCGAGGAGCCTCACCAGGCGGCCCGAGGAAGGCGAGGGTAGAACTGCTGGGGTCGGGCACGGCCAGCAGCCTCTTTCCCGCTCGCCGCCGCCTCCTCCTTCGTTATTCCCTGCCCAAGGGGTGGAGGCGCGAGGAGCCTCACCAGGCGGCCCGAGGAAGGCGAGGGTAGAACTGCTGGGGTCGGGCACGGCCAGCAGCCTCTTTCCCGCTCGCCGCCGCCTCCTCCGCCCCCTCCCTTCGTTATTCCCTGCCCAAGGGGTGGAGGCGCGAGGAGCCTCGCCAGGCGGCCCGAGGAAGGCGAGGGTAGAACTGCTGGGGTTGGGCACGGCCAGCAGCCTCGTTCCCGCTCGCCGCCGCCTCCTCCGCCCCCTCCCTTCGTTATTCCCTGCCCAAGGGGTGGAGGCGCGAGGAGCCTCACCAGGCGGCCCGAGGAAGGCGAGGGTAGAACTGCTGGGGTCGGGCACGGCCAGCAGCCTCTTTCCCGCTCGCCGCTGCCTCCTCCGCCCCCTCCCTTCGTTATTCCCTGCCCAAGGGGTGGAGGCGCGAGGAGCCTCACCAGGCGGCCCGAGGAAGGCGAGGGTAGAACTGCTGGGGTCGGGCACGGCCAGCAGCCTCTTTCCCGCTCGCCGCCGCCTCCTCCGCCCCCTCCCTTCGTTATTCCCTGCCCAAGGGGTGGAGGCGCGAGGAGCCTCGCCAGGCGGCCCGAGGAAGGCGAGGGTAGAACTGCTGGGGTCGGGCACGGCCAGCAGCCTCTTTCCCGCTCGCTGCCTCCTCCGCCCCTTCCCTTCATTATTCCCCGCCCATGGGGAGGAGCCGCGAGCCTCGCAGCGAACCACCGGGCAAGCACCGGGAGGCGGCCGAAAAGGGCCATATTCAGTTATACTTTCAGAATTTGCTGCGGGCCAATAAAAACTGACCCGCGGGCCGCAGTTGGCCCGCGGGCCGTAGTTTGGACACCCCTGCCTTAAAGAAACGTGTCATTGAAAGGGGACAAAATAACGATAATAATCTATGAAAACAATCAGAACATTAGTTTTTACCTATCAACTGATACAATAGACCGAAAAAGCTAATAACATTTGGAATTTATATATTTTAAAATAGCATTGAATCAACTGAAAGGTTGTTCAAACCTCTGCATCTGGCATATTCAATTTCTCATTTTGAATCTGTAAGCAGTTGCACATAAATTGTTTTTATCCAAATTTGCAGAAATGTGTTCTATGTGTGCCAACTCTACCATGCAGAAGTTGCATCAAGTTCAGTTAAATTTTATCAAGGGTGCCTAAACTTTTGCATTAATAAAGATATTGGATTTAGCTTTCTGTAGCTTATTAAATCCATCATAAATCTTCATCTGATTAATAGTATTAAGTAATCTCCATTACTTTGTACATATCATTCTAAAAAAATAATGAAAAATATGAAGTTCCTCTTTAGGCTACATGCACAGAGAAGACTATCGTTTACTTTCTATACCTTCCTATATCCCCAAATTCCTTATAATTAAGGTTTGTTCAAGTATAGGAGATTAACATTCTTTTCAATATGGAGATAATTTCTGACTTTTCTTTTGTTTGAACAGCCTTGAACTCTTTTTCACTTACTCAATTAAATTTATATCCCATATTTTCCACAGGAGCATATGCACCTTAAATAGCATGACCTCTTCACTTTTCTATAAGAAGCCTGACTGTGAAATAGATTGGGCTCAGGCAAGTTTTCACAGTTTAGGGTAGATTTGAACATGGACTTTACCAATCCTAGTCAAATACTTTTATCACTACATGTTACTAGCTATCTACTAAAATCAACTGTTGATTGTTTGATATTGTTTGACTCAAATTCAATATACATTAATTCCAAGTTTCTGTGATTGACAGATTTTCTAATGGCATTTATTAAAACAAAAAAAATTACCTCATCTTCTTGATTTTCTTTTCTTTTTGTATCTGTAGCATCAGCATCACCTTCAGTCATTCCATTATCAGGAAATCTGTCTTCAGTTTCAGCTTCATTGTCATCCTATGTCGGTAGAAATAGCAATCCTTTTACTACATAATGTATTTTCTTTTCTAACAGATTTAAAAGTAACCTTAGTTAACTGAAATATCAGGGATCATCATTAATTATGGAAGTTTCTCTTAAGACTCCAACTTCCTCAGCAAGCATCAAATTGCTCCTCATCCTATACTAGTTACTATAGAAATGTGATAGGTAATAGGACCCCAACTCTGGTTTGAATTATTTGATAATTTAATTAGCTGTTTGCACAAAATTAATATAGCTATGTCAGTATATGTAATACATGTGATAACCCTCATTTTCTAGTAGAGTAAATTCTGCCCTTCTAAATCATCAGATTAATTGAAAGGCCTGAATAGATAAAATTTATCCTTTTACTTCCCGAAGGGGGGAAAATTACTCAAGATTTTCCTTTTTGTACAGGAGTGTAATTGGTGAAAAGAAATTCCTGCCTAATAATTTCCAGCCAAGAATCTTCAGTGAATACTTTTCATATTTTATATTATATGTACACTCAAATAATATGTGATTAAGTGTAAAGTTAAGTGTATTCATCTGTTTTGGGAAATGTTTTGTAGGAAATTGTTGCCTTATTATCATGTATTCCCTTTTTCTTAATGAATTTGTTTATCATTTACAATCATGTGAAAAAGAAAGTACAACCTCTGAGTTCTATGGATTTACATTATCAGGACATAGTAAAAATCACCTGGTATTTAGCAGTTCTTAAAAGCAAGTAAACACAACTTCAGAAGAACAATACATGATATATTACACCATGTCATCATTTATTTTACAAAAAGAAAACCAAAACGGAGAAGCCAGGTGTGAAAAAATAAGTCTTGGACCACTCTTCTTTACAACATTGTTTCGATTCATAGATGTTTGTGAGCATTTGTTTATGTATACTTTTTGAGTTCCACCACAACATTTCAACTGGATTGAAGTGTGGACTTCAGTCTCTCTATTGCAATACCTTCATTCTTTTCTTTTTCAGCCAATCTGTTATAGATTTGCTGGTGTGCTTGGGATCATTGTTTTGTTGCCTGACCCAACGTTGACCAAGCTTTAGCTGACAGATGTCCCATTGTCTGCGGCCACAATGGAGCAGAAGGCCATGTGGTGTGTCAGGATGGCCTGCCATCCCCTTTGCCTGATGCCACCATGGGTTGGAATCGCCTGCCTCTATTAAATCTGGTATCAATCCATCCCACCGTCTCTCGGCTTGCCCTCTTTGCCCATTTCCCCTGAAAATAAGCCTTAATGTGTCTCCCCGCCCAAATATAAGACCGGGTCTTATTTTCGGGGAAACCTAGTAGAGACAAACAAACTTCTAAAACTTCACCTTTTATAGAGATGGTCACACTTACTGATGATCAATTGATCAAGGGCATCTGATTAGCAGCACCTGCCTACTTAGCATCATTCTACATATTGAAGCAGTAAAGGTGTATTTACTTTTTCATGGCTTCTCCATTTTGGCTTTCTTTTTGTAAAATATTTTTTTTTTATTTGCATTTATATCCCGCCCTTCTCCGAAGACTCAGGGAGGCTTACACTATGTTAAGCAATAGTCTTCATCCATTTGTATATTATATACAAAGTCAACTTATTGCCCCCAACAATCTGGGTCCTCATTTTACCTACCTTATAAAGGATGGAAGGCTGAGTCAACCTTCAAATAATGATAATAATAATAATATCAAATAATGATATGACATAATATATCATGCGTTGTTGTTCATCTGAGGTTATATTTACCTACTTTTCAGAACTGCCAAGAACAGATGATTTTTATATGTCCTGATATGTAATATTATAGAATTATAGAAAATCATAGAATTTGGCTTGCCCGCATTTTTCCGAAAATAAACTCTTATGCATCTTTTGCCCCCCCCCCCAAATATAAGACTGGGTCTTATTTGGGGGGAAACATGGTAGCAAATGTCATATACTGTTAATGTTTTAGCAATGTTTTAGACTTTTAAGGCATTTTTATTGTTCTTTCTAGATGTTTATCTAGACAAGACACATTTTCTATATATTTTATATATAGAAATATATTTTCTATATATTTTCTATATATTTTCTACATCTGGTCTGAAGGCAGGGGGGGAGGGGTTTGTTCCAGGACTAGAGGGTGGTTCAATCTGTACGGTAAGTGGGAGAGGCAGATATGGCGGAGGGGGGGGCGTATCGAGTTTGGGGAGCACGTGCGCGATGTCTGAAAGCGATCACGTGCTCCGGCCCCTTAGTCCCTACCCGTTCCTCGGGCGGCCGTGATCCTCAGAGCCTGGATCTTCGGCTGATGTTATGTAATGCCCGGTCCGTGGTAAATAAAGCCCCCTTGATCTGTGATCTTATTCAGGGGGAGTCCGCGGACCTTATGGGCATTACGGAGACCTGGTTGGGGCCAGAGGGGGGGTGCCCCTCGTTGAACTATGCCCCCCAGGTTCCCGAGCATTCCATCAGCCGAGGGCCCAGGGTAGGGGTGGAGGGGTGGCGGTTGTCATTAAGGAAGATCTAGAGCCGAGGGAGGCCACTGTTCCTCAGATTGCCGGCTGTGAATCCCTTTATGTGAGGTGGGGCCATAGGAATCAGTTGGGCTTGTTGATCACGTACCTGGCTCCTTGCTGCGTGACCACAGCCCTGCCCGAGCTGCTGGAGTTATTTGCCACTGTGGCAGGTGAGACCCCAGACTTATAGTTATGGGGGATTTCAACTTGCCATCAGCTGGCTTATCATCGACTGCAGCTCGGGAGTTCCAGGCTTCCATGACGGCCTTGGACCTGATACGAGTAAATGATGGCCCTACGCACATGGGGGGAAGCACGCTGGACCTGATTTATATCTCTGGTCAGTGGTCAAATGATCTGATACTAGACGATTTAGTAACAGAACTAATGTCATGGTCTGATCATTTTCTCCTTCGCCTAGACTTCCGAACCGCCACCCACCATCGCAGGGAGACGGAGCCTCTACGTTGGTTCCGTCCCAGGCGCCTGATGGACCCTGAGGGGTTCCTGGCGGAGCCTGGGCCATTCCCTGAGGGTCTGGCCCGCGGCACGACTGAGGGAGTAGTTGCGGCCTGGGAACAGGCGCGGCTGGGGCCTTGGACCGTGTCGTGCCTTTGCGGCCTCTGACCCGGCGCAGATCTCGACCGGCCCCTTGGTTCTCCGAGGGGCTGAGAGAGATGAAACGCCGGAGAAGACGCCTAGAGAGCACTTGGAGGTCCAGTCGTTCCGAAGCTGATCGGACACTAGTTAGGTCCTATTCTAGGACCTACCTAGTGGCAATGAGGAGGCGAGGCGCTCCTCGCCTCCACCCTCATTGCGTCGGCAGATAACCGCCCGGCCGCCCTGTTTGGTGACCGCTCCCTCCTTCATCAGGAGGTGCGGGATGACCCGTTACAGGGGCGATGCCGAGGAGTTTAGTGGTTATCTATATGACAAAATCGCTCAGCTCGGGATGGTCTGGACCGAAATTGGGATGATCAAGCGAGGGAGAGGAGGCACGTCTTGTTGAGCCTGTTTGGGATGGGTTTGACCCTGTGGCTCCGAGGCGTGGACAGGTTGTTGGGAGGCTCCGCGCCACTACATGTTTATTGGATCCGTGTCCTTCCTGGCTGGTGCTGGCTACTCAGGAGGTGACACGAGGCTGGCTCAGAGGATTATAAATGCTTCTTTGTTGGAAGGGTTTTCCTGCCGCCTTGAAAGAGGCGGTGGTGAGACCCTCCTTAAGAAGCCCTCTTTGGACCTGGCTATTTTGGGAAACTATCGGCCAGTCTCCAACCTTCGCTTTGTTGCGAAGGTTGTAGAGAGTGCTGTGGCGCGTCAGCTACCCCAATACCTGGAAGAATCCGTCTATCTAGACCCGTTCCAGTCCGGCTTCCGACCCGGTTACAGCACGGAGACAGCTTTGGTCGCATTGGTGGATGATCTCTGGAGGGCCAGGGACAGGGGTTATTCCTCTGCCCTGGTCCTATTAGACCTCTCAGCGGCTTTTGGTACCATCGACCATGGTATCTTGCTGCGCCGGCGGGGGGGATTGGGAGTGGGAGGCACCGTTTATCGGTGGTTCTCCTCCTATCTCTCCGACCGGCCGCAGACGGTGTTGACAGGGGGGCAGAGGTCGACCGCGAGGGCCCTCACTTGTGGGGTGCCGCAGGGGTCGATTCTCGCCTTCTGTTCAACATCTACATGAAGCCTTTGGGTGAGATCATCAGTGGCTTTGGGGTGAAGTACCATCAGTACGCTGATGACACTCAGCTGTACTTCTCCACCCCAGGTCACCCCAATGAAGTTGTCAAAGTGCTGTCCCGGTGCTGGGAAGCCGTACGGGTCTGGATGGGGAGAAACAGGCCCAAGCCCAACCCCTCCAAGCCGGAGTGGCTGTGGATGCCGGCATCTCGATTCAGTCAGCTGCAGCTGCAGCTGACTGTTAGAGGCGAGTTATTGGCCCCAAAGGATAGGGTGCGCAACTTAGGTGTCCTCCTGGATGAGCGGCTGTCGTTTGAAGACCATTTGACGGCCGTCTCCAGGGGGGCCTTCCACCAGGTCCGCCTGGGTCGGCAGTTGCGGCCCTTCCTTGTTCGGGATGCCTAATGCTCAGTCACTCATGCACTCGTACCTCTCGCTTGGATTATTGTAATGCTCTCTACATGGGGCTCCTTAAGGTGCACCAAGGCTTCAGCTAGTCCAGAATGCAGCTGCGGGTGATAGAGGGAGGATCTCGTACCTCCCACGTAACACCCCTCCTGCGCAGACTGCACTGGCTACCTGTCGCTTTTCGGGTGCACTTTAAGGTTTTGGTTATGACCTTTAAAGCGCTCCATGGCTTAGGACCCGGGTACTTACGGGACCGCCTACTGTTACCATATGCCTCCCACCGACCCGTACGCTCTCACAGAGAGGGACTTCTCAGGGTGCCGTCCGCCAAGCAATGTCGGCTGGCGGCCCCCAGGGGAAGGTCCTTCTCTGTGGGGGCTCCCACACTCTGGAATGAACTTCCCCCGGGTTTACGCCAAATACCTGACCTTCGGACCTTTCGCCGCGAACTGAAGACGCATCTTTTTATTCGCGCGGGGCTGGCTTAAATTTTATGGATTGTATAGTTTTATTATTAATTTTAAACGGGGTTTTAATTTCTATATATTTTAAAATTTTAGGCAAATTATAATAAGTTTTTTAATTTTGCATTTTATAGATTATTGTCTTGTCTGTTTTTATTTGCCTGTACACCGCCCTGAGTCCTTCGGGAGAAGGGCGGTATAAAAATCAAATAAATGAAATGAATGAATGAAAAACTTCCTTCTCTTCCTGTATTTGAGTAAGAATATTGTCATTGAAAGTCCCACCTAGAGGACCAGAAATATGGACTGCACATATCAGTTTATATGTTAGATTAATATGTAAATATAGTATGTAATGAAATTGTGTAGGATGACATGGAACATTTCCCAAAAAAAAGGTAACTGAAAAACAAGCTGCACATATATAAATATTGTTATATATTTACTTACTATAGGCCTATAGACTACATAGAGTACAAACAACACAGATATATTTTAAACATGCATTTATATCAATGTAATTTTTTCATTCAGCTTACTAAAGTTTTAAAATGCTAATTCAGCTAAGGCTTTTTCATCTTTACCTGATCTTCTTGTGAAGCACCAATTTCTTCCTCAGCTTCTAAATCTTTCTGAATTGCTTTTCGAGTGCTAACAGTGTTATAAGATGCCAACTTTAAACTCTTTCTTTTAATTGTTTCCAGCAACATTTTAAAGAATCTGGGTAGGATGGATAAGAGAAATAGAATACAGCTTCTGGAATAGAACGTTACAACATACTTTCCTAGATCCATCAGTTCAGATGATAAATATAAAGAGAACTTTAAATCATTTTGTAACAACATTATTCATTATTTATAACATTATTCATTTTTAAAGCAAAATTAGATATTTTTCTTCTGCTCCTGAAGTCTATTTTTTTTGTATCTTAAGAGAAAAGTGTTTTAATAATATTGAAAAAAAATTATTCCAATACTAATGATGCCATTTTAAAAAGTTAGTGTTATAAAAGCAAAACTGTACTTATAACTGTAAGTATAAATCAGTAGCTAGCCCCCAATCTTAAATAAATGGGTGAGACAGGAGGTAGAGTGCAGCCTAACTTCATTTTCTCAGGAAATGATAGCACTCATTCTCTCAGACTGAAATAAAGACAGAAACAAAAATAAGGTTGCCACTTAAGTCCACAAACATACTAATAAATTTCAAATTCTCTTTCAGCAACATAATGGAAGGTAACCATTTTGGTGGGGCAATATGAGGGCCTCTTTAATTTTGTGTGGTACCCAAGTATGAATGAGGTGAAAAAGGGAAAATTGGCGGTGATAAGAAGTAAAAAAGTCAGAGTAGAGATATTTTTCCTCTGGTCTGGACTTCTGTTTTCTTTGTTCTCTTGGCATCTGAGCGGATTTTGGAAAGCCTGTGCATTGCCCTTCCATACAAATTTCATTATACAGGCAGTCCTGAATGCATCAAGTAAAAAGAATGGCAAAGTCTTACTATTTTTATTAAAATTATTTATGGCAGAGTTTTCCAAAATTTGTGATGCTGTGTCTCTGCAAACTAATAAATTAATTTGCATGGAATCTCCTTTCCCCAAATGAATAATGATATTGATGATGAAACAATTGAGAGAGCATGCCTAAGAAAGCAGTGGTTACCTAAGATAATGAACTCAGTGTCATATTTTCCTCCTGGCTTGAAGGAGCTGCTCCTACCCAGTATTGTACCTTTCACTCTCATTAGCCATGCCCCATTTGTGACTCCTTTCCTGGCACCCTAGGAGTGAAAGCTCAGCAAACTCCTGTCTTCAATGCTTCTGGGCTCCTAAGAATTTATGACGACCCTCATGACCCCCACAATTTCCTCCTCACTGTGTGTTTAACAATTGGAAACTTGTCGGGAGAGGATACTGACCTGGTCTCCATAAAATGTAAGATGTCCCTTGGCTTCACACATTTTTCTTCTTGATAGCATTCATAAGGCAGAAAACTAAATCTGATGGTGTAGATGCGATGCTTGCTTAATGTCCCTTCCAAACACAAAGTTTCTTCAATATTCACTTTGTGTAACACCTGAAACAATAAAAAAGAGTGCCTATGAATGCTAACTATTTGTAATATCATGCTTTCCCACTCTCTAAATCAGGGGTGTCAAACTTGATTTTATTGAGGGCTGCATCAGGGTTGTGTTTGACCTGGGGTGTGTGGCCTGTGTGGGCATGGCCAGCTCAATGTCACTTGTGTTGGGGGCATCTGTGGTGGCATGAGTGCTCTGCCAGCAAAAACAGGCTTCTAAACTCTGTTTTCGGCTGCAACAGCCTCCTGCCATTTTTGCTGGCAGAGGCACCACTGGCCGGTCCTTCACTGTTTCCAGGGTGGCCCCGCAGACCAGATCTAAGCACCCCATGGGCTGGATCTGGCCTTCGGGCCTTGAGTTTGACACCCCTGTTCTAAATCATCTGTCCACATCACAAATTTAAAACTGGAGGAGGAATATGGACCTTTTTTTTTAAAAAAAAAGATAAATGTATCCTCCACAGAAAATTTACAATTTCAAGATGATAAAGTGAAAAAGGTACTAAGGCTTTTGCACACTCCTGCAATCTTCTTACCCATGAGCTAAATATTAAGATTCAATTGGGTAAGGAACCTCAAATTCAAGTGCTTTACAGCATAGCAAAAATGGGTTCTATAAGTTTTCACTCAATTAATTCCTTACTAGTAAAAATTAACTTTTATGTGGTTTAAAAAACAAATTTTAAGTAACAAATTGAAATTATTCTAAATAGCATTTTTATTTAATACCCACTAACTATACTTCCTTTGTACTGAGTCACTAGCAGCTTCAATGCTGGGAATTTATAATCAGTCTTTGCAAAATTAGGCAAAACAAAGCTAGAATGTAATAGGGAAATGAAAACCAGTTAAAGCCCATTAGTCCAAATTCTAAAAAATAAAAGAAAGGCTGATTGGCACATCAGGGTGGATAAAAATCAATGATAATTTTTTTTAAAAGTCGGATTTTTTTATTTAAATTGGATTTTTTTGATTTTTATCGAATTTATTTTAATAAAATGTTTTTGGAGTAAAAATCTATCTAAAGATAGTTCTCTATTTATTTATACATTATACATTAATAATTTAGTTTATTCAGCATGAAATGGAGCTTACTTATGTAGCATGAGGCTGCATATTCTGCAATGTTTACATTTTTTGTAAACTCATTCAATGAATCCAAGCTCTGAAAGCTGAGATAACAAGCACTGCATTGATGCATTCACACAACTTCACAGTAACCATGAGATAAATCATAAAACAAAGTTCAGGAATATTCCATTGTTTTGCAATTTTATTTACACTACAAACAGTATGATTCTTTGAAGAGATGGCAGTGCCTGTTAGCGGGCATCGACTCCCCTGCTGCCTGCCACGTCCCTCACCTTGTTGTGTCACTGCTGCATCACCAGCCATCCCATTAAAGTGAATGGGACTGTCGGTGAGTCAACAGCGGGTCAGAGAAGCCGCTGCGGAACAGAAATGAGTTGCTCTTTAAAAATTATGATTTAAACCAAGTTGATTTAAATCAAGCCTTTTTACTAATTTAAATCAAATCCACCCTGTGGCACATCTTGAGGAAACTGCAACCATTCTGTAGAAAGTAATATGAAAGAATATTATTTACTTTAAAAAAAAATCCCTCAGAGCTGATATGATGATTCTTCCGCCCATACAGGACTTACCTCACCTAGGCACACTCTGCTAAGCTTCTTCTTGAGCCTTTTCACCCTTTTGTGAGCTTTCTTGATATTAAGGACAGGAATGCTCATCATGGGAGTTTTGATTTTAGCACTAGCTACCATCAGAATCTCCCGCAACCTTTAATAAAGAAGTATTACACATTTAGTCACAAAGACAGTTAATACTCAGCAAGATAAGTGACTAGGTTTTTACCTGGTCAGCTTTATTCTTCTTATAACTAACTAGACTAGACTAGACTAGACTAGACTAGACTAGACTAGACTAGACTTTTTTATTGGCCAAGTGTGATTGGACACACAAGGAATTTGTCTTGGTGCATATGCTCTCAGTGTACATAAAAGAAAAAATACCTTCATTAAGTACAACACTTACAACACTTAAAGTTAGTCATAGGGTACAAATTTAACACTTAATGATAAAACACTTAATGATAGTCATAGATAAACTAAGATAAACATTCAAAGTCTGACTTTGTCTGCTGCCTTCAGTATCATTAAATAGGGCTAAAAACACTCTCCCTAGAAAGCAGAAACTCATTTATATAAGCAACAGAACTATCAAAATCTGAAGTAGCAAAATAATAATAGCAGCAGAAAGTAAAGCAGTATTCTACTTTTCTACTAAATACCGTATATACTCGAATATAAGCCGATCCGAGTATAAGCCGAGGTCCCCAATTTTACCCCAAAAACTGGGGTAAACTGGGGACTCGAGTATAAGCCGAGGGTGGGAAATGAGGCACCTACCGGTTGGGGAAACCCTCCCTCCCTCAGCTGAGAAGGCTGGCGGCTCCCGCGCCCCGCCCTCTCACTGCACCGGCAGGGCTTCAGTCCGGTAAAATGTGAAAGAGAAAAAAAACTCGAGTATAAGCCGTATATACTCGAGTATAAGCCGAGGGGCTTAAAAAAAAAAAACTTGAGTATAAGCCGTATAGACCCGAGTATAAGCCGAGGGGACGTTTTTCAGCACAAAAAATGTGCTGAAAAACTCGGCTTATACTCGAGTATATACGGTAAATCAAATCAACATGCAGTGATAATAAATCTGAATCAAATAACCTTTAATGGAGTTCTTATTCAATGTTTTATGCTAAGTATCAACTGTAATCAAACCAATTTAAGTGACTTAAAGTGGGCACTATCAAGTTTAATTAATTGCTATTATTATTGTTGTTCTTGTTATTGAAAGCTTGAGACAAGATATATTTTCCTCAACTCTTTTAGGATTGAACAAGATATGTAATTTTGGGTACTGTTAGATAGCAATTACTCACCATTAGTCTTATTGGCCAGAATTCATAAAAGCTATAATTTATCAATATCTAGAGAACTATATTATGCACATTCCAAAATTAATCTATCATTAAACAGCAAAACCATTTTGTCATGGTAAATAATTTATTTTATTTATTTATTTATTTATTATTCCAATGGAAACACTCACTTGTTTGTGGATTAGCTGTTAAAAAGGGATGTTTAGGATAAACAGATTCCTGGTCTCATGTCTTCTACCATGTTTCTCCAAAAAGATGACCCACATTGAAAAGAAGCCCTATCACGTTTTTGAGCACAGGCGATCAAATTAAGCCCCATCCACAAAATTAGCCCTAATTAAAACCCCGCCCATCCTGGGGTGCAAGGGGTGGGGCCAGGCACACAGGTAAAAAGTAAGCTAGGGTGGGGATGGGGAAGGTGGAGCTGCCCTACTTACCAGGCCTTGCACACCCCGATACCTGTCTCGCCTTCTTCGGCGGCTGCTTGCCGCCACTCACATGCATCGCCCTGGCCTCCATTTTGCTTCAGATGCATCCCAGAAGGTATCTGCAGCCGATAACAGAGCTCTGGGTCAATCTGGAGCTCTGTTATCAGCTGCAGATGCTTTCCGGCAGGCATCTGAAGGCGAAATGGAGGCTGGGGTGATACGTGAATGGTGGCAAGAGGCCGCAGAAGTGGGCCAGGAGCGGGCACCTGCTGGGTGGACTGTCAGTGCCAACACTGCAAGATGAGTCATTAATTAGAGCCCTCAAAAAGAAGGCCTAGCTGCTTTTTCGGGGGTCAAAAGAAAATAAGACCCGGCCTTTTTTTTTGGAGAAACACAGTACTTTTCTCCCCATGTTATATTAATTGGTAATAAAGCATGGTAAGAGAATGGGATGTATGCATTTTGGAACAGTAAAGCCATTAAAAAAAGATGAGATGCTATCTTACCTTGGGATACCAAGAGTAACATTCATTTCACCCCTTCCAGCAAAGTGAAAGGTATTCAGGGTCATCTGAGTGGAGGGTTCCCCAATACTCTGAGCAGCAAGAAGTCCCACAGCTTCTCCGGGGTCACAGAGTGATTGTTGCCATTTTAAATAGAGCAGCTCCTGTAATCTAAAGACACAGTATTATCATCATCTGTTTGTGTGAAATAAGCCCATAACCTGGTGCAGCAATTTTACTTTCAAACATAGAGTTCAAATTGCATCCACCCACAAAGGACAAGATCTTAATGCTTTATTTCCTCGTCTATACATCAAATCATGCTTCATCTAATTAATTTGTTTCTCATACTTTAACCTAACCCTGATCTAAGAGCAAGCCCCACTGAAATTGGCTTGGCTTACATCCAAAAAAATTTGCGTTTGTTTGCTTTGTTAAAAAAAATGGATAAACACACACTTCATTTTTATGTTTCTCTCTCTCAAGATTTAATGAAGCATCATCTCTTTTTAATTTCCAACTTACAAAAGGAATTAACAACAATCACAGCCTCTTCATTACAATAGTTATTCCTTAAAAAGGCAATTGTATGGAAAGAAAGGAGCAAGGATGAAATTCATTACTTAATTTTTGATTAACAAAATTTATCAAAAGAAGTACTCTCTTGTTAAGAAAGCTTATAACCTTAATCTTTTAGATTTGAGCAATCTGTTTAGAGACTAAAATAATTTCTTAATGGATGAAAAAGTTGCTATAATAATAAATGGATTGATACAAACTGAAAACCTCAAGTCAATGAGGTTTTATGTTATTATTCTATGACAGAAATCCAGTGTTTCTTAGAAGAGAGATAAAACATAGCTGTGACATGCTAGACTCTAAACAAGAAGCATTAATAGATCAACATAAATGAATTTACTACCTCTGTGAAGAAAGTTCAGATTTGCTATAGTTAAGCCTATTCTGAGCATCCCACTCTCCAAGGAAAGTCTTAACTTCATTTTCAAATGTTTCAGACACTGATGCAAAATAAATATCTGGCCGCCAGACTGAAAGGCTAGGATCAGGACACCTTGCTGCCCTCTTCCGATACTTCCTGCGGGTTTTTTCATTCAGCTCATACCACATATTTAACAGCTGTAATGGATACCAGAATTAAAAAAGGAAATGAGCATTTGAGACTGGTGAATTATTTATTTGAATATTACAATATAGTTCAATAAGTAATGAAAGATATATTTATCAATTATGGAATAACCTTAAGAGCTGCAGGATCTCGGCCATATACAGATATTCCTTCTGTAGAGATCTCAGCTTTCATATCAGCCAACATTTCTTGGGAAAACAGCAAAAAGCCTCCTTTCCTTCTCAAAGAGTGTTGATGCTTTGCTTGCCATTTCTTGACTAATTTAAACTGCTTAGAAGCTTGCTGAGGATTCATTTTTGGCATAGCTTCATCTAAATGCTTAGATTTCCAAATCACCTATAACAAATGCACAAAATCAAATTTTTTGAAGGTCGAGTATTCTCCCATCTTTCAAAGTATAAGTACATTCCCCATCAGTATGTTAAAATTATTCAGACAGAAAGCAATGGTATCACTGTATAAAGGAGTGCCCTCAACCCACAGTGATGATATAAAAGTACTCCCTAAAAACCTATATAGCCTATACTTTAACCAGACCATCATATCCAGTCGTTTACCACCACAATGGAGCTAATTATTCTTATAATGACCAAAAAATGATCTGACCATAAAAAATGGAAATCATAGTTATGACCTCTACCTTGAGATCACATTCCAACTACCCTGAAGCAGATTTTATGAACTTGAAATATGCACATGTTGTCTTGAAGGCCATGATATTCCAAGTCAACTCTAACTCCAGATTTCAGAAATCCCAAAGCATCAAAAAGTGCACAAAATTAACTACAACCCTAGTAGTGAAGTCAGTAGGGTGTATGGTATACCAGCAGCATCTCCTGGTTATCTACGAAGCTGAACTTCAAAACAGGGCCTCAGATCCAGTCACCTCCAGAGGAGGATGTCAGGTCACAGTCAAATTCCCCAGAGAATCATTTTCATTTCACATTGGGGAAGCATTTAAAACCCAGTTAGACACTTTTTGGACCTTCTGACCTTATCCAACCAAGTCTCAATGATGCAAGTCAGATTAAACAATTTCAGCTTGTGGCCAACAACTTGAACAATCCAGCATGTAGGATTGCAGGGTGAAACTAATGAGCCAAAAGGGAGAACTGGTTTATAAGTACTATTATGACAGGATTATGCCAGAAATGAAGCTTCTGGAAAAAGTAATACATCTTTCCTTCCTCATTTCTTTCATATCCCATAATGAAAAATTCTTTTAAGATAGTCTTATATTTCTTATTTTCATAACAGCCTAACCTAATATACTTCCTTATTATATCCAAACTTACCTTGTGATTATCTGCAATGAAAGGAAATTGTTTGGGGTGCAAATACTGTGTCTTAGGGATATCCAGTCCATCTTCTCCATACAGAAACTGAACCACACTGCCATCACTATCTCGTACAGACATGTCATAATGAACAATCAGTCCCTCTAAATGTTTTATGATACACCTATTTGAGAACAGCCACACATGAAGGAAGAGCCATTTAGAATTATAGGACTACACACAATCCTATATTTTATTTTTGTTTGTTTTTTATCCTAAAGCTACTTAAATTAGGCAGAAATGATGTTACAAGCTAAAGGACTTTAAGAGACATTTTTACCTTTGAAGATATCCTGATCGGCTGGTTTTAACTGCAGTATCCACCAGACCTTCCCTACCAGCCATACAGTGGAAGAAGAATTCCTAGAAAACATAGATCCTCTGTGAGTAAAATACATTTTCCCCTTATGAGCAGACAATAGCATACTAGCCTTTTAAAAAGCCAAACAGGAACTAAAATTATTACTTTGAATATTGCATATTTTTTGATAAACATATTGTATGACAGAAACAAATTTCAGAGAAGAGGAATCAGTATATATCACTTACTGAAGGCTTGATGCCAGTAAGAAATCTACTAGCTACAAATCCTCCTGATTTGGGGGAAAAGTCATATGGCTGGAAACATGGCAATGATTTTCCAGATGCCATCAAAGGAGGCCTTCGACCTTCTAATTCAATCTGGCCCAGCAAGCAAGAAATCTTCAAGGCAAGAGAAATAACGAAGGCATAAATGTTAATGTAAAAACACCACAGCTATAATTAGATAAACCTCTTTTAGACACAATAGATGATTAATTTTCTAATATGACAGCATCGGACAGTTAGAAATGGATCCATAAATACTGTTTTAATGGCTTTATACCACTGATAAATAAATATATACCTGCATAGTATTCACAGTAGATCCTTTGGCTCCTGATTGTACCATCAACTGCAAATTATTATCTGGGAAACTTCGGTGAAGCCCAAGAGGCATGCACACCTAGAGTTTTCAGCAAAAATAAAAGTTAGTTTAAGCCATGGCAAATCTACCCAGAGAACATGGGAGAGCAAAGAGAGATGTTCTAATGAGGTATCACAGAAACAAATAGTCACAGAGCAATAATTATCCATATATCTGAACTACAGCCAGAACTATTTCAATTTTTAAAAAAATAATTTTAATATTATTGAAAGTTTTAAAAACAATAGTAAAGATTAATACAAATTAAAACAAAGATAAGACGAAAAAAGAAAAAGAATAAAAAAAACCACTAAATTACAAAAAAGAGAAAATATAAGAAAAACGCAAAACAAAAAAGGATATAAAGAATTAACTTTCAATCTTCTACAGTTGTAGATTTACATTTTTCTCTAAAGTTACATAAAAAGTCTCTTCCTTCTATTTTATCTAATCATCAAACCTGTTCATTTCTTTCTGTATTATACAAACATTTATAAGGGGTTTTCAGTCAGTGATAAATGTAAATTCTGGTTTCAATTATATATTAATCTTTAAAATCCTCTAAATCAATGTATGCATACAAGCTTTTTTGCACATTTTTGCACATTCACAGAGCATAGAGCAGATGTTCTGTTATGTCTACAAGATATACAGCTCATGGAAATATACGTATTTTCCACAAAGAAATAAGAACACACACTTTCTATTAAAAACATTTCCAAAATCTAAATTCATGTTAAAAATAAAGTAGAAGGTTTCTCAAATTTGTAAAACAAACCTTATTGATCTCATTGTTGCAACAGTTGACTTCTTCTTTGAACTTTAAATCAATCATGTTAAAATCTCTCTGATCTTTCTGAAGATGGGCATCCTGCCATTTACTTCGAAGTTCTTCACAGGACGAGGTTTGGGATAGATTAAATGCAGCTCTAATGGCCTGAAAAGTTCAATTTTTTAAAGAGAATATAACACTACTTTCTTGATGAAGACAGATCATTCACCCACCATACTCCAAAGCATGAGCTTACCTTTATACCACAGTTGGTACTTTCCTTAATGATGCTGCACCTCTTCTGATCTGCCTTATATTTGACCAAAATATCCTCAACTCCTAGAATAGAAAGACAATTCTTTCATTTGAGGTTTTAGAAAAGTAATGTATTTTGTTTTTATTATTGTTAATGTTGTAAGTAAGCCACCATGATACAAACTGCATTACACCAGGGCGGATACAAATATTTGCAATAATTGATGCTATGATGATAAGCACATTCATGTAATAATGCCTCTCAGAGCCAATCTGGAGAGAGCAGCACAAAAAGAGTAATAAATAAAAATAAATACTAGAACATACACTCAGATGTCTTTTTATTTATTGTTTTAAATGTTTTATTGCATAAGCTTTGACAAATTATTTAAACAGAAATCGCAAATTTTTCCATGTTTTGTTATTTCTCATTGTTGTATTATTTTCCAATTTTAAAATGTTTTCTGTTATAATTCTTTTGCTGTATTACATAGAAAGGTTTCTTTCTATGGAAAATATTCTCCCTCCTCCCAATTATTAACGTAATTGCTGGTGGTAGCTAGTAGCGCTTCAAGCCAAGCAAGGTTATGCCACTGGCTTATAATTACTCAGTGGCAAAAACTGCCATCAGTCACATCTATCAGAATTGTTTCCCTAGTTGTTGTATAACATGTATAAACTTAGAATCTCCTAGTTCTTTAAGAGAGTATCCTGCAATGTTTGGCATCAGGATGCATCTATCTGTTGGTTCTATATTTGTCACAAAAGTTTAGAATCACATATACATACCTTAGACACACAAACAAATGAATGGATAAATACATACAGAATGTCTGTGGTGACATCAGAGCTCTGTTTGTCTGCGATATGAATGTGCACATACAGGAGGCAATGTCAGGACCAAGACAACAGTCACACAAATGGGGCTTAAGCCCATTCCAATAAATAATTTGAGAAAATGCCTTAGGCGGGTTCCTCTGTCATTCACAAACTTAAAGTGAAGGAGAGGGAAGTATATTTAAATTTGCAATGCAATGATAAAGTACCATGTCCCATGACTACATTGCTTAGTGACCACAATCCTATTGTCATTGTTAAGTGATGATCATAGGTTCTTAAGTGAGGACCTCCACACAATCTCCGGCTGACTTCCAACAACCACAGTCAGAGGGTGAACAAGCAGAAAGTTGCATGTTTCAGATGGTTGACAAACAGGCCGACAGGCAGGCAAGTATCTTTTACTAGGCAAAGAAAGAAGGCTGTGTGGATAGCAGGTGTGATGCAAGTGAATATGGGTGGTTGCCAGTCTTCAGCAGGTATGCAAGACTGCATCAGTGGCTAGCAGGGTGTAAGGATGATGAGGCTGAAACTGGCTGTCAGTATGGAAGGGTGCAAACATGCCCAGAATTGCGTAACACAAGGGGGCTGGGAGTGATTGTTACCAGTTGGGGTAGACTTTTGACCTTCCCCACTTGTTTCCTATTGACTTATTTTTGGGAAACTGGCAGAAATGATCACAAATGGCAATGACACGACATGAGACGCTTTAACCATCCTAAGCACAATGGTTGCTAAGCACCTAGATCACAATCATCTGTGTGCAGAGAACTGATAGTACAGCTTATTCAGCACAATTCTGAATTGTCACTAAATGAGAGGTTGTTAACTGAGTACAGTCTGTATATGGAATTGGTTGCATAGTCTGATCTACCTTGTAAATCCTAAAGTTATGACAGTAATTGCGACTGGGATTGCTCTCATTAAGCAATGTGGCCATAACATATGACATGATGTGACCACATTGCTTAGTGATGATAATCCAGGCAATTTTCTTGTCATCATAACACCAAAACACGCGGATCATAAAGTGGGAAGCAGAGGGACTCAAGGTAAGGAGTGTGGGGTGCCATGTGTGTGTGTGTGTGTGCATGTGCGTGAGTGAAAGAGATCTTGGGAGACATGCTGCAGGCCACGTGTAAGTTGGTGGGTGCTGCAATGTGACCCAAGCGCAGGGATAGCAGGAAAAGAAGGTATGGGATGTGTGCATGTATGAGAGAGAAGAGCACATGGTGCATGTGCAGAGAGCTGGGGAAGGAAGGGACTCCCTCAAGAACAGGGAGGTTGAGGAAGGAGGGCAAGTGAGTGCAAGTGAGTGAAGTGGTAAGGAGGGTGTGGTGAATACGAGCAAAGAAAGACTGGGTTGGGGGGCTTACCAGAGCAACTTGGCCCTTTCCCATTGATTCTGTGCAGTGGTGGGATTCAGCCAGTTCGCACCACTTCGGGAGAACCGGTTGTTAACTTTCTGAGCAGTTTGGCAAACTGGTTGTTGGAAGAAATCATTAGGGCAGAGAACCGGTTGTTAAATTACTTAAATCCCACCACTGATTCTGTGGGAAGCTAGCAGAGAACGTTCTGCCTTATTTTTAAAAACCTTTTTTTACTCTTTTCTCTTTTGAATAAGGTTGCTTACCCCAGTTTTAAGGATGAGAAGGGTTAGTTTTACTCACCCATTGTAAAACCCCTGTAGAACTGTAGATAGGCAGTGAAGATTCGAGCCAGAGCAGTTAGCAACTTCCCACTAGTCTCACCCCCATAAGCCTCATGGCAACAGTGGACTAAACCATAGGCAGAGCTCCCATATTGAGCTTTATCCAAGACCCCGCAGAGCAGTTCTCCATTTCTAATAAGAACCTGTCAGATGCAAAAGAAATTATCATTAAATCATTAGATTTATCATTAAATCTTGCCTGAATCTAGACTGAAGGAATCAGATCCATTCATACAAATTTGTATACAAATGCTCCAGTTTAAAAAAAGTCTGAAAAACTAAACAAATAACTGCTAAATAAAGATTAATGAAACAATTACATTTTAATCATGAAAAAGATTTTTCACCCAGCTGGCTGGTAAGCAATTAAATTAAAAGGATGATGCCTTCCTCCAAATTCTGTTTCAACAAGTTCCATGTTATGGCAGACAAGATCCAAAGCACCCTCAGGATAGGTTTCAATAGCCATGAAGTCCATTTGGCTAGTGCCAATAGCTTACATTTTTTCCATATTTGATTCCTACCTGAGATTCACACATAGAGTCAAGTTCCGATCTATGAATTCTACAGGCAGATGCCGTTGTCCAGGCTTTTTCGCTGATCTTAGCTTTCCCAGATAGATTTAGTGGAATGTGATCTTCTGGAATTACATTTAATAACAAAGTAGAAACAACCTAAAGAACAACACAGGACACAAATATAGCTTAAACATGAAAGACATACTACTATATTTATATGCATATTTTTCATCTGTGAAGAAACAGCAGAGCAAAACACTTATCAGACCACATAAATAATAAATCATACAAGGGCAACAGTGCTATTCCAACATGGAAAATCATTACAAAACATCTAATATGAGAATGAAAACTACAAAACAGAAAATATGAAATCTACTCAAAAGGCCACAATTGGAAGAAAAATAAGGTGGGGAAATGAAACAGGCATGATGGGGAATAGGAGAAGGAAAAGCAGGAGAATATGTGAATAAGAGGGTGATAATATCAGTAAAGAATGAAAGAACAGATAATATGAGAGTTATTCAAAAGTTAAAGGAAAATGGTTCAAGACGACAAATAAATTTTAAAAAGAGAAACAAACATGAAAAGTAACCAATGAAATGAAATTCCAAATGAAATAAAAAACATATAAAGAAACAAAATTAGTTTTAGCTATTAAGTTTCCAAGCACAATCAAGAAAGTGTTTAAAAATCTAAAACAAATGGGATGATGGAAGAGAGAGTAACGTTGTGTCTGATTCGATTCACAACTGGAGCAGATTTCACTGTTAGGGAGTAAAAAGGTCCCGACTGCTATCCTTATATTATTATATTCATAAATATTAAATTACACCAGAAAACATGGGTAATTTGGGTAATCTTTCAAGTTGTCTTTCAACTAACAACATTAATGTTACATTTTTTCATATAATTAAGTCAGAGGAATGTAAGAAATATACCCAAGAGTCAAGACTGAGTGTAAATACACCAATACAAAACACATACATAATGAAGAATAAACTCTTTTTTATTTGGAAGTTAAGAGTTCACTAAATACTAAACTTTGGTGATTGGGTAAGCAGCATTCCATTTATATTTTTAAAAAATCAAGATATTTTTAACCTACCTGCTTTCCTGACCATAAGCATCGTGGCTTTATAATAGCTGGAGGTAGCAGTTTTACTTTTCCTTTTTTGTCCATCAGTCCTTGATACACTAGCTCAACATACTGCTCTCGAGTGAAGAAACAGCCTCGCGTAGTCATGCTAGTACCAGACACCATATGGTCTTGAATCAATCCTGCCAAGGGTTTCCCATCCTGAGGAATCAAGTAAATACATTAGTAGGTTCAGTAGTGGCTCCTTTGGTGGCTCCTAAAAACCAAGAGAATATTGTCTGTGAATAGTTACTCAATATGTTGTACGCTAGTAACTCTTGAGCATGTACAAAGTATTAAGCTTACTCAGTTTCTTTCTTGGGACAAGCTACGTACTGAGTATTATGGATAACTTCAGATTACTCAAGGGACTGTTATTTATCTAAGTTTTTAATTTTTTCTAGCACAAAAGAAAGTTGCTACTTTTTGCAAGGTAGCTGCTACCCCTCACCTAATGCCAGCTGCATTTCAGAATGGTCTGATTATCAAGTACTTATTGAAGGCTACCCAAGGAAGAACTTGGACTTTTTGGCACTCAAAACAAATACTTATGACAAAAGGGGTGAAGATAGAAGCTGCTACTGCAATTTGTTTGATTGTGGTGTTTTTGTTTTGTTCTTCAGTTTTGTTAAACAAATTGGAGAGTGCAAGAATTTTCATACTACCAAATATAGCAACTGCTTTTTCTTTCTCCAACTATGTTTTATAATCTACTAGTTTTTATTTTTCTGGGCCTTCAATATACATATCTTGTCCCAAAATATTCTGTTTTATGCCCAACCTGTTTTCAAGGAATCTCACAAAACATCTGATACATTCAGCCTGTTATTTTACATAGCAGAAACAAATTAATGTAGGATTTAAAAGGTTTTAATGATTTTAATTTAATACCCAGTTTTTAAATTTTACTGTGGATTTTAAATTTTACTGTGATATTAATTTCATCCCAGAAAGGGGATAAATGCAAGACATGCAGTCCCCATAGAGAAGAATACTCTCCAAATAGAAGAACTACATGACCAAGGTTATGCAGGAACAGAAACACTAGCCCAGAGGTTTATACATGGCAACTGTGTGGTTTGTTTGGAGCGCTGTGTGGGAAGAAGACTAAGGCCATGTCTCTCCTAACTTTCTAGAGGCGATAGCTTTTTCAGATGATACCAACTGACATTGCCCCCATATGTCCCATGGCACTCCTGGTTATCCAAAACCTTCTAGAAACATTTAAAGGAACTAAAAATATGTTTTCTCCAATAAAATTGTATGTGGGCAACCAATATCTTTAGGCTTTGAATTTTTTTCTATCCCACAAGACATCTCACTTGTTGCATAATCTTTTCAACATAAGCAGCGCCAAAAACCTAAGGACGAATCAGACCACTGTGACTAGACCAGAATGGGCTACATTAGACTACCTCATATAACCAATTGCAATCAGGAGATTGAGTGTATTGTAAAGTATATGAATCAGAGAAAAGATTCTGTGGAAAGGCACTGCAGTGCAAAGCTTGAAGGTCTGACTTAGGGTCACCTAAGTCACCTGAGCTGAGTTCTAGCTCCAAAACCCCAGAAGCTCTACTAAAATAGAGGTTCTACTTCTGCGTCCAGCTTTCCAGGAAACGTGCAGAAGAATAATGATGAATTCTGACTACAAAATCCTGAAGAACTGCAAAGATAAGATTTAATGGATTTTGAGGCAATAGTCCTCCAAGCAATTTAATTTTCATTCTTAGGTTCCTGTAATTATTATTTAGCTCAATTTATTATATTCTTATTCTTTACTGTCTGCCGCACAGCAAAGTGATGGTTCTCATAAAAACTGTGTTCCTGTTGGTAATTGTGGTCTGTTTACAATTACTGAGATGGAGGATGCAACAATCACCAAGTTGGCTTTCTATCAGTAACTTTTATTTAACCTTAGACTACTCCATAATTCTATCTGGAGTCTTTCTATGCTACAGAGAGAGAATAAATTGGAGTCTGAGTTTAAAACAAGCTTCATAGGAAGTACTCTATAAACTATCCCAATACATAAACCACTCAGCCTCAATCAGAAAGGGCAACTATTCTTGTATATTGAGGCTATACCCACCAAACTTTATACAGGGTGGAAACAAAGGGCAATTTTGCTGGGACACAATTGTGCACAAGTATTTTGTTGTTGAGACAAAAATACATGCTTTTTCCTACCATGAAATAAAAATGACACACAAATAATAAAGCTCAATGATGTACAAACTCCACTGTACTTACTAAAGCGATGGTATTTGTTGTGTGGAAATTACTCCACACTTTCCAGAACATGCCTCACAAGCTCCTGCACAGTCGGTTGTTTAACCTCATTTCATGAAGTACCAGTTATCCAAAATCACGCTCATCACAAGCCCAAGCGAATGCACAGAAACTGGTACCTCATTGAGGTACTTCTCACTATCATTATAATTGATACATCAATTGCTTATCTTAAGATAAAAAAAACCTGGCTTATATAGTTACAAAATATATAAATAAGACTTCAAGCACTATAGCTCTCCTAAATGAGAGGCAGAAATAGCTAATAACAGCAATCTTGCAAAACAGGCCGGCCACTGATTTTATGCTATTCAAAAAGAGGATATCAACAGTAGAAGGGCAAGAAAGTAACCTGAGCCTTTCTAATTATGAAATGTTTATTCTTATGTCATTTATTATCTATGTATAAGTATGACCATCATTTTTTCTTCCTTTCCTAAAATGTACAAATATAAGTGCGTGCTTTTGTCTATAGTGTACAAAGAATAAATAATTACTGCAGTGAACCTTGATTATTGGGATCCTGCACTTGATTCCACAGTAGGAATATGATGATGATGATGATGATGATGATGATGGAGGCAACAAATTACTTCTTTGCCAAGATCTATTGCATCCTGACACTAACAAGCTGTCAAAACCACCATTAATTAAATTCAAAATCACTAAGTGGCTGAAAAACAAATATGGAAAATGGTATACATCATCAATGACTATTTATACCATGTTTAACAATTTACCTTAGGAACCAGATACTGTTCGTCTGTACAGGCCAATACATAGGCTTCGGCTCGGCCCAGCTCATTCTGAGGGAAATGAGCATTCATCTCATCACCATCAAAATCAGCATTATAGGCTTTGCAGTTGGCATAGTGAAGCCTCAGAACTTTCTCTCCAGGAAGTATTCTTGCTCGATGGGCTTGGATGGAGGGTCTATGAAGGGTGGGTTGTCGGTTCAGCAGAAGGATATCACCATTCTTAATATGGCGGCACACCTGACAAAAACAAAGTTCAATTATATAAATGGTTCCTTTCAAAGATAATTAGAAATTGCAGTGGACTAAAGGGAAAACCACACTAAGGAAAAAGCAACAAAGATAAACAGATTATTAGACAAACAGCCTCCCAGGTATACTGGTACTACAAATCCCAGAACTCCCAAGCAATGTAAGAAAACCTAGACTTAACACATGGAATCATCAGACCGGTGAAAGGCTGAAATGGACAAACCTAACTGTTATTCAACGCAGTGTTACTTATCTAGGCATCGTTACTCCAAGATCTTTCAGAAAACTCTTTAGGGCCTTATTATTCCAGCATAAAAGCCAGGTAAAAACCTATAATATAAGTTTTCATTCCATAAAGTAAAATATAAACTCTCTTTTCTACAAACAATTCTTGAATGCCTGTTCAGCCAACTGATTATGACATTTTTCATGCTGGGGTATAAGACAGGACTTCCTCCTCATTCTACTTTTTGAAAGAATATGACTTTCTTGTGGCTGGATCTGATTTCCCCTAATTCTGCTTCAATGCTAAGAAACCTAGAGCAAGCAATAAGCTGAATACAAATTCTTTAGCAAGGCTTTATTTCAGGTTGTCCTGGAAGCAATGACAAGCTTTGCTCATAATCAATTGGAAAGGTTATGAAGAGCTAATTAAAGTTCTTCATAACAAAAATATCAAAAATCAAAAAGATAAAAATGGAGGAAATACACGGGAAGGATTGCCCACGTGATATTCTTTGCCTTTCCTCCTCCAAAGAATCTCCTTCCTGGTAAACCCTCCCAAAATCAAAAGATTAATGTGAGAAAAAAATTTTTTGAGGAGAACAGAAAATATGGAAGTGACTACATGCCATTTTCATATCAGCAAGATAATGCTTTAAGTTCTCAAAGCATTTGAGAATTTATTCTGGCCCAATCTATTCAAAGTAAAAATTGTGAATTAGAGAACACACACGATTTTCAATGTTTCTCTTATATGTAACAATGGAAATTTCAATGGAAGAAAATCTTAAATTTTCAATGAAAATCACTTACTGATATACAACATTCTATCATATCATTACTCAAATATATATTGCTAAAACTTGTATTTCCTAAAAACTACTAAAAATGTAAAATGAAAAATCTATAATTTTTCCATGTTTGATAGCAATATAGTGAAGCTTATTATAATAGAATGAAACATTCTAAAAGTTGAATTCTCTTCCTAAATTACCATTTTCTATCCAATATTACTAACTTTTACACTCCTCTAAAGTGTACTAAACTTGCTTTAATTATAGAATACTTTATAGTTGTTGCTGAAAGCAGTATACCATTGTTTCTTAGTTGTGCTGCACAAAGTCTAAAAAAAATCTTATAGATGAAAACTACATCTGATACAGAATTTAATATGGAAATGATTATCTGGGCTTGCAACACAATGAAAATGTGAGTTTTTCTTCCTACAAAGTTTTAACATTTAAATCTTGGATGTCTGATTTAGATACCGTATTTCTCCAAAAATAAAACCCTGTCTTATATTTTTTGAATCCTGAAATAAGCGCTCGGTCTTATTTCCATACGTTCAAAAGCCTGATTGGGCTTATTAACAGGGGATCTCTTATTTTGGGGGAAACAGGGTAGAATTTGTTGTCACTGTTCTACTTTGATTTATGATCCATATTGTGTGATTACTATTATTTAAATTTAAAGATTAATTGGATTTTATTTTTTCTTACTTTTTTGTTTTCTTACTTTTCTGTTTCTTTTGTTTTTCAAAAAAGTTTAATGATTTTAAAGCAAACCATTTTCAGTGTTTTTTATGAAGAGTTTTTATTGGAAATGTAAAGACCATCAATTAATTTTTTTGCAGGCATTTTGAGAGCTTTCTCTTTTTAATCTCTATTTAACTATGTCTTTCACCTATATACCTATATATTAAATTGGGTTTGAAGATAATGTTATGCCAATAGTTATGCCAAAGTAACTATGCATTATGTTCTTCAGTTGATTCAGATTATGGGTCCAAAGAAGATGGCCAACATTCTCAACACTTGAGAAATCTACTGTCAAGTCAGCTACAGCATCAAGCTGCTCATGAGATAAAGCAAATATGGAGGCTGGTACAATAGCAACAATACCAATTGATCCCTAAGGCCTAATTTCAGAAACAGGCTCTCACATGCAGAATGAGGGAATGGTCTCGGATGAAAATATCAAACTCGATTGCACTGACCCAGCATTATGGATGATACCCTACACAAAAAACAGATGGGCATACTTCTGTGAGGTAAGCTCTCCCTTCACACTCAGACAAGTTTGGGTTGTATACATCAGGTTGGCTTTCTTAATAAGATAACAGACAAGACAAACCTTAAAATATTAAAAAAAGATACTTAGTGTATCTTATTGCTGCAAGAGAGAATCTACCAGTCCATGAAGCAAACTCCACCATCCAGCCTGCAATGCACCATTAGTGTGGATTTGGGAATTCAAAACCTCTCTTATGCATAAAAGTTTTGTATGGCTTTACAGGAATGTTGTTCTATCAGAGATCTGTGGCCAACCCTCATAATTAAGACAGTCAAACCTACGGTTATGCTATGCATATCCTATCCCGTACAATTAGCTTTGCTGAAGGATAGCACAACGAGGGAGAAGCAAGAGACAACCTAAGGAACGCCAAAATACCTGCCTCCCCTGCTTTTACATCACCAGATGCTATAATATAGCCTGAACCAGTGATATCTCCAAATGAAGATATTAAGTACAATAATCAAAATATCTAAAGCAAACATCTAAGTAAATATGCAAGTAGTCCTCAACTTATGACCACAATTGAGCCCAACATCTTTCTTGCTAAGTGAGACAGTTGTTAAGTGAATTTTGCGCTATTTTATGACTTTTCTTGCCATGGTTGTTTAGTGAATCCCTGCAGTTGTTAAGTTAGTAACAGTTGTTAATTGAATCTGGCTTCCCCATTGACTTCGCCTGTAAGGTCACACACGGTGATTGATTACATGACTCTGGGATACTGCAACCGTCATAAATGTGAGTCAGGTGCCAAGTGTCTTAATTTTGATCAGGTGATCATGGGGATGCTTCAATGGTCATATGAAGAATGGTCTTAAACTACTTTTTTCAATGCCATTGTAACTTCGAACAGTCACTATATGAACCATTGTAAATTAAGAACTACCTGTAATCTCAATAGAGGATTGGATTGTCAGTATCTCTAACATACACATGCCATGTATATCTCAATATAAATAATATAGATAACTAGATTTGGACACCACTCACAATTTTTATCCCTGGTTTTGGTGCTCCAGTGGAAGGGGTTAAAAGTTGCTTAGCTATGGCTTCCCTCTGAGTCTGGCTAGTTGTACTCAATATTGTACGAGACCCATCTTCATTGATAATCATGGAAGCCCCAGGGTGCTCATTTGGCCCATTTATGACTGCTTGCCTCAATTCTTGGACATTCCAGGGTGTGACAGGTTGAGGATAGGTCAATCTAGTAGCAAATACCTGCAAGAGAAGAAAAGAGGCAAAAAAGAAAACATTGTTTACATTTTCATCATTCTAAGAAAAATACAGTCATCTTTCTCTTGTAGGAATCACTTCCAGTATTCCACATTACTAATGAGGATTATTAACTCTCATAAACCTGATTCTCATACATAACCAATGTAACATCTAAATATGGTAATTGCACCTAGCTGTACGTATTTCTGGTTGTGGCCATCCACCTTCCCATAAATCCTTCTTTTGCCTGCATTTCTCTCAACATTTAATCATTTTTAAAATATTCCTGGCAATAGTTTTCAAATAGGGAGATAAATTTTTGGGGAGACAAGAAACAGGCAGCCTTAAGATAAAATAATTGTTTTCTTAATAATAAGAATATATCAGAATAGGAAATAATAATTAAAAAATATATCCTTACCATAGGAATGCCAATTTCATTTGTCTGAATGTACATGTCAGGACAAATGACTGACCGGGCAGCATAATCCACTCTCTTTCCCATCATATGTTTACGAAACAGGCCATTCTTTTTTTCAAGAATCTTTCAACAAGGACAGCAAAAAAGATACAAACAGAAATAGATTCATATCACTTTGAAGATTCTGAAAAATTATCTTTCTAGTAGAAAGATCCAAAGAAATGCTTTGAACTTTACTTTCAAGTACATGAAGCCACTGGAGATTATCAGATTTGAGGGTAAAATAAAAATTAGTTATTAATGTTATTAACATGTGTTTTGTGGAAATTCTGTAAGGGATAGGACTAACGAAAGCTAACACAATTCTGATTGTCAGAAATTCTGTGGCTATTCAGTGTGCTCTGCTTGGAATGTCTTTTCATCAGAAAATTGACATGTCTTTTGGATGCCAAAGATGTGACTTCTGCGGGTCAGAAGCAATCTCCAACTTTTTCCTTTGATTAGTTGAAAAGCAGAAATAAACTGTTGGCTTTCTCTTGCAAGAAATGAAAAATTTAATCTTCAATCAGTTTAGTTACAAGAAAAGCACTCTCTTGCCTTTCCCATTAGCCAGCTAATATAAAAATCAGATCACCAGAGAGGATGTTTTCTTACTTTTCCCTTCCTGAATAAATGCAGCTCCCTGTCTTGTTTTTTTTGAACCCCGAAATAAGCTCTTGGCCTTATTTTCGGGGAGGTCTTATTATTTTGGGGCACGTGGAGTAATATGGGGCTCCTCTTGCTGTCTTACCTGATTTCCAGCTCCGTCTCCCTAACCCTAACCAGAGGAAATGGTGGGGACCCGCTGCGCATGTGTTTAAATATTTTCCGGGAGGGCTTATTTTAGTGCATGTGCTCAAAAGCCCGATTGGGCTTATTATCAGGGAATGTCTTATTTTCGGGGAAACAGAGTAACAAATGTGACCTTTGGGCCAAAAGGTTCATCCATTCCTTCTCTAGACTCCAATCTTACCATTAGAAATCCTGGTGTAAGTCATCTGTCATAGGTTGCTTTATGTGATATTTGGGTGGTGTGATAATTGTAGTTATTCTCAGTTAGAAAAAAGCTTGGCAATAGGGACCTATATTTCGGAACCATCCCAAATCAACTACTGTAACGTACTGCATATGGAAACATTTTTGAAGTCTGTAACTCATAATGAATTGAGAATACATTATGACATTTTAACTGGGATTAGATACTAAAACTATATCTATATCATTAGGTTTAGATTCAATTTCTAACTTCAAAATACTTGATAATTAAATACTTGAATGGCTTGTATTTGGATATCTGAAACAAGACTAGATCCCAAATCAATCTATTCATCTCATCTCAGTACAAAAGGCAATACTTCAGATACTTTTATATGATTAGGATTAGAGAAACTACAAAAATGTAGTTGATTATGATTACTAAGAGAACATTTTCTCTTAGTAATGTTAGTGCTACACTAACAAAAATTCTGCCGGTTGAACCTTCTGATAATTATTCAATTCCATAATTGTCATTTAAAAATTCTATGTTAATTAATTTAACACGATGTAAAAAAAGATGTTGAGACTCTATAAAGAGTGCAGAGAAGAGCAACAAAGATGATTAGGGGACTGGAGGCTAAAACATATGAAGAATGGTTGCAGGAACTCGGTATGTCTAATTTAATGAAAAGAAGGACTAGGGGAGACATGATAGCAGTGTTCCAATATCTCAGGGGCTGTCACAAAGAAGAGGGAGTCAAGCTATTCGCCAAAGCACCTGAGTAGAACAAGAAGCAATGGGTGGAAACTAATCAAGGAGAAAAGCAACTTAGAACAAAGGAGAAATTTCCTGACAGTCAGAACAATCAATAAGTGGAACAACTTGCCTGCAGAACAACAACAATTCCCAACACTGGAAATTTTTAAGAAAATGTTGGATAACCATTTGTCTGAAATGGTGTAGGGTTTCCTGACTGGGCAGGGGGTTGGACTAGAAGACCTCCAAGGTCCCTTCCAACTCTGTTTTTATGTTATGTTATGTTATGTTATGTTATGTCCTTTTTTTTCCTAACATAATTTGTTCATTACATTATGCATTTGCTGTATTGTACGTTTCTAAACTAATATGAACAACCTTGTAAGTAGTTTTCTAAAGGGTAATATGCAAATGCAAATAATATACTGTATAGGTATGTTCAAAATACTTCATATTTTTCCTTCATCAATAATTTTAAACACCTTCAGAAATCTCACCTGTCTTACACCAGGATATTTTTCAGATATTAGTTTATCCATGTCACTGTCAAACAAAATATTAACATGGCTTTGAAGACGAATCCAACTGTTATAAAGCTTATCTGCAGTAGTCTGTCCAGGAATTGTTGCCAAGACAGAATGGTCTAGAGATTCCAAGGGCTGGTCTATCATCTGTAGAACAGAACATTGAAATTTTAACAAGAAAAATCCAGTTTAAAAATACTTTACACAGAGAGGGGAAGAGAGAGAAAGCTTAGTTAAAAAAAGAGGGAGAAGGATTTGTAGCCTTGACTTTACAAAAAGAAGAGTGCGAACAATGTCTGAAGAATTTCAGCAAGATTTTTTTGCTTAAAGATGAAAAAGTAAAGACCAAACTTCATTATCAGTGTTTGGAATAAATTGTTACTTTTTAAATATTCAGAAGGCTGGCTAAAGTCTAAAAATTTTACAAGGTAACTTCAACTAAATAGCTTTATTTTTTCCATTATGAAGTACTAAAGCAATCTTACCGTCTTAAGATTTCCATTTTCTGTCAGTAATGAGTGACTTTGTTCTTGAGCAATGAAAGCCAGAAGCTTCCGAATAAGGAGGGCATCCTTCATAACAGCTTGTAAGTTCACTGTTTGGCCATTTGCAAACATCTGATCTCCAACACAATTCACAGGACGATATCTATAGATCAGATTGCACTGGTTATCCTTAGAAAATATTCTCAGTAAACTGAGCATCATAAATATAACTGTTATAATAAAAATGCAAAATAATAGTATTACCTGGAAGGTGGTACAACAAGTTTATTTAAGAAAAACATTTCAGGATTGAAAGTTGAATCATCAGTGACTGCCATCCCAGAGAAAAGCTTGCAAAGGAAAAACCCTGAAAATGGAAAGAACTGAAATAACCAAGATGTAACCTATCACTGCTGTATTTCTCTAATAACTTTTTATTTGATTTACATGTCAGAAGTCAAATGTTACTATACATACTTATTTGGGTGTATCTATTTAGATTCTCTTTTCTCTTTTTTATTTCTGTTTTATTTGCTGGCTAAAGTTTGAATGAATTTTTAAAAATAAAATATAAGTCAAACATACAAAATTCATATATAACATTTCTGGATGTAGAGGTAGTCCTCGGCTTTTAAGAGTTCATTTAGTGACCTTTCAAAGTTACAATGGCACTGAAAAGTGTCTTATGACCCTTTTTCACACTTATGACCACTGCAGCATCCCCAGGGCCACCATCAATATTCCAGCGCTTGGCAATTGACTTATATTTCTGACAGTTGTGGTATTCCGGGGTCATGTTATCATTTGAAATTCTAACCAACAAAGTCAAAGGGGAAGCCAGAATTACTTAACAATTGTGTTACTAACTTAACAACTGCAATGATTCACTTAACAACTGTGGCAAGAAAGGTCATAAAATGGGACAAAATTCATTTAACAAATGTCACAGAAGTTTTGGGCTCAATTGTGGGTATAAATCAAGGACTACCTAGAGTTTCTTAAATATTCATGTCACTTAAATATTCATGTCAAATATTCATGTGAAACTAAGATTATTAATTTCATTAATCTTTTAGTAAGACTTCTAAATATAGTCCAGTTTTGAACCACAGAGAAATCTGTGTGTAGAATTTTTGCAAGAATTGTACTCAACATGTTTGCATAGCTCTCATTTATTTCAATGATCTCAGCTGAAAAAAAAATCCACTAAATTGTAGTTGTGATAATTAAGAGTTCAGTTTTGTATTTGCATAGGCCCAATTACAGATTTCATAGATGTATTCTACCTGTAGAATAACTCAGTGCTGGTACAAACGGTGTGCTTTTGGATTCGGGGAGGAAAGTGCTTTGAATAGCATAGTAGGAAATGGGAGTGGGAGATGATAGGTCGTTTGAAGGGGAGAGGGAAGATGCACGCTCTTAACCGTGGTTGGTGTTGGAAGAGGAGAAGCGGAGAAACTGGGGGTGCTGATGCTTTGGCCCTCTGCCCCCCTGCCCCCCCCAGGCTGCCCTGGATAAGATATCCATCATCAAGCTGTTTTGATGAGGTTGCAGACAGCTTTGTAGTATTCGCTAAGTTGGCTCTTCAGCCACAGCACCCGGCACCTCTCCTCCATGCAGTCCTTGCAGAGGGCTTTCACTGAGGAAAGAGCCAAAGTCGGTGTCCTCCAGGAAGGTGCCCCCCCACCTGTCAGCCTGGGTCCTCCCCCGTTTCTCTTGTAGAAGTAGTCAGCCACGTCGTCCAAGACCCGCTTGACGGTGGAGATTTTATCAGGGTGCAGCTTCAAATGACCGATCAACCCCACCCCCACCCCATTCCCTGCTACGCTATGCAAAGCGCTTTCCTCCCCGAATCCAAAAAGTGGCTGGTGCTGCCACCTGAAAATGCTTTCCTCGCTGGTTCACCAAAACATATTGGAGGGAAACTGGCCACCGCCTGAAACTTTGGCTCTGCGAATTGCATCAGGCCAATGGGCAGAGGTAGAATTCTTTTTTTCTTTTTTTCCCTCCCCCAAAATTAAGGTGCATCTTATACTCTGGTGAGTCTTATACACCAAAAAATACGGTATCTGTCTGTATTGGAATGAGGGAAGTTTCCCTCTAAGATTGTATCCCTTAAGGTTGCTTCCCTTAAGAAATGTCATTTGCAGAGATTACAGTTCATTATTTCCAAATCACCATCCCATTGTCCCAATATCAGACACGCTCTGATCCTGTTAGCTTTTCCCTAAGCCATTAAGACCTGACATTTTCAGTGGGCACTTATGGCTGACTGAGTCATTTTAGATTCTCTGATGTCAGTGTTGCTATGATTATTCCTAGGGAATGGGATGTTGCTGGTTATAAAGTTATTTTATTGTCATTTTATGTTTATACCATTATATTTTACTTTTACTTTTATTATTATTTGATGAAATCTATAAGCCACTCAGAATTATGCATTTGGTAGTTACAGTAGCATGTAAAGTTACTAAAGTAAAATAGATCAGCCATACCATAGCTTTCAGCATTTTTTTTTCCTGAATTAAAAAGAGGTATTAATTCATAAGAGCAGCAAGCAGTTTTATTCACTTACCCTCATTCTTCCACAAAGCTTCAATGTGTTCTTTGGCAGTCAAAGGTGTCATGTAGCCCCGTTTTCCCAGCTGAGTTTCATCTACAGCTAAGAAGTTTGAATTAATGTTATGTTTTGACATCACAAGGTACTTGAAACAATTTCTGCATTTACTTTTCTCCAGGTATTTTCAATCAGAAGACAACTGCCATCTTATATTACACCACATTTTCAATTTATTGTGATTTATTTATTTGTGAATAAATGACAGTTGTGTAGATTTGAGCATCACGATAGTCCAAAGAGTATGGTTCATATACTGTGTCAAATAAAAACTGAATAATTCACATTTTGGGTTCACATGATTTGCAAAGACAGTTAAATGTACTTGCCTTATATAGAAAAGCTTCTAAATTGATGAATAATTGTTGGATGGATTAAGATTTAAGGGCCGCGGTGTGGCTCAGGCTGTAAGAAGCCTGTTATTAAAACACAGCTGCCTGCAATTACTGCAGGTTCTAGTCCCACCAGGTCCAAGGTTGACTCAGCCTTCCATCCTTTATAAGGTAGGTAAAATGAGGACCCAGATTGTTGGGGGGGCAATAAGTTGACTTTGTAAATATACAAATAGAATTGTATATAGACTATTGCCTTACACACTGTAAGCCGCCCTGAGTCTCCGGAGAAGGGCGGGATATAAATGTAAACAAAAAAAAAAAAAAGATTTGGCTATTTCAGACATTATGCTGCTTAGGGTGCTTGCTTTGGTAGTGAAATATGACATCAGTCACTGTGGTTTGTGAAACCACAGGTTGTACCTATCCTGTTTGGTTGCTATACCAAACTAGATAGTTTGTACCTATCTGTCTGGTATAGCAAACAGGTCAGATAGATTCCAAAGGATAATTAAGAGTGCAAAGAACAACTGCAACTAGGCAATTGCAGAAGACATTATATTTCACAGGTCAGGAAGGCTGAGAAGATATTTGCAGACCCCTCACATCCTGCACATAAACTCTTTCAGTTCCTACTCTCAGGATGCTGCTACAGAGCTTTGCAGACCAAAACAACGAGACACAGGGATAGCTTTTTCTGTTGAGCCATCACTCTGCTGAACACCTAATTCTCACAGGCATCTTTGTTGTCTATATGTATTTATCATATAGTACGGCTGCAGTGTTATTATTTACAGTTTCTGTACCAGACGTGGCCAAATAAAGTATTCAATTGGCTAATCACACTTGGCCACATAAAGTATCCAATTCAATTCAAATATGGCTTATAAGTGAGAAAACCCACTCAGGCTAATTTTAGTGAAGACTGGAAATCTATAGGATTTGGGACTAGCTTTAATTCCACTAAAGTTAATGTGTCCTCTCACTCTTAAATTTGAGAAACACCAGATAAATTGTCTCTTGAAATAATTTATAAATTCACCTTTTATTAAAGTGTCCGTAACTTTCAATTAATTTTTAACCTAGATACAGAAAGTAGTCTAAAAGTTGTACCTACATCTACATGGCATATTCTATAACTGTTCTGGTGTGACAAAAATATTTCTCAGTAACAACTTTTGTGATCTATGTGTGTGTAATATACAACAAAATACACATACTTGCTACTTCCTCCACTATTGTCTGTTTGCCTGACTTCTGAGATACGACAGTGGGATAAGTTACAGTGAGCTTGCTGTTATGTTCTTTGCGAATAAGTGATCTTCCTGCTCTTGAAGATGGAGGGGGAAAAAAACAGAAACATTAACCCAACATGAGGACAAATCCTAATGGTGTTTAAACTTGGGAGGAAGAGAGGAAGAATAAAAATGCCTAGAAAAAGAAAAAAACTTACTTGCAGTTTGGACATTTCTTTGAAGTCATGTGAAATTTCCAAAATTGAGAGATAAGTTTACTTCTACATTCACATACATTTTTTACCTACACCAAGAATGAAAAGCAAAGTTCTAGAAATTATTATGTAAATGAAACACAAATTTAAATATAATTGATTGTGAGCATTAACAAGAACAACCTTAATTTAAAATTTCACTCTATAGTGAGTTAAGAAACCTCCAATGTCACCACAAGAATTTGTTGTATTTATCCATGAATACATTAAAGAGAACAGCAGGCCTTCATCACTTACTTTCTATTCAGTGTTGAAGCATTCACAAAGCTTTCCATTTAGTCTCACATAGGCTTTATCTCCAATAAATTGTTCATAGCCAGGAAAATTATGGATTCATTCTTCCTATTAGCTAGGACTTCTAGTCTAAATATTATCTAGCAAACCAACATATGCCACCTACATCCATTAACTAGGCAGTGATCCTCACAAATGTTAAAGATAATAGGAAGAATGAATCCAGTATTTTCCTGCCTGAAGACAGAAAACCCTGTTTTCTTTTCTGAGCAGCCTAGAATTATTCTGAATTATACTTTTGCAACAGATGAAATTAGAAATAACAGCTTGGCCTCAAACTATGAAATAAAAATGTCACACGTTAAGACAGAATGAAATTTCCACAAAGAACCACTGACTTACAAATTAATGGGAAATTGGAGGAAGCTGTTCATTAAAAGCAGTGTAAATAATTGCATTACATATTGATTCTTCTCACTTACATGTGCACTGTAGTCTCTAAGTTGATTATTTTGAAGCATAACCTTTGTGTGGCAACTTAACATTTCTTCAATTTCAGTACCAATTGCATCTGAGCTTTCATCTAAAAACTGAGAGAATTATGACATTACAAATATATTCATATTCATATAAATATGAAATACTGTCAAAACAGATTAAGCAAAATAAAATTTACCCTATTCAGGATCGCTTCAAGATCATGGACCTCTTGAATCAATCCTATTTCTAGTAGCTTTAGCTGATTTAATAATAAATGAATTGCAGCTCGTGGACATGTTAGATGGCAACAATTCAAACAGGAACCTCGCATCAGAAGGAATAATTTCTGAAAATTAAAACAGTTGCTTTATTATCCTGCTAATTCACATGGGTTTAATACCGTGCCAATATTATTTTGTTATAATATTACAACAGAATGGAAAAATTATTACTATATATTATTAATTATGAACTCTTCAATTTTCAAATTTTGAATGCAATGATTAATTCACTGATACCCACATATGACTTAACTATGGCTTAATATACTTACATCAAAAAAGAGAGGATTATAAACAGTGAGGGGTAGTTCTATGTGACCTAGATGACCAGGACAATTGTTGAAGTCTTGCAGGCAAGTAACACAAACTTCCTTGTTGTCAAGCGGACCCAAAGCCAAATCATATAGTCCATTTGGGGATGGAGTACCCGCATTATCAAGAAAAAGAGGATTGGTTATAGATTTTACACTCAGTTTCCTAAAAGTGAAAACAAAGCGGGGGGGAAGCAAAGATAGTGCCATGGACATTTTAAAATCAATAATTACATTTCACAATATAAAGAGTTCAACATGTATTAATTTCCTAGAAGTTCACAGCTTTCATTATGAACTCAGAAACTATTCATCCAGAACAGCAATTGTCTGAGATATCTGCTCTTTTTTAACTACTTAAAGAAAAGGAAGTATTATATTTTGCAAACTTGTACATTACAGAACATTTACAGGGGATTTGTTGCATAGGACTATCCTATAACTGGGTATATGACTATTAGGTCAACGCATATACTAAGAAAAAAATATTATGTTTTGATGCACAGAAAACCAAGTCAAATTCAACAGATTCAAAACAGCTTAACTGGATTGCTAGATAGTATACATTTTAATATCCTCTTTACACATTTTAATCAGAATTGCTTGACACTATCTGAAGACACATAAACCTCTTACTAACTATGATGCAATCTGAGTCCTGTAGTATGCACCAGTCTGAAACTAGATTGAAAAGAGTTTAGAACAGATAATCCATATCTTCCAGGTCTATAACCCAAACACCTCTCAACAACATTCACTGGAAGGGAAAGGTTTGCAATTAGATCCAGAACATTTGGGTCTAGTGAAGGTTTCTTGAGGAGGCGTATATCACCACTTCTTCAAAGAAGTGCCCCAAAGCAGCATATACCACACGGACCAAAAAGCATCTCTCTTTCCAGATGGCCTTTATCATCCAGATAGACATAAATCTTAAGACAGAGGTGACCAAATTAATCAGTGTAATCCTATTTTTACCAAGAAAACCACATGGATAATGGTACAATAATTCATGAGGTTGTGCTGCATTATGAGCCCCTTGGATCAGCTGGGGCTCAACATGCTATTGAGGAAGATCTGAAAATCTTTTGGAATATTAATGGTATTTATGTTATGAGTAGATTAAAACCTATATGATATCTAGATGCTGATGTTTGATGCAAGAAAATCTAAAGTTGTAAAAACAAAATTAGGAATAGGACTATAATGTAAGAAGCATGAATGTGTGAAAGTTGAACATAGATCCAGAACATCCAGAAAATAAAATAAAATGAATCAACTGACATTTTAGTACCAGCAACTGAAATGGACTGGAATTGGGCACTTTAATCAAAAGATTATAGTTAATTATGGTACTTAGTACATGAAAAAGAAAGAAGCAACAGCACTGATTTCATAAAAAGATAAAACAAGGAAATAATTTGGTGCAGTCAGTCAATTTATTTATTTATTTATTTATTTATTTTATTTTATTTTTATACCGCCCTTCTCCCGAAGGACTCAGGGCGGTATACAGGCAAGATAAAACCAGCAATTCAAATATACAGGTTAAAATACCATTTAAAAAACTTATTTAAAATTAGCCTGAAATTAAAATTACCGTAAACTAAAAACCCCGTTTAAAAATTAATAAAATTTCACATTAAAAATCCAATTTAAGCCAGCCCCGCGCGAATAAAGAGATGTGTCTTCAGTTCGCGATGGAATGTCCGAAGGTCAGGTATTTGACGTAGACCCGGGGGAAGCTCGTTCCAGAGTGTGGGGGCCCCCACAGAGAAGGCCCTTCCCCTGGGAGCCGCCAGCCGACATTGTTTGGCGGACGGCACCCTGAGAAGTCCCTCTCTATGGGAGCGTACGGGTCGGTGGGAGGCATGTTTTAACAGCAGGCGGTCCCGTAAGTACCCAGGTCCTAAGCCATGGAGCGCTTTAAAGGTCGTAACCAACACCTTAAAGTGCACTCGGAAGGCCACAGGCAGCCAGTGCAGTCTGCGCAGGAGTGGTGTTACATGGGAGCTGCGCATAGCTCCCTCTATCACCCACGCAGCTGCATTCTGGACTAACTGAAGCCTCCGAGTGCACTTCAAGGGGAGCCCCATGTAGAGAGCATTACAGTAATCCAAGCGAGAGGTAACGAGCGCATGAGTGACTGTGCATAAGGCATCCCGATCAAGGAAGGGGCGCAACTGCCGAACCAGGCGAACCTGGTGGAAGGCCCTCCTGGAGACGGCCGTCAGATGATCTTCAAACGACAGCCGATCATCCAGGAGGACACCTAAGTTGCGCACCCTATCCTTTGGGGCCAATAACTCGCCTCCAACAGCCAGCTGCGGCTGCAGCTGACTGAATCGGGATGCCGGCATCCACAGCCACTCCGTCTTGGAGGGATTAAGCTTGAGCCTGTTTCTCCCCATCCAGACCCGTACGGCCTCCAAACACCGGGACAGCACTTCAACAACTTCATTGGGGTGGCCGGGGTGGAAAAATACAGCTGGGTGTCATCAGCGTACTGCTGGTATCTCACCCGAAACCACTGATGATCTCACCCAGCGGCTTCATGTAGATGTTGAACAGCAGGCGAGAGAATCGACCCTGAGGACCCCACAAGTGAGGCCCCTCGCGGTCGACCTCTGCCCCCTGTCAACACCGTCTGCGACGGTCGGAGAGATAGGAGGAGAACCACCGATATACGGTGCCTCCCACTCCCAATCCCCCAACCGGTGCAGCAAGATACCATGGTCGATGGTATCGAACGCCGCTGAGAGGTCTAATAGGACCAGGGCAGAGGAATAACCCCTGTCCCTAGCCCTCCAGAGATCATCCACCAATGCGACCAAAGCTGTCTCCGTGCTGTATCCGGGTCGGAAGCCAGACTGGAACGGGTCTAGATAGACGTCTTCATCCAGGTATTGGGGTAGCTGTCGCGCCACGGCACTCTCTACAACCTTCGCAACAAAGCGAAGGTTGGAGACTGGACGATAATTACCCAAAATAGCTGGGTCCAGGGAGGGCTTCTTAAGGAGGGGTCTCACCACCACCTCTTTCAAGGCGGCAGGGAAAACCCCTTCCAACAAAGAAGCGTTGATAATCCTCTGGAGCCAGCCTCGTGTCACCGCCTGAGTGGCCAGTACCAGCCAGGAAGGGCACGGGTCCAGTAAACATGTCGTGATATTCAATGACTGAATATCAATTGAACTTTACAAATGGCCCTTTAGTTTAGTAATTGTCCAGGTTTATGTTCCAACCACTGATGCAAAAGACTGATACACTCAGTCTTGACTCAATAGTACATGATAAACTTCTCCTAAAACTAAAATCCTATGGCATTTCAGGACCCCTTCACAATTAGATATCTGCTTTTCTGTCTAACAGACAACAAGTTCTATCTAGACCTATTCCAGTCTGGTTTCTGACTCGGATACAGCACGGAGACAGCTTTGGTCGTGTTGGTGGATGATCTCTGGAGGGCCAGAGACAGGGGTTATTCCTCTGCCCTGGTCCTATTAGACCTCTCAGCGGTTTTCAATACCATCGACCATGGTATCCTGCTGCGCCGGTTGGAGGGGTTGGGAGTGGGAGGCACCGTTTATCGGTGGTTCTCCCCCTATCTCTCCGACCGGTCGCAGACGGTGTTGACAGGGGGGCAGAGGTCGGCCGCAAGACACCTCACTTGTGGGGTGCCGCAGGGGTCGATTCTCTCGCCCCTCCTGTTCAACATCTATATGAAGCCATTGGGTGAGACCATCAGTGGCTTTGGGGTGAGATATCAACTGTACGCTGATGATACTCAGCTGTACTTTTCCACCCCGGGCCACCCCAACGAAGCTGTTGAAGTGTTGTCCCGGTGTTTGAAAGCCGTACGGGTCTGGATGGGAAGGAACAGGCTCAAGCTCAATCCCTCCAAGACGGAGTGGCTGTGGATGCCGGCACCCCGATACAGTCAGCTGCAGCCGCAGCTGGCTGTTGAAAGCAGTTATTGGCCCCAAAGGAGGGAGTGCGCAACCTGGGTGTTCTCCTGGATGCACGGCTGTCATTTGAAGATCATTTGGCGGCCGTCTCCAGGAGGGCTTTTCACCAGGTTCGCCTGGTGCACCAGTTGCGCCCCTTCCTTGATCGGGATGCCCTATGCACAGTCACTCATGCTCTTGTTACCTCCCGCCTGGATTATTGCAATGCTCTCTACATGGGGCTCCCCTTGAGATGCACTCGGAGGCTTCAGTTGGTCCAGAATACAGCTGCGCGGGTGATAGAGAGAGTCTCACGTTGCTCCCATGTGACACCTCTCCTGCGCAGACTGCACTGGCTTCCTGTTGCCTTCCGGGTGCATTTCAAGGTTCTGGTTACCACCTTTAAAGCGCTCCATGGCTTGGGACCTGGGTACTTACGGGACCGCCTTCTGTTACCGCATGCCTCCCACCGACCCGTACGCTCGCACAGAGAGGGCCTTCTCAGGGTGCCGTCCGCCAGACAATGTCGGCTGGCGGCCCCCAGGGGAAGATCCTTCTCTGTGGGGGCCCCCACTCTTTGGAATGAACTTCCCCCTGGTTTACGTCAAATACCTGACCTTCGGACCTTCCGCCGCGAACTGAAAACATATCTGTTTGTTCGTGCGGGGCTTTCTTAAATTGTTTAGTTTTAAATTTTAAACTTCTCTCTGGTTTTAATTGGGGTTTTTAGATTCTTAACTATTTTAATTTCGGCCACACTGTATAATAAGTTTTTTAATTTTATTTTAACTGTACATTGTTTCTTTTTATTTTGGCTGTACACCGCCCTGAGTCCTTCGGGAGAAGGGCGGTTTATAAATCTAATAAAATAAATAAATAAAATAAACAAGTGGTTAAAATTGGTAATGCTCTATCAAATCCTGTTCCTGTCAAGAGTGGCATTCTTCAAGGTAGCGTTCTTGGACCAATTCTCTTTATACTTTACATAAATGATCTTTGTGACCATATCTCAAGTAACTGTGTTCTCTTTGCTGACAATGTCAAACCACCGACAATACATCTACCATTCAAAAAGACCTTGATCATCTAACTGCTTGGTCTAAAATTTGGCAACTATAAATCTCAACCAGCAAATGCTCAGTCTTACATATTGGAAAAAAGAATCCAAACACAAAGTACATGCTTCATGGACCTTACGTTACAGATGACCCCCTACCCTGTCAAAGACCTTGGAGTTTTCATATCAAATGATCTAAGTGCCAAAAGCCCACTGCAACTACATAGTAAAAAAGGCTCTAAGAGTTGTTAACCTAATCTTACATAGCTTCTTTTCCAAAAACACCACACTACTGACCAGAGCATATAAAACATTTGCTAGGCCAATTCTTGATTACAGCTCGCCTGTCTGGAACCCATACCACATTTCTGACATCAATACAATTGAACAATCCAGAAATATTTTACAAGAAGAGTTCTCCACTCCTCCGTAACCAACAAAATATCTTATCCCACCAGACTTGAAATCCTAGATTTTGAAAACTTGGAACTCCATCACCTTCGACAGGACCTGGGTTTAACTCATAGAATCACCTATTGTAATGTTCTTCCTGTTAATGACTACTTCAGCTTCAACTTCAATAATACAAGAGCTACCAATAGATTTAAACTTAATGTCAACCGCTCCAATTTGGATTGCAGAAAATATGACTTCTGTAACAGTTATCTGTGCTTGGAATGCATTACCTGACTCGGTGGTCTCTTCTCATAACCCCAAAAGCTTTAGCCAAAAACTATCTACTGTTGACCTCACCCCATTCCTAAGAGGACTTTAAGGGGCGTGCATAAGAGCACAAACGTTGCCTACCGTTCCTGTCCTATTGTTTCTTTTCCTATATATATATATGCTTATACTTCCTTGTTTCTCTTCATATATATGTTTATATATTATATAATCTTTTTCTGTGATGCTTGTGTATATTGTTATGACAAAATTAAATAAATAAATAATAAACTCTTTTATGGTCGAACTAAAAACCTTCCTCTACAGAAGGAACCGAGGGACTCCCCAGCATTTTCTGATATTTATGTTGCACTTTATCCACAGAATGCCACCTAACACCTAATAATTCGCATTAGGTATCTAATATTAATAGGAACTGTAAACCAGGGGTGAAATCCAGGAAGTTCTGACAGGTTCTGGAGAGCCAGTAGCAGAAATTTTGAGCAGTTCGGAGAACTGGCAAATACCACCTCTGGTCGGCCCCAGGAGTGGGGTGGGAATGGAGATTTTGCAGTATCCTTCCTCTGGAGTGGGGAGGGAATGGAGACTTTGCCCTGCCACGCCTACAGAACCGGTGGTAAAAAAAATTGGGTATTTACCGCTGTAAATCAACATACAATGAGTGGGGGCACCACACTGGAGAAGACTGAAATTCTCTCTTAAGACTGAAAGGCGAAAACTCTAATGTAAAAAACCTGAGGATCACAGCCGGGTTTGTCAGAAAAGCAAGTAGCATTTCGACAAACGCCGACAGATACGACACGCGGCCACATTAACTAAATTCCCCAACGTGGGCGGATTCCCCGGGGAAACGAGCGTCTGGTCGCTGCCTGAAGGGACCTGTCGCCTTCCTGCCGCCCGAATTTACCGTATCTCTGCATCCGTATACATCCCAAAAGACAACCCCGTCAGGCGCCTCCACGGCACCTCCTTTGCAGCCATGACTGCGACCGTCCGGATCTCGCGCGACGCCGCCCAGATGGTCGCCAAGCAAGACTGCAAGGGATTCCCCCCTCGCGTGCTCGCAGCGTGCGAGCTCGGAGGCGTTGCGGGCAACAGCTTCCGCTTCCGGTCCCTTCCGCGTGTCAGCAAGCAGGCGGGCAGTTCCGTCATGGCGGCGTGGAGGTTGCGGCTGTGTCCGTTTCCCGCCCGAGACTTGTTGCAGAGAAGACTCGTCGTTTCGGGAGCATCTGCCTCTTTTAGGGAAGCGGGTGAGAGGTACGTTGGGTTGCCTCGACGCGAGGCAAGGAGTCCCGTGAATGACTCGGAAAGCTCAGGCGCTGAAAGTAACTGTATACCAGGTTGCAGCAGGAATAGAATGAATCGGATTGCATCCCTTTGGTCATCTTGGGATGCCCGGACTCGAGGCTGGACGGCAAATCGTTCTTAAGATTGGCATTTAGTCGTAATTATATTTTAAGCGTCCCGCTATATTAGTTTAAAAGCAGGCGATCTGAAGCTTTCTAGGCGTTTTGAACGACCAACGTCTCATGAACGACAACGTGACCCAAGGGAACGGAGTCAGAAAGTTCTAGCCTAAGATTTATTTAACTTCGCTCTAAAACAAACGTGGTTTTTTTTTCTGGCCATACTTTAGTTCTTTTTTAAAAAATTACAATGCAGAGAACAAAAATGGCACGCAGTAAATACGATTATAATTAATATTAAGTACTGTTACTGCCCATATAGTCAATAAATTTCCCCTCTTCGCATTAAAAATTATAACAAAAAGAGCTCTTAAAAACTCTGCTCAGTGGTTCTTGGGTGTGCATAAATCGTTATGACCTTTTATTTATTCAGTTTCTATATCCTTTTATAGCATTTCACTGCCTGTTGTAAATAATTATGCCTGAATGTTAAGAAGTGCTTCCCCACAATAAGAACGATTTAGTCAGAGAACTGATGAGTCCCATAGGTCAGTCTATTCAAACATAGACTAAACAACTTTATATTTGAGATGCTTTAATCTTGATTATTGCATTTAACAAAAGGTTAAATAATTTTACTTAAAACACACTTCCTAATATTGGGTAACTGAGAATAACTAGTACATATGCCACCTGAGAGAGATCTTTCTATGTTCCCTGATTTTCTAATAATCAATGATTGTCTGATCAATGATTGGAGAATATTAGATGAAACCATTACTTGCTAGAAGTGCTTGGATAAATTATAAAGACCTATCTCAAAAAAGCCAAAATTTTGCTTGCTTTCTATTTTGAGATACAGTTTTTCAGAAATAGATTGGATTCATATATGCTTTGATTTTAACTTAAGATGTTGCACAGACTTAATCTCTATTTCAAGAATTATGCTTTATAATATAATGTATTGTTTAGCCAATGAACCATGGGTAAACGTTGTAAGATTGCTTTAAAGTGTATTTGTGAATATTGAAACTTGAAAAAGAAGCAATCTTGCAATAGTATATTATATTTGATTTTCCAATGAATATGTCAGTTTGGGATATTGGTTACAGTGTTTGCTTACAAACCAAGAGGTCCAGTTCTTGTCCATTTTAGGAAAGAAAGTCAGCTGGGAGACTGTGGGCAATCATTCTCTCTCAGCTCAATCTACCTCACAACATTATTGGTGTAGGAAAAATAGGAAGTATAATGAATATATAGTATCCCAAAATGCTGTATATTCAAGAGGGTTTGGTTAAAAATATATATATAAACACACATGTATATATTCATTTATCCATATATATATATATATATATTTTTCTTAGGCACTATTCAGAAAATGCAACCCTTCCGGAAAAATCCCCCATCCTGACAGGTATAATATTTTGTTGTGTTCATGCATGTACCATTAAAACGCATATTTGCAAATGATAAATTTATCATTTCAATTAATGTATGCCGTATAGTCGATATTTGAAAATAAACTTGAAGACCCTGGATTTGTTTCTGAATAAATTGATCTTAGATAGGACAGCTTCTTTATCTGGCAAAATTTGCTTCTGATACAGACAACACTTATTTAAAATTGTTGTTTTAAAATAGTCCAGTTTAATGATGGTAATTCCATTCAGAATTAAAATTTTAATAGTTAAACATTTTCCAAATGTATACAGTTTAATAAGTTAGTTATAGTTGTTTTTGCCTTTCATAATTGCAGAAGAAACTATTTTCCTTCCAAGGAAAAAAACCTGGTAAGTTAAATTCTTTTTTGTCCCAGGAACTGTATTACTATTCTTCTATGGCAGCTTATAATAATTTTAAAATAACCATAAGCCGTAAACATAACTAATAGTATGCAGCTTTACAGAGCCTTTGTGAAATGATTGTGTAATTTCCCATAAGCCATCAGGAATCTATTGCATATGCTGGATCAGTTGAAGTTCATAAAAATTTTTGTTACATAATTTATTGCTTTCGGATATCTGTTTATTATAGGAAAAACGTTCCTAGATGCTATCCCAAATGCTTAACATGTGCAGTTTTAAACTATATATGGATATTTGGTTTTCGGATTATCATGTTCTAAAATAACATGATATCTTCTTGCAGTTTTCTCCGTAAAGTAGTACCAGTTCAAAATAAAATGTGAGTCATGCATGTTACCAAAGCCAGGCCTTGTCAAACATATCTACTATAAATGCAACTATCATTCTTCTGGCATAGTATGTCTAGTACAGCTATGGCCTAAGTACATAAACCTAACTTCTAAAGTAAAATGTCTGCACTACACAAGATAGTTTTAATTAATTAAGAAACTACCACTTATTTGCACAAAGGGGGAGTTCCACACTGGAGGTGGCTGTTGGATTGATGGCATACTCTGCCTCCCAACCTTGCTGTCTGCTGGTGACCCATCCATCTTTTTGATGTATTGATTATCATATTGTTGTATTCTTGTGTTCCTTTTTTATTGTTTATTTTATGGATTCTATTTTACATCTGATTTGTCTTCCTTTCTTATCCTCCTATTTTATTTCTGTTCATCTCCTTTCATTGTTTTCCTTTTTATTATTGCAAACTGCCTAAAGTAGCCCCATGTAGGTGGCAAATAAATTTAACTGTTAAATAATAAATTTAAATAAAAGCTCATTCATTCAAGCTTGATTATTGACAATTGAATATGTGGGGTTCTGAAGCATTGTTTTAGATCTCTGTATCCTTGAATTTTTGTTCAGTAAATTATACCATAGTTTCTGTTGAAATCAATATACAAATTAAAAATAATACTGCAAATTTAAACTTTAACAATTTTGCTTAAAATTAGGGATAAATCAGCAGTTCTTCAGGCACTTGCGTTAACTGTAAACAGGGTAAGTACTACAAAGCTTCATTGTGTTACTAGTCCTTTTTTGATATGAAATACCCTAGAGATTGCAAAATATATTTTTATCTGTATCATATGTTGCATTTAATATTATTTCATGTTACTTGTATTCCTTTATATGAATGGAGGAAACTATGATATTTCAGCTAAATGTTTCAAATATAATACTGTGTTCAGTGTTGGAAAAAACTGTTTTTTTCTTCTGTGATAAACATTATCATGAAGATGTTGTTTACAGACTATTAATTTTTGATAGCTGCAGTTTCCTTCTGAAAAAAATCTGCCTGAATGTTTTACAGACGATTAATTCATATTGCTGATTATCCTAAAACACTTTTCTCTCTTATCAAGGCTTCTTTTACAAATATATAGTAATAGTAAGGAGTAGAGTCGTGAGTTTTTCTTAATAAAAGAGCTTGCCAATCTTAAAATTATTTGATAAATTTAATATCAGTACAGCAGAAAGATGATTTACTGTTCATTTGAGCAGAATCTATACATTAAATTCTTTTTCTTCCTCCTTATAGGATATTACAGCTGTTCCCTATACGTTTCAAGATGATCCTTATCTTATCCCCAGAAATTCTTCAGAGCATGTAAGTGACTTTTCTGAAACTTTATTTGCCACAAAACAATGCTTTTTCCTAATTTTTGCTATTTGTATGTATTGAAGAGTATAGACTTCCATTAGTTCTAGTAGACTTTTGGCATTCTAAATTGTTTTACACACTGATAATCTAATAATTGAGGCTCAGTTGGAAGAGGAAAAGCTACATTATCTCTTCCATTGTGTTGTACGCAGAACTGCTTACTAAACTTCACATATTATAAACTAAGAAAAAAAATTAAAAAATTAGATATTTAGTAGACAGCCTTACTTAAAGTTAATAAGAAAAATGTATTTGCTTATAGGGGTTACATGTAGTCCTCTACTTGGGACTACGTTGGAGCCTGGGATTTGGTTATCATATACTTGGGATTTATACTTGCACTTATGACCATCGTAGCAGCCTCATGGCCATGTGATCATAATTCAGATGCTTGGCAACTGGCATACATTTATTGTAGTTGTAGGATTCCAGGGTTACATGATCACTGTTTGCTATCATCCTAGCCATTTTTCAACAAGCAAAGTCAATATGGGAAGCTGGATTCTGTTAATGACTGCATGATTAACTTAACTGCTGTGATTTTCGTAATTGTGACAAAAAAGATAGCAATAGCAGGTGTGTCTCATAGCAAATGCAGCCAAACAAAAATTCTGGTTTCAGTGTGCTTGAAAGTCAACAACTATTTGTATGATGAATAGGATGCGTTATATATTATTTTTTTCCAAAGTAACACAGATATATTCTTTTCACAGCATTTCTTTTCCGTGTCAAAAGCATCAGGACAAAAGGCAGCCCAATTTGTTATTAACACACATCCTGAACTTTTTGAGAAAGACTATGCTGAACCTCACATTCAGGTAATCTTTGCACTCTTTATGTAATACATTATTCACATTTATTACATACAATCATAGATTTCATATGCAACGAACAACATTGCTTCTTCAATTAATCCCTGTGGTTTCTATATATATAATGTGCTGATAATATTGTTCATTATTAAGATTAATGATTGAATACTATACACTTAAATAATTTAACTTGAATTAGATTCATAATTTCTCTGCTTTGGCACAGTCCTTTGTTGTGTACTATGATACAGATATTTAAGCCCATCCTTGTATTCTACCTGTTCTGTCTTTGCTACATATACATTATTGTTTGACTTACTATAATTTTACGTTGTGCTGCCTATGCACATTTACATTTAAGAATGCATAATCTGGCATTATTGTGAAAACATTCAGGGCGTAGCAGTTAGTCTCTCCATAGAAATTCAGAAAGTACTAAAGAATCACTAGTGGAAGAATCAAGGATAAGATTTGAAGGGCAAGGTCACTTTTACCACAAACATAAGAAATCTTAATAATGAACAATACCTGCTGTAAAACCTAACAAATCAGCACATTATATATGGAAACCACAGGGTTTAAATCTGCAATCTTTTTCTTCTGTGCTTAAATAATCATGAACTTGCTGGGTCTAGCTGCCACAAATAGCGATTTGCATATTTTAACTCTTCAGGGCAGGATGGAGGATATCTGCAATGATACTGGTTCTGACTGGGGTTAGGGTGAAGTTTGATACAGGTAGATCAGAAGTAAACACCAAACAGATACAGTAACTGTGTTCAGGTGAAGTCCAGGTGCTTTTGCCCCAAAGCATGATATTCTTAGTCTGTTGTGCCATGCGAGCAGGAGAAAGTCATAATATTAAGTCAGTACATCTAATATGTATAAGATAGCAGAGAGCTAATCCTGCTTCACTGTTCTTGTCAGAATAAAGGTCTGCATGTGGATTTCTACCTGAGTTTGGTCATGCACAGAATTCTGTCATTGCCGTTCAAGGTTTGATTTACTGGAATTCCTTAGTAGTGGAGCACATTAGGATTCAAGTAACTGAGAGAGAGCCACTTAAGAACAAAGTGGTTTAATATCAAATTTAGTAAATTTATTTTTAATGTATTCTTAATAGTTATGTTTGAAATGGCAACATTCAATTTAATTTTCAGTATGACTACATATTGGAGCATGACATTCCAATGGAAAGGGTCACGGTAAAATTAAAATCACTGTAGTACATAGATATGTTTGTGACTAAGATTTTTAGAAAACTGAGACTTCTGCTTATACAATCTACTATTTTTAAATATCCTAATTGTTTAAGGCGGAGAGCCTAAGTCCCAGGCCCAGTGAGGAGGTTTGTTCCTACAATTATTGCTATTTTCAAGACATGCATCCATCAAAATTAAGGAAGTATAAATTTCATGCTGCTGCTGCCAGTCTGAAACTCATCCTCCTGCTTTTCAATGAAAAAAGATAATAGATTTTAGAATGATAAAATACTTAGACATAACAGCTTCCTTGCAGGTTGCTAAATTCACAGTGATATCTTTGTAGAACATTTGATCCTAATTGTATTGTGTTGTTCCCTTTAGAGTCTTATGCCAAAAAAGTTGGACTTGCAACTTGAAGAAGTGAGTGAGGTTGCATTAAAAAATCTAATTCAGCTAAGAAAAGTAAAAGCATCTGTGAATATGTATGATCAGCTTCTACAAGCAGGTACTAGCCTAAACCAGCAGTTACAATAAACAGATTTGGGTGGGTATAAGCTGTTTTAAATTTGTCAAGATTTAACTTACAAAATTTAACTCATTAGTAAATGCTTATGAAATAATGATAAGTACCCTGTTTCCCACAAAATAAGACCTCCCCGGATCATAAGCCCAATCGGGCTTTTGAGTACATGCGCTAAAAATAAACCCTTCCCGAAAATATTTAAAAGCATCTGCAGCCGGTCCCCGCCATTTCCTCTGGTTAGGGTTAGGGAGACAGAGCTGGAAATCGGGTAAGACTGCAAGAGGAGCCCCGTCTTGCTTCACGCATCCCAAAATAATAGGACCTCTCCGAAAATAAGGCCCAGTGCTTATTTCGGGGTTCAAAAAAATATAAGGCAGGGTCTTATTTTGAGGAAAACACAGGTATTATGTAGTCAAAGCTGTTCTGAAATTTTATTCAATTTTAATAATAGAAACAAATTCTATTGATTTTTTTTTTTAAGATTTATACTAAAGTATTTAAAGACCAGCAGGGTTATTGCAGTATGTGCAGATATTGGCCATCATTACGTTTGTGGAAAGTGCAAAATATTTATGCTGACAAAATAGACAAGACAAGGCAACCCAACTGGCAAATTTATATAATTTGATTTAATAAAAAAATTATCAGTTAATTAAATAAAAAATAATTTGAATTATTTTGTGCACATTTGCGACCATATTACTTTATATGTAATGTTATTAAAATTCAGGCTGCTTATAACAAAATCAAAACTTAAAACCTTACAATATTTACTTCTTAAATATAAAATCTATAATAAAACAGGAGAAACAGCAATTTATATCAACCGGGTCATTAGGTATAGCATAAAATAATGTTTATTGCATTATCTTTGGTATACTAGTTTCGGGCCTGTTTAGTTTGGCCTTTATTTGCACCTATAATGTCCATTTTCACAACAGAATGATCAGTCTTCCTAAAATAATTGTGTTAAGCCAGATTAATTTAACAACCTTTTACTAACTTAACAATTGCAGTGATTCACTTAATAATAATAATGGAGTTTTTTAGTTGCAAAAGTTGCAAAACTCTCCTAACAACTATCTCACTTAGCAACAGAAATGTTGGGTTCAGTTGCGTTCGTAAATCAAGAACTATATTTTGGTCTGTATTTTCTTATTTACCTTGTGATAGGACAACATACATAAATAAAGTCCTTTAAACATGTCCTTAATTTGCTTGCTAGGCTTTTTTTAAGTTAATCTTTTGGGAAAAAATTATATCTGCATACTATGAAGGATAATTACATGCATATTCTTCAGATTAAAAATTTGCATAGTTTTCTTATTCTATAAAGCTTTTCTTGTTGCAGGTAGTCCTTCACTTACAACCATAAGTAGGCATAGAATTTCAGTTATTGAACAAAGCAGTCATTAAATGAGATGTGACAGGACTGCTCCACTTCAACAATCACAATCTCACCTCTCCCCTTTGGAGGGGAAAATAGTGCTAAATGTCAGCATTCCAAAACCATGGTACCATAATTGCAATTAGTCATCAAACAACCTATTCTTTTTGTTATGATATTTCAAGTTTAATAATTTATTGATACGTTTATATATCAGCTAATTCCACTGCTATGATTTATATTTCATATTTTTTGCATTTGCAGGAACAAGTATACCTCTGGAGACCTCGAACAGTCTTCTAGATCTTCTATGTTTCTATGGAGATACAGAATCGGATCAGAAGAATGATAGCAGTTTAGAGAAACAAGTAAATGAGGATGGATGGTTTTTCAAATAAGGCTATACCTGCTATGTATAAAACACAAACAGTACTTTTGATATTTCTCATTGCTGTGAAAGAGAGCTAGGAGCCAGCCTTGTAGTCCTAATTTTTCATAATAAGTCTAAATAGAGAACTAGAAATAGCTTGTTTGTTTGGTGGGACCTTGAACTTTGTATAAAGGTATTTTAAACACCTAGTTTAAGAGAGAGACATATATATGCATGTGCTAGAAGGCTTAACACTTGAAATTCTTATACAGGAAGAAACTCCGCCAAGAAGACAGTTTGCAAGGAACTCTTCTAAATCCCAACAAGTTACATGGAGGTATGAAATATACTAGCAGAAATGCTTTGGGGTACATTTGTATGTATTTTAATTGGAAACCCAGGATTTTTCTTATATATTAAGTAGCCTATTCAAACAAATAAATGCTATATAAAAAGTAGCTTTAAAAAACCTTTGCGTAATGATTTGTATTTTCAGACTTGCAAGATTTGGTTAATGTAGCTTTACAATAAAGTAGAACTAGTTTACTTGATTGTGCTTCCTGTCTGATCGATCTCGCTGACATCAGTCTTGCAAATATGAAAGTATATTTCCTACCATCCCCTTTATAGCTCAAGAAACTAGGGAGAGTCCCTTCTGAGCCACTTGCTCCACTCACTATCCAGTTGCAGGCCATGCCCTCTGTTATCTGATTGTTCCCTAGGCAGCATCTCTGCACCCTCTTTCTCAAGGTCTTTCCCATATCCCATATAGCTGTCCCAACCTTTCCACCTTGGCAGCCTGGCCTGGAGTGTGTACATGTGGGTGGCAGGCACATGGAGCTTCATGTGTGAGTGAAGGGCGCTTGCGCTTGTGTGAAGTTCCATTAGCTTGAGCAGAGGGCGCTCGTGGTGGTGTGCAAGTAGAGAATGGAGCTTCATGCACATTTGCCCATAACTCGCAAGGCCCGGTCTGGTAGTGAGCCGCAGCCTGGGGGTTGGGGACCCTTGCATATACCATTACAGTTTGTGAGCATCTGCAAATCTTTGGACAAGTTATGTAAAATGGGTCCCCAACCAGCAGACCAGCTACCCAGGCCCCAGCCCATTGGGAACTGGGCTGCCAAAGCAGCAGGCAAGTGGCCAAAGCTTCATGTGTGCATGCATGGAATTTAGGTTGCATGTGCAAAACCAGTCTCCACCCCCCCTGGCAAAACCAAAAAAGGTTGGGGACTCTTGATCTAAAAGATTTAATTTATGTTTATTATATTTTTATCCTGCCTTTGTTACTTTATAAATAACTCAAGGCAATGAACATGCCTAATATTCCTTATTCCTCCTATTTTCCCCACAATTAATGCTGTGAAGTGGAGTGGGCTGTCAGAGAGTGACCAGCCTAAAGTCATCCAGCCAGTTTTCATTTCCAAGAGGGATTAGAAATCTCAAGGTCCTGGTTTCTAGACCAGCATCTTAACCACTACACCAAATTGGCTTTATGTTAAATCCCAGAACAAAAGTGAGATACAAATGTAGTAACAAAAATAATCTTATATGCTCTTGTGTGTGAAAAAATACACTACCAAATTAGTTATTGTATGTTACCTATGCAGTTTGTCAAAAATATGAATGGAATGCATGTTCATACACAAAGATTTTATATCTTGGAAAAAAAACTGTATATGTGCCATGCTTAAATATATAGTGATTATATAATAGGCAGATAGGCATGAACAGATCATAGTACATTTTATAACCACATATTAGAGAACATCTGTTATTGTCAGTTAGTATGTTATCTTTTCTAAATTCTAGGGAAAACAACAATGCTGAGAGAATATTTCACCTAATGCCAGAAAAAAATGCACATTCCTATTGTACAATGGTCAGAGGAATGGTGAAGGTACAGTTGTAATCTTTAAAAATTTGCTTCTCTTTTTTCCTTCAAGTCAATATATTGATATTTTATACATTTTTGTCATTACAGCATGGAGAGTGCCAAAAAGCTTTTAACATGTATGCTGATTTGGTGAATAAAAATCTTAAAGGTAAGCTTTGGATACTATTGCATTAAAAATGTGCCAATAAGAAAAGCTAGAAATAAGCTGTGCATACAGAATTGGTCCTTCTACAGTATAATTACTGCACTCTTTGCGAGTAGTTTTGTAGCTTTGGTTTGTATGAAAATGATAAATGCTATATTAAATGATAGAGTTTGATAGCACAGATAGTCCTCACTTAATGACAATTCAAACAATTCTTTGAAGTTACGATAGTGCTTAGCAATGGTACTTAGGCTCAGTCTCCAAAGTTATGGAATGTAAGGTGCTCACTAACACCACCCATCCTATTTCCTCCTTTCTCTGCCCTTTTGACCCCTAGCACTCCTGGCCCCTGCCCTCCTGTGTTCCACCTCTCTTTTCCTTAAGATTTTGGGAAGAAGGCCTCAGGTAGTCAATAGCTGCCTTGCAAAGAGCCAGTCTTGTCAGCAGTGGTAACAAGAAACTGGCAACTAATGAACCTGCAAGGATTCCACAGAGAACTCGGATTTTTTCCTGAGGGTTTACTGCATGTCTTAGTTGCTGTTTGGAATGAGAGGAATCCCCTCCTGGGGATCCCATTGCTGTCTGATTTACAAAGGAAATAAGGGAACTGAATGAGAGAAGAAACATCTAGATATCCACAAAGAATGAACTTCACCAACACAGGTCAGTCCGTTTAGGCCTGAGTTGTGTCAAAAAGCAGCAAAGCAATAGTATTTCTCTGCTCTATTTCATCTTCAGATTGCATTCAGCAGCCTTGTTTCAGACTCAGACTTAAGATCTTCCAGGCAACTGTAACCTGTAAATGTTTATCTTCAAGGCCAAGCAGAAGAATTTTCAGAGCATCTGTTAAACAAAATCAAATTCATTCCCAGTTAGATGCCAGCCTTGGTGCAGGTCTGGTGGAGATGTCTTAACTGAAAGTAGTTTGAACCTGTTAGGCCTGAAGAAGCAGACGGGGTCCTTATGACTATGAGTTTGGCCACCTGATACAGACGCTGAATGAAGCAGTTTAACTGGGTTCTTTGAGTGAGGATTCAGATGGGAAGGGGCAGCATTGGTTTGGTTGATTTGAATAATCTCTGGGGAGAATAGGGTAGGAGTAGTGCATCTATCCAGGCTATGCTTGACCTCTCAATAGCTTTTATTAACATTGATCATAGTATCTTTCTGAATCAGCTTTGGGGATTGAGAGTGGGCAGAAAGATGAGCCTCTGGAACAACAAGCCTCCTGAGGTGATGTTAGCCCCAACACTCATGGCCTTTCAGAAAGCCCTTAAACCAGTGGTTCTCAACCTTTATAGTGCTGCGACCCCTTTAATACAATTCCCCACAATGTGGCGACCCCTTTAATACAATTCCCCACGATGTGGCAACCCCAACTGTAAAATTATTTTTGTTTTGAATTTATCGCGCCTGAAGCTGTATTGGCTAGCAATCTGAATTGCTTGTGATTGCCTTGAGGACGGAGGCATTAAAGCGGAGACTCCTCCCCTATTAAGTTTATCGCGCCTGAAGCCAGATTAGGCTAGTGATTGGGAGTGATTGCAGCTGGCTTGACAGGGAGACATCAGAGCAAAGATTTCTCTCTTTTTTAATTCATTGCGCCTGAAGCCGAATTCGGCTAGCGATTTGAAGAGCCTGCAGCTGGCTTGTGAAGTCAACCATTGGAGCACGATTCTTTGACTCGCAAGTATACTTCCCATATTTCCGATGGTCTTAAGCGACCCCTGACAAATTGTCATTTGACCCCCAAAGGGGTCCCGACCCACAGGTTGAGAACCGCTGCCTTAAAACATGATTGTTGTTTTTTCAACAAATTGGGGATACCTGGTAATGTGTTGGGTGTGATATATGTGATATTCTCCCGCTTTTTAACTGTTCATTGTTTTAATTGGTTTGTTTTAATAGGAGACCTTATTGCCACTATGTGAGATGGTCACACATTTATAGATGATTTATAGATGATCAACTACAAATATGACAAATAAGTGAGGGGAGAAGAAAGATAAAATTGATTACATGGCAATACTGCTTGTGGTCTTAATACAATGTCTTCCCTCTCTAGATTTAGTACAGGATTTCTGGCCATTGGAGATTTTTTTGCAGCAATGATGAATGGCGCAGGGGTACGGACCTCAGCTGAATCATGGGAGCTGAGTGTGAGTTATCTGTGTCCCACCATTGCTGGCAAGTGGTTGGCTTTCTGGGACCTGGCTCACATGAGAATTTCGCCTTATACTGAGCTGCTATAGATATACTGACTGCTTCAATCATAATACAAATAATTTATATGCTATTGCTTATGGTATAACTGGCTTTCTGTTTGTTTCAGCTGATGTGAGCACCTTCAATGCACTTATTTTAGCAGCTGTAAATGTTAAGGAAAAATACATTGAGAAATGGGCATGTATTGAAGTAAGAAACTTCTTTTTAATTGAAAAAGTTTTTATAAAAATTTTCACCCCCTTTTTTCCCCCTCCCCCCCACTCCAGCCCCTCCCCCCTCCCTCCAAAACCACCCTCCCGACTTCCTAGAACAAACACAAGGTATAGTTCAAAAGAAAAAACAATCATTTGCTAAATTTTCCCTAACACAAATTATAATCCTCCCCTTCTTCTCAAATCCTAACTTCCCCCATACAAATCAAAGATAAATACATCCTAATTATTCAAAGGCAATCTGATATCTGTTAATCTGATATCTATTTTGCGTATATTCAATCCATTTTTTCTATTCAGTTAGATATTTTTCTTGTGTCGTGTCTTTCAAAAAGGGTGAGATTTTAAGAAACTATTGATTTTAACTTTTCCATAGTAAATATTTAGCTGAAATTAAATCCTATTCTTTTATGTATTTTAATTTATTATTAATGCATTTTTATAGTATGTATCATCCACATTTGCTCATTTTTTAATATTCTGTGGTTATACACATACATTCTGTGTAATCAATTCAAAAGTTTTAATAATATCAGAGAGAGAGAGTAAAATCAGTAGAAGTGTAATTACAGAAATTCCATTATGTGGCACATGCATTCAATGCATGTGAGAAAGAGAGGCGCTTTGGTTGTGTATTCATGACTTTTTTTTACCCTCCCCATGACACACTTATAATTACTTGTATAAACAAAGGAGCTACTCAAAACTACTTGGAAAAAAGGCTCATTTAAATCAACACCCATTGGTTTAATGAAATTTGATTTCCAAGTAGCTTCCAAATGACACAAGGGGACTGGTTACAAAAAATGGGGGGATTTTCTATTTCGGGGGGGGGCAGCTTCCTCGGGTTTACCTGATGTCTACATTATTTTCCCTTCAACTGTGGGCAAACATCTTTCTTGTGGGGTAGTATTTTTAACACTTATTTAACAGATTAATTTTGTGCTATATTTATTATTGTGTGTTTTTGCCTATTTTTTCAGTTTTACTTTCTATGGCAGATTTATCTTTTATCTTTATAATAATACATTTTAAATGATCAAGGTAATTATAGAAGGGTGTGGTTGACAGTATTCTAGAATGGCATTAAATAAATGTGTGTGCAAATGCTAATGTGTAAATACAGAGTTGGAAGGAATGGGAACGTTGTTTTTATATAAAAGTTAAATCAAAATTTTGATATTTTGGTTAATAGGAGTTGCTGAGGCAGATGGCTGAACAGGATATACAACCAAATCTGCTAACTTTTAATTCTATCCTGAAAGCATTGAAACAGTGTGGTAAGGTATCCCGGGCTAAGGCTAGACTGATCTTGAATGAGATGAGAGCACTAAATATAGGTAAGAATTTTCTGTAATCTGTAAGATTAATTCAATACACATTTTCCATATTAAACCTTAGTAGTAATATTTCTTTAAAGAAATAATCCTGTGATTAGAATTATATTTTGGATTACTCACCCATTTTGACCTGCAAAATTATTATTTAATTAATAATAATAAACTTCAGTAAAATTCCTTAAAAAACACATACAAAAATTGTTGAGGCTCTAGAAAGAGTGCAGAGAAGAGCAACAAAGATAATTACGGGACTGGAGGCTAAAACATATAAAGAACGGTTGCTGGAACTGGGTATGTCTAGTCTAATGAAAAGAACTAGGGGTGACATGACAGGAGTGTTCCAGTATCTCAGGGGTTGCCACAAAGAAGAGGGAGTCAAGCTATTCTCGAAAGCACCTGAGGGCAGGACAAGAAGCAATGGGTGGAAACTGATCAAGGAGAGAAACAACCTAGAACTCAAAAGAAAATTCCTGACAGTTAGAACAATTAATCAATAGAACAACTTGCCTAAAGAAGTTGTGAATGCTCCAACACTGGAAGTTTTAAAGAAGAGATTGGACAATCATTTTTCTGAAATGGTATAGATTTCCTGCCTGAGCAGAGGGTTGGATTAAAGACCTCCAAGATCCCTTCCAACTGTTATCTTGTTATGTTATTCTGTTAAAAAATAGTACCTAAAAAGGAGTGTGTGGACAGAAAATAGAGCAGCAAAAATTTAACCAAATATAAACCATGACCTTATAACATGAGATCATATCCCCCATCTGTCCCCTAGTCTTCAGTATAGTCTCTCAGGAGCTCTCAAAGGTTGCGTCCATTATATCTTAAAGGGGGAAAGAGAAAATTACTATATGGAAAATAATCATTTTTACCTTTAAATTATATCAAGTCATTAACTCAAATGTTATTCCTGGTATGAAATAAATTTCAGGCATCCAATACAATGTAATACACTTTTGTATGTCAATCATGATCAACCTAGATTTGTTATATTTTATTTCAGAACCTAGTCTTGCAACACATTACCATTTGCTGTGCATGTCACATAATATTGGTATGTAGCATCTGTTTTTATATAGTCTTATGAATTTGTGTAAAATTCTGTTGTAATAATATCTCTCCTGGCTTTTGTTGTATAGAACCTGCTTCAGATTTTGTCTAAATGTGTGGATCTTTTTGTTTCACATGAGTTTGGATCTTTTTTCATACCAAACTCTAAAATAAATGTTAGTAATATTGACATTCTTTTTAATTACATTATATTTAGCAGAAATTTGTAATGCATGGTTCTTAAAGTCCTTGAGAGATTCAGAGACAATCAGGATAATTAACCTGTCCATTTACACTTCTGTGCCTGATTTTAATTGTGTTCTAAAGCCTTGAGTCATAATAACTAGACAGAATTTGCGTTGATAGGAAGTCTCTTCAATTATGAGCAGCAATCATAAAGAAAATTACTATTTATAACAATCTGTTTATAATTTGCCACTTAATTTATCTGTTGTACCTTCAAGTCCAATCTCATTTTCACAGAAACATATTTTACCTGCTTTTTAATTATAGTTCATTGAAAATTTGACTTTTAACTCTGCTTTTTGTTGTACAGCTGGATTTGTTGAATCCCAGTCCCATGTGCTATATGCTATAGTAAATGAAATTGAAGGAAAATCTTTTTATCCTCAGGATCCAGATGATAGTATGTACTGTTTTTTTAATTTCATGGCAGTTTTGCATAGGGCATGACTAATGTATAACAAAGGTAATTTTTGAAACTGTGAAAGTTAGCTAATAAACAGCAATGTTCCTTGGCATTTGGTTCTATTCTAAGTAATTAATTAATACATACATTAATTGTGTGAGTAATGTACAACAATATTTGTTGTCTGCCTCCTAGAAGATCTTGAAAAAGAGGGTAGGATGTTAAACAAGGAATCTTCCATTTGTTAGAAATAGGTATCAAATAATGAACTAGCTCTTGATATGGACCATATAATCTAGTCATTTTGTACCTTGTGGTACAACATCACTTTTTTATGCTTACAGTTGTGATAAAGCCCTATGATCCAACTCTTGTCCTCAAATTTCATTCTGAAATGCCTTTTTCTCTCTCATATTTTTTTAAAAATACCGTATTTTTTGGACTATGAGACACCAGACTGTAAGATTAATTTTGGGGGAGGAAAACAAGAAAACAAGAATTCTGCCTGTCTACCAGTATCAGGATCAGCAGAGTCCTTGCTTCCACTTGGATTTTGATAATGAACAACACAGATCTTTTTATCCATTTAAAACAAATCCTGTCACTCTATCTGCATTTAACTGGAGGGGGTGGAGTGGGGTTGGGGGATGATTTTTATGGGGGCAGAAGATTTGGCACTGAAGGCTCCATTCTTGAGACACCCCCGTCTTCCTACCTATAGCCATAGGCATTGAAAGAATTGGGGAGGAAAATATTTTCAGATGGCAGCACGGGGGGGTGTAAGGCAAGGCACTGCTGCCTGAAAACAATTTCTTCCCTAATTCTAAAAACGGGGCGTGAGGAGGCAAAAAAAGAACATTGCGTTTCAGGCAGTGGCCGGTTCCAGCCAGTGCTGCCGGCTGAAAACACTTTCCTCCCCGATTCCAAAAATGGGGCATGCGGAGGCAAAAGAAGAGCATTGCATTTTCGGGCGGTTCCAGACAGTGGAGATTGCAGCAACAGTGATTTTAGGGTGGCAGCACCTTGCCTTATGCCCCCTGCGCAGTGCCTGTTTCGCCAACCGAGTCCCGACCTCCATGCTCCCTTGAGCTGCTTCCAGAATCAGGCTCCAACTGAGGCAGCAAAGGTGAAGGGGGCTTGCCGGGAAGCCCGGCACCATGTTTACAAGATGGCAGCGTCCGGGAAGACTGAAGTGCTGCATCTGTCGGGCCTTGCTGCGAGAAAGCCAGGCTTTCAACATCTACGGCTATAGGTAGGAAGACGGGCGTCTTGGGAGTGGAGCCCTTGGTGCCTCTTCTGCCCCCATGAAAATCATCCCCCACTTCTCCCCACCCACTCCAATTAAATGTGTGCAGGGTGATAGGGTTTGTTTTAAATGGATAAAAAGATCTGTGCTACTTGTTATCAAAATCAGAGTGGAAGTGAGGATCCCCGCTGCGTGGAACTGCCAGAAAATGAGACGCGTGGAGTTTAATAACCTCCAAAGGGTGGGGGCCGGCAGGTGGGTGGGGCTGCATTTGATGTATAAGACGCACCCAGATTTTCACCCTCTTTTTTGGGGGAGAAAAAGGAGCGTCTTATATTCTGAAAAATATGGTAAATAAATAATCTTTCCTTGTTTTTGAGCTTGAAAGGAAAAATGAATTATTTCCACAGTTTGAAGACAAAATTTCAGACCTCTGTTTTAAATAAAAAGGCCAATTCAGATTGTACCTATAGTTCAGCATACATACTGGGCTTATTAATATAGTCAAGCCATACTGAAGTATCTCCAAAATCCACATCCACAGAGTTTCGGAAATTCTAGAGAAAACACACCTTCACCTGTAAAAAAAACAATGGAATACTTCAGCTAAAATATATTTTCTTCCTTATATTTGTATTTTAACCATTATCATTTTTATCATCTAATATCATTATCCCAGATATTAGATTTGGTTCTGCACATGATTGTCTATTCCTATAGAGGAGAAAGCAAATTTAGAAACCTCTTTGTTTAAGGGCCCAGTGTAGTTTCAATTCTTTTAAAAGCTTTTGTAGCTCTCTTATTTTAAACAGTAAAATAAACTTTACAAGTGATCATTTTTTTAAATTTCACATAGCAAAACAAATCACAAAAATGTCCAAAGCACCCAAAAACAGACATTCTCTCAAAAATTCCAGGCTTCATCTCCTCAGTGTCATCACAGTAGCGTTCAACCACTCAGATTCAGCTCCCAGGTGGAAAATGATTTATCCTTTCTCTAATCAGACTGTGTAGATCAGTGGTTCCCAACCTTTTCTTGTTTGAGGCACAACCTTTTCTTGTTTGAGGCACCCTTGGAAAGCCTTTCAAAAGTTCCCGGCACCCTTATAAGGAAATAGATATTTAAAATCTCCGTAGCTCAAAAGTTCCCGGCACCCTCAAAAGATCTCACGGCACCCCTTAGTGCCGCGGCACACTGGTTGGGAACCACTGGTGTAGATAGTTCTTTTCGGAACCATAAATGTGCTGACATTTTCTTCTCTATGTTCCAATTTGTGCTAGCTCTCTTTTGTTCTTTCTTATGGGCTTCATGGTTCAGCCCTAGACTGCAATTTGTGTGGGGTCTATCAGCACATCATTCCTGGCTTTCTGGGCAATAGGAGGATAAATTCCTGTTGCTAGGTGCCTTAGCATATCTCACATACCTTCAGAGTAAGGCTGCATTTATGTGCTTAACCATTCTGTACTTGCTTGATTTAAGGTTAGTCTGTTTGGGGAATTTGGATGTGATGTTTTATGATTATAGCTTACTTTAATCAGACTTAACATACTCAAACAGTCTGTTGTAGTTAATACAATAAAGTACGGTTTAGTCAAGCATGAAGTAATATAATACGTTAGCATAGTTTTAGTATTCAGTATTCTCGTCTCAACAGCTTATCCGGGTATAATTACTTGTATTCTGTGCTCAAACTTTAAATATTTAAATACTTTGTCATTATGGCTTTAGGTGGTATCTTGGTTTGAGAAGCAATGTACTAGAGTTCTTTGACTTGATACATATGTTCAATTGTTACTGAGCCTTTTGAATTTGTTTCAGTAATCCTAAGAAACTCTCTTTTGGGTTGCTAGAGTACGTCCAAAATTAACAATCACTACTTCTTTTCCAGTCTTCTTCTTTCCAAGTGCAATGAAAACAGTAAGTGGACTTGATTTCTGTATATTGAAGTAGATATATATTCACACTTGTTTAAATATAAATATATATTTCAGTAGCTTTCTGGCTATTTATGTATTAGCTATATTTAAAAACAATTTTTAAAATGGTATCTTCTCTTTAGTAAAACGTTAGAAAAAGCGTTTGGAATAATCTTGCAATCTAATGTGAGACCACTAAAACTTTGCTGTTCTGCTGATCCAGAACATAAGATGTCAAAAAGGATCAGCCCTGCTTTGCACTTCATCTAAATCTTTTAACCTTACCTGCCACCAATCCATCAGCTTTAAGATATTTTATTAACTTGTAATCCTTTATAAAATATGAATTAGGATTTTGTTCTTCTTCTAAAATTGAAAAAAAAATCTATGATGTTCTGTGTAGGAGAATAACTGCTATTTGTGGATTCAAGGGTTCATATTTTGTGCCTTTATTGCAGTGTCTGGAACTGAAGGATGTTCAACTTGCTTATCGGCTACATAGAGTGATGGAAAAAGCAAACAACAGGATAATGTTGGGAAATATGACACAGAAGAACTTTTATTAGTAATTATTATTTAGCATTCATAATTATAGAATTGAATTATCAACAGTTTCAACTAGGCTGGAAGATTAGAAGTGAAATAGATTTATTCTTAACTTCTGAATGTTATTGAATTTATTTGTTAATTACATTTACCATATATTTTACTATTTAGGACTCTCAGCAGTTCACTGATAGACATAAACAAAATTTCCGGAAGAATAAATATTTTAAAATAAAACAATAGAATAACAACAATAAAATAATAGTGAACAGCATCAATCCCAAACCAAGTTATGAAAGATCACTGTTTGCCAGCTAGGGAACATAATGAATTACAGTCGGGTCCATTCCAAAAGGCCAGCATGGCTACCAAGAAGTAGCATCTATGCCCCCCCACCTTCCCATAGGGAGGAATGCTTTTCTTGAAACAATTGTGCAGGGAAGGTAAATAAGGTTCTGAAAGTAACCTGGTATCAAGCCATAGAGAGCCTTATAGGTTAAAATGAAACTTTTAAATTACATCCAGAAGTTTATTAGTAACCAGTGCAGGACCATAGGAAGGTATAATGTGCTCTCAATATTAATAAGCACAAAAGCCATCTGCTCATTTTAAGTGCTTTATAAAGGCAGATTAAAGGATGGTATGTTACAGTAGTTCAAAGAAGTGATGACATCATTAACTGTAGAAGGTCCTCCTACCCCAGGTAAGGCCCACTACCTAAACGGAGCCATGAGTCCAGGAGGACACTAAAGTCGCAGATCTTGCTTCTCCATCAGGAGATAATTGGAGCAGCCCTGATAATGTCAGATCTAAAGGTAGAGCTTATATTAGAATGGCTATCGTAACCTAGAAAGAAGTAAACAGTGATCCGATTCCAAATTTATAAGTGAAGTTTTACCAGTAGGTGATTTTAATTTTGTTCGGTAAGGCTAGGTAATTTATACTACCTGCTGTATTTTCTTCGAGGTTCAAAATATTAAGATTTTATTTTAAGTTACAGCTGTTTGAGCTGTCTGTGAGAACAGAAATTTAGGAATATTACATGATAACCTTTTCCATTTTGAAGTTGATCGCGTTTTAATAACTGATTATTTCTTTCTTTGACATAGTATGTCATTTTTTGAATTATTGGCAATGATGGAACATCTTGATGTTTTGTTGAAGTGGTATAAAGAACTGGTTCCATCAGTAAGTATTATTTGTTAATTTATTTTTTGTCACTTTAAAAGTTTAAACATCAGACTCAAAACTGTGATTATCCAAAATTTTGCATTTCTTCTTTAGGCATTTTACCCAAATATTAGAACAATAATGCTGCTTCTTCAGGCATTGGACTCTGGTGATTGCTTGGAATTGATTCCCGAGATATGGAAAGGTTAACTATTCTTTGTTTTCCTGTTTCAAAAATGATAAGCAAGTCATCTTCCCAATTTAGTCAGAAGAACCAGTATTAGGCAGATTTGCCTCTTTGAGCATCAGTAAAATTTAAATATGCCTTTAGATCAGAGCCACATTGTGGTGTTACTAGCTTGAATCAGGAAAGCTTTTGCCATGGTGCCTCATTCTATGGGACTGGAAATTTATTATTCAAATTACAACTTGCTACTACAGTTTGTAAAATTTCTAAACATTGTGTGTTAGCAATCCCCAGTGACAGATTCCATTGTAGGAAAGAAGTTCTAGTCAGAATGGATATTTACCGTAATAATGCCATTGCTTATCAGAACAAAGTATCTGTCACTCTCCCATTAGCTTAACTTTCATATAGTCTACATTTTCCTGCCTTTATGTTTTACAACATATCTGTAGCCATACAATAATAGTTAATAGGCTGAGTTGAATTTAAGGATTAAACGTCCCTATATCTGTTTTAGTAAAGTCACTAATTTCATTGATTGAGAACTGCTTGCAGTTATTTTATTTCTGATAATTTTTCTTTCCTGTTCAGATATTAAGCAATTTGGATTTAGTCTCAAAGACACTATTGTACAAGAAGTTCTGGCTCTTATGGCAAGAGACATACAGTCTCCAGAGGTGAGTCTTGATGAAAAATGGATATGGAAAACATTAACACTTATAAAAATTGCGGAGGTCAGTGGCATGAATTAACTAGTGCTGAAATGAATCCAGGAGGCCTGCCCTTACTATTTCTTTCTTTCTTTTTTGAACAAGTTTTTATTGGTTTTTTTAAATTCCCCCCCCCACACACATTCATACATAATTTATGAGCAGAGTATTGACCATATCATGTCTTGTACTATTCAATATATTCAAATACATTTTATTTAATTACAATTTTTGCCAAAATATTCTTTTTTTTCATAGTTTTTATTCATACCCTAATATTTCCTTGCTCATTTCACTAAATATCCTCTTCTTTCGCCCTCAGATTTTAATTTCTCCATTTTTATTGGTATACATTCTTTTTCCTCCTCCTTTTTCAGTTTTTATCCTGATATATTCAAATATGTTCAAGGTTGCCTTTCTTCCATTTCATCTTTTTTCCTTTCACAGCAATCCTTCTTCTCATTCCTCTTCCTCCCTTCTTTCATCCTACCTACTTTCTTCTCTCCTCTCCTACTCCTTCTCTACTTCCCCTTCCTTTCTCCCCCTCCTCCCCACTTCCTCCCTATCTGACCTTCTCTCCTACTCTTATTTCCCTTACTTTTTCTCCCATCCTCTTCCCTTTCTTCTTTCTCTCTCCCTCCTTCTTCCTTTCCGTCTCTCTTCTTCTTATCTCTCTCAGTTGCTTTATTTATTTCCATTTCAATATTTCTGGTGTCCAGGCAACCTTGATTTTCTCATTTATTATATATATTTCTTGAACCTCCCCTCATATATTTTAATTATTAGCATTGTCCTCATCTTTCCATTTATAATTTACAACCTTCCATCTTTTATTTTCTTAAAGTTTTTTTTTGTTCCCAAATCAATAGTTATTATTCTCTTCCAATATACATCATTTGCTAACATTTCAATTTTGTTTCCTTTTATATCTCAATAACAATCATTTTCACGTATAGATCATAATATCTTTCACATTCCATCTGCTGGACTATTTTTTTATTGTTATTATTATTATTATTGTTATCATTATTATTATTATTTCTTCCTTACCATCAATTATAATTCCCTCTTATTCCATACATTCTCAAACATAAAAAGAAGAGGAAAACATATATCACATTATATGTTCCACATTTCATTTACTTTTGTTATATATTGACCCATAAAATCCTTCTTTTCAGTTCCCTTCATTCTCTTCATTTCAACCCTTTTAAAACTACCCTTTTACAATAGTCTATCCTAAAAGTTTCTACCACTATCTTCATTTCATTTCTATTACTCATTTTTTCCCTTCTTTTAACTATTTTCTTTCAGTCTCTCCGCAATTCCCTCAGTATTTTTCTCCCTTTCTTCCATTCTTTTATCTTCTTCTTTCTCTCTTTCTTATATCTTCTTTTCCACCTCCTTTCTCTAACTTTTACTCTTTTAATTTTCCCCTTCTGTTTTTCTCCCTTTCCTTCTCTTCTCTTTATTCTGTCACTGTTAATCCCAGTGTGATCATCTAGTTTTTCCATTCTTATAACTTTTCCCTTCAATCTTTTCTTTTTTCTTTCCCCCTTTTCTTTTTCAAAACATACTTCCCTTTTTCTATTTCTATTCTTTCACTATCTATCCCAATGTTATCATCTATATTTTTGTTCTCACTCTTTTCTTTTTCAGCATTGTTGTTGCTCTTGTTCTCTCATAATTTTGTCATCCATTTTTTAAGCCACAGCTCTGCTTGTTTATTCCCTTTAAAAGATTCTCCCACCATTTGAAGCATCTCCCACCATTTGAAGCATCTCCCATAATTCCTCGCAATTCTCCATGTTTTCAATGTAAAGAGAAAAACTTTTTAAAATTTATTTATTTTAACTTTTGTATAGTCCGTATTCAAGTCCAAAATGTCTCTCTCTCTCTTTTTTTCTCCCTTCTTTTTTCTATTTCCAAATGCAAGCCAGTTCAAATTATTCCCCCCCCTCCCCCGGTCATCCTAATTCCAGTCTTAGTCAATCTTATGAAGTTCTGCCACAGCTGTTTAAACAAATCCTCCTTCGTTGTTTCCTCTTTCTTTTAGCAGTCTAAACAATGTAGTGTTGTTTTTCCCCCTCTCCAGCAACGCTCCTTTCCAATCCACAGCTCACCGCAACATAATGTCATTCATAAATCCACAAAGCCAATTCCTTTATCGTTCTCAATTTAATCCTTTTGTTCGCAAAAGATGCTTTCTCTCAATTTTCTCCTCCTTTTAATCTTTATTTTTTCTTTTAAATCCAATTTTAAGTCCAGATGGAACGTTAACTTTTTTTTAAGGGCTTTTGTCTTAGAAATCCTCTTTATTGTTTTTCCTTTCACTTTGAATTTCCGCATGCCAATTAGCGGCTAATTCAATCCAAAAAGAATCTCTTGAGCTTTTTAAAAAAATTTCTTCTCGCCCAGTAACAATACTCTGCTTTGATCTTCACTCCTGCTGAATCTTTTGTGGCCATCCTGGCTTTTCTAATGGCTGCCTTTCCACATCACTGGGTCGAAGGCTGGGTGCCGGCGCTGCAGGGAATTCACAACTTCCCTGTTCGCTCCGGCCAGTGCATTCTTTCTTCGCTGCCCCTTCAGGACAGCTATGGCCCGTCAAGGACCCCCAAAACGATAGGAATTTTGGCGCTCCCTCCGGAGCACCCGAGGTTCGTGTTGTCGCGATGCTGGCCACGCCTCCCCCTTACTATTTCTTTTGAAACAAAACATAGAAAATGTTGCAGAATTAATTTTCAGTTGATGGAATAGCAATACTATCCATCTTTGCAGTAAAACAATTCCCCAATATTAGGGAAGTTCTGCTATTTTCTTAGCAGAGCAAGCCACTGAAATAAATCTTACTCTTTTTCTTTGCTTCTTCACTTGGCATATCTCATCTTCATGCACCTCAGATTCCACATAGCTACCTATTAATAGAAAAAGTAATCTCCCAAGATGGTTTATGATTCATCATATAATAATAATTTCAGAGCTAGAGTAACAGAAAACCCCGGTGCATGCCTTCTTTTGCACCTGGAAAGTCTCTTTCATCAACTCTTGCTGGTGCGAACGGCCTGCAAAACCATTCCAAAGCCACGCTGGATGCTTCCCAGAATGCGAGGCTGGCAGGAGGAGGAGGAGCCACAGAGGCGGCAGGCTATTCCCTTCTCCAGCTGAACGCAGCAGTACGACAGACACCGCCAGCGGGTACGAGGGGGCAGCGAGGATGGGCGGGCTGGGGTTTCTTTTCCTCCCTGCCCCGTGCACCCAAGGTAGCCAGTTTCTCCTGCCCTTTCCCCTGCAGCTGCTGCTGCTGCTCTTCTGGGGCCTCACTTCCTCCTCCCCCTCTCCACGAACCACTTCAGTCTTGCACCCTGGGGCAGCTCGCCTCCCTGCCGGTGGCTTCTGGCTGTTCCAGAATCCCAGCCAGAAGCGGCAGTGTGACAGCTGGCGAGGGCAAGGGGGTGATGATGGCGAGGATGGGTGGGCCGGGGCTTCCTCCCCGCCCTGCTGCCCCATGCACCTGTTCTGTCCTCGTCCCCACTTCACAGAGCAAATGCAAAGACGTGTGTCTCCCACTCTTTTTATTTGCTACAGACCTGATTTTCTTCAGTTGAGGAAATACTTGGCAGTGACCGTGCAGAGGCCTGCCAAGTTCGGAGTCTGTACCTCGTGTCCAAGATCCGTTGCCAAAAACTCATTAACAAAGTCCTTCAACCCTCCAACAATCGAGCTGCAGTGCACCCTTGGTAGCTTTTTTGTCCGTCACAAGGGCCACATGGCAGCTCCACCCACTTTTATACCCTGTGGGATGTGGCTCAGTGACTCAGCACTCTCTGAGCCTGCCACACCTTTTCCTCTGCTGCACATGCTTATCTCTTCGTCCCTGCATCCAGGATTGATTGTCAGCAGCTGGGACTTGAGGCGTTGCCAGGGAGGAGGAGGGTATGGGAGAGGGAGGCCTTGTCAGCTCCTCCTCCTGGCCTGCAGCTGTAACTTGGGGCGGTGCCAGCGAGGAGGGTCCTGGTGAGGGAGGCCTTGCTGGCTCCTCTCCCTCACTTTCCAAGTCACTCTCTTCCATGAGAACAGGCTCAAGGGCCGGAGTCACAACAGCACCTAAGCCAGCCAGTCTCTCCTGCTTTTCCCTCTGCAGCTGCTGCTGCTCTTTGGGGACTCACTTCCTCCCCCCCCCCAACCACTTCAGACTTGTGCCAAATTAGGCAGAGAGAGGGGGATGGTAAAGAAGAGGCGATGACTGGGTGCACAAGGATTCCCAACCCTTCTCTTAAACAGGGCCAGTCGATGGGCTGCGTTGAAAATCAGCGGTGTAAAGAACGGAATGGCCAGCCGTGAAAGGGGAGAGCCACCGCCATCACTACCTCTTATTTCTTTTTCTCTGTGCAAGAAGCTCATGCGGGGAGGGAAGGAAGTCCCGGATCACCCATCCTGGCCGATAACTCTGGTCCCCTAGGAAGCGACCACCAGGATCCCCTCTCCACATCTTTTGGCACATGCACCTGTTGCTCTTGCCATTGTTGGTCTTCATGCGTGCCAAAAACCAGAAGACCAAGTGGCTGACGTGCATGTGAGTGCTGGAAGCAGGAAGATCATCTTCCTGAAGCACGCATGTGCAATGGGCGGCTGCTCTTCTGGTTTCCGGTGCACCCGAGCCCATGAAAACCAGCTGACCGGCGCACCGGAACCTGGAAGAGCAACAGCTGACCACTGCGCGTGCCAGGAAAAATGGCTCTGCATGCCACTTCCAGCATGCATGCCATAGGTTCACCATCATGGGTCTGTAAAGTCCATATGGTTTTGGAGTTGTAACATCAGAAAAGCTATCCTTTAGTAGAAAATGTGCAAAGTAGTCCTTGCTTAATGATTCTAAAAGGCACTGCAATTTCTGTTGCAGTGATTATATGATGACACCACTTAGCAACAGCAGTTTCATAGTCCCAATATCAGCTTTTAACTCTGCAGTCCTTAGGATAGAACATCACACTTCTCCTGCCTTACTGCATTTGCCTGCACTTTAATTCCTCTCCCCCAACTACTCCCCCCCCCATTTCTGCTTTTTTGGCCACCTTGCACTCCACCGCCTCACCACCCTTTATTCTGTTCGCCCTGTCCCCACCACTCCAACTGACTGCCATTATCTTCCTCTTACTACTGACAAGATAGATGTTCTGTCTCCTTCCCCACCTCCGAGTAATGAGCTGGCCTTCAGCCAGTGGATTCACGGCTCTTATCAGTCCTGGCAGAGAAATTGCAGCTGCCTGCCAAAGTTCAAACAAATGACTCGCAGAGTAAGACTTCAGCTCTCTTTGAAACGGTTCAGCTAATCTTTTGCTCCCCGTGGAGTGCGAGCAGTCCAAAGCTCCTTATATATCCTGTGGAGCCCTTCCCTTTGATGACGCTACCTCTAATCTTCTGAAGCGCGGGTTAATCCAAGCTTGATTATTATTATTATTATTATTATCAGCTGGATCTGAAGGTGTAGCCTGAGGAAGGGAGGAATCAGGGGATGACGGCCTCATTACGTCCTCCGACTGGCCTGGTTCTGGCTCCTAGAGCGTAAGCCTTTCCGGCCCTTCCCCCTCACTCTTGGAGTCACTTTCGGGCATGGGGCCAGGTTCGGGGGCTGGAGTCACAACAATACGCATGGTCCTTCATGAAACAGTTTTTTTAGGAAGGTTTTGCCTAGCCAGAGTTGCCTTTGTGAGGCAAAGGGCCAGGCCGGGTGCATCTCATCAGCGAGAGCAACGAGGGCAAAGATAAGCTGTGGGCTATGGGGGGCATTGGGCAGTCGAATAGAGTGTCAAAAAGGCAGAGATGAGGGACAAGCAGCAGGAGTTAAATTGCAGTCTGGTTGTAGATGCAGGTGGGCTGCCAAGCACATAAATTTTCAGCAAATGACCATGGGGGCCACCGAAACAGCCATAAATTCATTTGTATTCAATTCAGTCATAAACAAGACTAGTTATAGGTACCATTCATTTAGTGCGATAGAAACAGTTGCTCAAGGCAGGGTCATTAAATGAGAACTAGCTGTACATCAGTTGTACAGTTTCATTGCCCTGAAAGAGTTTAGTTGTCACAGGGACAAATTTACTTCCTTGCATCCTGTAAAATCATAAGATGGTCTTGGTGTTCTTTGTGCTTTTGAGAATACAGCTGAGTTGAATAGTAATTTTCCTATTATTTTGAAAAAGAACCCTGTGATTTTTACATTGGTTAACTTTAGTGGTGGATTTCAAACTTTTTGACTACCAGTTCTGTAGGTGTGGCTTGTTGGGTGTGGCAAGGGAAGGATACTGCAAAATCTCCATTCCCACCTCACTCCAGAGGAAGGTTATTGCAAAATCCCTATTTCCTCCTGATCAGCTCGGACTTGGGAGGCAGAGAATAGATGGGGGCAGGGCCAGTCAGAGGTGATATTTGCCGGTTCTCCAAACTACTCAAAATCTCCGCTACCAGTTCTCCAGAACCTGCTGAATTTCACCCCTGGTTAACTTGTTTGATTCTATTATTATTAACTGAGCATTTACTGGTATATTTCTTCTGATATTTTAGAAAAATAAGATTTTGGTTTTGTTATAAAAAGTAAAGGTTCCCCTCGCACATAGGTGCTAGTCATTCTTGACTCTAGGAGGTGGTGCTCATCTCCATTTCAAAGCCGAAGAGCCAGTGCTGTCCGAAAATGTCTCCGTGGTCATGTGCCGGCATGATTAAATGCCAAAGGCACACAGAACACTGTTACCTTCCCACCGAAGGTGGTCCGTATTTTTCTACTTGTATTTTTTACGTGCTTTAGAACTGCTAGGTTAGCAGAATCTGGGACAAGGAACAGGAGCTCATCCCATTACACGGCAGCACTAGGGATTCAAACCGCTGAACTGCCAACCTTTCATCGACAAGCTCAACATCTTAGCCACTGAGCCACCACTTCTGTTCTGGTTTTATCATAGTGAACAGTTAAATACTCATCTTTACAATAGCTTGTCAATATAAGCTTGGGAGACTATTATTGCATCAACTGCCCCTCAATATCCGCCTAGTTAAGATTCTTCTTTCTGCTACATCAGGGCCATGAATTTGCCCCTAAACACTTAAGTCTTTTAACTAAAGAACTTATGTGAATACTTAGTAGTGGTGAGACAGCTCTATTTCATATTTCTGGATATTTTAATGTAATCAAAAAGCTGCCCATGCTGACTGCATCTGACATTTAGGCCTATCTTCTCATATAGCATATAGATTAGTAGCAGATGTTTGTCTATAGAGGAATTAATTATGATTTTGGTTCATAATTTACATTACCTCTAGAAGTATATGACCAAAAGATACAGAGTTTAAGTATCAATAAGATGTTAATGACAACATACTATAATTCTGGAGGCATCCCCATTTACCTCTTAGGGTGATCCACATTGAAGGCAGTGAATGAATCATTGAGATATTTAAGCAAGATGTGGGAGAACAATTTGCAATTTTACTTCCGTGTTCTTCATTAATTCTGCTTGTCAGAAGCCAATTGTGAAGGATGTGAATGGCGATCACAGGATTGCAGGATCCTGCAATCGTTGTAAATGCAAGAATTGGTTGCACAGTTGGGTTTTTTACACTATTGTAAACTGAACAGTCATTAAATGAGGCAGTAACTGAGGATTACCTGAATAGAAAATTGCATTGGTTGAAAATTAACAAATTAGTAAAAGGATTTTGATCCTGGTTGTTTACTCACATTTTATTTATTTATATTAACAACAGTTAAATACACAAATGCCCTTAGAAACAATAAAAGTAAATAAGGATATTTAATCTTAAAAGTTTTACTTATGGGTATACTTATAATTGTGCCTTTTTTTGTCTTACTCCTGTTTTTTGTATGTTTGTACGTAGGGGAGCATTATATGAAAATTATTTTGTATAGACATTTTGGAGGGGCCATGGGCATACCACAGTTGGTGGCATCTCATTCTGTAAAGAAGGTGCTATCTAGTACAGCAGGTATACTTAGAACTGCCAAAGCACTACTTTAGCTTCATATCTGAAGTAATATTCATTGCTAGATTGCTAATGTTGACTGAAAATGCTAAGTATCTTATTGTTTTGCAGACCCAAGTTGCATTTGCTGACTGTGCTGAAAATATAAAATGTCTGCATGACTTAAAGAGCAAGAACATGCAACTTGTGTGGAAAGACACTTCTCTTAATAACACCACAATACTTTTCGCCAGGGCTGGCAGAATGCAGGAAGCTTGGTAAGAAAAAAAAGTCCCTGTTAATAATTTGAATCTTTTTTTTTTTTTTATTATTATTATTATTATTATTATTATTATTATTATTATTATTATTATTATTATTATTATTATTATTATTATTTAGATTTTTATACCGCCCTTCTCTTGAAATCTTGAAATAAAACAACTTATCCCAGGCTCCTGAACCATAGAAGTCAAGACTCTGTCTAACTCAATTACAGTTACCAACTTTTGACTTTGACTCATTTATTCAGTGTAGAAATGGAGTACAACTTTTTCTCCAAAGAGCCTTAATTGAAAACTTAAGGCCCAAAGTACATTGGGGGAGGCAGAGAGAGAAAAGAGAGAGAATATAATGATATTTAGACCTTTAGCTATTGCTGTGTTTTCTTTTTCCTTCAAACAGTTCCTGGAAAAGGAATATAGCTAAAGGCATGACGCCTGATGTTAAAGTTTAAAGTTGTACCAGAAAGTCCAGTAGTACTTTAATGCTTCTGATTGGCCATTTCACTTCTTTTGCTTCACTTTTAGACTAGAGGCAGGTATGTGTAGCATCTGGGCAGCAAAAAGCCTTTCTAACTGGCAGGGTTTTTTACCAGGATAATAGAGATACTGTGGGCTGTATGAGATAAAGGCTTTTTTCCCCTACTGCTGGAAAACGTTAACTTGTTCAAGGGTGTGAATGAAGTTGCTACCACACTTACAAGCCAGTTTCATCTTCATGGCTATAGATCAGGTGTGTCAAACTCAAGGCCCAAAGACCAAATCCAGCCCACAGGGTGCTTAGATCTGGCCCGTGGTGCTGGTCTGGAAATAGCAAAGGACCAGCCCGTGATGCCTCTGCCATCAAAAATGGGGCGGGGCGCAGGCGCACTCCCCACAACCGCTTATAGCCTCTGGAGTGGTCCAGGAGGCCTTCCAGGTCCAAAATAGGGCCTCCTGAGTTGTCCAGGAGGTTGTCCAGGCCCAAAATGGTGCCTCTGGAATAGTCCAGGAGGTTGTCCAGGCCCAAAATGGTGCCTCCAGAGTGGTCCAGGAGGCCTTCCAGGCCCAGAGTACTGTAGGAAGTTATAACGGTGAGGAAAATTAAAATATTTTACCTTTCAGTCTTGCAGGATTCTGTTACTAGCCTGTCAATAATTTATAGTTCTAGTCTTCCTATGGAGTCAGTTTCTTGATTTGGTCTCTCTCTGAATAGGTGATCACATAGATCAAGTAAGTATTACAAAAATAAAATCACAGAAATGTACGCCTCCCCCTATTTTTTATAAGTTTATAAAACCATGTCTGTGGAAATAGGTTCCGTGTTATGCCTACCATGGCCACGCCAACCCCCCACCCCCACCCAGCCCTCCAAGGTCAGCCCAATCTTAATAAGGCTCTCAATGAAATTGAGTTTGACACTCCTGCTATTGATGTTTCCAAAGGCATTCACCAATCTTTATCTATAACCCAATGAGAAACTAGTTTTTATAGTGGTTTTTGTTCCACTATATATGAACTGTTGTTAAAATTACTTAATTTCCATATTCTGTGAACATTTTTTTTCTTTTCCTAAGTAAAATTCTATTAGATTCAATGGGGTTGTTTTTTTTTCCCATTTTGGGTTATTAGCAGTTAGAAAAAAAATCATTTTTAATGGGATTTTGGATTTCCTTGGAGAATTAGTTGTAGTTCTTTTTTTTTTCATTGACTACATAACCCATATTGTCGAAAGACAAGATTTGGGATGATATATACAGGTAGTTCTTGATTTACAATCCTTCATTTAGCGACTGAAATCAACTGCATTGCAAAAAGTGATGTACAACAGGTCCTTGCACTTAATTTCAAGGTCACATGATCAAAATTTGGGTTCTTGGCATGTAATTACAATAATTGCGGTATCCCCTGGTTTGCAATCTTTTCCTGCTGGCTTAAGACAAACAGAGTCACTGGGGAAGCTGCATTCGCTTAAGGACTAAATGATTTGTGTAATAACTGCAGGGATTCATTTAAGAACTGTAGCTTTAAAAGGTTGTAAAATTGGGTGTGACTCACTTGGCAACCACTTTATTTAATAACAGAAATTTTGCTCCCAGTTGTGATTATAAACTGAGGGCTACCTGTAAGTCAAGCCGCTTGACGGACTTCTGATCGTATTTTTTTCATCTGCATTCTAGTGGTAATTTTTTTTTTTCGTCTCCAAATAGGAACATGCTACAGCTTTTTAAAAAATACTCTCAAGTTCCCAGGTAAGTTTGCCTTTTAAAGTTTGCCCCTTGGAAGCCCCGATAATAAATGTCAGTCTTTACTTTCCCTTTGATTCGATCTGACCCTTAGTTTTCTCCAGTGTTAGAATGCCGCTTTCTGCCATGTATTGTCCTGTGCTTGGCCCAGTTCCATCACCAAATGTCAGTTTGTCATTTCTTCAGAAGGACTGGTGGTTTTGTTAGCAGAGCAAGCAGAGCTATCGAGGGAACTGCCACAGTTGTAAGCGCAATGAAGTCTGAATCGTGTATGGAAATTTACGTCCACTACTTGAATACTAAGACTTTTAATTTGCCTTTGAAGCTTTTAATTCACTTCTGTATTTTGGTTACTGCATAAAAGTATCATTTGGATAGGGAGTGTCTTATTTGTTTAGCTGCTAATTTATTTATTTATTTATTTATTTATTTGTTGTTTATATTTATATACCGCCCTATCTCCCAAAGGACTCAGGGCGGTTTACAGGCATTTAAAAGCAATAAATACAATTCTAAAAACAATTAAAAAACTTATTCAAAAGCCTAATAATTAAAAATATAAAAAATTAAAACCAAGTTAAAACCCACAAACTAAAATCTAACTCAGTCCTGCGCAGTTAAATAGGTATGTTTTAAGCTCGCGGCGGAAGGTCCGAAGGTCCGGAATTGTTAATTGTTAACATTTGAGAAAAATAACCATTTCTTGGCCTACTCTTTAATATAGAAAAGAACATTGTGATAGTATCTTGAAAAGAAAACTGAGCTGCATTGCATTGATAATTTGACTGGAATCTACAACAATCCTTTTGTTTCAAAACTCTTGGATTGGCAATTTGAAGCCCTGAATTTCTGGTTATGTAGCATAGATAAAGCAGTGACCTTTATACTGTGTATCATCAGAAGTTCAAGAATCTGAAGGCGGTAGCACTATTTTAGCAGTTGTTCAGCACAGAAAAATAGAATTATTCAAGTTAAACTTTCCTGTCAGTAGTGTGTCCTTTTGTCAAATTAAGATTCTCTACTTAGACCTTTTAGGAAAGCTGCTTTGGTTGGATAGATGCATCCCTCCCTGTTCATGGAACTCATCTAATTACTTGGGCTATGAAGAGGAGGTGCCTTTAGTGTTATTTACATTAAATATTGAGTTATCAAGTTCAGAAATTTCTTACCTCACAGTAGTTTATTTAATTTGTTTATTCAACTTGTTCTCCCAATCTCCCCTAAAGGCGACTTACCATCTCTAGATAGTTACCATCATAACTTGGCAGATAAAATATTTTCTCATCAGACTGTGTTACAGTTGCCACTAGTGTCCATATCCCTTTTCCCCTTATGCAGTGATTTGACAGTGAAAATGATGTTCCGTTGTATTAAACAAAGTAGCCAAGCAGATAAAGCACTTGAACTAGTAAAGCTGACTGCTGAATATGGTATACAATCAACATCAGAGCTCGCCAAGACAACTTTAGAAGAATTTGAACTTTCTGAAGAGCAAAGGTAAGTTTCAGCAAGAACGTAGCTGTCATGACTACTGTTCAGAGCACTGGGATATATCACTGAAATTCACTGATGTAGTAATATTCTTAGCTATTTTGTTTCATTTATTTGAATTCATACCTAATGTCTGCTGGAATTTGAGGCAAAGTACATCATCTTTCTCCCTTTGCTTGGCAACACTTTAATTGGCAGCAGCTCTCTATAGCTAGAGATAAGAGATTATAGATACTAGCCCAAGCTGTCAGGTGAGTTTCATGCCTTAGTTCAGTTTCCCTGTCCTAGCTGAAATATTTTGATCAGTATATCATATTCTTTCTTATGCAGGCGTTCCTTATCCCTTTTGAAGCAGACATTTTTTTGCCAATAATAAAATTGTAGTTGTGCCAGCGGTTTGACAAATCTGTAATTATATTCATGTGGGTTTTTTTTTCCCTTTTCTTTTTTCAGGCGGACTCTGGTTGATATAATAGAAGGAAACTGTGGTTTTAAATAGGTGTCAGAAGAGGAACCACTTCTTTTTTTCTGAAAGAAAAAGCAACTTACCTGATTTCGATGCAGCTCTCAGGGAGTGGCCCTGAAAATCTCTGGGAGCCTTGTACATAACTGTATTATATTGGTGCATTCTCACGTGCAACTTCCTGCATGGTTGGTAGGAAGTTCTGGTTTCACTTGTTTTGGAGTGTTTGTTCTCGTTCTCCACAACCTCAGTTTTGAAAACCCAAATTGTCTGCCAGAATCCTAGAATTATTTTCTTATTATATTGCATCTACATTTTCCTTAGACATGCTAACAGAAATAAAGAGTTATCCACTTGCCTCTTTTCCACAGGTGTTTTTTTTATTTAAATAAATCTATTTGAACTAACTAAAGAGCTTTAGAACGTTACAAACTTCTAAGGATGTTGGGTTTTTTTTATGTATATCAAAACTCTAAACAGATAGCTCAGAATAGAAATATCACCATTGTTAGAATAGCACATATTTGTATCAATGTCACAATGCGGTTCTGCAAATTTGATAATTTCGAAAGCAATATGGTGTAGAAAGTATTTTTCCCCTTAATTAAGTACACATTTGATTTGATGGTGAATTTACATATTTGTTTCGGCTTGTTTTGAAAAACAGGCTGAAAATAGAAGATTGGTGAGTACCCCTCCTGTAGAAAGGAATCCTAGGATGGTCTACATTTCTCCCTTGCTGCAATAGGCAGAGTCAAGAATGTAACTCTTTTTGAAGAGGGAGTACTCACTTCTGAATTCACTAAGAAAAGAATTGAATTCCAGCTGTGATCTTGATTCTTTTGGATTTTATACCCATTGCTGACTTGTAGTCCAACATAGCTTGCTAAAAATGTACAAACAAAACATCTCTTACTTGGAATTCCTCATATCCAAGTAGGTTTGATCATTTTACACTTGTCCAATTAATAGTGTTCCTTACAAATGCTCCCTTGGGTATTGGACAGAATAAAAGCAGGTGTGGCTCTGAAGTTAATTTTGGTATGAAAATATGATCAATATGGAGAATTATGAAAATGTTCATTGTGATAGCCTTTTTTTTTGGAAAAGAAAAAAATGCCTTTTTTCTGAAAGCAGTGGCCACCTCTCAAGAAGGGAGACATGTTTAAAACCAAATGCAGATCCCATAGATATCACAAGTGGCAACTTGTGTACTGTACTATAAACACTTCACAGAAGTTGCAGGATTCACAACATGTCTGGAATAGTGAAGAGAGTAAAACCTTACTTGTTAAGAATGTTGGGTCATCGGTTCAATCATAGCCCCTTTCAATACCAAACTAGGAAAATATTTATGCCCAAGACAAAAAATAGATTCTTATGAAGAAAACTCAGTGCTATTATACTAACAGCATAAAAGTAAGATGACTGATAAACATATTTTGTGGACTCACAGAAAAATGAAAAAATAGTGGCATTCTAATTAAGGTCACATAATTATAAGACAGCCAGTATTGTAATTATGCAGTACTTGGTTCTCTCTGAGCTTGGTTGTTTGTTTGCCAATGTTTTATTGCCCAACTACGTAACATCCATGGGAGTGAGTGGGGCACTTACTCACTAGGTGCCTATCTTTTGTTGGGAGTACAGAATAACTTAACATCACTTAGGTTCCCATTTCTTTGGCTTCCATGCCTAGTTGTTCATAATCTCTTGGTTTTTTGAAATGTTTTGAGTATCTTCTGAGAGACCTGGACTGGATCTCTCATTTGATATCTAATGTTTTTTTGTAATTATGGAATTGATAAAGCTATATTGGTGATAAGTGGGATGAAAATATAGGTGGCGAATGTTCCATCTTTCCAAGAAACCAATGTTTCTTGGTTGTTCATCTGCTCTAAGCTACCCTGTCTTTTAAGTTCATTTCCTTCTCCCCAAAAGGCATCTGTAGGGAAGGTGGGAACCACCAGGATAGTAAGGTGCCGTGGTTGGAATGCAGTATTGCAGGCTAACTCTGCCTACAGCCTGGAGTTTGATCCTGACAAGGCTCAAGGTTGATTCAGCCTTCCATCCTGCTGAGATTAGTAAAATGAGGACTCGGACTGTTGGGAGCAATTTGTAAACTGCTCAGAGTCCTGTAAAGCATGGGGTTGTGTCTTGCTATTATCAAGCCTAGGTAAACCAATCAATGCTGCAATGTTTTGTCCCAGTAGCAGGTTGAAAAGGGAGTAAAAAGATTCAGGCTCAATTTTACCAAGATCGAGTTGCTGTGGATATTGGTTTTATCTAATCCTAGATAATTTCTATAATTAGTTCATGGAAGGACCATTTTCCATTCAGGACAAGTATACAGATGGAATTTTCTTGACTTAACAGTTTTTGGTTGAAGAGCACGTGGCAACTATAGCTTGGAAGGTCTTTGCAGAGGTTCTTCTGTACAAGTAACAACTGGTACCATGACTAGGAGACCTATCACGTATATGCTGGCCACCTAATGTAAGAATTTGTAACGGGCTGTGAGAATAATCTTGGAAGACAGGACGAACAGCCACATCTGAATCCAAATGAGAAATAGGGTTGAAGGAAGCAGAAGGGATCCTCCCTAGTTAAATAAAGGCTGGGGAGCAGAGAAATAATTTTTAGTTGGGAAGATTCTATCGTTGCAATAAAGATAATATTGATACACATGGCTTTTATTCCTGGACTACTTGGAAGGGCTGACATGATTATTGCGATGTGCTCTGCAGGAGCTGCCCTTAAGCCACTTGGAAGCTTGTCTCTGATTCTCAGTCATCCAGGTCATAGTTGTCTCAAAAGTGTTTTTTTCCTCCCCTTCCCCTATTCTATCAGAACTTATCCTTTCATTCCCTCCCAATCCAGTTTCAACTGTCAATGCCACTCCCTTCCCGCCATCAGAGCTGATGAAGCTTCTTGGATAAGAAGTGAAATGTTTTCTTCTTCAAGGAAAAAAGTCCAGCTGCCTTTTGAAGAAAAAAGCCCCTTTGAGACGCTTTACTTTGAGATGCTTCATTTAATCCAGTATACAGCAACATGAGCATTAATACTCATGGTATTCATTAGTACCATAGCATGCCACATTAACACTTAATGAGTTGCACTAGTTGCCATTTAGCTTCTGGTGTAATGGAAGATGCTTTTTACCACAAAAAAATCCTTTCCTGGCATAGGCCTGGATCTTTGAGGGATCATTTATTTTAAATAATTTTCCCATCCAGAGTTGAATCCATATCTCATTGGTCAAACTGTCGTGATCAAACCTAGGAAGAGGGCATGTCTGTCAGTCTGCTTTCCCTCTGGAATGTTTCTCCAGAGACACATATGACTTAGTTTACTGTCATTTAAAAAATGTTTTAAAAATGGCTTTTCTTCCAGGCCTTGATGAGGGTGCCTAGCATGTCCTAAAATTGAATTGGTTTTCTTTCAACACTTTTGTCTGTTTTCTGCTTTATAATTTTGCATTGTTTTTGTTGCTGTAAGCCATCCAGATTAATCAGGTGGCATTATAAACCTTATGCAACTGGACAGTATTGCTATTGAAGATTTATAAATTGCTTTTTGTGTGTATGCCTTTGAGTGAATCTTCACTCCTGGTGAGTGCCTGGACAAATCTCTGCAGTTTTCTTGGCAAGTTTCTTCCCCCAAAGTGGTTTGGTCGTTGCCTTCTTCCTAAGGCTAAGAGTGTGGAAGTGGCCCAAGGTCACCCAACTGGCTTTGTGCCTAAGGCAGCACTAGAACCCGGGTCTCCCAGTTTCTACCCTGATGCCTTACCCCACTAATTTAGTCAAGAGAAATATTGGTGATTTTGAGAAGGGTTGGGTGATGTTATATTCATGTAAATTGTTAATCTGAGAATTACTCTTGAAGTGTTTTACAACAAGTCCAAAGATTGCCAGAAGTGCGGATCAAAGTATGGCTGAACACTGCAAAATAGAGGCACTGCAAGAACTTTCCTGCCCTTTCAAAATATTTCAGATATTTGGAAGAGAATATATGGAAGAGAAAAGGTCTGGCAGTGTAAAGTCGAAATCAGACTACGTATTTTTTCAAGCATCTCTGCATATTCTGAAATTTGCACAGCCCTTTTTCTTACTATCAGATACTGGAAGCCACACCACACATGTAAACAGAAATAGCAACATTTCTTCAGATCCATGGGATTCTCATGTGGTCTCAACTTATTTCAAAACAATGTAGTCTACCTTATAGATAGAACCACTTAGCTGATGACAGCATTTGTTCTCAATAGAAGGATATTATATATTTTTTCAACATAGGAATAAATGGAAAAACTTTCTCAATCAAAATTCATTCTGGAGAAAAAAAATTGATGTTGCCTTGAATGCTCAGGTAAATAGCTTTCAGGGCTTATGCAGAATTTGCTTGGGATAAATTTTTTGTACCAAAGTTTCTATAAAGAAAAATGTGTAAATGTACCATTGCTAAAAGCACGCCCTATGAAAATTTGATTTTGATTTTATTAGATTTTTATACCTTTTATATATATAAAATCTGTCAATACCAAATAGGAAATATTTATATTTCCACTTTGGAAACAGAAGGGAAACTAACAGATTGTTTGCACATAGTTTTATGCATTTTTCATCTGCTTCTTACACAATTTGTGTTTTTTTAAAAATCTACTTCATCCAAGCAGCAGTGAAAAATAAATCGTTTAAATATCATTTATTTAATTGAGCCAAATGGCAAATCAGTAAGAGGTTATAAATATTATTTTGGTGGGTTCACAAGCTCAATCAGTAATACCTGGAAACTGTGTTATGTGGATTAAAACAAAAACAAAAACACATTCCAGACATGATAAATGGCTGAAGGAAAAAAATGCAAATGCAACAGGTGCTAAGATTTATAAGAGTACTAGGAGATGGAACTTTTTTCCCCAATGACACTTGAGCTGCTTGCATGGTTTGGAACCACCAATTCCCAGTACTGTTGCAAATCTTGTATGTTGGTTGACTAATGTTAAAGATATAGGAGTCCTGCGTAGCTGGTTTATATTAGTCCACCTGAGTTGTTCCCATACCCACAGCACTAGCATAAGTGGTCAGGATATCCACCACTTGTTTTGTCTCCAAGGTCATCCGGGCTTCATTCAGCCAGTCCTGTGCCACCCTTCTGGGTTCTCCTTTCAGCTGATTGATGAATTTAGCTGCCAATTCTAAGTCTCCGTGTTCAATGCAGTAGGATGCATAAGAGAACAGCTTATATGTGTCCAGGTCTTCGGGGCCAAGCTCAGTCGGTGGCTTCAGCTGCTGAGGATAAAACAAGAGAAGGGACTGCAGATAAGACAGAAAATATTGATACAAACTGTTTCTTGTTTCATCTATCAATGCCACTCTTTTAGCCAGCTTCTGGACTGTGTGAAAGCGTGCCCTTAGTGCCTCTTGCGTGTATACCCCACGAGTGAGTGATTCTTGAGGAAGGGCAGCTGTTAAGGCCTGGGCGAATGCATCATCAGGACAGCTGAGTTGGATGGATTGTACTGCAACCTCCAAAGGTTCTGTGGGACTATCCCCAGCAGCAGTTTCCATGCTTTGCTTTAAAGCTTCAACTGAAAGCCACAACTGATGGGCTTTTCTGGCTTCTTCTGCAGCAACCACCTGGCCTGTAATATAAAACCCCATACATTTAGTGGAAGGAAAATCTAGATTGCATAAACATATTCATTTATAGCTTGAACACATTCTAAATCAACAGAAACAACCAAATTTATAATGCAGCTGATAGCACCTTACAGTAAAGCTAAGCCACTGACACGAAGAATGACATAAATAATTTATTTTCTTTTACTATCGCAAAATAGTGTTTTTGAGAGGCCAGGCTCCCTGAAAATTGCCTAGCGACTGGGCTGAAGCTACTCTGCCCCTTTAAGACCCCTCCCTAATCAGGCCAGCTGTCCAGCAAGGAGGAGCAGCAGGAAAGCAAGTGGTGGGAGTGAGTTGTTCTGGGAGTGAGAAAGGAGGTGGTTTCTTTTACTTGGTGGAAATGGAGCCACTGGAAGCAACCTAAGGCTAAGAAAATGAAAAAATCATCTTCAGCAGTAGGCCTTACCAACTTGTAAAATGCTCTTTAAAGTTAAAATAAAAATAAACAACTCAAGGTGGCCAACATAATATTACTTCCTCCTATTTTCCCCACAACACCCCTGTGAAGGGAATTGGGCTGAGGGAGTGACTGGTAGAAGATCACCTACCTGGCTTTCATGGTTAAAACAGCACTAGAAATTCCAAGTGCTCTGCTTTATAACCATATGTCTTAACATTAGGTGAGATGTTAAGTAACATCTGGCCTGATAGCAACAAGTATATTGGTGGGAGTGTCCTGCAGTCATGTGATTGCCATTTATGACTTTCAGCCAACTTCTGACAAGCAAGTTAAGCTGTATTTGCTTAACTGTGTGATTCACTTAATGTCAATGCAAAAGGAAAATCAGGTGTGAGTCACTTAATGACCATCTTGCTTAGCAAGAGAAATTACCAAATTGTAATTGTATGTTACAGATTACCTTTACTGATTTAGCATACAATTTTAATTCTTCGAGTTTGAACGCTTCCCATTAGAAATGAAAGAGCAATACAGAAATCCAGCCTGTTTATAAATACTGGATTATTTTACCTATTCTAACTCAGGATAAATTTTCTGGTACAGAACTAGATTGCTAGAATGGAATTACAATCTACAAAACAAGCAGATGAATAAATAAGCCACCAAAATTTTACTAAAGATAGCCCATTCCTGTTACAACTTAACATGCTGCACTCACTTTCAACTGCCTGTTCGATTCCCCTCAGCCTGGCATAGGCTGTATTGATATCCAGAGTGAAGTTGTCAATCTGTTCCTGATGAAGACGTTTATGTTGAAGTTCTTGTTCAGTGAGTTGTTCACATAAATTCTGAAAGAAAAACACATGGTGAAAATGTGTTCACATTATGAGGGGTGAAGTTGGTGCTCCCTGAGCTTGGTTATTTTCTTGCAGACATTTCATTACCCAGACTTGGTAACTTGAGTAGAGTTTACTCTCATTGTACATTCTAGTGGCTTGCCCTGTCAAGGACCCCTCATAAGATACAAGTATTTCCCTTACTGGGATTCTTATTGTATTATGTCCGTGTTTGCAAAACATCCTTAACCTTCATGCACTGAGTAGACAATCTTAAGGGAGAATCTTCTGACATTCAGCAGAATACATTTTCTATTCTCCATATATTCAAGAGCATTAAGAAGCTTAATGGCATGGAATTTCAACTTAAATTTCTATAAATACAATTCAGTATGGTCTTGCCATGTGGAGCAGAAGAGCAAATTAAGATAACAGACTGAAATTTTCATTTGAAAGTTGTCCACTTAGACCAATAATTTCAAAGTTCTGAGGCTGCAAAAGCAAGGTTACTACACCAAGATTTGCACAGAGATGATTTCCCCAATTTCCTAATTGTAAGTATTATTTTATAGCAATATTCATCTCAAATAACTATTCTCCAAAAGAAAAATAATGTTAAATTTATTATTCAATATTTTTGGGACTGTTTAAAAACAATTACAAAATATCATATTCTACCAAAAGATTTTTAAAAAGTTTACTCCATAGATTATCTGCCACTTTTCATTTTTTTCCTCATTTACCATCCATGAATATACCGGTACTCTGGATATTTAGAATTTCATCATGATAAAGGAAATTCCAAGAAATCCACAGATCTGAATAGAGGCATATATGAATCAGCAAATGTACACGAGTGGCATGGGAAACCTTTCCCTTCCCCACTTCGTCTCTCTCCACTTCCTCTGCATGGCAGTAGGCTGCACTACCCACTGAGTTTCCCAATGCTTTCCTTTCCTTTTAGTATCTTCTTAGCTGCTATGCTTGAATTCAAGCCCAGCGAGCCCAATTTATCTGTTTCTCTCCACTTCTTCCCAGCAGCTTGTTTTTCTTATCTCCTTTAGACACTGCCACTGTAGTATTCAAATCCAATAGAACCAAGTTTTCTCGTAATTTTCCTAGCCTCCTCCTTTCCCTTGTGCTCATTTTTCTGCTGCTATTGGTGTCTTTCCCCAGTCCTCAAAAGACCTCTACCTAGATTTAGGTACTTAAGATCCATGCCCAGACATGCTTCATGTCCATGACCAGGCAAAGCAGGTTTCTTTCATTATGGATACACACCATTCAAAACTTGTTATTCCACACAACTTGCTGTGTACCAAATGCATAGAATATTTTGCAATTCCTCAATTCTAAAGAATACTTGCACACAGGTGAGTTTACTTGGATTATGCAAAGCATTAAACAGTGGTACTTTACAATGAATTAGAAAGTATCTGAGAATCCTGGAAAAAGTGCTTTCATATTTTTCTTCTGTAAAAAAAAAAACCTGGAGAAAACATATTGCTGCATCTTTCAAAGACTCAGCATGGTTACTTCAGGGGTTTTCAAGATGTTCTTACAAACTGGTATTTCAGGATTTCTCCCTGAACTGCTACTAAACCAAAGCAGAGAAAGACCTAAAGGAAGCCATCCTTTCTTACAAAATATTCCTTCAAATGATTTCTGCAGCCCTAGTATTTTCTTATTTCATAACAAGAAAAATTTCTGAGTATGAGAAAAGCACTGCACTTAAAGGACCTTTCACTATAATAAAGCAAACTCCCACCTGGTCAAATTGTTGCTTCAATTCTTGTTCTTGAATTCTGATAACATCTTTTAGATGATCAGCATGTGCAGCAGCTTGTCGGCGTAACTGAGTTCGCATTTCACTTTCCATAATTGCTTGAGCTTCTTCAACCTGTTAGAAAAATCACTGGTATTTGCATCTTTAAAAATTACCTGTCCATCTGTAAACTACATCTTTAGTTTAATAATACTTTTATTAGGTAACTCAAAAGGGCACAAAACCATTCTCTATTTTACAGAATTCATCAAATTTGCAAAAAAACCAAAAAAGAAACCCAAAAAAACCAAACGAACAAACAAAAAACAAACAGAATAGTAAGAATCAACCCATTTAAAAACTAGATATGGTATTTCACAAGGTCTGAAATCATAATGTAAAACTTAGTCTCAGTGTTGAGAATGGAATACATAGTCCAAAGATACACATTTTTCACCGAGGCAATAGAAATTGAACAATAGAGTGGGGTACACTACAAATGGTCATTGTCAAATCTTCCATTCACACATCTGAAAACACACTAGTCTTCTATTTGGATGAAGCCAAAGTATAAAAATATTTCTTACATTTCTTGTTTGGAGGTACTTTTCAGAGTAACTCTGGACACATATTTATTCTTTAAACAAACTAGTACATAGAACAGCAGAGATGGAAGGGACCTTGGAGGTCTTGTAGTCCAACCCCCTGCTCAAGCTAGAAATCCAATACCATTTTAGACAAATGGCTGTTCAGTCTATTCTTAAAAAGTCTCAGTAATGGAGCACCCACAACTTCTGAAAGCAAGCTGTTCCACTAGTTGGTTGTTCCACTGTCAGGAAATTTCTTAGTTCTAGGTTGCTTCTCTCCTTAATTAGTTTCCATCTATTGCTTCTTGTCTTGCCTTCTGGTGCTTTGAAAAATAAGTTGACCCCCCCTCTTCTTTGTGGCATGAAATATTGAAACAGTGCTATCATGTCACCCCAGTCCTCCTTTTTACTAGACATACCCAATTCCTGCAACCATTCTACAGGGTTTAGCCTCCAGTCCCCTAATCTTCTTTGTTGCTTTTTTTCTGCACTCTTTCAGGAAGTCTCAACATCTTTTTCATATTGTGGTGACCAAAAATGGATGCAATATTCCAAATATGGCCTTACCAAGGCCTTGTAAAGTGGTACTAACACTTCATGTGAGCTTCTATCCTCTGTTAATGCAGCCTAGGATTGTATCAGCTTTTTTGGTGGCTGCAGCACACTGCTGGCTCATATTTAAGTGATCGTTCACTAGGAATCCAAGATCCCTCTCACAGTTACTGCTATTAAGCCAAGTTTCACATCATCTATACCTATCTTCGAGAGTGCTGGCTATTTCTGCCAGCTTGGTGGTTGTCTGAAAATTTGATGAGGTCCCTTCTATTCTCTCAATTAGATTGTTTATGAAGATACTGAAGAATACTGGGTCTAAAACAGATTCTTGGGGTAACTCACTGCTTATTTCTCTCTTGTAGTTCCAATAAGGCAGGGGTGTCAAACTCAAGGGCCAGCAGGATGCTTAGATCCGGTTTGCGGGGCAAGCCTGAAAATATCAAAGGACCTGCCCAAGTGCCTCTGGCAACCAAAATGGGATGGGGGGGCGGTGTGGCCAGCAAAAATGGGGCACAGGGGGGGCACGTGCGGTCACCACACCCTGTTTTGGCCAGCGGAGTGCTGCAAGAGGCCATCCAGGCCAAAAATGGAGTGCAGCAGAACCATGTGCAGCCTCCACGCACCCCACTTTGGCCAGCAGGTTGCTGCAGGAGACTGTCTGTACTGTCTCCCCCTCCCGGCCGGCCCGTGGAGAACGACAATGCTGACCCTGCCCTCGAAGAAATCCAGTTTGACACCCCTGCACTAAGGACTACATGCTTAGTGTGATTTGTCAACCAGTTACAAATCCATCTGGCGGTCATGCTATCTATTCCACATTTTTCTAGCTTACCAAGAAGCAGGTTGTGGTCTACTTTATCAAATGCCTTTCTGAAATCCAAATATACTACGTCTACAGCATTTTGTTGGTCCACTAATTTAGTCACTTTGTCAAAGAATGAAATAAGATTTGTTTGGCATGATCTGTATTGATATGTTAGCTTCTGGTTATAACTTTGCTTGCTTCTATGTGTTCACAGATCTGATTATCATCATCATCATCATCATCATCATCATCATCATCATCATCTTTTCCAGGAGCTGAAAAATGTCAGGCGACTGGTCTGTATTTTTCTGGATCTGTTTTTTCCCCTCCCCTATTTTGAAGATGGGAATCAGCTCTTTTCCAGTATTTTAGCAGTTCCCCATTGCTCAAGGATCTTTGAAAGAGATGTTTCAATGGTTCCAAGATAATGTCTGCCAGCTCCTCCAGAACTCTGGGATGTAAACCATCAAGTCCTGGTGATTTGAACTCGTCTAGAATGAACAGGTGTTCTCTTACCACTTTTTTTGCTTATTTTAATTCGTATTCCTAATCTGTCTTTTATAGTTCTGTTTTTGGTAGGTTGGACTAATTTTTCTTTTTACATGAAGACTGATGCAAAGAATGAACTAAGCTGCTCTGCTTTCTCTCTGCTGCCCATCACTTTCTTGCCATCATCTCCCATTAGTAATATTATATACATAAAAATATGAAAACTCAGTTGCCAGTTCTTTAGCTGGTATTGGCCTTCTTATGCAATGAGTTCTTCCCAAGAACCTAGGATGTAATGTTTTGATGTGCTATATGTACAGATTCAAGCAGTGTGGCCTTTGTAATTAACAGATGGAAAGTTTTGTCATTTTGTCAGGTGTGGCCGCATACGCTGCAGTTATTATTCTCTCTCCATGAAAATGTGAAATCATTAAAAATAATCTATGTAAGAAGGTAAGGTTTATGAAAACAAAATGATCACTTGAAATATAAAGCAAAGTTTTAACCAGATATATATAATCAAACTCTTCACATGTTTAGGAGAACAAGCCACTGTATTAAGAGCATAAAAGCTTTTAAGAGGAAATTAACTTTCCTGATTCTGTCAGTCTTGGTTTTAGGGGTTAATTCCTACAAGGTCTCCCAATTCTAAAAAGCCAAGCATCATGCAAAGAAAACTTCTATGGCTGCTGCTTTTGAATGTGTTTGTTAAATTGTGAAACGTACTTTTTTATTCTTGAGAAATCATCTAAATCTTTTCTTTCAAACAACTGCCTCATGAGAATGGAGGTGCACTTTTTTTTCCTGAGTGATCTGTAGCACAGTGCTTATTCTATCTCAGGTTTGTCAGACATTACTCCAGTTAATTCCACTAATTCACTGATTTGGCAATATATACTAGAAGCTGGACTTTGTGGTAAAGGTACATTCCAAATAGTGCAAACACTGTAGTCTGCTTGAAAATTTGTATTCAAAACTATCTTAACTAAATCACCACTGTCTAGAAGTCTACTTTAATGCAGTCTTAATAAGCAAATAAGCACTAAGTAACAATCCTTGCGCCAATTGCTCGCCAACATTGCACGGACAACTTAAAAGCATGGTATGTTAGAAAATTAAACACTCATTAGTTACCTTCTTCTCCTGTTCAATTTGGATTTCATTCTTATGATGTTCCAATGCCTTTGCTACTGCTGCCTCAAAAGCTTTTTTCTCTTCCAGTTTTTGTTTTTCCAGAGCTGTTTTAATATGTTGTTGCTCTCGGACTTTCATATCTACCAGCTCCTTATTCAGCTGGTCTATACGGCGGTGAGCATGAGCAATAAGAGAGTTCAAGTCATCTGTTGTCAGCCCGTCAGCTGGAGAAGACAGATGTTTAAACAGATAAAAATTGTTACATCTTCACATATTACTTAACTGCATAAACAAAGTGAGATTATTTCAATTTTTCTCAACCTAATGCCTCCAAACAATTTAGACTTTTCCCAATCCTTTTTAGCCAACTTGGCCACCATGTAACTGAGACCTGAAATTCAACATTACTAGGAAGAATCAAGAAAAGTCTGATTCAAAATTCTCTGTATTTCTTTTATTTATCAGAACCAAATAGTGTAAACTACTTGTAGCAAGAAGCAGTATAGAAATACAGAACAAAACAAAACAATTACTTTATGTTCTCATGTATTCTGGAAACAAAAGCATCAGTGAAATCTATTCATTCAAAAAGACTTTGGGTACAAAGAACAAGAGAAGTACAGTGATTTTGCAACAGTAAATAAAGTATTCATTAAATGAAGCTTTTCTCATCTGAGTGCCCCAATTAGAGGTAGGAAGAAGAACCGATTTATGCAATTTCTTAAACATTCAGGATCCTGAGAAATTATACATGAAATAAAAGAAAAAACACTAACTAGATTCTTTTACATAGTGATCTCTATAGTAGGGATAACTTAACAAATGCAGCACTATTACAAAAATAACACACTAAAATAAAAACATTAATATTTTAAAATATATTTAATTATATCATTGAGTAAGTTTATTGATTTAATTAACCCCCCCAAAAAACTTCAGTTATAATTATCTATATTCAATTAGTTTCGTGGCATCCTGTCTTTAAAGCAATTCAAGGAAGTTTTGTCTGTGTTCAGCTCCATAAAGGAACCTAATAGTTATTTTTAAATTTCAAGGCAACTTACTATCAAGAATTATATTTTAAATGTCATTAAGTCAAAAATCATTTGATGACTTAATAACAAATAAATTTCAAAAATGCATTTTACATTTTAACTTTAATATTTGGTTTTAATTTACTTATGTTTTAATGTATAGGTATATTTTTAACATTCTTAACATAAACAATGTAAAAAACAATATTTAAATGTAAAGAAAAAAAATGAACAGGTACAAAAGCAAAATGATTGCTTTCTTATAAATCCATACAAATTATTTATATGTACATAAACATACTAAACTTTATAAAATAATAATTTGTAAGCAACTCAAGAAAATGACTATTCATGTTGGAGCACAAATACATGTAACTTGGTTTAAGCTCGCAACTATGATTTGTAATATTGAACATTAGCACATTTTTTAAAAAAATATGTAAGTTTTAAGAAAGATAATTTTTTAAATGTAAATCAAATGTTTATGTATGTATGCCATTTTAGTCTCATGTTAAAATAAACAAGAGAACCGTGAAATTTATACAAAGCATAATTGTTTTAAGAACTCACCTACATCAGTTATTTCTGCAAGAGAAAATGAAGGTATGAAGAAGTTAAACAAGATTCACAGTAACAGATCAATGAGTTGTTATAAGTATTCCGAGCAAAGAATATAGATACATGTGCAAGGCTTGAGCATTAATAAAGAAGATAGTTAAAAATTCAAGGCTGATACTAGTATGCATTTAGAGCTGGATTTCATCCTTTCAAATATGCATATATAGGAAGGAATTCTCTGCCATACCAGAATGTTAGGTGCAATCATTGTTTATCAATTCATTCTTCCTACTAACTCAGATTAACTTTTGCTCTTTCTTTTAAAAATATTTCTGCTTCTCCCTTCAGTTTTAATTTTTGGATACTGCAGCATGATAAAGGGAAAGCCTGTATAATCTCCTTGACACTTTAGTTGCTCAGTCATGCCTTTTTCTTTCTACGGACTATATATTTATGTTTATTTGTCTAATATTTTACTTGATTCGTTTACTTGAGAATGGAGGAAAATAGTACACATCAAAGTAGAGAATGTATTATAATTGCTTTCTTAGAACATTAATCTGAAGTAATTATTTGATTATGTATCCTCAATACCTATCTGTATTTCCCAGTTAGATCACTTAGAAGGCAACTTTTCATTTCATATGTAGCTGCATGGTCTTAGTTGTGATTGAGTCATACAAGCTAAAATGTGCTGAAAATCACCAATGTTATATGCTTATCATAAACAGGTAATGCTACATATGTCATAGGTACCAAGCCTGGTAATTGAATGCACTCTACTCTGTCTTATTGAAAATCTCAATGGACAAAATCTATGAAAATATTTATGGGCGCTTCTGGGGATGCATTCTGGATATGGAAACTTGCAATTTGGAATATAAGGGGAGTAAATGATAAAGGAGACCTAGCTTGGTGTAGTGGTTAAGACATCAAGCTAGAAACCAAGAGACCCAGATTCCTAATCCCACCTTAGACACCGAACAAGCTAGATAACTTTGGGCCAATCATTTGTTCTAAGCTTTTTGTAAAGGGGCAATGGCCACTTCTGAAATCCTGCCAAGAAAAATGCAGGGAATAATTCAGGCAAACACTAGGAGTCAGCTTTGATTTGAAGGCACACATACATACACAAATGATGAAGAGCATGAACTAAAGAATGAAGAAAATTAGTAAATTGCTTATCTGTGAAAGTAAAGGGAATTGGAAGAAATAATAGATCTGAAAGAAGGTGGTCTGATCTTGTGGAAGATCAGAGATGAGATTGGGAGAAAAATGTGCAACATTACATTAATCCAATCCAGGAAAAAGTTAGATAGATAGGACAGGAGAGCAAAGAAAAAGTAACTGTGCAATGCAGAGACCTGAGGATAAATGAAAATGGTTATCATCTGAACAAATCTGCTTAGAAAAGTTTCATCTGTTTTAAATCATAATTTAATAAGTTGTATACACATAACAAATGAATAACTATAAAATTATAACACATTATGATGAAAGATTCAATTAGTGAGGTTCTGAATGTAGGAAAGATAATAGTTTTGGCAGCGAAAAAAGTGAATCCTGGGAACAGATATTGAAAAAAAAAAGAATAAAAGAAACTAGAGTGTAGTAAGTCAACTGCATGAAGAAAATGTATGATTCTTGTATGTGGAAACAAAGAACACAGATTAGTTCTCCAAAAAAATGAAGTTCTCAAGTAGATATAAAGAAGGTAGATGTGGAAACAGTTGGGAACATGGTGAAAATAATAACATTACAAGATACCACAGAAGTGTATGGAAATACACTAATATGACATATGAGAGGATTTGTTATGAAGTAAGAAAAAAGAAAGAAGGGCTTGCCTTCAGAAGTTATGGGTGCTCCATCACTGGAGGCTTTTAAGAAGAGATTGGACAGCTATTTGGTTAGAATGCCATAGAGTTTCCTGCTTTAGCAAGGGGCTGGACTAGAAGACCTCCAAGGTCCCTTCCAACTCTGTTATTCTGAACTAAGAATAAAAATGATTACATGATTTGGGTTGAAGCTGAGAGAATGCAGGACAGGGTCCTTTCAAGATTTGCATTCAAATGAGATTTGCATTCAAATGAACTGAAATGTGTAAGTGTAAAAATATGTAAGTAATAAACTCTATGAAAATACGAAAAAATGGTACCAGTAAATGATCTTGAAGGAAATAGGCAAGAACTATTACATAAGCATAGAGGGCTGAAATATTTCTTAAATCTGAGAAGCAAAATATTATTCAGAAGAGACACGGGCACACTCATCCATTATTTACTGAGTTATAAGAGAAGAGGGAAGTGAAGGCCAATCAGGGTTAGGTTGCAAGATTGTGTTATGCTAATCTATCTCTATAAAGTATATAGTTCTAATTTTACTAAGGAGTCAGTTTGCTGCTCTGGTCTATGCTGAAGTGCTGACAGGGGCTAATAACCGGAATGTAGTTCTCTTATACAAAAAGAAAAGTAACATTAAATGAATAGACATTTAAGTGGATAAACCTGTGAAATAGGAATAGGAAGGTATCTGGCAGAAATCTGATTGAAAGTGTATGAGAAATACAATGAAAAAGATTTGAGAACTGCAGTGTGGCTTTATGCTGGCAGGGAAGGTGCAGATAAGATTTTTGCTCTTTTGCAAATTTGTGAGAAATTATGGAAATTTCTTCATTTTGAGAAGGATACTATAAAGTGGAAGTTGCTTGAATTATGGAACATTTTGTGTGAATATGGAGTTGAAGGCTGGTTGCCAAATGCAATAATAATGGCATATGAAAAAAATAAAGCATGCACAAGATGAGTAAAATACTTGATATAATCTGATAAATATCTGATAATCTGATATCAAACAAGGAATAAGGAGAGTAGGATATGTATCAATGTATTGATAGAACAAATATTCAAGCAATTCTTGTGGGATATTCATATATGTTACTTGGGGTCCTGAATGAGTATATATAGTACTTTTGTGTTCAAGCAGTATGCCTGCCTGCCTGCCTGAGAACCCAAAGAAGTGCAGTAAATGTGAAATATACTGCATGATGCAACAAGGAGAACCAAAGTGAAAAATAAATACACTAAAAATCAAGCTAGCTGTATCTGTCAGGGAACTGGAGTGAATAATTTCAGATAGTATAGTATAGATAAGAAAAGACCAGACAAATGTTAAATGTGCAAATTTATATTCCATATCTGATTGGTTAGAAAAATGAGTATTTGTTGAAAGAACTGAAATGCTTTTGCCCACCTTGTTATATGGGAGAAAGAAAGGCATCTTAGAATGGGAAAAAAAATGAATGGAAAGAAAATGAGTTAAAAGTATACATCACAAAACAGGAAGAGCCAGATTAAGAATGAGCAAGGAAATTATAAGGATGCAATATAAAACCAACTAGTAGAAAAGAAGTAGACATAATTGGTCACCGAGACAGACTAGATGAAGAACGACATGCAAAGTAAGGATGGATAAGTTGAAAAAAGAGAAAAATGAGTAATAGGACATAGTTAAAAAAATCTTCAAAAAAAAAGAGAGAAGCTAGAAATTTAAATATTAAAAGGTATTTCATTAATCATTATATGGACATGATGGAAGAATATGGTATTTGTGCAAACTAGATGTATTTCCTTTTCTTTTATCTTTGATCTTTAATTTCTTTTGCTTACTGCTTTCTCTGGGTTTGAATAACAACGTTTACCTAAAAGACAATGTTATATATATGCATGGATGTACTGTATGTCAGCCATTTAGCACTGGAGGATTTGGTACCAGAGAACTTACAGCTAATTGCTGTTTTAGTGAACTACTTTGTTTATTTAATTTATATACTTCCTCATCCAAAGGGGAACAGCAACAAGTATATCTTTATTGATTTGTTTCAGTGAACTTTAATTTACTTATTGCTGAACTATTTACTTTACTGCTAATATTTGAGCATCATATTTTCTTTTAAAAATGTAATTTAATAGATGGTGAATAATATCTTCAACAACAATAGCTTGTTATTAGGAGTTTTTGTTGCTTAAAATAGCCCAGCCAATGGCTGAATTAAAAGACAGAAGAGTTAAACAGCAGAACAGTAGAAAATACACTATCGATCAGGGATGTTAAACTCACAGCCCACAGGCTGGATGCGTCACGCATTGGCCATGTCCTTAGTGAAGGGGGGAAAAGTCACGATGTCATGTGACGCCGCTATGACATGAATTTGACACCCATTATAGATGGTGTCAGGTTCAATCTCTGATATTCCTAGTAAGGTGGTTAAATAAGGTAAGGTAAATCAGAACTTTAAAAGAGGGATTAGTAAGAGGGATTACCTATGTTTAACTTTAGAACTGCTGTCTATCATAGGTGAAGATTTTCTATGCATCTAATTTTGTATAAATATCATTCTTAAAAGAGCCATGTGAAAGCAGGTAATTTCAATTTAATTGAGGAGCTTGCACATTGTTTAATTCTATATTTTAGTTCTCCAAATAAATTTTGGACGAATATGAGTTTGTTTGTTTGTTTATTAAGTGCAAGTGTGCACCTCAAATTTAAGATACATTTTATTTAGCTATGGGAGACTATTTTATTGCTGATGGAAAGGAAAATATACCCATATCAAGCCCAAAAGAAAGTATCCATAATTAAGAGTCCACAAAATTAAGAATGCATCAATTTAAGGAATTAACAAGGGGAAAGGGTTAATAAAGCTAAATCAGTCCCAAAAATCAAGCGTTCAAATGGAGATGTTGGCCATGACGTCAGCTATCTGTATTTTTTATGATCTTACTTACTCAGCCCCTTCCAACCAGTCTGAATGTCAGGAGTAACACTATCCAGCTCTCTCTGAAATTCTTCTCTTGCTTTGGTTACAAGCTCATGGTACTGTGTTACTATTTTAGCCTCTGACTGTGCTGCTTGTACCTACAGAATAAAAAGAAAAAGGCTTAAAATTTTAAGTAGGTGTTCGGTAATGCAGTATTACTATTAGAGGAAGCAGATATAAAATACTAAAAATGAAATAAAAGCAGAAGAGTCATATTTTAACATAAAACCTGTATTTGGACAGAAAATACTAATTGCTTTAAAAAAACACTCTATTGGGTATATAAGTATCTAAGGCGATAGTAACAATTTAATTACAAACCCCAGAAATTTAGAGAGGGAGGGAGAGAGGGAAGATAGATCAAATAGGGAGACAGATAGATGATGGAGATAGATAGAATAAATGAATGGATGGACAGACGAATAGATGGATACCAACTGTGTTACCACTGATCTCAACTTCTCAGACCTTGTCTGATCCCTACCACAGGTTCTACCAACTACAGCGTCATAGTCAAGCCTCTTCACCACTTTGATTTGATTTTCTAATCCCACATATAACAACCAATTTTCAGAAAAACATCATATGGGCAAATTGTCCATTTCAGAAGGTGAGCTACAGGATTCATTGAGAATGATGAAAATGATTCATTCTCAAATGATTTCTCTAATATTCCTATTGTCTGAATAGGACACCTGTCTCTACCCGAGGCATGGTAATTTAGCCCATTCCAGGACTACAGAGAATACGAAGAAAAAAGATTGACTATTTGTATCTATGGTTCTCAGAAGGGTAATGAACGCTTTCCCCCCACTGTTGTTATCTCTTAGCTTCCAACTGATGGTACTGAATGGAAGTTCCATAGAACAAATATGAAAGATTCAATCCCTCCCCAGGGAAGACATGAACATCCATTTTCTGTAGTTATGTGAACTTCTGAGGAGTTCTGTGTGCATAGAAACTACTATTCTGTGTGCATAGAAACTACTACTATAGAAACTTCTGAGGAGTTCTGTGTGCATAGAAACTACACAGGCAATCCTTCCAATAGTACCAGTTGTAGTTAAGGAATTTGACTTTTTAGCTTTTGAAGAAATAGCAATCTTTCATATGTTCCCAGCTCTTGTCTTAGGTTCTCTCTCTCTAACCTCTGACTATTTTAAAAGGATAATGTTAAAATCCCTTAGTTAGAAATATACAAAACAGAGATGAGATACTAATAGCATAGATAAATGCAAAGGCAACAGTAATTATCGAATCATTCATAAAAATGAAAGAAAATATTTCAAAAAAGGAAACTAACATTAGTTTCTGTTTCATGTACTTCTCAGCAAAATATTTATTAAATGTACTGTGGTTTATTATGGAAAAATATGTTAACATTTCTAAGATATTAAAAAATAAATTGATTTTCAGTATTGAAGTTCACTGAAATATCCATAACATCAATGAAAATCCATAAAACCCAATTTTGCATGAGTTTACCTTTTTGACCACATTGTCCAAATCAGTGATCATACGATGAAGGTTCTCTTCTGTGCCCTGTATGTGAGGTTTGACTCCAGGTATACGAGATTTCTTGGCATTATCAATCACACCTTTCATTTTTTCTATTTCTTCTCTAAATAAAACCAGAATCCATCAAATACACCATCATTCATTGTTTGTTCAAGAAATAACAACAACAACAAAAAAGATGGCAAGCAAATCTGTCACTCCTATGTGCATTATCTATAAAGCAGGAGTTATTAACTTTTTTAGGCAGCAGACACAAGTTCACACAATATCATAGATGCTAAAATGTAAAAATGCTTAATAAAATGAACATTATAACATTTACATATGTATATGCATTAGTTCCCCTGAAATGAGGTAAGCCTCATCTCTATCCACTTCTGGAAAGTCCTTAAAAATGTTTTTCCAGCAATCTTTGGGATCCCAAAAACACAGCCTGTGAGATAGCTATAATCCTCAGAATACTGCCAATTTCCCTGAAATCTTGGTTTTTATTTCTAATTGTTTTTTTTATAGTTATTTACATTTGTTTTTAATTGATTTTGCTGTATACTGCTCAGAATCACATGAAGGTGTGATAAGACGCCATATAAATTTGCTTCAATTAATATGTTTTTAGGCTGAATAAAATCTCTATAAATAAAATCTCCTATAGGAACAAAGATCTTGCCAAATAAGGTAGTTTGAACTTTAAAAAAATTAAATAATTTCTTTTTAATGAAATCATTGAGCATTATTGACAGGTAGTTCTCAGACCACTCTTTCAATGACCATTTGATGTTATGGTGGTTCTGAATGCATTTACTTACAACTGGTCTTTAAAGGACTAGTTGTCTATATACCTGCAGTCACATAATTATGATCTGGGTGCTTGCACAGTGACAGCTGCAGCATCCCACAGTTATGTGATTGCCATTTGTGACCCCCCCACCCGGGTGGCTTCTTATGAGTAAAGTCAAGGGGGAAGCCAACAGAAAAGGTAGTAAGTCGTTTCAGTAAATCTCCCCAACCCAGAAGCAGTCACACGTAACCTAGCCAATGCTTGTGTCATATGTCATCAGTCATTGTGCACCCTTCCCAGCCCAGCAGCAGTCATTCCCAGCCTGGCTATGCACTTGCAGCACATTGCCGGTCACTGGTCACACCTGATCCAAGAGCAGCCATTTACCTACCCATCAACCTATTTGAATTGCCTCAGATTTGCAACTTCCTGGTGGTTTCCCCATGGAATGTACTTTTTGGAAACCAGCAGCCAGGATGTCCTCCCCTAGTAACCTACAATCCTCACTTAATTATGGTAACAGATGGCTAATATTGCTGTCACTAAAGAATGCAACCAAGTGACATCTTGTCTTATAACTGCATTGTTTAGTGACAGAAATTCCAGTCCCAATAACTGTCATTAAGAGGTACTGCACTCCTAACCCTTATATAATTAAATTATATAATTTAAATGGAAAAAAAATAAACTATTGATTCTAGTTACTGATTAGAGTTACCTATAAGAGTTTGCTTACCCTTATTTTTTGTGGAAGCAAAAACTGTCTGGAGTAATCCTTTAAACTATAAATAGTTTAGAAACCAAAACAGCTGGAAAAGTAACACGCTAACTCCAATCCAAATAAACTATAGTACAGTTCATTGTATAAACTCGGTCACTGACTACTGAAACTAAAATCTAACACAAAAACTCTACAATTCTTATTTTTATAGTACAAATATTTTTAAAATCTTTTTTCATATAAAAACTCACTTGGCCTTTAACAGAATATCTGCAGCTTCATCCACAGCTTTTCTACGATCCTTCAATGCTTCCTCCAAAGTTCTCCACTGAACTGCCTTTTTCTCACTTGGAACCTAGCAGATATTCAAGATAGCCAATCATTTTCATTATTCATTATTGGACAAATTCCTTGTGTGTCCAATCATACTTGGCCAATAAACTATTCTATTCTATTCTGTTCTGTTCTGTTCTCCTAACTCTACTCTACTCTACCATATCAGTGGCACAGATTATCCAAACCTTTGTAGATGTTCTTCTCCTACCTTTTAGTAAGAGTATAAATGTGCTACCTAACTTTGAAAAAGTAGCTTTCATTCAGACGCATTCCCCCCTCCCCAAAGTGGGTGGAAATTCAGGGAACGTTGCCAAAGCCCTGCCCATCCTTCGGCTTCTGTCTCCCAGAAATTTGCGTCCTTGCAGCAAACAGCCTGGTCAGGTTCAGCACAGACTGATTTAACACAAGCAACTGATTGGCAGTTGGATCTGCTGCCTTGAATACCTCCAGTCAGATGTTCCAGGGGATTGGTGGGGATTGCCACCATCCATCACCACTACCACCTATTGCCATCTCTGCATGTCCCATTTTCTGCCTCCACGTGCCCCATTTTCTGCCTCCACACGCCCCATTTTAGGCCCGTTCCAGGTGGTAGGGATGCCCGCCGCCTGGAACAGCTGATCGGAGGTATTCTGGGAGGCAGATCCAAGCTGGGTCATTCCATGTCAAGTGGTCTAATTTCAGAAAAGTGCCGTGCTCGACCATCATGGATTTCGATGAAATTTTGTGTGAACATGTACACATGTTCCCAATTAACATTGGTAAAGTGTTACGTGTGCCGATGCAATACTTGTGGAGATATAGTCATTTGTGTGACCCCTTACCACAGCCTTCTACAGAATCCTAGAGCATGCTGATCCGATTCTTACAGTCCAATTAACTTGTAGTCCAAGTTAATTTTTTTCAATCAGAAGTTTGTGATGTTTTACATAAAAGATTCCCTTTTCCTTATTTAGTTATACACTTTGCGTTACTGTGAGCAATTATTGCAGTGCTACTGAATAGATTTTATTCATGTGTCTTTTTTTTTTAAACAAGGTTCCCCTAGTAATGTCATATATTCCAACAAAAAGCTATATCATCATCTAAGTTTGATAAGTGAATAATATTACAGGTAATCTTCATTTAATGTCCATGGATTCAGTCACCGTTCAAAGTTATAGTGGCGCTAAACAAGGGATACTTAAGACAGGTCACATCATTCCTGTATCTGTGATCACAATTTGGTTGCCTGGCAATCAGCTCGCAATTATAATGGTTGCAATGTCCAATGATCCTGTGATCACTATTGTGACATTCACTGCCAGCTTACAACCAATCAATAGCAAAGCCAACAGGAAGTCAAGTGATATTGTGTCTTACGACTGCACTGTTAGCAATGGAATTTCTGGTCCCAATTATTGTTAGTAAGTGAGGACTACTGTACTGTTGAATAACTTACATCCCACCTCTGTATTGGTTTTGGTCTCTAAAGATGTGTGACACATTTAGCAACTTTTCCTTAGTGATTAAAAACATCGAAAAAAACTTACAAAAATGTAACATATAATAAATATAAAACATGTGCACCTCACAGTTATCCATAGCTTCTTTCAGTTTTTGAGCATGAAGATTGACCGCCTGGACAGCAGCTTCCTGGAGAGTAACTGCTTGCAAAGTGATACGAGTAGTGCTATTCAAAGCACTTTCCAAGGATGCTGCAAGGGCTAGAAAGGGAAATGCGAAAATGATTGTATTGATCATTAACATTACATAATTAATTTAATCTTCCAGTTTAGTTTTTAATATATTTTTTCATGGTTCTCTTAAAATTAAAAAGAAAATCAAAGATCTGGCATTCGACTATATTTTTTTATGAAATGCAAAACCAGCAGTTTGGTTAAATATTTGCAGACAAGTCAAGACCAGAAACCAGATTTAAATATTTAAAATTGGCTGTCTATCCATTCTGACTTATGTTAAAGCACTAAAGTTCCAGATTCACTCATCATGGCTTTGTATTTATGGAGTACTTCTACATACTAGTCCATGGTCCCAAACTATATTTTGGAACACAACTTTGCCACTTCATAAGAAGCAATATGAATTAAACCAAATAAAATGTATATTAAAATAGTCCATGAATCTATTTTTAATCAGAATATTTTTAAATGTTGTAAAATGAATATGAACCACATAAACTAATTATCTTTTCAGGGGGTAAAGTAAATAAGGTTTACTTTAGAGCTACTGAAATTAAAACCATGTTTTTGAAATTGTATAAAAGTAGCCATAATATCTACCCACATACCCTTAATTTTCTCTTGTTCTTCTTTCTCTTGTTGTGCTAGACGAGCTGCAACCTCTTCAGGTGGCCTTTCTTTTACAACAGCATCACCATGACGATGTTCTTTACCTAGGTATAGATATTTTTAAGCACAATACTAAAAGGAAAACCAAGACTAAGCACACCTTATTTTTAAGAAAGTGACTTGTTAGATTTCTATAATGGCCTGTGTACTTAAAAAGGATTTTGCAGGTATATTAAATGTCCTCCTAATACCTTGTATTAAACCAATTAGGAATGAGTGTTTGATGACTGAATTATGTCTTCAGTCATTCTAATGGCATTAACGCACACATTAGACATATCCTTGAAATTACAGCGTGAACAACTGAGATCTACATTTCTGCTCACCCTCAAAATAGTATGAAGATACATTGCAGCTTTTAACACTACTCTGCATCTGGGAAGCCAGGGTAAAATCTATGTAGTGACACTGAGCTTTGGAGAATTTAGTACAAGTATGGAAATTTCCCATTTCTTGTAACGCCTGATTAAATAAAGAAACAGAAGTTTTTCTTTTGATGGTTTGCTAGTTCTAAAATAAAATTCAGGCCTGTGTTTTCATAGTGGGAATTTAAGTATCTTGATCAGTGCCAAAATGAACTCTGTTGGTACCTTCAACTCCAAAATTGAGAACACAGATGCACAATTTGAAAGTGGACATTAGTAGCAGCAACCACAAAAACCTTTATGAATACTACCATAATCTGTAAATGTATTCCTTTTTTGAACCTTGGACTAAAAAGTTGGTAAGGTTAGAGGAAATCAATGAAATAACTTCAGGTAAAGATCCTACCTACATACTATCTGCAATTGAACGATTGTTCATCTAGATAAAATAGTAAACAATATTCTTTCTAATTGGTATTGAAACTGATTTTCTTATCATCATCTTCTTTCAAAGAGGATGTTCGTTAAGTTAAAAAGTACACATCCAAGATGTAGGGGGAGAAATATACAAAAGTACATCTTAAATCTATTTTATTATGACATCTAAATACTGTGACAGATACCCTGAATTTTTACAAAATTACATAGAATTTCTTTCTCAATAAGATTTCACTAAAGAGGGATTTAAAAATAGTTACAAAAGTAGTGAGTAAGTAAAATTGTTTGTGTATGTGTGTGTATTTCAAGTCATATTCATGTTAAGTTCTTCTAAAGGAGAAAGCAAAAAGGATGAGGCAAACATTATCACGAAAAGTAAGCTATCAGAAATAAAAGAAAAAAGTTTATAAGAACAATATTTATAGTTTATATTTTCTGAACTTTGTATTTTATTGCTAAAGTTTAAAAAAAAAATCTAGGGTATTTTATTGAGAATTTTTTTAAAAATTTCAAGTTTAAACTGAACAATAAACCCAATAATGAGGTTCCTCTCCAAAATGGCTGCTGACCAGTAGACTGCAGTTCCCTGTAGTAGCAGCAGCCAGAAGATTACTAGTCTTTCAATTGTCTTTTCCTCTGAGTTCTTGTAAGCAAGCCTGGGTTTTAACTTTTAACTTTTGTATTTTGCTTTGATTTTTATCTTTAAAACTGGCCAGTTGAATGCTAATTTATTTCAACCCATGCTAGATTTTATCTGTTCTTTTTGCTTTTTTCCCTTGATTTATTCGGCTGTTTTCATTAATTTCTGATTTGTTTGTAGGAAAATCACAAGGTGTTCCTGGATAGTGAAAATGTTTTTACTTGATTTACATTTTTATTGGACATTCACTACAGGGATTGTGTATGTTACCAATTTGCATAATGTTTGAATTTATCTTTCTCAATCTTTCTTTTAATTTCAGATCAAAATATCCAGAAATTATCTTCCCAGCTCCTCTCTCTATTTCCTTATGAAGAACTCTCTTATCTACTACATAGAGCAACAACATATCATATTACAAACAAGGGAGTGACATCGACACTCGAAAAAAACAGTTTGATAACATGCAATTCCCAGCTAAAAGCTTTTTTAAAAGGTTTGATGAATCGGTAACGGTTTTGGAAAACATTCAGCGGCAAGTAAATGTAGATACATTAAACCCACCAAAGGAACGTGATTTGAAAGCGGTAGATTTGCTGGGAAGATATATGGACCCTACAATTTAGAACTAACTGAGTCAATTCCATATGCCGCCCTAAAGTTCAAGTCTGCATTCTTATACAACAGCACAAAACTGAGTGCATATGTGATAAATTGTTCTTTCTTAAGTGGACTGAAGGCGATTGGGGAATGGATTTATCACACTTAACTAGGAAACAATTTCATCTGGACTTTTTGGAGACAATATGCTGGTTTTGGAAATTGGACTAATTATATTTAATCAGACAATAATTGATAAAGAGATGGTTTTAAGAAGCAAACATGATATCTGATCCAGGACGAACCAGTGTTAATTTTTGGGACAATTTGGGATCATTAAGTAGCCAGGGTAAATTTTCTATGAGTTGATTACAAGATAGATTGTTAACAGAAGGTTTTGAAATTTTGATCTTGCCTTTTTTATTATTGTTGTTGTTCTTAACTATTTTGACATTAATATGCATATATTATATAGATGACAGGTTAATAGAATTACTAATTTAATAGTTTAAAATTCTTTGGGTCTGTTTTACAAGGGGTGGGAAACTAATATTGGTGTCATATATTAATCAGTATTCAACTGGTGTTTTGTATTTTAACTTATTTTGACTAATATAAAAATAGATTAAAAAACAATAAACCCAATAATGTATGAAGAATAGAAGATAATGTATGCCCATTTTTTGATTGATAGGTCCCAAAATCAAATATTACTGTAGAAATATGTAAAATTCCAACAAAGGAATATAGCAATAATAGAATTATAAAAATTCAGAAGGATGTTAGTTTTTGTTAACAAATAAAACATATCATTAATTGTTTCAGACTTTGAAATAAATTCGATTTGAACTAAAGAAAAAAGTTAACTTCATAACCAAAATAAATAAGTTTTTTATACCAAACTAATACTTTTATGACTTTTTTTGCCACATTGTAGCTGAAGATACATATATCTTCATATATGTCAACTGCTTTGGTTACTAAAAGCAGCAATTAGGCAGATGACAATGTGAAATTTTAAGTTACAGTCATAAAAATTAATCATTTTAAACCAATTGATATCTTGGATATAGGACAAAATTATTAATTTTCACATCACTAAGGATCCCAAAAAACTAAGCAAAATCAGTAACAAAATATTAGAAGTGGTTATACAAAACCTGCAGAATATTAAATAAGTCATATATTAATTAATTGAGGAATTCTTGCTCAAAGAGATGGCAAGAATCTTGATAGTTAACATCCATATATAATGGATCTAGCTCTGAATCTCCATAATTATATTTGTTTCAGAATTTTGCAGATAAACAAAAGATACCTAAATCAGGTTTTTGCTGAACGTGACTTTTGTTGCATTCCTCCTCCTGCTGCATTCCTGGAGCTGGTACTGACAATGCTTCCCCTGTTGCTGAGATTATGTGAGCGACTTCTGAGCCTGCTGTAAATATTGATGATACATAAACTTAAAGGGTTGGAAGCTGAATGACTAATCTATGTTCTCGGGGATGTGATCCAATAGTTAATAGCCAGATCACTATCTTTACAAATCTTTCTTTTCAATAGTACTGATTTTTATCTTAACTCTCTTTTCTTTTCTTCCTTCCTTCCTTCCTCTTCCTGTCTCTCTCTCTCTCTCTCTCTCTTTTGCCATCCATCCATTCATCCGTATCATTTTGTAAGTAACTCAAGGAGTTAAGTACCGTATATACTCGAATATAAGCCGATCCGAGTATAAGCCGAGGTCCCCAATTTTACCCCAAAAAACTGGGGTAAACTGGGGACTCGAGTATAAGCCGAGGGTGGGAAATGAGGCAGCTACCGGTCGGGGAAACCCTCCCTCCCTCAGCCGAGAAGGCTGGCGGCTCCCCCGCCCCGCCCTCTCACTGCACCGGCAGGGCTTCCCCGCGCTAATGCAAAAGCCCGCCAAGTTTGCGCCATCCGGTATAATGTGAAAAAAAGAAGAAAAAAAAAACTCGAGTATAAGCCGTATATACTCGAGTATAAGCCAAGGGGACGTTTTTCAGCACAAAAAACGTGCTGAAAAACTCGGCTTATACTCGAGTATATACGGTATACATAACACTCTTGCCTCTTCCTATTTTCTTGACAACAAAAATCCTATGAGGTGGTTCTCAAACTTAATTATTTTATACACTTGTGGGGGTTGTTGTTTTTTTTTCTTCTTATTTTTCTGATTTCATTTCTTTTGTATTCTATATCATGTTGTTACGACCTATGATCACAATTAACTAATTGAATGATTGATGCTGTAAATATGTACGCAAACTCCATTCATGCATTATTCTATGCCACTGCTACTGCCACTCCTCTCCTTCTTTGCTTTAAGAAAGACTTTTTGGAAGCTCTTCCAAAATCTTATTTGAGGCAGAGAAAAAGCTAACTTCTGTCAGTATGGAAAGCTTGAAACGAATTACTGAAATGCAAAGGCAGTATTTTTCTTAATATTCCAATTGCCATCTAAATAGTATATAAATAGAACAAACCAAGTGCTTTAAAGACCAATGTATGGTATTTCAGTCTTTTTTCCATATGGAACTAAAAAATAGACAAATCTTTACTTTGCGCATAAAGGATTCAAAAGTAATAATCAGATAGATATAGGTAGTACTTTTTTTCCAGCAGCAATTAAATTTTATAGAGGTATGATAATCTAATTGTACTCCATTCTGTGTTTATAAAAATATGATGGCCCATACTTATCAATTCATTTTTAATGTTTTATTTTAACTTAAACTAGAGATTCCTCTAATAACTGTTTTGTATGTGAAGCCACCACCTGAGATACTGACTGCAATTAAATTTTGGAAGCAGATCTCCAGTCCTACTTGTTCTTAGAGAAAAATTCAATTCTTCCTGTAAAAAGCCATAGGAAATTATATTTCCAATTATGGCCTACCAGCCTAATCACCAATGATAACTAGTTTAGAGAAAGCTATTTCTAAAATAAAGAAGCATGTTTTACATCTTGATTAAAAAATTGGCTGATCTAACGTTCCAAATTATCTTACAGAATTTTATCTCAATCCTTTTGCTATTCCTAATTATTTTAAGAAGCTTTCTGTCATGCTGAAAAGTATTCAGATTAGCAAGATTTAATGACCTTCTAACAAATATGCAGAAACGCCAGTTTAAAAATATTTCCCAATGAGATCATAACTGCTTATGCTCAGAGTTAGTTAAATCAGTAACTCATGTTCTCTTGTACTTTCCCTTATTTCAATATTGGAAACTGATTCTAATATATTCTCCCTTTCTTGGGGAGTATAAGGATTACTCCTAGTTTGAATGCCAAACTATACACTTTATATCAGCAGGTATCTCTATTGATATTTCTAAATTTTCATTTATGGCAGCTGCTGTAAGAATTGCCTAGATCTATGATGGTGAACCTATGGCCCAGGTGGCACTCATAGCCATTTCAGTGGGCATGTGAGCTCAGCTCTGGTGCACCTGCGTGCACTGGCCAGCTGATTTTCGGACCTTCTGGGCCCACCAGAAGTAGGGAAACAGGCTGTTTCCTGCCTCCAGAGGGCCTGGGTGGTGGTGGGGAAGGCCCGTTTTTCTCTCTTACCTAGCTCCAGAGCCTCTCTAGGAGTCTGGGGGGAGTGGAAACTGCCTTTCCCATCCCTCCCCAGGCCCTCCGGAGGCCAGAAACGACCCTTTACCAACTTCTGGTTGGACAGGAAGTGACTTTTTTTGCTGTCCCCAGCCCCCCCCAGAGCCTCTCTAGGAGTCTGGAGGCTGGGGAACAGCAAAAAATGTCACTTCCTTTCCAACCGGAAGTTGGTAAACGGGCTGTTTTTGGCCTCCGCAGGGCCTCCAGGGAAATGGGGAACGCCATTTTCCACCCTCCCAGACTCCTAGAGAGGCTCTGGAAACAAGTAAGAGAAAAAAATGGGCCTATCGGGCCATTGTGTGTCGGTGGGGGGGGGAGAGTCGCGTGCGCATGTGCAGGGGTGGGGCGCATAGAATTATGGGTGTGGGTACGCACACACGTGACTCCCCCCGCTCCCCCCTTTCTGGCACACGATGGCAAAAACGTTAGCCATCACTGGCCTAGATATTTGGGAATCCAAAAAGATTCCCAATGCTACTTTCTTTCTTACTCTTCATATATACATATAAAATACTTTATCTTATTTAATTAAATCTATTCAACCTATTACATATATTCCTTCTATTAATTTAATTAGTCTCAACAATTTCTAGATATTTTTCCTCTTAATTTGTTCTTTGATTATACATTCATCAATAATTTTCTGAACATTTGTGGTTTGTATATTTGTTACATAATACTGTTAACATTTTAATAATTTTATACGTAAAATATTTTAAAGTGTATTTCAACAACAGATGTTATCAGCAAGCACTTAATATAAAAGGACACGCAGGTGTTAATACTCTCAAAAGAAAAATAGATTAGAGCTAGTTTAAAATAACAGCTAGCTTCAAACATTGAATCTTTCATAAATACGACACTGCTGCCTATTGGGATTTTAGGGCAATAGTCTGTTTTTACCTTCTTTTTCTTCTGTAGTAGTTGAAATAGTGTCCGTTTTGCTCTTTGGAGATCTCACAACTGCTTGTTTAGATTCTTTCTTAATTTCTGCTACAGAAGATATATTTAGTGGCGCTGACTGTATCTGTGGAAAAAAATATTTAGTTCCATTAGTTAGGAGGTTTTCTTGCTATAATTTAATTTTTTTTATTTGTGCTTTATTCCCACTGAGAGAAAAAGAAAATTCTTATTGCTTTCTCAGTACTTAGTAACATGATATAACTTCATCATGAATTTCACCTTAGCTATGAAATAAATAAAGTTTACAAGAATTTCATTTTCAAAGATAAAAATATAGCCCTAAAGTTTAGACAAGCTAACATACTAAGAACAGTATCAGAACTTCAACCAGAACGTCATTGAAGGGGATTCTCAAAATCAAATAATCTTTTTGAGGTAACCTTTATACATTCTAGAAAAGAAATTATATCCTGAAGAAGCTTTTTGAATTACATATATATAATATATTCCAAATCCTAATTGGGGAAACAAAGCATATATCACTTCAGAAAAAAAAAACCTTACTGGTTTCTTTGGTGTTGAAATATTAGAAGGAAGAGGACCCAAAACTATTTCAAACAAATCTCTGGAATAAGGGATTGTCTTCTCTACATTTTCTCGGAAGCGTGGATCATAATTTGCATATAAAATAGTTCCACCTATTCCTCCACCAACAAACAAAACACTGGCACCAATTATTTTCCCTGCAGAGACACTGTTAAAACAAGGAAAAACCTTTTAGATATGTATTTTTTAAAAAATAACAAGAGAGAAGAGCATCAGATATATGTTAGAAATCTTTACTTTCTTCCTAGGCTAACTTATTGTTAACAATCAAAAAGCCTTAACTTTTTGTATGTAAGTATCAGCATCATATATCTTTGAATGCAAATGAGAGGAATTTCAAACTTCTGTAAATCATTATCATTACATAAACGCTATTCCCAATAACATATAAAATATAATCCAATGTATTATAACGAAGGCTGGATTTGAAGATAAAAAACTGCTTGGGAACATCTGTCAGAAACTTCTCAAAGCAGCTTCTTCTTCAGAACAGCACAATTGCTCTTTGCAACATTAATATAATTCAAGGTAAAGTGGGATTTTTCTCTTTCTCAACTTTAAACACATAACAGGCAAGCTATGAACAGAGTTTTCCCAAACATAATTTATGAGTACAACTGGCCCTTGATTTACGAACATTATCTTGCCATAGTAACTTCAAATGATTATAAAATGACCAGTTCTTAAGCAAAGACCATGTGTATATGAGATGTGAAGATTGCCTTTTCCAGAAGATATATAATAATGTCGGAAGCATGATAATATTTACTTTTAGTTAGTTTGGGATATCATTTGTTTTGTAACTGTTTTTATTTCTTGCATTCAATAAAGGAAGATTCAGAAAAATATGTATCCAAAGCATTGATCTATCAAGAAAAATACCTTAGATCTCCCAGTTAGCATAACAATTGTATACTATATTTAGAGGAAGGCTCCTTATATCATCTCTATTGATAATTAATTTAAAAAACTGTTTTACGAATCTACATACCCAGGTTCTCTAGATGAGGCATATCCACGAGACAGTCGTGAAGAACGGAGTGAACTTTTACTACAAAGACAATTCTAAAAAAAAATACAATACGTTATGAATAATGATTTAGTTCAAATTTATTTCATTTATCTCATGTTTTACTAATCTTTAATATTGTTATTACAGCAGCCTTGCAAATAACTATTTATTGGCTTCTGCCCACCTTAGTTTAACTTCAGTGATATTTTGATAGCATAAACCCACAAATAATACAGATTCCAACCTCCCTAGCCCCCCATGACCTTGAAAATATTTTTAGGATACCTAGGAACCATGGTAGCACAGCGATTATAATGCAGTACTGCAGGATATTTCTGCTGACTATCAGCTGCCTGCAATTTGGCAGTTCGAATCTCACCAGGCTCAAGTTGACTCATCCTTCTATAGAGATTGGTAAAATGAGGACCCAGATTATTGAAAGCAGTATGCTGATTCTGTAAACTGCTTAGAGAGGGCTGTAAAGCACTATGAAGTGGTATATAAATCTAAGTGCTATTGCTATTGCTATGAGAGCAAGAATTTAATCTGATTAATACATCAGATCAAGAACTGTAATTTCCATCCCAGATTCAGAAATCTCTTTGGGAGCTGGTTGTTATTAATTTATAATCTTTTTAATGCCTTGCTTACATTCAATTAAAGTACTACAACACAATCTATGTTAGGATATTCTAGTTTTCCCAAGCTTTTTCCAATGGTTCAAAATACAGCAACTAGGCTACTGTCAAGCATTATCATTTTTATAACATTATGATATTAAAAATCAAATTAGTTCTCAATTTTTAAGATCACTTTAAAGCAAAGTAATATAATTTAAATAACTGGGACCATTTTTTTTAATTTTCAAATTTAAGCACTTATCTTTTAAAAAATGAAAAAAGTTCATTCTTTTGTATAACAAAGCAAATTTATGTTAGGAAATTCTAGTCCAAGGGTGTCAGACTAACAGCCCGTGGGCCAGATGTGTCACACACAGGCCACACCCATCCCAACTACGCAAAGGGGGAAACTGTCGCAATACATCATGTGATGGCAACTTGACACTATGAATTTGACACCCATGCTCTAGTAGTATGATTAAATGTTCAGTCAACATTTTTATTTTTGAAGAAAATTAAATGCTAGGAAAGACTCTCACATGTATACATTGACAATGGCATTAGAAATCTGATAAATGTGAATATTCATTTCTAGAGTTCGAACAAAAATCTACTGATAGTACTTACAATGCTTTTAAGGTGGATAATGTTTATTTAATGAATCTCTTTCTAAAGCACTGAATTGTAACATTTCTTAATTGCAGCACCAACAATGAATTGGTTCTTAGCCACATTTTACTGGTAGCAATTGAAAAGAAAATAAAGAAAATATTCATTTAAGCTTTCAGATGGATCAAAAGATATTCTTTGATTGCTGCAGAAATTGCACCTGATATAGAAACTATATTTTTCTTGTAACTATGGCAAAGAAAAAAAATGAACTTTTTGCTAACATCAACTTTTTAATTCTTGATTTAACTTTTTATGAATTTAATTTTAGCACTGTTTACAGATAGTCTTCAACTTACAATCATTCATTTAGTGGTTACTTCAAGGTTACAACAGCATTGAAAGTAGTGACTTATGACCATTTTTGACATCAACAACCATTGCATCCCCGTGGTCACATTATCAAAATTTGGACATTTGGCAACTGATATGTATTTATGATGTTTGCAGTGTCCTAGAGTCCTGCGATCAACTTTCTGACAAGCAAAGTCAATAAGGAAGCCAGTTTCACTTAATAGCCATGTTACTAACTTAACATTTGCAGTGATTCACTTAATAACTTTGGCAATAAATGTAAAATAGAGCAAAATTCACTTAACAACTTAGCAACAAAAATTTGGACTTAATGCAGTCACAAGTTGAGGACTACCTGTACATTCAGATTTAACTCACTTAAAAGAAAAAAATTGCACTGCTTAAGTGAGTTATTTCTGTTAACTAGTCAAATGTTGTATTGGTATAAGTGACTCATGGATGAAAGGCTGGAGGTTTCACATTTTGAATGGCATAATGCATTATAATAGTATATAACAGGATAATATAACAATAGTATAATCACTGATAAGCTTACAATTTCTGACAATTACTCATTAGAAATTATTTTGATTGGACCTGTAAGAAGCCCCTCCTCCCCAGATTAAATATTATTTATTCTTAATATTAAGAGAGGCAGAATATTATGTTTCCCCAAAGGAAAAATGGAGAAACATGTTCTTAAAAGCAGAAAGCAGCCCCAGTCTTTCTTAATAGCCACCAGCAGATGCCTGAAGCCTTTAGAGATGGACATTTTGTGCCCATTAAGAAAGACTGGGCCAATCTATTCATAAGCAAATGCACAAAAGGTTGGAGTTGATTAAAATTTACATCCCCCATCCACATTCTAAGAACAGGACATGGCCTTTAGAACATAATACAATTTAACCACCACCATTAGAAAGCAGAAGACATAAGGCTCAATTGCACAATCCTCTAGAGCAGGGGTATCAAAATGGATTTCTTTGAGGACTGGATCAGCATTGTATTCTCCTCCACAATCTGGTTGGGGGAGTGACGGGATGGACGCCTCCTGCAGCACCCTGCCGACCAAAACAGGGTGTGGGGGACCCCTTGTGTCCACCCTGCATCCCATTTTTGTTGGCAGAGTGGTGCAGGCCGTCCAGGCTGAAAACGGGGTGCACGGGAGCTGCACGCAGCCCAACTGTGCCCTGCTTTTGCTAGCAGTGGCACCATGGGGGGGGGTCCTTTGCTATTTCCAGGTGCCCCCCCGGGCCAGATTTAAGCACCCCATGGGCCGGATTCTGCCTGAAGGCCTTGAGTTTGATACTCCTGCTCTAGAGCGTCTCAGAACCCTATAAAAATCCATCAATTCCTAAGCCAAGCTGTCCCAGAACTATATGCTGTTGTTGGTTCTGCTCATAAAGATACTTCTTTCTTTGCAGCCAGACAGCCTCCATTTTATTTCCAATGCCTTTCTTTCAGCTTGGAACCAGATCGGATTTTTCTTCTAACAGACCCTTCATAATCCTATCTAACAAATGCATCAAATGTGTTTGCTGTATCAGAACTTTCATCTACTTGTAATGAAAAAGATTATACTATTCTGCAAAAGGTGTCTAGAATAGTATTTAATCTCCCTGGCACTCTTAGACATATCTTCAGTTCTCAGCTAATTGAACTGTTGGATTAAAAACATTGTCCAATTTGATTATTTTCTTCCATAAAAGTAGAATGTAATAATGTTCAATGCAGAAAATAATCTGCATTACAAGTTATCAGACTGAAACTTCAGATTTATAACATTAACACACTTTTCACTGAAGAATACAGATGAAGTTTGCTTTTAAATTTTTTAAGAATATGAGGGACCAATATGCATATTCTGAATATCTGCATACAAAGTAGCATCTCAGTTGTGATGGTTACGTGTACTCGTTGGATAGATGAGTGCTACTGAGATGCTACTTGGTATGTAGATATCCAGAATATGTGTTATTGGTCCATTGATTTTTTTTCCTAAATAAAGAAAAACAAACTCATGTGAGGTTCATTCTGGTCCATTATAGCTTCTCAAGGGTAGCCCCATGTACAATATGTTCCATTAGTCCAAGCGCAAGATGACCAAGGCCTGAGTGACTGAACACAAAAATATGTAGCACACCTACTGTACATGATATTCCCAGAATATGCTATTCCATGGATCTTAAGAGATACTGTCCTACAGTTAACTGTAATTACTAAAATTAAACTGAAAGTCTAATGGCTGTATCACAAAACTAAAAATTGGGAAGCACTTAAACAAATGCCTATGTTCTATATATAATTTTTAACAAAAAGCCATGAAAATATTTCTAAACAGAATACTGGCACACTGAGGTGTCTGTCAATAAGGCACATGTAGAATCTTAGATGCAACTTCTGTTGGCCCAACTATTTTCACAGAACAGTGGTACAAAAATTGAAACTGGGAATAATATCTCTTAAGCTCCTTGAGAATGCCATACAGTATAATGAATAATAAACCAATATTAAATTTCAAAGGGTAGAGCGCTAAGGACAATAATGAACATGAATTAGAGGAAAAATGGATATGGCTACATTGATTACAGTTTTAAAACGGTTAACCTATTTAACTATAGTTATTTTATATTCTCCGCTTAGACAGAAACCATGCTGTCAAATTTCAGCAGCAATTAGATACTGTTTCAGAGATTAAAAAAAGAAAAGAAAATGAGAAGCAACAGATCTGCCTGTGGTCTAAGGAATAATTCTTTACATTTTGGATTGAGGATGTTGGTCTTTTTACTGACATTCAAGATTTATTAAATTTGAAAGATATTTAAATTATGTTAATATAGAAGTACAATATGTATCAAAAAGATTCTATGCCAACTACAATGTATGGAATCCATTTTAATTTTAGGTGAATTTTAAAATAATAGAACCACCCAATTCAATTGTACAAGCATTAAATAAAGACTGATATACAATAAATGTGCTAAAATATTGTAAATATTATGTTACAATTAGTATAATTATAAATAGTAAGCATCACTATGTTTAAAAAAATATCTATGGTACAAATAAATCTAGATGTAAACAAGGGTTTTTTTCAGTAATAATAGCCAAAGTCTTTTATTTGACCATGCTGTTGCTTACTTTTGAGGCGGAAGCTCAGGCTTCATTTCAAATAACTTTCTTCATGTTTAGCATTTCTTAAATGCTAAATACAACCTGATAACTGCCATTTTTTTAAAAAATGTACTGTTTAATATTTTTAACAGCATTACTGTAAACCAGCATTAACCATAGCATCTGTAACAAGCCATGATGTTAAAATGGCCACACATACAATGATTATGTAATGACATGTCACATAGTTTGTGCATCACATTTTTCACTTACCCCCTCATGAACTAAAAAACAGAATATAATTGTTAACAATTGAATTCCAAAGGAAAATCAAGATTATGGTTCATCCCAGTCAGTCAGATGTCTGGACTGGATTTGGCATTTTTATCCACCTATCCAATTCTTCCTTTGGATAGGCTATGTGAATGGTTGTAAACTGTTCTGAATTAAGCTGCTTTTTGCAATTGATTGAGGGTGATACCGATGGTGTTCAAGTGGTGCTCCAGTTGTTTTAGGATTGCACTCTAGATGACTATTACTATTGGGACTATCTCTGCTTACTTCTGCAACATTTTATTTCTATTTACAGGTTTGGTATTTTGTTATCGTCTCCAGTTGTTTCTCTTCTATTCCACTGTCTTCAGGTACTATCATGTCCACTACCCAGTCTTTTTTTACTTTCTTATTGACAATTGTTAAGTCTGGAATATCATGTAGCAAATGCCTGTCTGTTTGGATTCTAAAGTCCCAGAGCAATTTAGCTTCTTCGTTTTGTATGACCTTCTCTATTTTATGATCCCATCAGTTCTTGCTTGCAGGCAAATGATATTTCTTGCAGATTTTGAAATATCATTGTTGCTGCTTTGTCATGCCGTTGCTTGTAGTCAGTCAGTGTGATCTTGCAACAGCTCTTTCTTCACCTTTTTTGCAGAGGTGGCACTGCTATTTGTTGTTGTCTTCTCAAATCTGGCTTTGTATGCATTTGTCCTTTAAGGCTTGATTTTGTGTAGCCAGAATTAGCCCATTTCCTTTTCTTCCACTTTCTTGCTCTCAGGCATTGCCAGGTATTCTTATTATCTACTTCCTCTGCTATTTTTTTTTGTACTGCCATGTTTTGTCTTCCCATGCCTTCTTTCCGTTCTTCATTTGGTCCTTCCTGGAAGGCATTTTGATCTCTCCAGTATTCAGTAAGCCTTCCTGGTATAGTAGCTTCAGTGAATCATCTTCACTGTCCTTCAGATATTCTTCCAATGCCCTTTTTTTCTTTTCTTCAACTATCTGATTGCATTGCATGCCCACCCATATTCCTTGGTAAGTAAAGTCTATCAACATCACTGCATAGATCACTCAATTCATTGCCTTATTTTTCTGGTCTTCATATCCAGGACTCTTAGTTCTGCTTGAGTCAGTTGACTTTTCCAGAGGTGTATTTAATGACTGGAATTGCTCAGGTGTTGATTGCTTTGATGGTGTTTCTTCCACTGAACCCCTTGAGTTTTGATTTTAAGATCTTCTTCACTCTCTTGATGTATTCACTTTTAATCTTTTTTTTAACTTCAATGTGCTTGATATTGTCAACTTTTAAGGACGCTCAGGTATTTACAAGGCTGTCTTTATTCAGACTCTTAATAGCATTTCCATAGTGCTTTAGTTTTCACTATGTTTCCTCATTTGATGATAAGCATGGCACATTAATCCAGTTTAAACTCCATTGCAATATCTTAGCTATGTGGACAGTGTTGAACAGTGATTCTATTTGAGATGGTGTTTTTCCATAATAGCTTCAAATCATCCATGTAAATAGCCTGGCATATGTTTTTGTTTGCTGGCTATGGCCCGAGTTAGTATTGTTTACAGAGGAATCAGTGCAATGACAAACAAAAGTTAGTCTCCTTGGAAAATTCCTCTCTTGATATTAACCTCTCCCATTCTATCACCGACCAGCAACCATACCTTCCATTGTGTCATTGATCTTTGCACAAAACTTCTGAAGTTTCTACTGACTCCTGTTATTTCTAAGCACTTAATTATCCAAGCATGTGGGAAGGAGTCAAATGCCTATTTTCCGTCTCTGGTGCGATGGGGCTATTCTAGGGGGCTAGAGTATGTTCCATGTTTCCGCACTCCAAAGATACAATTGATTAGAATCCTAAGATACTTACGAGACCGCCTGCTGTTACCATATGCCTCCCATCGACTCGTACGCTCTCACAGAGAGGGCCTTCTCAGGGTGCCGTCCGCCAAACAATGTCGGCTGGCGGCTCCCAGGGGTAGGGCCTTCTCTGTGGGAGCACCGACGCTCTGGAACGAACTCCCCCCTGGCTTACGTCAAGTTCCTGATCTTCGGACCTTCCGTCGTGAGCTAAAAACATACTTATTTATTCAAGCAGGACTGGCATAAATTGTGATTTTAAATTGGGGTTTTAGAGATTTTAAACATTTGTAAATTTTTAAAATTTTTAAATTATCGGCCATTTATTAATAGTTTCTTTTAATTTCTTTTAATTGTTTATACTCTGTATTTTATTTTGGCTGTACACCGCCCTGAGTCCTTCGGGAGAAGGGCGGTATAAAAATTTAATAAAACTAAAACTAAACTAAAACTAAGATATCCTAATTTTAAAAAAAGTATGAAAAACAGTAATTCTATAAAGGCTTATTTTGCAACTAAACTTAATGGAATATTAGAATAAAGTAAACATACGCACTGGATGTTTTAAGTACTAGTAAGAAAGTTGTGGAATATGCTGAATCGAATTGTTTCTTCAAAAGTATGGGCTGAATCACCAAAATCACCTCTACCTGTTTCACACCTTTTCATGAGGGAACAGATCTTCCAGATTACATATTCTTTCTCTTCCTAAAAAGGAAATACTGAGAGCAATAGGTAATTTTAAGAAATTGCTTTCCAAGCAAGGTCATGTCTTTCTATGTTGTCACAAAGGCTGTGCCCACAAAGACTGTGACTAGCATGGATGGCTGGATGTCGCTCAGCTGCCTCTCACGACAACACGGTGGAGGAAGTCCTTGAAATACCAAGAGCTTCCAGAGTTACAGGCCCTGCTCCGCATTAGAGGTGACCCAAGGCGCCTGCCAACCCCAGAGGCCCTTCCCCACCACCTAGCAGGCAACGAGAGCGGCCATGCCCGGTCGGCATTTGAGGCTCTCATCTTTCTTATTAAGCCTGTCATAGAAGTAATAGTAACCGCAAGCCGAGGCGGCAAGAAATTTCGGAGCCGCCTCCCTTGGAAAAAGGGGCGCCAGCCCGCACTGCCTGATGGGAAAAGTAGGCTTAATTTAAACGCACGCCACGCGAGCGAGGGAGCCGTTTCCCACCGTATTTCCCCGCTCGCCCGATCTCCTGCAACTGGGAGGCGACTGAGTAGTTCCCGCATACTGCTTTTTCCTCACGGCTGCGGTTAAGCCGCGCTGGAATCAAGAGGCCTCTTCCATTTCTCCTGCCAATTCGTTACGGGGGAAGCGGGCGCCCGTGACAAAAAGGCTGCAACTGATATCGGAGCAGCGCCGGAGGCACCAGCTCTCTCGCGTTGCTCACCTGAGCCGCTGTGGTGGCCACGCGCTGACAGACCCGCAACATGATGATGCCGAGGACCGACCGCCGAAGCTTGGAAAAAAAAAAAAAAAGCTTCGCGAGCCACCGCCTGTCTGCCCCCGCAGTGACAAGAGCCCAGAGCACGTTAACGAGGAGGGAGGAGCTTGGGTTTACCAATCAAAATAGAGTAAACGGCGAATATGCAAATATGCCTCCCTCCATCATACAGAGACTGTCATGGCGGTCAATTGGAATACAAAACGTCATCAGCCACGCGTACTAAGAAGCGCAGAATGAATCGTTCTGAGGGCCTTGGGCTCGGAGAATAATTTTGGCGTCATGTCATATATATTTTTTTTGTCTGGAGAAAGATTTCCTGTGTTCTTTCAAATTAAAAAAAAGAATTATATAAATAAAACAGTTTTAATTTTTCATTTTTAAATCGTTCTAGTGAAAGTTATGATGTGTCGGTGTCAATAGCCTTGCAAAGTGTGCTGTTGGTAAAGGAGGGAAGGAAAAAATAAAACGTGAAACAATGTTGTATTGGAATGTTTATTTTAAACATATGCAGTACCACAGCGTTTTCGTGGAAGTTATAAAAAAGGATCAAATAATTAAAATGAATTATGTTCATGTTCAGACTTATCATAAAACACGAGCAGTATAATGTCAACCTCTTAATATTGTTAAAAGATATAAAAAGAAAGCACTGCATGTTTCAGACAGGAATGTGTTTTGTTCAATTTAAGCTGTCTGAACCCCATAAAATGCTATTGCTTACCCCCTCCCCTATTCATTTCCTGTATTTTATGTATATTTTTAAAAAAGCAGTATTAGGTGGCACTTGGATAACAATCTTCCTCTAAACTCCAGTCATTGCACCTCTATAACTGTCTGGTTCGGTTCTGCAGCCCAACAAGAAAGACACAGACTTCAGAGGATAATTAGAACTGCAGAAAAAATAACTGCTACCAACCTGCCTTCCATTGAGAACCTGTATACTGCAGGAATCAAGAAGACAGCCGTGAAAATATTTACGGATCCCTCACATCCAGGACATAAACTGTTTCAACTCCTACCCTCAAAACGACACTATAGAGCACTGCACACCAGAACAATTAGACACAAGAACAGTTTTTTCCTGAAGGCCATCACTCTGCTGAACAAATAATTCCCTCAACACTGTCAAACTATTTACTAAATCTGCACTACTATTAATCTTCTCATCGTTCCCATAACCAATCTCTTTCCACTTATGACTGTATGACTGTAACTTTGTTGCTGGCAATCCTTATGATATATATTGCTATATTGACCATCATTTGTGTTGTAAATGTTGTACCTTGATGAACGTATCTTTTCTTTTATGTACACTGAGAGCATATGCACCAAGACAAATTCCTTGTGTGTCCAATCACACTTGGCCAATAAAAATTCTATTCTATTCTATTCTATTCTATTCTATTCTATTCTATTCTATTCTATTCTATTCTATTCTATTCTATTCATTTACTCATTTTCCATATTTGTTGACACAGTGCTGCTAGCATTTCAACTATCCTGTGATTTTTAATTCTTCATAGAAAGAAGGATATAAATTAAAAAAGAATAGATTTGTTATCTGAAGTTTTCCTGTTTGTTTGATGTATGTTGTCTCTTGAATTTCGTTTTTAAGCATAGCTTATTCTTGGCTATAAATGCTTCCATCATTCAATAATCCCAATAATTTGTTAGGGTAGAAAAGCATGGCAAAGTACAGTAAATGACTTGGTGTAAACTATATTTATGGGTGGTTCACTCTTTTTCTTATAATTCCTTACTCCTTTTCTGCACTCTGCATAAATTTGCTTGTTTGAAAAAGGAATATGAGAGGGATATGAATGTACATATTGAATGCTGATATTTCAGTTTGAAATGATATAATAAGCCTGACCTGGATTAAGAACTTTGTATTGTAAAGTAGATGCCAGGGCATAAGGACTCACTAAATCAGAGCCAGTTTGGTCTAGTACAGTGGTAGTCAACCTGGTCCCTACCGCCCACTAGTGGGCATTCCAGCTTTCATGGTGGACGGTAGGGGTTTTGTCTGATACTGAAGCACTTTCCTTTTTAATTTAATTGACTTTTTGAAAAATTTTTATAGCATTATTTAAAAACATTTTCATTAGGTTTTCATAAAATTCCCCGTGACAATTCAAATTTCTGAAAATATACTATTTGTATCGCCCGCGCATAAGTTTAGTTCTTGTTACACAAGTGAAGCTAAATGGCGCTATTATGTGACCGCAAACAAAAAAGCCTTGTCCCAGAATAGCTAGCGCATCTCCCCCCACACCACCCAGCTGTAACAGACAAACAGAGCTGGTAGCCTGCACCCCCCCAAAACCCAATCCACGATGCGCAGACGACAATACACAGTGCATTACTGTGGAACCGGTGGGCTGTTAGAAAATTTTATTACTAACTGAGATACAAAAGTGGGCAGTAGGTATAAAAAGGTTGACTACCACTGGTCTAGTAGGTAAGGCACCAGACAAGAGGGAGACCATGAGTTCAAGTCCAGTCTTAGCCATGAAAGCCAGTTGGGTAACCTTGTGCCAATTATTGTCCCTCAGCCCAATCCTTCTTCTTGGTTGTTGGGGGAAAAGAAGCAAAATGTGTTTGGAATTGGATATGTTCGCTGTCTTGTTCACTATTTGTAAAGACAATAAAAGCAGGATACAAAATAAATAATAGAGACTATAATGTAGCAAATCGTGTTAATCAGTTGAATGATATTTAATGAGACTTTTTTTAAAAAAATGGCTGGGATTTCATTTCATATTGAGAAAACAGCATACTAAGTATGCATCAGATCTGGATGTGCAATAATTTTGAATGGAAGGCCAAGTAGAAATAGTCCAACGTGGTAAATAATTGCTTATACTATTGTTGGAAGAAATATCCATCTGGCTTCAGTTCCAAGTGGGAAGAAAGTCCCTGGAAATACAGAGACTTCTTGGAAAGATGGTTTAATGATGAACAGGACCACATGATTTGTGGTCCTGGCAAAAAGAGCACATGGGTAGGAGGGAGATTTAGAATAGAATAGAATTTTTTATTGGCCAAGTGTGATTGGACACACAAGGAATTTGTCTTGCTGCATATGCTCTCGGTGTACATAAAAGAAAAGATAAGTTCATCAAGAATCATAAAGTACAACACTTAAGGATAGTCATAGGGTACAAATAAGCAATCAGGAAACAATATCAATATAAACCGTAAGGATACAAGCAATAAAGTTACAGTCATACAGCCATAAGTAGAAGGAGATGGGTGATGGGAACAATGAGAAGATTAATAGTAGTGCAGATTTAGTAAATAGTTTGACAGTGTTGAGGAAATTATTTGTTTAGCAGAGTGATGGCGTTCGGGAAAAAACTCTTCTTGTGTCTAGCTGTTCTGATGTGCAGTTTTCTATAGCAGGGGTCACCAAACTTTCGGACCTCAGGGACCACTAAATTCCTAATTTTAAATTCCGCGGACCACTAATATGATTTTTTAAAAGATAAATAGCATTTAGTACAATATAAAAAATGCAAATAATTTTTCTGCAGACCACCAAAAAATTTTCACGGACCACTGTTGTTTTGAGGGTAGGAGTTGAATCCTGTTTATGTCCAGGATGTGAGGGTCTGTAAATATTTTCACAGCCCTCTTTTTGACTTGTGCAGTATTTATACCCTCTCTTGGGCCGTACCTTGGAGCGTCCTCTTCCTGTGTAAGAAATGTATTCTGATTGGTTGTCAGACTCCGATTGGGCCATGCAGAGGTAACTTTGTAGGTTGTCTGCTTGGTTGAATCTTGCTGAATGATAAAATCTCCCCAGGTGCCATGTGGTGAGTTCTATTGCTAGATGCATAAAGTGCTAATCCTATCATTTCATGAGAGCTATGTCTTAACCCTGGAGCTGAAGGGAAATATAATATTCTGCCTTTTTAATATTTCCTAAAATATTTCATTTTTCTAGGAGTGGGGTAGGTGTTAATTTTCTATAATACGTATTAAACCATGTTTTGCTTAATTGAGATTTAGTGAATAAGTCAGAATTAGCATTATATACAACATTTATACAACAACTCAGCCAAAATAAAAAAAAGTATTAGAGACTAGCATGATATCTGCAGCCCAATAAATCAGATAACTAAAACTAACAAGTAATATTCTTGGATTAATTTCCAAAAGAAATTTCCTGACACTTTTATAGGAAAAAGAATAGAAGAATAGAATTACACCCTCCTGATTTTTACAGGTAATGGATGAAAAGCTGCAGAATGTTGCGTAAATTCACTTTCGCTTTTGCTTAGTATTGACTCCCTACAGTTGCCGTAGCGAGGCAGAACGGAGAGGAGGGAAGAAAGATGGCTGCATTTGCTGCGGTGCGGCGATTTTCAGGTCAGTGAACAAGACGAGAATCCAAACGGAAATTTCTTGGGTCTGTTGGTTCATGACGAGTAGAGGAGCAAAAAAAGATAGCTTACTGCTGCGAAATCTTTGAGCTCATTATAAATGCCTCTAAATCTGGGTAATTGTATATTTGTATGCAGGGACGATACTACCTGGGATACTATATGGGGTGGAGAACTATGGCTCCACTATGACCTGTGGACTTCAACTCCCAGAATTCCTGAGCCCGCCATGCTTGCTCAGGAATTCTGGGAATTGAAGTCCACAGGTCATAAAGGGGCCATAGTATCCCATCTCTGCTGCACAGCTCAATTGTAATACTTACAGTTTTGGATTAATTGGGTTTAGTAGCAAAATGAAGATTTCAAGTGTATTTTTAAACATGAAAGAGTACCCTCTTCGCTTTTATAGTTGGGAATGCTGGTCAAAATAGTTGAGATGAGATGTGCATCTTAAAGGCGAAAGAAGATATTAATGAGAGATTGTGGTTGGATGGTGATGCAGATACAGCTTCTGACTAGCATTGCTGTCCAAATTGTGGTCAGCAAGTTGTTTCCCATCTCAGTTACTCTATTTTGTGCAAAAGAAAAGCTAGGCGAAGATGCTCCTCATAAGTTGATGTTGTAATGAAGGAGCGGAGATTTGCTGGTTTGCATACTTCCTGGTAAGTTACTGTTTTATTAGTCCATATTCATTTAGGGGGTATTTTATATTGCTATGAAATAACAGTATTGATTCATTTTATGAGCACTGCTGCTCTCTACACATCTTAATGTTTTGACACAATCTTGAAACTTATTGGATTTATTACTTAGGAGTTTATTGAATTTATTACTTAGGAGTAAAAAGTGCAAAGGAAATATGGGGAAATGAAATTATTGAAAATGGAGGGAGAGGAGAGAGAGAGGAAATCGAAGTCTTCGTATCTAGTCTATTCCCAACAATTAATATGCCAAAGCAGGTGAGAAACAAAGTGTGTATAAAGAAGCAATTTTATCGAAATGAAGTATAAACTCACAAGTGGCTTCACACAATGTTCTAGGATATAATTTGATCTCTTTGGTTTCGTTTATGGCGATGAAACCAGTCAAAATTAAGAAACTCATTGCTTAATATGATGTAAAAACATAAACAGATTATAGCTATAGAAAGCTATAGAATAAAATATTGCTGTTAAATATTTCAGAGTTTGGCTTAGTGTTAGGTAGTTCCAAATGGTATGTATTCTGATAAAATCGAAATTATATTTTGAATTATGATGTGAACCATCTTGATAATACTGTAGTTTTTTATTTTCCATGCATGGCCTTGCTAGCCATGAATACTAAAATGGCTAATTGCTTAATTTGGCTGTTTAAGCAGGGAATAAAAAACAAAAAAAATCCTGTCCTGAAGACTGAATGTGCATTATCATGACTATATATCTAATTGCTGTCTCTTGACAATCCACTCTTACTTCAAATCTGCTCCACTGTCAATAAAAAATTCTGCCACTGAATCCCATTCTGATTCCTAATCGAGATAGAATAATTTTTCCATGTCACCTCATAATTCCTAAATAGACAATAGTTATGAACGATAATCAGGAAGAAGTTTCTGCAACTTGTGCTGAGTTCTTTTACCATGTTACTCATATTCTGTTTTTTGTTTTGTTTTTTTGTAGGAATTTTACGATCTTTTTGCTCTTTGGTCCCTTCAGTCTACAGCAGCTCATGCACTGTAACTCCAATTTATCGACTGTCTTCATTTCATATTTCTCAGAGGCAAATATTCACAGATTCTATCAAAAAACCTTTTTCGTCTTTAGGCAGTACTTCATCTGGACTTTCCTTCTCTTTAACAAACAGGTAAGTGGTTTTTAACAGAGTTGAAATTTGGTAAATATGGATTTAGTTTCTTTCTTTATGATTATTTATTTATTTAAAAAGTATATAAGGTTTCTCATCTTGTGAACACAACTCTGGACAGCTAACAGCAATAATAAAAACACAGTGATAAAATAGTCCAACAAGCAAAAAGGAAAAGTGTAGCACCTAATCCAGCAACTTCCATCCAACTGTACAGTCCCCTAGGCTTTAACATTGCTTTCCCAATGCCACATTTCTGGAAAGCTAAGAGGGTAGAGACCTGCTGATCTTAAAAGAGACAGTGTTTTGTAATATCAGGGTTCGCAATATTACATATTCTACCATCTTTTTTCTTTTCACTATTTTCATAATTCAGTTTGTAAGATAATTTTTACCAGGAGATAATGATTTATCTATGGTTTAGCCACAAAATGTCTCTTTTAATTTCAAATGAGTAGATTTATAATAATGCCTACTCACCATGTCTTTTGTTTGGTTTTAGTTTATATGTTGAGCAAATCCAGCCAATTGTGGCTTATTCCATAAACAACAATTGCATAAAATATGGCTAATACAATGAATCAATACACTCTTTGTCTAATGAAGAAGTTCTTGATCACAAAAAAGAAAAGGGTACTCCAGTATTCTATTACAGGACTCCCCAGCTCCCTGGCCATGAACTGGTTCTTGGCCTCTTAGGAATTAGGCTGCATAGCTGGAGGTGAGCTGGGGGCAAGCGAGAAAAACCAAAAAAACCCACACAGCCCTGTTAGAGGAAAAATTGTCTTCCATGAAACCAGTCCCTAGTGCCAAAAAGGTTGGGGGCAGTGTTTTATTAGATATTTCATTATTGATACATTCCATACTATATTTAAGGATTGAAAATAGTTGTCCTTGGCAAAATATCAAGAACTCTTCTTAGATGGTTAAAGTAAATATCCCTATAGAGTAGTGATGGCCAACATTTTCCAGACCGCGTGCATGTCTGAACCCCCAAATGCAATGCATGTGTGTCCCCCGTGCATGCATCCTGTGCAAGTGCGTGCAGGACCCTGCATGTGCCCACCCCCCATGATGTGCGCATGGCCCCACGCTTGCGCCCTGCACATGCATATGCATATGTGGGCTTCCCACATATAGAACTTTCATGTAAGCCTTCCATCACTATAATGTATTATAGTGTTGACTCCATTTGTCAGGAAGTACTGCAGAAAGAATTTGAGGTACGCAGTCAGGTTCGATCATAAAAATTATTCCATTATGAAGAATTACTGTAAGAATCGGTAAAAGCAAACATAATTCTGAGATGCAAATGTGGGGGGATTGCTTTTTTATGGAATTCAGTTATATGCTTTGTCCAGTATAAACTAGATTGTTTTTCAGTAACATTTGTATGACAAAAGTAATTTTATAAATACATTTGAGAATAGAAGGCAATGTTTTGAAGAACTGATGGAATTGTTGATGTACATTTTCTGTGCTACTTGGGCAGGAATTAAATTTTATATTACATAATGAATTGGTTTTATATTTTCTTGATTTGATATAAATATTAGAGTGGCACCTCTGCTTCAGAATATCCTTCATCAGCAAGTAAGGACAGTCATCAGTTTCAGCTTGCGAAAAGGAAAAAGAAAAACTGTGAAACCAGTGGTTAAGAGATTCCTCCGATTGCACTGTGGCCTCTGGCTAAGAAGAAGGGTAAGAATGTTTTCTTCATTAAATACGGGATTTTCTTATGTGCATGAGTCACCTTTTCCCTGTTAATGAAGAAATACAAAATGATCAAAATGAAGTACATGCCTATAGTGATCTTAACAATTTGTCTTTTTATATATAGGCATCTGTTTTTTGAGATTTAAATCTTTTGCTCTTTGGTTGGTAGGCTGGCTACAAGAAAAAAGTGTGGAAAAAAAAGGCTAACCGGATGAAGCGCTTGCGGGAACATGTATTCTGCAACAAAACACAAAGTAAGATGCTTGATAAAATGACTACTTCCTTCTGGAAAAGAAGAACATGGTATGCCAATGATCCCTATCAGAAATATCATGATCGTACAAATCTTCACTTGTGAATTGTCAACCGCAATTAATCATTTTATCCTACTTTTTTAGCAACCATGTAGGAAACTTCTATTAAATTACTTATGCACAATAACAGATTGGTTTGTTTTATTTGCACAAACTGATTGATACACGGTAGTTTATATGACTTACCATGGTCTCAAGCATCACAATCCAAATATTGTGCATCTGAATGGTTTAGTATTAATTTAATTTAGTCCTTAAATCCTGCTTTTAAATAAGAATTGCAACTTTGTTCAGACATTATTTTTTTTATTTAGATAGTGATTTATGGGATTGTCCAACTCAAATTAGTAATTTTGGACCATTTTCCTACTTCTGACTAAGCATGTACAATTTAAAGAAGTGCTCTTGGAGAGTTATGCCTTCACTGTTTTTTTTAAATTATTAAAGAAAACAGATACATTTGTCAGGGTAAATATTGGGATAAATTTAACTTACTGCTATCTGAAAAAAATAAGGCACACTAATCTATTTTTTCAATTATTTATTATATGGAGTTCAGAAGGATATACTTCGATAATTATCTCCAAAAACAGGGTTTAGTTTTGAGTGAGAAAATAATTGATAGGTCACCAACTAAAGTTCAAACTGATGAGAAACTTGAATTTAACTTTTTATGGTCCTGGTTTGAAACTAACCAGAATGCCACTTTGATTCTCTAAGTAATTCTTTGGTATCTCTGAGAGCTCTTAAGAAGCCTTTCAATGACAACACAGAAAGTATTGAAGAGATAGAACATTTATAAGAAATAGAGCACTACAAAACCATACAATTAAGCATAATATTATTGAACAGAACAGCCATTTCTTTCAGAAAAGAAAAGTTTAAGACTTTATTTTCAGTGTTTATCAAGCATAATAAAACATTGACCTTTGGAATACTGTTGTAGTGTCTGATCACACAGTGCATTCTTTAGTGCTCTATGCAATTTGCTATAACTCAAAAGAGGAAAAACACCTTAGTTATCCAGATTAATCTGAGATGTTAGACATTAATGTAACTTTCCAAATACACATAGTGTGCCAAATATAAAATATGTTATTGCAAAAAAGAAAAATTACTTATGAAACATTTACCACAAATACACTTTCATACATTTAATACATATATCTTGCAGAGCACAGCTTGAAAGTAGTAGACCATGTACACTTGGCTAGGGACCATCCAATATTGTATTCAGGATTTGTCTTCTTTTTCTAAATAATATCTTATTTAATAAGAATTTTATTTCCTCTTTCCACATATATTCTTTTTAATTTTTGCTTGCAGATTTTGTCTTGAATATGGAGCAGTTTTTCTGCTTAACATTTATATTTATATTCCACCTTTATTATTTTTATAAATAACTCAAGATGGCTAACCTACCTAATATTCCTTCCTCCTATTTTCCCCATAACAACTATCTTGTGAGATGGATTGGGCTGAGAAAAGAGTGACTGATCTAGTCACCTAACTGGCTATCATATCTAAGTGGGATTAGAACTCACAGTCTCTTGGTTTCTAACATGATGCCTTAACCACTAATTGCATAAGAAGTTGCCTTTGAGTAGGTAAAAACTATTTCTCCATTTGCCCTCTTTAAGTTTTCTAATTGGTAGCAGCAATTCAAGTTCTTTGGTAGCCTTTTGAGCATCTGAATCTTCTAATTGGGGATGACAGCGTATCAATGATATCTATGCCTTTGGTAGGCAAAAAAGCAGACTCTCACTGAACATTGCTTCCTGTGTCTCAAGAGTAAAGGTTCAAAGACTAAGGCAAATATACCAACTTTAGGACCTAAACAACAGATACTGGTCTGATTATTAATTATCAAAAAAACAAAACTTAATGATCTATTCAAAAAGATCTGCTGAATATAAATATTCATGGCAAATTAATGGGAATGTTATAGAACAGGTTCAGTCTTTTCAATATTTCAGAACAGTTATTGGCAGGCACTTAAAGGCCTGAATTCAGTTTTTAAAAGAGAAGGTAAAAAGGAGTGCAGCAGCTATCTTAAGGCTTTTTTTTATGAAAGGAGGTAATCATATACTAGGCTGACTAAAAGTGTTTGTGATCAAAGCAATAATACAGCTAATTTACAGCTTTCAAATATGTGCCTAGAATATAGCGCTATTCAATTAGCTATTCTAAGAGCTACATTTTGGGTTTCATGATGCACTCCAGACATAGGCCAAGAATGAAATGGGTCAAGCATCTAGTTATTGGCTTAAATTAATTCTCAACCCAAGAGGTCTGGCAATTCTCTTAAAAAAATAAATTCTAGTCTTCTTGATGGAAATCATTTAAATTCCACCCCAAGGTACCGTGAACCTTCCCCTAATGCATTGATCTTAATAATTTTTAAAATGCCAATTAATTATTTAAGCAACATGCCAAAAAAAATTCCAGAATGATTTCATCCAGATCCACCTTACCTCATACCGATCAATCCCTAAAAACTATTGCACCTGCCTACTATGTTTATTATCATCTTTTGATATTAAAATGCCAAAAGAGGTTTTACACTGGTCTCTAAAATACCCTTCAATTTGCCTCTTGAAGGGAGATTTTGTAACCTAATATATATATTGTCATATATTATATATATGATATATCATCAAGTTACAAAGACTCCCTTCAAAAGGCAGGTGGAAGGGTGTGTGTGTATATATAATTTCCCATTATGACAATATTTAGCCAAGATTGAAGATGATTATGTCAACCTCCTATTAATTAATCAGGAGGCAAAGAATCTAGCATAGCCAGATTCAATATACTGGCTATGACAGAAATAAACAACTGCTTCAAAAAGGGTAAATCCAAATATACTATATATCATATTTAGTTGATATTGAGGTACTTATTTTTATGGTCTATGACCATAATAATAAACTAATTACAGATTATGGACCTAAACCACTGGCTTATTTCCTCATGAAAAAAAATCTGGATTGAGTATTTAGTAAATGCGAGGTATTGTAATACTGTGCTAGGTTTGCATTTACAAAGGGTGGCAGCAGGTAGCAAGCTTAGCTATTATGCAGCTAAAAAAGAGAGTCAGATCTATTTAGTACTTGGATGTACAATTCTAGGATGGTGGCTAGATTGAAAACTGGAAATACAGTTTGGCATGAAGACAAAGGCATTCCACTTTCACTATTATTTAAAAAGCAGCAGGGCAAAGGATCCTTTTTCCTTTATATATTGGAATTTTCTCTATAGTCTCAGTTCATTTTATCATACTAAAACTTCTGTAGCAGGAACACTGCTGATGGAACGCATTAGATATTCCTGATACGATCCATTGATGCCCCCACATCTGCAGTTCAACTCAGGCATTTCAGACTCAGTAATGTAGAAATTGGAGTTTTCTTGGATACACATTTCACTTCTGATATTGATCCAAAAAATATTGGAAAATGGAAACAACTATTCATTAAATGTGTACAGTAAAGCACATCATTATATGGAAATACAATAGTCCCAGTATTTTGGTAGAAAGTACGTGCCTTGAGTTTTCAAATCCCCAGCACTAATGGGTCTTGCTACATATATCTAACAGTTTACTATAGCAGCCAGGACCAATTTGTTTCCAACAATATTACAGATTAAAAATCCACCAGAATGTATTATTAAGTAGCCTTTCATGATTCTCACTGAGCTATATAGAGCATACAGTTCAGCTGCATTAGAACATTTGCTAGATAGAAATAATTTTACAATGAATTCATATAAGAGATAAGGCAATTTCAACAATGTCACTTCAGTATTTACAAAACGAAGCCCAGAACAGTCATATTTTTAGTAAACAACTGATCAAAAGGACATTGATTAGCTTTAAGTAAAATAAAGTGTCATAGAATTTGAGAAGAAACATATCTTTTTGGCATAAATGAATATAAATTTATCAACTTTTTTCTAAAAAATTCAATTACATATAATAACACAATGGCAAAACTCTTATGTCTTCTATTGTTTCATATAATAATGAAGTGGGTACATATGTATGAGCGAGACAGACAAAATATGCCTATAGAATCTTAATAAATATGCAAACTGATACATCAAAGATTTTGAGATACCTGTCCTTTAACTTAATATTTTCTAGCTGCCATTTAAATTGTTTATTTACTGATTGAAATGGCAACGGGTCCAAATTTGGTTTAAATTGGAGACAATTGTTTTATTATTTTTCATATACTGCTATTGATATGTTGCTGTTACAACAATAATTTTTTTTTGAATTTTAAGAGAGTTAGGAAGTCTCAATCTAATACCAAAGTATGCTAGGAAAAATCCTATATATTTACTTCAGATATCCACTTTATATTTGTGTGTCTAATTACACTTGGCCAATAAAGAATTCTATCTATCTATCTATACAGTAAGGTTGACCATGGAGACTGAAATACAGTCATTTCAAAATCTTGCCTGAAGGAGATTAGATTAGTGGTGTCATACACAATCTATTTATCCTCAGTGTCAACATGTTTATGTTCTACAGTACTTTTGTTTTTAATGAGATAGCTACAAAGGCAAACACAAATGTTTATACGTAGTTTAATCTTCAAGAGTTCATGCTTTACACGTATAGGAGACATCAATCCAAAGCTAAAATACATTAATCCTAATATGTTTTCCTTGTTTACAATTTTTCTATAATTACAACTGTACCATCTAACTACAGACTCTTGTAATCTATACCAGAAGCTATATTACTGCTGAAATCTGTGAACTTCTCTAAATTAAATGATAATGTGTGAGCTGGGAGAATGACAGGATTAAAATCATATGGGCAAAGGACTGATTTGCACCCAAAACTAATTACGATTTGCACTTTAGCATTCATTACTGCAACCGTAAACATGCCTCACACATGTCACACTATTGCCCATTAAAATGGTCAACATGTTAGATAATACTGTACCAATGTGTTTTTATACAGTGAATTTCTTAATAGCACAATTCTAGCTCTATTAGTGTGAATGCAATGTCTACCTGATTTCATAGTTAGTAACGACATCAGTCTTAAGAAAGTTATGGCATCAAACCAAAGATTCATCAGTGGTATAGTCCTATAAATATGTTTCTCATCTCTACATTTCTAAGACTCCAGTGGGTCCATTTTTTATACAGATTTAGAAACAGAATATACAATAATTAACCACATAAATGAATGCACAGAAGAAATAGTAACATATTTAGGTTTGTTTTTATATTTTCACTACTTTTACTGTCAAAACAATTAATCTTAATACATCATTCACAGTCTGAAAAAATCTGGCCCTTACTGATCCACAATATACTTATTAAGCCCCCAAATAAATACGATTTTGAAACATAAAAATTCATTTTCTAAGTTCAATAACAGAGGTAAAATCATGTAACTTAATGGTTACAAATACTGAACCCCATCACTGTAACGGGGGCAAAAAACCACTATTTTGCAAAGAAATCAAACGGGGGAGGAAGAAACATTACTTCTGCCAGTGAAAACTATAATGCAACACGAGTGGCAGCATAAGAAAAAGAGAACAAGAAAGTTCATTTCTAAAATGCTACAATATCATAAACACATCCCTCTCACCCCTCCCCCCCTCACATACAATAATGTAGATCTTTTAAGGCAGAAGAGAGGCATTCTGTGGATCTTGGTGCTGGATGGTTCATCACACACTCGTGGTTTTGGTGGTAGAAGATGAGGTACTTTTTTTCCTGAAACGAGGTCTAAGGCTCCTAGGCGGTGCCTGCCAAAAGCATAACACAAAAAATTATTATTCCATGCATACAATTTGAACAAAGCAACTTAATGTAAGTATTTAGCAAGTACGAATAAAAAGGTCTAAAAAGCAACCTTGATTTTCAGGAAAATAAACTAAGCAAATGTTACTCTTGGAACAATCCTCTGCTTTAATACAATGCAAAGCACCCAATAGGAATATAAGACCTATAAATCATTTTAGCCAATTTATTATTCTAACCAATATGGGCATTGGAAATTGCAATCCTGTGTGGTTGGCAAAAGCCTATGTTCAACATAACGTTGCATTGTTTTAATTTACCATGTATTTGTTGGTATGCGTTTTTATCCTGCATTTTCTCCAGGAGTTCTCAGAATCACAACCCTTTATTCCCACATAGCAACCTCAAAAAGTTTGAGTTGAGGGTAGGTGACTGGCCCAAACGTAGTTCTCATGGCTGATTTGAACCTGTGTCTCCCCAGGATTATGTTAGTTCCTTATCCATTATTCCACAATATTCCCATTGCAGTGCCTGTTTAGATTTTCAAAGATAGCTTGAAACAGTTTGGGATGAAACACACAATTCAAACTTAATAGGCTGGCAGTTTATAGCTACACAATGAAACATTTCAGTGGAAATAATGCAGCATGCTTTAGTACCAAACTGGATTTTGCCTCTGCCCAAATATTCTTTACAATCTGAATCAACATTCTTACATCTGGTCTGCTAGAGGACACAATCAATTGTAAGTCACATATTAAATATGCCTGTTGCTATGGTTCTGGTACAGTCAAAGCTGTGGAACAAATCTTTTTAGATCTCCACAACTCAACTATAGAATCTTCTCTCTCCATAAGTACATTCTTTTGGGACTTAAGCCTATTATGTTTCATTCAATATGTCAGGCTGATTATAGCCTCATCAAAGAGAAAAAAAATAGCCATCACTTCTTTCTAATGTTTAACATTATATTTTATTCTAACTAACACTGTAGTCTACAGTTTAAGGTATTGAAAAAGATTTGATTGTCAAGAGTTAAAAATATGGTATGTAAGAAAATAAGCTAACAAGTGCAGGACTGTCATAATGTCTGAATAGTATTGCTCATTTTAATTTTCAGCAGTATTAATAATTCACATGATTCAATGTGCTAGATTAAATATTAAATTAAAACAACATTTTCTGGCTTATAATGATGGTTTTCTAATTATACAGGTTTCATAAATAATATATACATAAATACACCTATTTTCTAATCCTTTCTCTTCCCTATCTAACTATGAGGACATGCTACTTTCATAACCAAAGGCAGACATTCCAGCTGTGGAGAGAATTGTCTGCCACTATCCAAAACTAAGAAACAAAGCACAGAAGTCCTACAAAAAGAACATGTTATTACAAGTAAGTGTGGCTTTAAAGCCTTTTTCCAATATGGAAGTACCTCAATGATTGGGTCCTTTGGGGGGGAACTTTTAGGCTTGGATGTGCTATCCAATGAGCCATTCTTTTCATCCTCTGACAACACAATGTCAGTTGGTTTAGAGTTTGCTCCAAGTGGCTTTTCATTCTTTGCCTCACCATCTAGTTGAACCACTTATAGCATCCATTTAACATCTAAATAATGAAGAGAAACAGGACATGGAAGATCACAGAAGGTGGTCAGCAAACTGACTTTCAGCAGCCATTGTCCAGGCCATGCTTTCTCCAGAGATAATATGGAGTAAAATTACATAACGTGATTTATCAATCATTTAAGCTGCCTGCTGTTTAGTGGTTAGTTGGTTTAGTTGTTAAAAGGATTTAACTTTCCTAAATTTTGTGTTTAACTCCAATTTACATAATCTCCAGAAAAAATTGTTTACTTATTGAATGGCAGGATTCTCCAACTTTTTTTGCCACTTGTTGGCACACTTGAAAATCAAATATCATGAGTTTAACTGCCACAATAAGCATGGCCAACAACAAAATATAAATTTAATAGAAAGCAAGTTGATGAGAATGTTCCCTCCTATCCTCTCTAGCCTTCCAGGCTATCTTTTTTTTCTGGAGAAGTGTGCATGTTTAAAAACAAAAAGTGGGCTGTAGCACTGAACCATTTCCAGACAATCTGTAGCAGCATGTTCCTTCCTTCCTTCCTTCCTCCCTCCCTCCCTCCCTCCCTCCCTCCCTCTCTCATTGAGCTCCTACCACTCTGCCTGAACTATGTTTGTTGAAGGCTGAAATCTGGAGATGGCCTGCAAGTCATCACTCTTCTCTCACTATTTGTACACTTCCTCAGGAACACACCAGAACACATAATGTCCTCTCTATTGATTAAATTTTGTTTTCCTTGCAACATATATGATAAACATGATTAAGAACGTTATAAAGAATTATGAACCACTTACAAAGCATTATAAAAAACATTGCTGTCTTCATAGCTATGCAAAGCAAGACCAATAAAAAGTCTCATACACTTTGTTATTTAATTAATTTACAATACATCTAGACAGATTTGGCACATCTCAATTAGTCAATAGTACGTATTAGATTTTATCAATGTTTTAATGCATGCCTTATAGAAACAGCATTGTAGACATCCTGATTAGAAGAAAAACTAAAGATGTGTATCTATCGTCATTTTACTGCTAATCAAATAAGACAACAAAGATTATTTATACCACACGCAATAATATATGTATGCATACAATATATTATGAGTTAGGAATAAGCATTTCTTAGTTATATAATGCATTCTTATGCATTCCTGTTTGAAAGTCACTCGTGCAATCAGTAGCACTTACATCGGAGTCCCAAAATAGGTATATAGAAAAGGAAAGAAAAACAATAAAAATAATGAACAAGAAAGCATTTGCTAGCATATATAGCCATATTCCTTGGCTGAGAAAGGTTTTTGAGCATAACATTTAACGTTTCAAAGGTATTATTTAGATACAGAAAATATATAGTGTGATAATTATCCTAAATAACTTTATATAAAATACCAAAGATTTATGAAGCAAATATTCAATGCAAGAATCATAGGAGCACAAAAATGTCACTTTTTAGAAAATAATAGAAAATAATTCTAAGTTGTAAAACCACCATAAGTATTCTGCTGATATTAAATACATAGATGCATAGTTGGATTTGTCCTTCTCAGACAACACAAGCAGATGCTGAAATGTTAAAGCAAAAAAAAAGCCTTAAGATATCAATAGATTCATGTTTGCTTTCCTACATACTATGTTGTAAAATAAAGTTCCCAAATATAAAGATATAAAATACAGATGCAGTACTTTTGGCGAGAGATACTTGGAACTATAATTCAACAACATTTTAAAGGCTGAAAATCCCCAATTTTCAGCCTCTATTTCTACCTCTAACATCCTACAACTCATTTTTGGCCCTCAATCTCCCTATATGATAACACCTATTGCTTGCATTGGGATAAGGATAAAAGTCTTACAAAGACTTACAACTCACTGCATTCCTTACAAAACTTGACCACCCCAAATCGAGCTGAATTTCTCCTAGGGAGGTTAAAGAGCAAATAGAAAGCTTCTGGCATTCTGATAATTAAAATCCCTTCCCCAGTTGCATGTCCCTTATTATACTGGACTAAAATGATACATCTTGCCTATTTTACTGATAACAAACAAAAGCACAAGGCTTTTATTCCAAAGGAAAATAAAACCACGGCACAAATTTGAAGCAAAGTCATTCAAAGAAGCAAACCAAACAGAGCAAAAAAAAAGATTTAATATTACTTGTGCTCTGTGGATGAGCTGAATATAGAAATAAATATAGAAACAGACTATGTATGGACAATTGCAATGAACTATCAGCCAGGGGGAAAATGGCAAAGATAGTTTCATGAAAAGCAGAGCCAAGGACAGCAGCAGAATGTAGAGCCAGTGAGGAGACCAGATGTTTGATAATTCCTGTCCAAAGAAGGAGAGAATTTGAGATTATCTGCAAGTGCTGCTTCTGACGAGGAATTGCAAGACAGTGGTATCTGGAGGGTTTAGAGCTCTGGAAGGTGAGGGAATAATTACTTTGCTGAAAATGCACTTAGCTACTTTGAAAGGACACAAGGTTCTTCCTGTTCTAAGGAAGTACTAAGCAAATACCGTATTTTTCAGAGTATAAGACACACTTCCCCCCCCCCAAGAGAGAAAATTTAGGTGCATCTTATACACTGAATGTAGCCCCACCCACCTACTGGCCCCCGCCCTTTGGCCTCTGCCTCCCAGCAATTTACCGCAAAAAACAAAAGCAACTGAAATTTGAACTCCATGCAAAGCAGAACTCCATAAAAAGAGCATAATCATTTTATAATAGGCATCATTTCCATTGAATTATACAAGTTACATTTATTATAAAAATAGAATAAGTGAATTACTTTGCAATTTTACATGTGTTACGTGTTACATATGTACCGGTGCGCGCGCACGCACATACACACACACACACGCACACACAGAAGCAAAGTTTCATTTGTTAGAATTGGTACAGCTCCCCACACCACAAGTTGGCATTGACCTCTGGCTGGTGTTTTTCTTCAATGCATTTGGAGAAGGGACCAAATGGAAGATATTATGGTATGAATATCAATGACAATATTTTATGACTAGAGAGTCATCTTTTTCATCTTTTTCCTCACTGAATAATTCTTCTAATCTTGAATGTCAACTTAAAAAAATGAACTGCTACCTAACAATAACTTTGGACATTCAGTTTTGCCCAGCGATTAGAAGGGGATACTCTTCCTTCATCAGAGTTTTCAGGAACCAATGCCATCCAGATCTGTTTATCTCATTTCCATCATATTCAGTTTGGGGCTGACATCATTCCTCCTATTATTTTCAACTGGAAAAGGTAAAAAAGGAGTCAACTGATTAAAGTGGTAGAGCCTTTGAGAAAGGGATTCATTCATACAATCTTATTTTGGTTCCACTGGCTGTCCTAATTTAGCCTATTAGCCAGTCAAGATTTTCCCATTCCTGTCCAAAATTATATTTCCTGAATATGAGTTCTTCAATATGCTGTTTCAGCAATGGCAGCACCTGGGTAAGATTGTCTGAGCTGATAAACTAAGTGGGGTCACTTATTTCTTGCTTTTGGCAAAATTTCACTCATAGCAAACAATGAGCTCAAATTTACGGCTGCCACATTCAACGATTACCACAAAAAATGTAAAATTGGGTTGATCATGTGACTGGACCCATTTTAAGAGCATTGCAAGTTTAGCCAGGCTCCCTTATGATCATAGCTCAAGGACTATCGGTATCAAGAGACAGCCTAGTAAGTCAGCTTGATTTAGGATTTCTTTGAAAAACATGCTATCGGATATTACATTTATTAACTAAAGTTACCCTTTCTTATTCAGTGAGAATCACATCAAAGCAAATCCTAAATTTCAATTTTAAATGTCTAAAGAACCTGACAGTGTTGTTCAAAACTTGTGTGCAAAAAGAACATTTCTCAGCCAGAATTGCAGACTGGTAGTGTAGCTCACAGGTACCTATCTAAATCACATCAACAACCATTTAAGACTGAATTGTGAATATTAGGATACAATATTACAAATATTGTAATTCAGATATAAATATAAACTGCAAGTATTAATGCTTATAAAAGTCATATAGATTGCATTAAAATAATCCACACTCACCTTGCACAATTTGACAAACTGAACAACATGTGTATTCTGGAAAAAAAAGCCACATATTTAAAAATGCTTTTTTAGAAAAAAAATTGTGGAGTCCTTGGTTCTTTCTGAGCTTTGATGTTTACTTGGAGACATTTCATTCTCCAACGGTTATACCATCAGTGCAAGTGAGTATGGGGTTTTCTTCCTATTTATATACAATAATTTGCCCTGCTAATTTTGGTGGGACTACAGTTTTATTCTTGGTAGTTTTTTGTTTTCTGCTTGATGTTTGTCTGATGTTGATTCCTATCTATCCACATATTGGCTACTACAGAAGATGTATTCTGGTCTTTTTTTTTCCTTTTTAGTTTTTTAATGTTTTTTGGTTTGTAAATATATGTAATGATATGTGGGAACGACGTTGAGAGACAGGGCAATGAGATACTGCCAAGAAAACAGTTACTTAACAGGCAATTTAGCGTGCAGCAAAAATATAGATGGGCAAGAGGTTCAGAAGAGACTCCCTCTAGTTTTGAGACTGTAAAGGGGATAGAAGGAGAGTGCTTTCAGACTTACAAGATTTTGGTAATGTAACTTTATGTTTTCTACTACATCTCCCAAGTAAGGTAAGTCTCAATCTTGTAAATCTCATAATGTCTTCTAAGGACAGGATTTTTTGGAATGTCCTCTGATCCCCAGGGGACTTTGCCATCCACCAAGACCTTGCAGCAGCATTGTTGCAACATCAGCAGCAGGTAAGTGCATGGGTGATCAATTTTCAAAATGTCACTATAAAAAATGTCGATAGCTTGGGCAGTATTTACTTCAAGCAGCAACAGCACATTGTATTGGTCATACAATTCATTGTGACAAAGTTCTAGAGTTGGACAATTACCAGGATTTCATGGACAAATTCAGAGGACACTTTGGAGATTCCATATAACACATCATTGCTTGAAAAATCCAAAAGCTGAAGTGGGGAGACAGAAGAGCAGAGCAGAGCAGGGCAGAGTAGAGTGGAGTGGGGGTAGGAGTGAGAAGAAGAGAAGAGAAGAGAAGAGAAGAGAAGAGTTAGAAGAGACCTTGAAGGACTTCTAATCCAATCCCGTTTAGGCAGGAAACCTTATACCATTTTAGAAAAAGATTGTTCAATCTTGTCTTTAAAATTTCCAGTATTGGAGCATTCACAACTTCTAGAGGCAAGTTGTTCCACTGATTAATTGTTCTATCTATCAGGAAATTTCTTCTTAGTTTTAGGTTGCTTCTCTCCTTGATTAGTTTCCATCCATTGCTTCTTTGTCCTGTCCTTAGGGGCTTTGACTCCCTCATTGTGGCAACCCTTGAGATATTGGAACACTACTATCATGTCACCCCTAGTCCTTCTTTTCATTTAATTAGACATACCCAATTTGAGTAACTGTTCTTTGTATGTTTTAGCCTCCAGTCCCCTAATCATCTCTGTTGCTCTTTTCTGCAGTTTTGCTAGAGTCTCAACATGTTTTTTATATCGTGGCGACCAAAACTGGATGCAGTATTCCAAGTGTGGCCTTACCAAGGCATTATAAAGTGGTATTAACACTTCATGTGATCTTGATTCTTGATTCTGTCCCTTAATGCAGCCTAGAATTGTGTTCGGTTGTTTTGGTAGCTGTAGTACATTGCTGGCTCACATTTAAGTGATTGTCCACTGGGACTCCAAGATCCCTTTTACAGTTACTACTGGCTCAGTAACGTCTACACTGTTTCTGTGCATTTGGTTTTTCTTGCCTAAAGGTAGAACCTTACTTTTTTCATCACTGAATTCCATTTTGTTAGATAAGCCTAGTGTTCAAATCTGTCAAGATCCTTCTGTATCTTAGGCCTATCTTGGCTATTCCTGCCAGCTTAGTGTCATCTGCAGATTTGATGAGTTCCCCATCTAACCCTTAATTCAAATCATTGATGAAGATGTTACAGAATAATGAGCTTAAAACAGAGCCTTAGGTACCCCACTGCATACTTCCCTCCATGTAGATGCAGTTCCATTGAGGACTACTGTTGAATGCAGATGGCCAGCCAGTTCTGAATCCATCTTATCAATTAGTAGGTTGTGGTCTACTTTATCAAATGCCTTACTGAAGTCCAAGTAAATTATATCCACAGCATTCCTCTGTACCACTAATTTTGTCACTTTGTCAAAGAATGCAGTAAGATTTGTCTGGCATGATCTGTTTTTGACAAACCTGCGTTGGCTTTTGATTATGACTTTGTTTGCCTCTAGGTATTCAATGATTCATTGCTTGATTATCTTTTCCAGTATCTTCCCTGGTATTGAGGTCAGGCTGATAGGTCTGTAACTTCCTGGATCTATTTTTTCCCCTTTTTTGAAGAAGGAAACTACATCAGCTCTTTACCAGTCCTCTGGTAGTTCCCTGGTGCTCCAGGATCTTCGAAAGATATATGTCTTTCCTACCTGGGCCTGGGTCACACCAATATAATTCAGTGATTCTGAGATCACGTCTACCAGTTCCTTCAGAACCTTGGAGTGTAATCCATCTGGTCCTGATGATCTGAACTTGTCTAGGATGGACATGTGCTCTCTTACCGTTTTCTTCCCTAATTTAACTAATTTAACTTGTGTTCCTAATCTGTGTTTTATGATACTGTTTTTGATAGATTGGACTGTTTTTTCCTTTTGTGTAAAGATGGATGCAAAAAACGAATTAAGTTCTGCTTTCTCCCAGTTGCTTGTCACTTTTTTGCCACCTTTTCCTTGACTGTTTTCTTTTTTTTTACATGTTGGAAGAAGCTTTGTTATTTTTGACTTTTATTGCAAGCCTTAGTTCATTATGAGTTTTAGCTTTCCTCACTTCATCTTTGCAGGCTCGGGCTATTTGCTGATATTCTGCCTTAGTTATGTGCCCCTCTTTCCACTTTTTATACTTATATATAATAGAAGTCTATATTTCAGACTTTTTTTTTCTAGTGCATAATGACTTGGCACTGACTGACCAGTGCAGAAAAGGGTTGCTGAAGAGCTGAGAGATGAGTTGGTGAGGCAAGGCACCCTAAATAACCTGAAAGAACTGTAATAATGTTGGGTAATAATAGATGCTTGATTGTGTAGGAAGTTAGCACCCACCCCTTTCCTAGAAGAATGAAATATTTTAGGAAATATTAAAAAGGCAGAATATATTTCCCTGGATGAGAAATGGAGAAACATGTTTTAAAGACAAAGCAGGTCTCACTTTTCTGCCTCCCCACCCCACCTTTGTCAATGCACCAGAGGCAGAAACCCACCCACCCACCCCTTTGTCAATGGATCATCATCTGCAACACAATAGGGCCCATCTAGCAACAGAAACTCCCCACATCGCACCTGGGAAGATTACATCAGCCAGCAAGGCTAGCTATGACCTCCAAAAGCAACCAATCAGGATACTTTTCATGTGCCCCAGGAAGTTCAAAGCCAGAGAAGATCTAAAACCCAGGGATTCTCAGGATCTCAGCCCTTTTTCTGCTCAGGAACTCAAACCATGTGATTCCATCCAGCATTAAACCATCTTTCCAAGCAGTCTCCGTGTTTCCAGTGTCTTTTTTCCCCACTTGGAACTGGACCCAGATGGACATTTCTTCCAACAATTGGAAAGGCATAGTTGCATAGTTGAAACCTTACAACCTGTCTTCTCCTATCCCCCCTTCTGAATATCTCCCTAGGCTCCAACAGAAGAGAACCCATGCAAATCAGAACAACTCAAAAATCAGCAAGTACCCAATTTGCATAGCAAACTCCATCCACACACACCTAGGAACTGTGAAGGAACGCTCTCAACCTAAAGGAGAAATCAGACAGCCAACTACAGACAAGTGTACCTAATTAATCCTGTAATTGTTATTCTATATGCCAGGCAGAATGTGGAACTCTCTGCTCTGGTAGGCTTGGGCACATTACTAGTTGCACAGGTACAGAAGCCATACAGAAATTAAAGTTGCCTCCTTGGGCTCTAGAAAGTCCAATGATAGTCACTGATGAACAAGCAGAGCTAATTTTGCAGCACATGCCTCCTTTGCAATTGATAATCAAAGATCACAGAGAGTTCAGAATGCTGTACATGACTGCTTCCTTCCAAGAGCCCATTATCTTGGAATAGAGTGGTTTCAACTACGATTCAAATGTAAGTTGGGCACAAGAGAAACTCTCATTCCCCTTTCCTAAATGCCAGCAGCATTGCTTATGCAGTGCAAACTTATTCCTCTCCCCCCCCAACACAAACAAAATGCAGAACAAGGGAGAATTGAAACTACCAAAAAATATTTAGACTTTGCAGCTGTGCTTGGAGAAAAAAAAGCAGACATATTATAACCTCCGCCACCTCCGAGAATGCAATGACATTATCAATTTAAAGCCAGGAGCCCAAATCTCAGCAAAGAGACAATACCCTATATCTATGTGCAAGTTAGACATCTTCAAGGAAAATTTGCATGTCAACATCAAAAAGGGTTCATCCATCCTTCCATTTCACCGGCATTGGCACCAACTTTTTTTTTTACCAAGGACATAACAATGCATGCAGCAGCTACACTGGAGGAAAAGAAGGGAGCCTCCTGCATTCTGCTCATGACTACAAAGACCTGAACAAAGGAACAATTAGGGATCATTATCCATTTAAAGTTATTTCAGATATAATAGAGCAACTGTAAAAGGTACTCATGTTTACAAAACTAAAATTTAGAAATGTTTGCAGCCTAATCAGAATGAAAGAGGGACATGAATATTTGTATAGCACTTAATACAAGATATGTTAGGTTTGAATACACAGTGATGCCCGTCAGCCAAGTTAACCATGAATGAAATATTTTCAGATGACTTAGACAAATACATTGTGGTATATTTAGGTGATACTTTGGTTTATTCTGAAGATCCTTCCTTGCATGTCAATCATGTCAGAAATATATTGCAAAAACTAAAAAATATTTGCCAAGTTAAAAAAAATGTGCATTTGACCTACCTCAATAAGACTATTTAGAATACATAATTTTAAGTAAAGGGATACAGATGGATCTGGCAAAAGCATAGAAACACCCAAAATGTGAAAGATGTGCAACAGTTTTGGTCTGTGCTAATTTCCACCAAAAATTCATCCCTAATTTTGTTGATCACGTAGAATTGCTGTTTCAGTTGTTAACAAAGAATCAGCAATCTCCTGGTCAACTTAAGAACAAATAGCATTTTAAGAATAAAAAGTAGTGTTTGCTTTTCTCTGCTATCCCAGCCCCTCTGTGGTACAGACAGAGGCTACAGAAGTGGTATTAGAAACAGTCCTGCTCTAAGTAGGAAAAGAAGGAGTGGCAGATTTATTGCCATGTATCTTTTAATCAAATCAGCAGAAATCAGCTGAAAATAACTATGATACTTTTTAATAAGGATTTGCTGGTGGTAAAAATTCCCTTTCAGCAATGTAGAAACTTGCTGGAAGGAATTGCCTACACAAATTCCCACAGATCATATGAATTTGATCAAACCTTGGCAAATCAGGCATATTTTTTTTCTTCCATTTGATTTTTACATCTTCTACATTACAGGCTCCCAAAACAAATGTCTAAACACCCTCTCAAATAAGTTGGAACTTAATGTGCCACAGTCACCTTCCTCACCAACAATGCCCCAGCCATGCAACTTTTAGCCAAACAATAAATCAGGCCAACCTGAAAAAGTGAATCAGGAAGAGAGATTGTTGATTTGGGATAAGTGCATAGCAATATTGAATATTGTTGGTTTGGGATAAGTGCATAGCAATATTGAATGCTTATGCCAGGGCCTTAATGGATTACCTCCAGGAACCAACAATTGTGTGCCTTTCATAGTAATAGGAGGGTAGCTGTTGCACAATGAAAACCACCAGAACTCGCTGAGATCTCTATGTTGGGTTTTAAACACCACCATCCCCGCAGTGTCCTGTTGTTTTGTTGTTATGGCGCAGCTGTAATACTACTCCCCTTAGGGGAAGAGGAATATACAGCAATAGCATTACTGCTTCACAGTCTTTACAACAGTAGTGGGTTCCTCTTACCTCTGCTACTGGTTCGGAACCAGGAGCACTCGCGCGCAGACCTTCTGCACATGTGCAGAACCTTCTGCGTATGTGCAGAGCATTCATGATGACATCCGGGTGGGTGGGCGGAGCCTCCTGCCACAGCCATTACTGGTTCGCCCAAACTGGGGAGAACCGGTAGAAACCTACCATTGCTTTACAGCCCTCTCAAAGTGGTTTGCAGAGTAAGCATATTGCCCCCAATTTGGTATATGAAGCAGTATATAAGTCTAAGTGTTATTGCTATACATTCCTCTTCCCCTAGGGGGAGCAGTATTACAGCTGCGCCATAACAACAAAACAACAGGATACTGCGGGGTGGGTGGGGTGTTTAAAACCCAATATAGAGATCTCAGTGAATTCTGGTGGTCTTGCCCCTGTGCAGACTTAATTAAGGATTGTACTTCCTCTTGTCATACCTGTCTTTCAGTAAATCAATTCTTGGTAAATGGGTTGGATTATTGCAGAAACTAGTGACTCTGTCACAGCCCTGGGACTATTTCTCCTAGATTTTATCACAAATCTTCCCCCAATGCAAAGATATATAAGCATACTGGTAGTAGTGGATTTATTTACCAAAGTAAGTCATTTTATGCCTTGAAAAGGATCTCCTAATGTCCTAGGAAATAGCTCGGCTTCTTTTGGACCACATGTTTGAAATTACATGATTGAAGATTTGACCAATCATATAATTTCAGACAAAGGAAGTCCACATTTCCAAATTTTGGAAGGCCCTCTTATACTTATTAAATATTTTTTTCTTGCAGACATTTCACTACCCAACTTGGTAACATCATCAGTGCTACTTCATTTCTTTTCCTTGTATCATTTGGCCACTAACAGAGAATCTGGGATGGTTAATCAGCTATGACAATATTTGAGATGTAATATTTCAAATCGACAAGGCAACTGAACTGATATTATAGCTTTTCCTTAACAACAATGCAGCACACACCACTACTGTTATGTCTTTGTTCCAAGCAACTTTCAGATTCCATTCTCAGGTCTTGCCAACAATGAGGCATAAAAGCACCATCCCTTATGTTTCACATTTTCTGCACAAGAGGCAAGCTGCCTAAAGCCTCTTAAAGAACAACTTGAACTAATAAAGGGCATATACAAAAAAGCAGCAGATGCATATAGACAAGAGAAGGCTAGAATTGCAGAAGGGGATTTGTCATGCCGTTCAACATTTTTTTTATTATTATTATTATTCCAAAAGGCCTTTCAAGAAATTGTATAAAAAATTTTTTGGTTCCTTCCCAGTAATTAAGCAAATAAACCCAGTTATACTCAAGTTGTAATTGCCAGCATCAATGAAAATTCACCCTGTATCATCACTCTTTATTGCTGAAAGAGGATTCCCCCTGAATTCTGCATGCACAAGTAGTACTCCCCTCTTATATGGTAAAAGAGGAGAAAAAATATAAATTGGAAGCAATTGTAGACACAGAGGAAAGTGGGTGGAATACTCCTGGACTCAGAACTGCTGCAGATGGTAGCCAAGACTAGAAGGGCTTTTGCCCAAATACATAATATGCTCTAATTGCACTAATTCCTAGATCAGGAGACACTGCTTATTGTCACTCAGTCACTTTCTGATTGCATTAGTGTATAAAGTACATAGATGCATTTTACATGGGGTTGTCCTTGAAGAGCATTTGGAAGTTTCAGCTTGTCAAGAATGTAGTGGCACTTGCAAAATACTGCTGCTTACGGGTGCAATTCAAATATTAGTTGTTCTGTTTAAAACCTATATGGCCTGTGGCCAAATTTCATGTAAGGAGAATGGACCTGCTCCAGGTCCCATTGGTGAAGCAGTGTCAAGTGCTGGACCTAGGCAGCATCAGTTCTTTCTCATGGCTCCTGTCTTGTGGAATAGCCTCCACCCTGAGATACAGACAAGCCCCTACCTTGCTGCCCTTCTAGAAGACTGTGAAGATCTGATTAGCAATAGCACTTAGACTTATATACCGCTTTACAGTGCTTTACAGCCCTCTCTAAGCAGTTTAAAGAGTCAGCATATTGCCCCCAACAATCTGGGTCCTCATTTTACCCACCTCGGAAGGATGGAAGGCTGAGTCAACCTTGAGCCTGGTGAGATTTTGAACTGCCAAACTGCAGGCAGCCGGCAGGCAGCAGAAGTAGCTTGAAGTACTGCACTCTAATCACTGTGACAATGCAGCTCATTGCTCGTTTATACTGTATCTCTGTTTGCCACCTAGAGATCCTTTAATAGAAGAGCAGCTTCATATATTTGTTTAATAAATCAATAAAAGAATATACATAACAATCTTTTTTTCTTTTGTTCATTAATTTATGCTTTTTACACGCCATCTTTAAATTTGAAACCATAGTAGCTTTTGTTAGATCATAATTACCTTCATATAGAGTATGGAAAAAGTATTCTCGTCTAGCACTTTCATGAAAGAAAATAAAAATTAGCTTTATTTAGGGAATAAAAAGTTACTTGAGTCTATCTACAGCTAACAGCCTGTGGAGTGATCTTTTCTAGCCTGAACTATCAGAAAGAAAACTGAACTGAATTGAGAGAGAAACTGACAGTCTCAGGAATATCCAACAAATGACATGTTATATAGAAATATATAACAGTAACAATAACAACAACAGAGTTGGAAGGGATCTTGGAGGCCTTCTAGTCCAACCCCCTGCCCAGGCAGGAAACCCTACACCATCTCAGACAGATGGTTATCCAACATTTTCTTAAAATTTCCAGTGTTGGAGCATTCACAACTTCTGCAGGCAAGTCGTTCCACTTATTAATTGTTCTAACTGTCAGGAAATTTCTCCTTAGTTCTAAGTTGCTTCTTTCTTTGATCAGTTTCCACCCATTGCTTCTTGTTCTACCCTCAGGTGCTTTGGAGAACAGCCCGACTCCCTCTTCTTTGTGGCAACGCCTGAGATATTGGAACACTGCTATCATGTCTCCCCTAGTCCTTCTTTTTATTAAACTAGACATACCCAGTTCCTGCAACCGTTCTTCATATGTTCTAGCCTCCAGTCCCCTAATCATCTTTGTTGCTCTTCTCTGCACTCCTTCTAGAGTCTCAGCATCTTTTTTACATCTTTTTTACATATGAAGTATATTTTGTCTTTTACACAAGGAAGAGAGAAAAAGTACAGAAATTCCCTATGCTAAATATTTTGGAACAATTTCCTTAACAATCAAGGGTGAAAAAACTTAGCCCATGCAAAGTTGAATTCCAGCAGCATTAACATATAATGTGACATTTTCATGCAGTTTTGTTTAACGTAAGTAACATTTCTTTTTTCCAAAGAAAGAAGAATTAATCTTATTACCATATTATCCTGGAAGGGAGTAATGGAGTTATGCAAAAGATGCTGCACAGGCAGTGGTGAAATCTAATTTTTTTTCCTACCGGTGCTGTGGGCGTGGCTTGGTGGGCATGGCCAAGTTGACGTCACTCACATCACTCACTGTTAGAGCCAGGAGCTGCACATTCTGAACCACATTCTGCCCTTCTGAAGCTGTCAATGCTTTGAATTTCGCTCTGGCTTGATTGCCCAAGCAAACCTCAGAGCCTTCTCTTGTCCTGCTCTCCATCCCAGAGGGCCGCGCATCCCACCCAATGCCATGGAGCGCTTTAAAGGTGGTCACCAAAACCTTGAAGCGCACCCGAAAGCCACAGGTAGCCAGTGCAGCCTGCGCAGGATGGGTGTTATACGGGAGCCACGAGGGCTCCATCTATCACCCGCAGCCGCATTCTGACTAACTGCAGCCTCCGGATGCCCTTCAAGGGAGCCCCATGTAGAGAGCATTGCAGTAATCCAGGCGAGACGTCACGAGTGCGTGAGTGACCGTGCATAGGGCATCCCGGTCCAGAAAGGCGCAACTGGCGTACCAGGCGAACCTGGTAGAACGCTCTCCTGGAGACGGCCGTCAAATGGTCTTCTAGAGACAGCCGCTCATCCAGGAGGCGCCTAAGTTGCGGACCCTTTCCATCGGGGCCAATGACTCGCCACCGATGGTCAGCCGCGGATTTAGCTGACTGTATCGGGATGCCGCATCCACAGCCACTCTGTCTTGGAGGATTGAGCTTGAGCCTATTTCTCCCCATCCAGACCCGTCGGCCTCCAGGCACCGGGACAGCACTTGATAACCGTTGGGGTGGTCCGTAGAAAAGTACAGCTGGGTGTCATCCGCATACAGCTGGTACTTCACACGAAACCACTGATGATCTCACCCAGCGGCTTCATGTAGATGTTAAACAGAAGGCGAGAGGATCGACCCTGCGGCACCCCACAAGTGAGGCGCCCGGGCCGACCTCTGCCCCCGTCAACACCGACTGCGACGGTCGGAGAGATAGGAGGAGAACCACCGATAAACGGTGCCTCCCACTCCCAATCCTCCAACCGCGCAGCAGGATACCATGGTCGATGGTATCGAAAGCCGCTGAGAGGTCTAATAGGACCAGGGCAGAGGAGCAACCCCTGTCCCTGGCCCTCCAGAGATCATCCACCAACGCGACCAAAGCCGTCTCCGTGCTGTAACCGGGCCGAAACCGGACTGGAACGGGTCTAGATAGACAGTTTCATCCAGGTGCAAGGGAAATTGATATGCCACCATACTCTCTACAACCTTCGCCGAAGGTTGGAGACCGGACGATAATTACCTAAAACAGCCGGGTCCAGGAAGGCTTTAAGGAGGGCCTCACCACCGCCTCTTTCAAGGCGGCCGGGAAGACACCCTCCACCAAAGAAGCAGTCGTAATCGCCTGGAGCCAGCCTCGTGTCACCTCTCGAGTGGCCAGCACCAGCCAAGAGGGGCACGGGTCCAGTAAACACGTGGTGGCATTCAACCTACCCAACAACCTGTCCATGTCCTCGGGAGCCACAGGGTCAAACTCATCCCACACAATGTCACCAAGACCACCCTCGTGCATCTCGCCCGTATCACTGCAATCTTGGTCCAGACCATCCCGAAGCTGAACGATTTTATCGTATAGATAACCGTTAAACTCCTCAGCACGTCCCTGCAACGGGTCATCCCGCTCCCCCTGGTGTAGGAGGGAGCGAGTCACCCGAAACAGGGCGGCTGGGCGGTTATCTGCCGATGCAATGAGGGAGGAGGCGTAGCTATTCCCTCAATGCCACTAGGTAAGTCCTAGTATAGGACTTCACTAGTGTCCGATCAGCTTCCGAACGGCTAGACCTCCAGAGACTCTCCAGGCGTCTTCTCCGGCGCTTCATCCCTCTCAGCTCCTCGGAGAACCAAGGAGCCGGTTGGGACCTGCGCCGGGTCAGAGGCCGCAAAGGCACGACACGGTCCAAGGCCCCCGCCGCGGCCTGTTCCCAGGCCGCAACAAGTTCCTCAGTCGAGCCGTGAGCCAGACCCTCAGGAAATGGCCCAAGCTCCGTCCGGAACCCATCCGGGTCCATCAGGCGCCTGGGACGGAACCAACGTGTCGGCTCCGTCTCCCTGCGGTGGTGAATGGCGGTCAGAAAGTCCAGGCGAAGAAGAGAGTGATCTGACCATGACAAAGGTTCAATGACTAATTCCTTTAAGTCCAGATCTCTCAACCACTGACCAGAGAGAAAAATCAGGTCCAGGGTGCCACCCCCAATGTGAGTAGGGCCATCAACTACTTGGGTCATGTCCAAGGCCGTCATGGAAGCCATGAACTCCCGAGCTGCCGTCGATGACGAGCCGGACGATGGCAAGTTAAAGTCCCCCATGACTAAAAGTCTGGGGGTCTCAACTGCCACCCCAGCCAGCACCTCCAGGAGCTCGGGCAGGGCAGCTGTCACGCAGCAAGGAGCCAGGTACGTGATCAGCATACCCATCTGACACCTATGACCCCATCTCACAAAGAGGGATTCGCACCCGCAATCTGAGGTACAGTGGTCTCCTCGGCTCTAGACTCTCTCTAATCACAACCGCCACCCCCACCCCTACCCTGGGCCTCGGCTGATGGAATGCACGGAAACCCGCGGGCACAACTCAACCAGGGCACGCCTTCAGTGCCCAACCAGGTCTCCGTAATGCCCATAAGGTCCGCGAACCCCCTGTATAAGGTCACAAACGAGGGGGGCTTTGTTCACCACGGACCGGGCATTGCACAACATCAGCCGGAGGCCCAAGCTCTGAGGATCCTGACCATCCGGGGAACGGGTGAAGTCCAAGGGGTCGGGGCGCGTGATCGCTTTCAAACATCGAGCACGCGCTCCCGAAACTTGGTATGACCCTCGCCCGCCATACCTGCCTCTCCCACTTACCGTGTCAATAGAACCACCCTCACAAATAGGAACACGCCCTCCCCCCATAACCTCTGGACCTAATAAAGAAAACCCGCCGCGAGCATGTGCAGGAACTGGCCCCCTACCCGACGGGTTACCCCCATTTCCCGCCCTTACCCTCCCACCCCTTAAAATTCCCTTTCTAAAAACCCCATAAACCCTTCTTTTAGCATGCCACCTCTGTGGGTCCCAAGACCCGTCATAGAGGCCGCCCTCGATAATGTGGTGGGCCATTCCTGCAGGCGGGGGCACTGCAGGCGCAAGAGTTCCTGTGGCGAATAACGCATAGAATCAACCATCAGCTGACTATGTCCCATTTGGCAGCCGAGATGTTATACTGGGATGTCATTCTGGAGTCCGGTAACGGATGGAAAAAAAGAGATGGAAAGAAGAGACAGGCAGTCCGTCCTAAAGAGATGTAAAATCCATTATATCCTGATGGATTAGCAGACAAAAGATCGTAAACCGTCTCAACCCATCCACCAGGTAGATGTTCCGCTGGACCGGAGTATGCCGTCTGCGGGAGAGATGTTCCAGCAGTCCAGGAAGGAGGTCCGGGGGTGGGGGTAAAGGGTAGCCACAGTGTCAGCTGGAGAATACACCTTCCTGCCCCACGCCTCAACATGGTCGTCATGTCCATCACTTGCCCCCACCCTCAGTGGGAGAGATGATCCAACAAGCTGGAAACCAGAAGCCCAAGGAGGCGTAGTCCAGGGGTGCAAACAAGGCGCAGCTGAATAAGCGCCATCTCAGCTGAAAAACATGCAGCCCCCTCCCCCCATCTCCACAAGGCCGCCTTCACCAGTCCGCCAAGCCTCCACCGCCGACGGAAAAGATGTTTTAAAGAAGCGAGGGTCGAAGTGCTGAGCCACACAACCCGGGCGTCGCGGCGAAGCTGGCATCCGCCGCCCCCCCCACACCTCCACATGGCCGTTCGTCTCCCACCGCTCACCCTGTAACCAACAGGGAGATGACAACAAGAGCGGGGGAGCCGAGTCCATGCGGCTTAGTCCAGGGTGGGTGTCGCCTGATGGAAGCGGTAGCGGCGCTAGAAACCCACGCCGCTTACCGCCAAACAGCTGAGAACAGCTGAGGGTCGGCCGGCCGCCCACGCACCTCCGCAGGGCCGCCATCTTCATCCGCCCCGTCTCCGGTTCCTCCGGCCTCCAGCGCAGCAACCGCGGGTTCAAGGAGGTCCAAAGACCCCACCCGCGATTGCTGAGATGTAATATTCACCGGGCCGAGGGGAGCCAGCGGCATAGGCAACAGCAAAACATCGCCATCAGCCAGGGATCCGCCAGCCGATGATCCGGCGTTTCAGTAAGCCGCCATCTTGCGCATGCGTAGAAAAGTCTCTAGACATACCCAGTTCCTGCAACTAGACATACCCAGTTCCTGCAACCGTTCTTCATATGTTCTAGCCTCCAGTCCCCTAATCATCTTTGTTGCTCTTCTCTGCACTCCTTCTAGAGTCTCAGCATCTTTTTTACATCTTTTTTACATATGAAGTATATTTTGTCTTTTACACAAGGAAGAGAGAAAAAGTACAGAAATTCCCTATGCTAAATATTTTGGAACAATTTCCTTAACAATCAAGGGTGAAAAAACTTAGCCCATGCAAAGTTGAATTCCAGTAGCATTAACATATAATGTGACATTTTCATGCAGTTTTGTTTAACGTAAGTAACATTTCTTTTTTCCAAAGAAAGAAGAATTAATCTTATTACCATATTATCCTGGAAGGGAGTAATGGAGTTATGCAAAAGATGCTGCACAGGCAGTGGTGAAATCTAATTTTTTTTCCTACCGGTGCTGTGGGCGTGGCTTGGTGGGCATGGCCAAGTTGACGCCACCACATCACTCACTGTTAGAGCCAGGAGCTGCACATTCTGAACCACATTCTGCCCTTCTGAAGCTGTCAATGCTTTGAATTTTGCTCTGGCTTGATTGCCCAAGCAAACCTCAGAGCCTTCTCTTGTCCTGCTCTCCATCCCAGAGGGCCGCGCATCCCACCCAATCCTCTGTACAAACTGCCTGCTGCATTTCTGCAAAGGCAGAGCCTCCCCCCTTGCAGGGATCCAAAGCGGGGAAAGGGATGCTGCAGAAAAAGCCACCTTCCACCCAAGCTTCCTCCTGCAGCCAAATGCGCCCAGCCATGCATGCCCTTTCCTCAAATGGTGTGCATGGGGCACTTGGAGAGCAAGCGAGCAAGAGAGTTCTCTAACCTCTGTTTTTTTCTGTGTGTGTGAGGGAGGGAGGGAGCGATATGAAGCCGAGGCACCCAAGCTTCTGGCAGCGGCTGGGGCAGCTTATGAGCAGTCCTGAGTCAGCCAGCTCCACCTGACCTACTCCCTGAGTCTCGCCGTTCTCCTCGCCACCTCACAAGCAGCAACAGGTTCTGCGGGACAACAGGGCCTCTCATTTTTCCCACGGCGTGGCTTATGCTTGCTATCTTTGCTTGCCTGCTTGCAAGCGGTGATCTTCTCTGCTTCTCTCGGGATGCTGGTTCAGGCACCAGTTGTCAGGGTTGAGCAGGGAAGCTGCTGTCATGCCACTCCCCCTCGCTTCCCCAAGCACAAAGCTGAGGCCATGCACTTCCTCACCGGGCTGGCTACCAGCAAAGAGTCACATGGCCACCAGCCATTCAATGACCCGTGCACAGCATCGCCCAGCCGCCAGTGGAGACGGAGCAGCCAGCCCAGGGACAGGAATGATTCCCGCGGACCCACCGCTGCTTGAGCAGGGAGGATGACACTGAGGACTAGGAGGAGAAAAATCACGAGGTTTTGTGCCAGGCGGCTAGCCCTGCAGTGGCAGCTTGAATGGCCCAAGTAAAGTTGTGCTTGCCGGTGAATGTTGGTGCGCGGGCCTCGGCTGCAGCGCTGCTCCAGCCAGCCAGCCAGCCCAAGCCCAACTTGGGCTGGCTGCTCCATTCCCACCGGCAACTGGGTGATGCTGCGCGCGGGTCATTGAACGGCTGTCGGTTGCATGGCTCTTTGCTGGTGGCCAGCCCTGTGAGGAAGTGCATAGCCTTGGCTCTGCGCTTGGGGAAGCAAGGGGAAGTGGTGTGAAAGCGTCTTCCCTATTTAACTGCTCAATGCCCCGCGCACAGCATCACACAGCCACTGGTGGGGATGGAGCAGGGCTGGCTGAGCGAGCGACCGGGGCCACCAGAGATGACTGCTACCAGTTTGGTGAACCAATGGCAACCATTGTTACCAGTTTGGCCGAAACGGTCCGAACCAGTAGCATTTTACCCCTGTGCACAGGTCAGGAAAGGTATGTGTTATGGTGCTGTACAGGTCAGGAAGGGTGCTTGGGGGTGTGCAAGAGCTGCCCCACAGATCAGAAAGGAGTAAGGGACTGTAACATACTGGAGGTCAGATATGGTGAGCAGACATGTGCAGTTTATTGGTAAGATGTAAGTGCAGGGGGTTTGGAGAGATAGCATGAATGGGGGAGATTTAACTGAGCAACTTGCAACCTTCCTTACTAACTTCCCTCCTACTGATGCTCCCTGCAAACCTGAAGCATGGGCAATCATGATCAAGTTTGTGCTTCTTGCCAGCTTCCTTACTGATTTGTAGGAAGCTATCAGGGTGCATTGGAAATGACAATCATATCACCCTGGCTGACCACAGCAGCATGGTAGTGCTGAATCTGCAGCAGCATAGCAGTGGCTCTAAAGTGGCCCCAAGTTTCCCAAATTTCATTCTGTAGGAGCAATGGGTCCCGGCATTGTGAAGGTTAATCTGTTTGAGGTACCTTACTTCAAAAATTGCTGCCTTGTGACTCACAATTTTGCCCAACTGAAGGTTACAAAATCATTCTAAAAATGTCCTTTTAAAGTATGTCTGAAATTGGAATTATATGGGCTTTGGGGGAATACAAAATTCAATGTTATTGTATCATATTGTGTTCATTTTTAATAATTGATGATAGGAAGAAATGTTATTAAGTCTGCAGGCAACTCCTACTAACCTGAACGTCCAATACTGTCTGATGCAATTTTGGAAGTTTTCGGCTGACTCTGCTTGCTACTTGCCCGTGCAGAAACTGATGGGGCGTGCGAAAGTGGAATTGCAGTGCTGCTGGTCTCTCCTCTAATTGTGGTAAGGTCTTGCATGCTAAAACTCCGGAGCCTCTCTGACAGCGCTCCTTGACCCTGTGAAAATCAATAGAGACACATAATAACTTTTTGATTCAGAATAATAGGTATTTGTGGGGGGGGGGGGAAGCATGCAAGCACATATTGAAAATCCATTATTTTAAGTGACAAATTGGACATTCTTCATCTCTCCTTCAATATTTTTTTTTAATTGTCATGTTTTTATGCATGTTAGTCAGTAGTGAGTTCCATTTACCTTTGCTACCGGTTCAAAACCGGGAACACGTGCGCGTGCTCGTTTGCTTTGCTCATGTGCAGTGCTTCTGCGTATGCACACAGTGTCCGTAATGACATCTGGGCAGGTGGGCGGAGCCTCCTGCCGCTGCCACTACTGGTTCGCCTGAACCGGGGCGAACTGGTAAAAACCCACTGCTGATATTAATATGTATGGACATTTTATTCATCTTCATACCCACATAAAATTCTTTCTAAAATCCCTTCTGAGAGGGAACTTGTATTGTAAAATTTTGAGAAATTTATAAATGTGAAAGAATACTCCCAGAAGAACTATTTTCTTGACAGAGAAAAAGCATTATCTCCCAAAGTTTCAACTCCCCTGTTTTGTAGCCACCAGGACTCTATTTTTTGAGCAATAATGCCATTTCTGGGATTCATCTTTCCTTACTAGCATTCTTGAGGACATCAAAAACAGGCTGCATTTTTACTCCCTTCTGATATATTATGACCCATAAACTAGTTGGGGGAGGAATTAAAAAAAGCTAATTAAATTATGGGTTCATTTTGTTCAGAACCTTCTATATCAGGGGTCTCCAACCTTGGCAACTTTAAGACTTGTGGACTTCAACTCCTCAATTCTGGGAGTTGAAGTACACAAGTCTTAAAGTTGCCAATGTTGGAGACCCCTGTTTATATAGTATTGATTCGTGATTTCAAACAGGAAACTGTCTCAATTCCTCTGGAGATGCTGGGGACTGATCAGTGATGAAATCTGAACCGGTTTTCTACTGGTTTGCTGGCTGTGAATGCACACTGCGTACCACGCACCAAATGTGAGGTGTGCATGCAGTGCATGCCAAAAGGAGGCATAGAGTAAGTAGAACTGCGTGCGGAGGGTGGGGTGATCAGCTATGGCGCATGATCTTTTTACATATGAAGTATATTTTGTCTTTTACACAAGGAAGAGAGAAAAAGTACAGAAATTCCCTATGCTAAATATTTTGGAACAATTTCCTTAACAATCAAGGGTGAAAAAACTTAGCCCATGCAAAGTTGAATTCCAGTAGCATTAACATATAATGTGACATTTTCATGCAGTTTTGTTTAACGTAAGTAACATTTCTTTTTTCCAAAGAAAGAAGAATTAATCTTATTACCATATTATCCTGGAAGGGAGTAATGGAGTTATGCAAAAGATGCTGCACAGGCAGTGGTGAAATCTAATTTTTTTCCTACCGGTGCTGTGGGCGTGGCTTGGTGGGCATGGCCAAGTTGACGTCACTCACATCACTCACTGTTAGAGCCAGGAGCTGCACATTCTGAACCACATTCTGCCCTTCTGAAGCTGTCAATGCTTTGAATTTCGCTCTGGCTTGATTGCCCAAGCAAACCTCAGAGCCTTCTCTTGTCCTGCTCTCCATCCCAGAGGGCCGCGCATCCCACCCAATCCTCTGTACAAACTGCCTGCTGCATTTCTGCAAAGGCAGAGCCTCCCCCCTTGCAGGGATCCAAAGCGGGGAGAGGGATGCTGCAGAAAAAGCCACCTTCCACCCAAGCTTCCTCCTGCAGCCAAATGCGCCCAGCCATGCATGCCCTTTCCTCAAATGGTGTGCATGGGGAACTTGGAGAGCAAGCGAGCAAGAGAGTTCTCTAACCTCTGTTTTTTTCTGTGTGTGTGAGGGAGGGAGGGAGCGATATGAAGCCGAGGCACCCAAGCTTCTGGCAGCGGCCGGGGCAGCTTATGAACAGTCCTGAGTCAGCCAGCTCCACCTGACCTACTCCCTGAGTCTCGCCGTTCTCCTCGCCACCTCACAAGCAGCAACAGGTTCTGCGGGACAACAGGGCCTCTCATTTTCCCACGCGTGGCTTATGCTTGCTATCTTTGCTTGTCTGCTTGCAAGCGGTGATCTTCTCTGCTTCTCTCGGGATGCTGGTTCAGGCACCAGTTGTCAGGGTTGAGCAGGGAAGCCGCTGTCATGCCACTCCCCCTCGCTTCCCCAAGCACAAAGCTGAGGCCATGCACTTCCTCACCGGGCTGGCCACCAGCAAAGAGTCACATGGCCACCAGCCATTCAATGACCCGTGCACAGCATCGCCCAGCCGCCAGTGGAGACGGAGCAGCCAGCCCAGGGACAGGAATGATTCCCGCGGACCCACCACTGCTTGACCAGGGAGGATGACACTGAGGACTAGGAGGAGAAAAATCACGAGGTTTTGTGCCAGGCGGCTAGCCCTGCAGTGGCAGCTTGAATGGCCCAAGTAAAGTTGTGCTTGCCGGTGAATGTTGGTGCGCAGGCCTCGGCTGCAGCGCTGCTCCAGCCAGCCAGCCAGCCCAAGCCCAACTTGGGCTGGCTGCTCCATTCCCACCGGCAGCTGGGTGATGCTGCGCGCGGGTCATTGAACGGCTGTCGGTTGCATGGCTCTTTGCTAGTGGCCAGCCCTGTGAGGAAGTGCACAGCCTTGGCTCTGCGCTTGGGGAAGCAAGGGGGAGTGGTGTGAAAGTGGCTTCCCTATTTAACTGCTCAATGCCCCGCGCACAGCATCACACAGCCACTGGTGGGGATGGAGCAGAGCTGGCTGAGCGAGCGACCGGGGCCACCAGAGATGACTGCTACCAGTTTGGTGAACCAATGGCAACCATTGTTACCAGTTTGGCTGAAACGGTCCGAACCAGTAGCATTTCACCCCTGTGCACAGGTCAGGAAAGGTATGTGTTATGGTGCTGTACAGGTCAGGAAGGGTGCTTGGGGGTGTGCAAGAGCTGCCCCACAGATCAGAAAGGAGTAAGGGATTGTAACATACTGGAGGTCAGATATGGTGAGCAGACATGTGCAGTTCTTTGGTAAGATGTAAGTGCAGGGGGTCTGGAGAGATAGCATGAATGGGGGAGATTTAACTGAGCAACTTGCAACCTTCCTTACTAACTTCCCTCCTACTGATGCTCCCTGCAAACCTGAAGCATGGGCAATCATGATCAAGTTTGTGCTTCCTGCCAGCTTCCTTACTGATTTGTAGGAAGCTATCAGGGTGCATTGGAAATGACAATCATATCATCCTGGCTGACCACAGCAGCATGGTAGTGCTGAATCTGCAGCAGCATAGCAGTGGCTCTAAAGTGGCCCCAAGTTTCCCAAATTTCATTCTGTAAGAGCAATGGGTCCCGGCATTGTGAAGGTTAATCTGTTTGAGGTACCTTATTTCAAAAATTGCTGCCTTGTGACTCACAATTTTGCCCAACTGAAGGTTACAAAATCATTCTAAAAATGTCCTTTTAAATTGTCTGAATGTCTGAAATTGGAATTATATGGGCTTTGGGGAAATACAAAATTCAATGTTATTGTATCATATTGTGTTCATTTTTAATAATTGATGATAGGAGGAAATGTTATTAAGTCTGCAGGCAACTCCTACTAACCTGAACGTCCAATACTGTCTGATGCAATTTTGGAAGTTTTCGGCTGACTCTGCTTGCTACTTGCCCGTGCAGAAACTGATGGGGCGCAAGGAAGTGGAATTGCAGTGCTGCTGGTCTCTCCTCTAATTGTGGTAAGGTCTTGCATGCTAAAACTCCGAGCCTCTCTGACAGCTCCTTGACCCTGTGAAAATCAATAGAGACACATAATAACTTTTTGATTCAGAATAATAGGTATTTGTGGGGGGGGGGGGAAGCATGCAAGCACATATTGAAAATCCATTATTTTAAGTGACAAATTGGACATTCTTCATCTCTCCTTCAATATTTTTTTTTAATTGTCATGTTTTTATGTATGTTAGTCAGTAGTGAGTTCCATTTACCTTTGCTACCGGTTCAAAACCGGGAACACATGCGCGTGCTCGTTTGCTTTGCTCATGTGCGGTGCTTCTGCGTATGCACAGAGTGTCCGTGATGACATCCGGGCAGGTGGGCGGAGCCTCCTGCCGCTGCCACTACTGGTTCGCCTGAACCGGGGCGAACTGGTAAAAACCCACCGCTGATATTAATATGTATGGACATTTTATTCATCTTCATACCCACATAAAATTCTTTCTAAAATCCCTTCTGAGAGGGAACTTGTAAAATTTTGAGAAATTTATAAATGTGAAAGAATACTCCCAGAAAAACTATTTTCTTGACAGAGAAAAAGCATTATCTCCCAAAGTTTCAACTCCCCTGTTTTGTAGCCACCAGGACTCTATTTTTTGAGCAATAATGCCATTTCTGGGATTCATCTTTCCTTACTAGCATTCTTGAGGACATCAAAAGCAGGCTGCATTTTTACTCCCTTCTGCTATATTATGACCCATAAACTAGTTGGGGGAGGAATTAAAAAAAGCTAATTAAATTATGGGTTCATTTTGTTCAGAACCTTCTGTATCAGGGGTCTCCAACCTTGGCAACTTTAAGACTTGTGGACTTCAACTCCTCAATTCTGGGAGTTGAATTACACAAGTCTTAAAGTTGCCAATGTTGGAGACCCCTGTTTATATAGTATTGATTCGTGATTTCAAACAGGAAACTGTCTCAATTCCTCTGGAGATGCTGGGGACTGATCAGTGATGAAATCTGAACCGGTTTTCTACTGGTTTGCTGGCTGTGAATGCACACTGCGTACCACGCACCAAATGTGAGGTGTGCATGCAGTGCATGCCAAAAGGAGGCATAGAGTAAGTAGAACTGCGTGCGGAGGGTGGGGTGATCAGCTATGGCGTATGATCTTTTTTTTTACTTTTAAAAGCATTTTTTACAACCTATTCAGCCGAATAGGTTGTAAAAAAATGCTTTTAAAAGTAAAAAAAGAAGGCTCTTACAATCAGGCAGCTCAGGTGGGATCATCAGAGCCTCTTTTTTACCTTTTAAAAGCATTTTTTACAACCTATTTGTCTGATACTTTAAACTTTACTTTAAAAGTAAAAAAAAAAGGCTCTGAAAATCCCAACTGAGCTGCCTGATTGGCAGAGCCTCTTTTTTTTATTATTTTTAAAAAAAATCAGTAGCTAATGATAAGGACAAGAGAAAAGATTTAAAAAATATAGTTTGTGCAGTAACAAAGCAGTGTGTTTGCTAATTAAAAGAGAATTTTATTTTCTTATTTATTTGACTGATCCCAGGGAGATCAAGACAGCATGCACAACATGACATAGACAATACAATGAACGATACTGAAAGCGAGTAGGGTTTCAGTTAAGTGAACTACAATCACAGCCCTTAGAATGATGTCCTTAAAACTATACAAATAACTATATATACCTATTTTTACATAATACAGAATAAAGCATGTGGAGGAGGCAGCAAGTTTTAGAACAGCCTTATTTTTTACCAGTTCCAAAACAGGAAGAAAAATGGCAGCTCCATGGGTATGGCCAAAGGTAATATCTGTAATTATTTAGCAATGAACAGAAATGGACTAATAATATTGATTAAGAATGTAAGCAGTGAGCAACTAGCTTTGGTGAAAAGTCTTACAAATGAGTTATTTTGCAAGGTAGTCCTTGATTTATAATCACAATTTTGAGTTCTGAATTTTGGTCATAGGTCACTGCAGTCATAAGTTGAAACAGCATGTGATTAGGCTCCATTTTATAGCTGTTTTTGCATCAATTGTTAAGCAAATCATATGGCCAAATCCAGCTAATCCAATGGGCATTTCTTGCCAGAAAATGGCAGCTCCATGGGTATGGCCAAAGGTAATATCTGTAATTATTTAGCAATGAACAGAAATGGACTAATAATATTGATTAAGAATGTAAGCAGTGAGCAACTAGCTTTGGTGAAAAGTCTTACAAATGAGTTATTTTGCAAGGTAGTCCTTGATTTATAATCACAATTTTGAGTTCTGAATTTTGGTCATAGGTCACTGCAGTCATAAGTTGAAACAGCATGTCATTAGGCTCCATTTTATAGCTGTTTTGCATCAATTGTTAAGCAAATCATATGGCCAAATCCAGCTAATCCAATGGGCATTTCTTGCCAGAAAATGGCAGCTCCATGGGTATGGCCAAAGGTAATATCTGTAATTATTTAGCAATGAACAGAAATGGACTAATAATATTGATTAAGAATGTAAGCAGTGAGCAACTAGCTTTGGTGAAAAGTCTTACAAATGAGTTATTTTGCAAGGTAGTCCTTGATTTATAATCACAATTTTGAGTTCTGAATTTTGGTCATAGGTCACTGCAGTCATAAGTTGAAACAGCATGTCATTAGGCTCCATTTTATAGCTGTTTTGCATCAATTGTTAAGCAAATCATATGGCCAAATCCAGCTAATCCAATGGGCATTTCTTGCCAGAAAATGGCAGCTCCATGGGTATGGCCAAAGGTAATATCTGTAATTATTTAGCAATGAACAGAAATGGACTAATAATATTGATTAAGAATGTAAGCAGTGAGCAACTAGCTTTGGTGAAAAGTCTTACAAATGAGTTATTTTGCAAGGTAGTCCTTGATTTATAATCACAATTTTGAGTTCTGAATTTTGGTCATAGGTCACTGCAGTCATAAGTTGAAACAGCATGTCATTAGGCTCCATTTTATAGCTGTTTTTGCATCAATTGTTAAGCAAATCATATGGCCAAATCCAGCTAATCCAATGGGCATTTCTTGCCAGAAAATGGCAAAGAAGTCACAAAACGCAATTCTAGAATGCTGCAACTGGTCATAAATGTGAGGCAGTTACCAAGCACCTGAAATGCATTCAAATGACTATGTGGTAGTGGCGTAGCAGTTATAAATTTGAGGATGGACTCTAAATCATGATTTTTGGACTCTTGTATCTGTAATCATTAGGCAACCAGTCCTAAGTTGAAGATTACCTATAGCTGAAACATTTGAACTGTCTCCCATCATAGCAGCTGCTGATATAATGCACTCCAGCCACTGAATAGGTTACCAATAGAAGGATAACCATGGCCTACTAAATATTTCAGTCTCAAAATTATCCTTTGCTCTGTTTATTTTACATAATACAGAATAAAGCATGTGGAGGAGGCAGCAAGTTTTAGAACAGCCTTATTTTTTACCAGTTCCAAAACAGGAAGAAAAATGGCAGCTCCATGGGTATGGCCAAAGGTAATATCTGTAATTATTTAGCAATGAACAGAAATGGACTAATAATATTGATTAAGAATGTAAGCAGTGAGCAACTAGCTTTGGTGAAAAGTCTTACAAATGAGTTATTTTGCAAGGTAGTCCTTGATTTATAATCACAATTTTGAGTTCTGAATTTTGGTCATAGGTCACTGCAGTCATAAGTTGAAACAGCATGTGATTAGGCTCCATTTTATAGCTGTTTTTGCATCAATTGTTAAGCAAATCATATGGCCAAATCCAGCTAATCCAATGGGCATTTCTTGCCAGAAAATGGCAAAGAAGTCACAAAACGCAATTCTAGAATGCTGCAACTGGTCATAAATGTGAGGCAGTTACCAAGCACCTGAAATGCATTCAAATGACTATGTGGTAGTGGCGTAGCAGTTATAAATTTGAGGATGGACTCTAAACCATGTTTTTTGGACTCTTGTATCTGTAATCATTAGGCAACCAGTCCTAAGTTGAAGATTACCTATAGCTGAAACATTTGAACTGTCTCCCATCATAGCAGCTGCTGATATAATGCACTCCAGCCACTGAATAGGTTACCAATAGAAGGATAACCATGGCCTACTAAATATTTCAGTCTCAAAATTATCCTTTGCTCTGTTTATTTTTACATCTTGAAACATCTTGAAACAAAGATATATGTATTTTTTGCATCCTGTGTTTCTTATTCACTATAAAATCTATAGTGAACTATGGAACAAAATACATGCAAATACACAAAAACATTATGGAAAGAATTAGCAAATGCTATCATCCCTGTTATTTTTAATGAGAAAGCAAAATGATGCCAGATATTATATGGAATTCTTAGGAGCCTATCAGTGGTGGGTTTCAAATTTTTTTACTATGGTTCTATGGGTGTGGCTTGGAGGGCATGGCATAGCTTGGTGGGCGTGGCATGGGAAGGATATTGTAAAATCTCCATTCCCACCCCACTCCAGGGAAGGATACTGTAAAATCTCCATTCCCACCTCACTCCAGGGAAGGACACTATAAAATCTCCATTCCCACCCCAATCCAGGGGAAGGTTACCGCAAAATCCCCATTTCCTCCAGATCAGCTGGAACTCAGGAGACAGATAAGAGATGGGATAGGCGCCAGTCAGAATTTTTACTACTGGTTCTCCGAACTACTCAAAATTTCTGCTACCGGTTCTCCAGAACTGGTCAGAACCTGCTGAAACCCACCTCTGGAGCCTATGTTTATCATGGTATCATCATGGTTGAATGCATTAGGGCTTGCATTTCAGTAAACATGCATAGGATTGTCATTTAAGTTGTTAAATATTACTTGGGAAAATATTACTTAAATGAAAAATATTTTCTTTTAAATCAAACACCAAACTGTTAGTATTATATTAGAAATAACTTTCAAGAAAATGTATTTTTCTTTGCTATATATAACCAAAAGTACATATTACATGAAATCAACTTAGTCTTTTTCTACAAGTATTTCATTAAATAAACACTTGAAATATCTCAAAATGTATTTATATTATCAGTCTGTATAAATATCTTGATATATTTTGGATGTATTTTGTCTTCATTTTTATAAATTTTTCAATAATGCCTCCTTTTTAAATGGCTAAATCAAAAGGTTTTTAAAACCTCTTTAAAGTGAACATATTTTAGAAGCTGTATTTTTAGATTTTTGTTTTAAATAGTAATATGAAGGATACTTATAAATAATTGGTTGCCACGATATAAAAAAGATGTTGAAACTCTAAAAAGAGCACAGAGAACAGCAACAAAGATGATTAGGGGAATGGAGGCTAAAACATATGAAGAATGGTTGCAGGAACTCGGTATGTCTAGTTTAATGAAAAGAAGGACTAGGGGAGACATGATAGCAGTGTTCCAATATCTCAAGAGTTGCCACAAAGAAGAGGGAGTCAAACTATTCTCCCAAGCACCTGAGGTTAGAACAAGAAGTAATGGGTGGAAACTAATCAAGGAAAGAAGCAATTTAGAACTAAGGAGAAATTTCCTGATAATTAGAACAATTAATCCAGAAATTGTGAATGTTGTGAATGCTCCAACACTGGAAGTTTTTAAGAAGAGATTAAATAATCATTTGTCTGAAGTTGTGTAGGGTTTCCTGCCTAAGCAGGGGGTCAGACTAGAAAACCTCCAAAACTTCCAACTCTGTTATTCTGTTCTGTTCTAAAAATACCAACAATATGTAAAATCTAAAGCTTAATAACGGAATTCACAGATTAAGCTTTATTATTTGATCTTAGTTTTATTTGAATTCAACAATTTTATTCAAATAAAAATAAAGCTTAATCAAAAGCTTAAAGCTTAATCTATGAATTCAGTTATTTACAGATTATTATAGTACCTGGTTTATAGGCTACTGAAAATTCACAGCATAGAACTTCAAAACCGCTTTGAAGTTCTTCAAGATTTACTACAAATGCTTAGACCTGAATAGTAAGCAATTTTTGGTGATATGATTTCCCCCCCATTTAGAAATAATATATAAACATAAATGCTTTTAACTTCTTCTATACCTAATGGACATATTTTGCTTTAACCCCAAAATGTTAAAACACTCTCCCAAGTGTATTGAACAATGCAAAACTGTTGCCTTGGGTGATGTCATCATATCATGTCACTGCTTGAGATTTTCAAAACCTGTGGGTCTGACCATGAAAAGGTCACCCACATTGGTTTAATGCATTGTTCAAGTCTAAACAGTTGTTATTTCTTCAAAAACTATGGTTAAATAAATTATAGCTTAGTGCAATGTGAAAACGAGGTCAAGAATAAACAATCTAGTTTACATATGTACATTTTCATCACAGTCTTTACACAGAAGACTCTTTAGAGATGTAGCTAAAATATTGTTTCAGGTGATTTTTTTTTAGTAGGAATTGATCACTAAGTTAAGTGGGCTGTAGTAGCACAAAGAAAAAACATCTTTTAGAGTGAATGGAGGCACATATATAACAACTTTAGAAGAGCATAGGACGGCCGTCGCCAGGGGAGCTTTTTATCAGGTTCACCTGATACGCCAGTTGCGTCCTTTACTAGACCGGGCTTCCCTCTGCACAGTCACTCATACCCTCGTCACGTCCCGCCTAGACTACTGCAATGCTCTCTACATGGGGCTCCCCTTGAAGGGCACCCGGAAGCTCCAACTGGTCCAGAATGCAGCTGCGCGGGTGATAGAGGGAGCACCTCGTGGCTCCCATGTGACACCTCTCCTGCGCGGTCTGCACTGGCTTCCGGTGGTCTTTCGGGTGCAATTCAAGCTGCTGGTTACAACCTTTAAAGCGCTCCATGGCATAGGACCAGGTTACTTACGGGACCGCTTACTGCCACCAGTAGCCTCCCATCAACCTGTGCGCTCCCACAGGGAGGGCCTCCTCAGGGTGCCGTCAGCCAAACAATGTCGGCTGGCGACCCCCAGGGGGAGGGCCTTCTCTGTGGGGGCTCCTGCCCTCTGGGATGAGCTGCCTCCGGGGCTGCGTCAACTCCCGAAACCTCCGGACCTTTCGCTGCGAGCTGAAGACTCTTCTGTTTCATCGCGCAGGGCTAGCTTAAAAGTAGTCTTTTAAACAGGGTTTTATTCTTATTTTAGTTTTTAGGCCATAAATTGAATCAGTTTTTTATATTGATCTTAACTTGTATGATATGTATTTTTTACTGGCTGTGAACCGCCCTGAGTCCTCTGGAGAAGGGCGGTATACAAATCAAATCAAATAAATAAATAAATAAATAAATAAATAAATAAATAAATAAACAAACAAACTTTCTACAACTTCATAAACCAGATGTAAATTTTCTTGGGAGTGCATAGCAGCTGCAAAAGGGGACATGATTCTGGAGAAAAAAAAAGCTGCTTTAAAGAATTGCAGATATGCTGTATTTGCACCGGCATGTGCTTCAAAGCATCTTAGCTGAAACTCTGCACAAGCTCTGTGTGTTAAAATCTACAGAAGTGAAATCATGTAGCCACTGAATGACTAAATAATCCTGTCATAACTAAGGTGAAACTGTAGCAGTAAAAGTTTACTAAAAATAGTAAACTACTCCTATGTTAAATGGCACCCCTGCAATTTTTGTTATTGCTGATAAAAGTCATAGTTTAAAGCTGAATGGATCAAAGAAAGCAGAATAACAATGTTCCACATTTTACTCTTGATAGTGCTTGTTTTAGTAAAAAAAAAGGCATTGGCAAGCATGCTGGTCTTGCTTGATAATATGTAGATTAGTTTAGAAGTTAATAGAAACCTTCACAAGGTTACCTGCCCATCTTTCAGATCCAAATGTAAGACAAAATTAAGGAGCTGGGTGATCTAGCAGGTAAAAAAAAATCCCACTGTGGCGACATATACAACAAACATTAAGATTGTTCTACAAGTATAAAGTCATAGGTGAACCTTGTTGCTGAAAAACTGTATATACCATATACTGTGCTATTCAAGGCCTTATTGTTGTCATCTATGTGTACATGTTGAGTACTGACCTCGCTTCTAGGATTTTTGTAGAATAATTAACAGCCAATTTCTCTATATCACGGGTGTCAAACTTGTTGCGTCATGTTGCCATCACATGACATTTTTCCCATTCATGGAGCTGGAGTGGGCATGGCCTGTGTGTGAAGTATACCAACCACAGGCCGTCATTTTGACACCCCTGCTCTATATGAAGTGAAATTATGCAATACAATGTATTGTAGATTCCACCACTTCTAAAGGCCATTCAAACACTAAATGGTATACAATTTAGACGTGAAATAGTCTTAGCTTCACAATAATAGGAAAACAAAAAGAATTTAAACAATATCCTAAAGGGTAAATTAGTTTTATATTTCATATCAATCTTATTTATCCTCTAATTCCAATTAATACTTTTCTTATAACTATTTATACAATTAACTTAATTAGGCAATTAAACCTCCTCTCCCTTTGAAAGCATAGTCTAGCAAACATATTCCTTTTGTCCAATGTTTAATGTTCAGGATCATCTGACATTTAATTGTGACAAGTTATTAAATCAATGCAATAAATCAACTGAAATAAACAAATAATATTGCTTTACTTGATTTCTTGATTTATCTTTGATTTATGACCATTCATTCAGCAACTGACTGAGTGGCTTTGGGTGCATGGAGCCTCAAGAATATTAGATTTTATCATCCCATTTTATTCAAACCCATTTCACATCTTAGGAGTTCTCTTGGATTCATGTCTGAGCATCACTAGGACAACTTTAGCAATCCATTTGATGGCTGACTCTACCTCCCATCCCTTTCTCTCTGATTTCCACCCATCCACTTTTTTGGTTTTCATATTGGTGTATTCTGATTGCTTTCTTCTTCGTTGTTTATTTTATTGTTCTATTATTTTACTTCAGTTTTGTTTACATTCTTATAATTTCTTCCTTTTTATTGTTATAAGAGGCCTTGAATAGTCCTGTGGTGAAATAGGTGGCAAATAAATGTAACAACAATCTGGCTGATTGTGCAACAAACCGGAACTATTCAAAATTACAACAGCACTAAACAAAGGGACATACAACTCCCTCCTGAAGTTCCAACTGTCAAAATCCTCCTGCTGTCATATGACAAAATTTGGGGCGCTTGGCAGTGTGCCTTCCCTCATGAACACAGGAGCACTGCAATTTCCCCCCATGGGCTGGGAAGCCTTGACCTGCTAGGCCCACCAGCACATCAGCCTTCCCCCTGCCCCACCACTTCCCAAGACCTAAATATTTTATTTATTTATTTTGTCACAACATCATACAAAAAGATTATATAGTATATACACATATTTTATTTTATTTATTTTATTATTTTATTTATCAAACTTATATACCGCACCATCTCCCGTAGGACTCAGGGCGGTTCACAGGCATATTAAAACAATATAAAACAATGTAATAAATAAACATTTAAAACCCAGATTAAAACTAAATATTATCAAAGCCTGATCACTAAAACAGTAAGAACCAATAAAACCCCCATTAAAATTTGGTTAAAACATTGTTCTTAGGCTAGTCCCGCACGCTGAAATAATAGAGTCTTCAGTTCACGTCTGAAGGTCCGGAGGTCAGGGAGTTGTAATCCTGGAGGAAGCTCATTCCACAGGGCTGGTGCCGCCACAGAGAAGGCCCTCCCCCTGGGGGTCGCCAACCTACATTGTTTGGTCGATGGCACCCTGAGGAGGGCCACTCTGTGGGAGCGCACCGGTCGTTGGGAGGCAATCGGTGGCAGAAGGCAGTCTCGAAGGTATCCCGGTCCTAAGCCATGGAGCGCTTTAAAGATGGTAACCAAAACCTTGAATTGCACCCGGAAGACTACCGGTAGCCAGTGCAGGCCGCGCAGGATAGGTGTTATATGGGAGCAACGCGGTGCTCCCTCTATCACCCGCGCGGCCGCATTCTGGACTAACTGAAGCCTCCGGGTGCTCTTCAAGGGGAGCTCCATGTAGAGAGCATTGCAATAGTCCAGGCGGGGAGTGACGAGGGCGTGAGTGACCGTGCGTAAGGCGTCCTGGTCAAGGAAGGGGCGCAACTGGCGAATCAGGTGGACCTGATAAAAAGCTCCCCTGGCGACGGCTGTCAAATGATCCTCTAAGGACAGCCGGTCGTCCAGGAGAACGCCTAAGTTGCGCACTCCCTCCCTGGGGGTCAGTACTTCCTCCCCCACAGTCAGCGATGGTGTAAGCTGACTGTACCGGGACGCCGGCACCCACAGCCACTCTGTCTTGGAAGGGTTGAGTCGAAGCCTGTTCCTCCCCATCCAGACCCGTACGGCCTCAAGACACCGGCCCATCACCTCAACGGCTTCATTGGGGTGGTTCGGGGTGGAAATGTACAGCTGGGTGTCATCAGCGTACAGATGATAGTCCACCCCGAAACCACGGATAACCTCACCCAGCGGCTTCATATAGATGTTGAACAGGAGAGGCGAGAGGACAGACCCCTGAGGCAACCCACAAGTGAGGCGCCTTGGGGTCGACCTCTGCCCCCCTGCCAACACCGTCTGCGAATGGTCAGAGAGATAGGAGGAGAACCACCGATACACGGTGCCTCCTACTCCCAATCCCCCCAACCGTCACAGCAGGATACCATGGTCGATGGTATCAAAAGCCGCCGAGAGATCTAATAGAACCAGGACAGAGGAACAACCCCTGTCCCGGGCTCTCCAGAGGTCATCCACCAACGCGACCAAAGCCGTCTCGGTGCTGTAATATAAACATATAGAGGAAGAAGAAAAGAAAAACAATAGGACAGGAACGGTAGGCACGTTTGTGCGCTTATGCACGCCCCTTATGGTCCTCTTAGGAATGGGGTGAGGTCGATAGTAGAAAGTTTTTGGTTAAAGCTTTTAGGATTATGGGAAGAGACCACAGAGTCAGGTAAAGTATTCCAAGCACTGATGATTCTGTTGCAGAAGTCATATTTTCTGCAATCTAGATTAAAGCGGTTTACATTAAGTTTAAATCTATTGGTTGCCCTTGTATTATTGCAATTAATTAAATTAAATTAAATTAAATTAAATTAAATTAAATTAAATTTTCTCTGCCCAGCTTCTTGCTCCACTTATCTTTGCTTTCTGTACAAGTGCACTCTGCCAATACAAGGTACAGTGACTGCAGAAAGCTAGCCAACATAATGTTTTCAGAGATAGAGGCTCAGAATATTGCAAGGGCTGGTGTTGGCTAGCTTTCTGCAGTAAATGCGCATTTCATTGGCTGGGCATGCTTGTCAGCAGCTACCTGAAAAGGGAAGGGAAGAGGACCTGCACAACTGGATGTTGAGAAGTCCTGATGTGCTGGTGAGATTGCTAACCAAGGGCTCCTAACCCACAGTAAACCTCCCTGTATCAGAAGGCATAGCCTCCTGGCCTGTGGCACGTTTCCGCATACTGGTGGATCTAGTTGGCTGAGGTCTTCTGGTCTGCAGCAGGTTTCTGCATGTGGCATGGGGGGTACTGGTCTCCCAGAGCCTTTCTCACCTCAGGGCACTCTGTGCAGTTGTTTAACAACTGCAGTAGGGGAAACTAGGACTGCTGTTGTTGAATGAGATGGTCACATGAGCACCCAGTTTAACAATTGGAATGTCTTATGACCCAAATTGTGGGCACAATTGTTCTTGTAAGTCTGTCTGTATCAGTTCATTCTCAATTATCATACAGAGATTGTAAATGTATATACAATTATTCTTACCTCTTTAAACAACCTTCATTTTTAGCACAAAATGTTCTGTTCAGTTTGTCGTATTATTTGGAATTTTGTATAAAATCAATTTAGAGTTTCTTTACTTTAATTCAATAAAAAAGAAATAGGCAAAGTGAAGATTCTACTTTTTTGAACTAGAAATCCCTGAAAAAGAAACTGTAATGATTCCAAAAACTGTTAGGTTTATACCTCACATCACTACATTTATGGATACATTTTGTTATTCGTGGAACTAGCTATAAGTTTTCTTATAGCTAATTTTTCTGTCAATCATCACCTTGGAAAGAATGTAATTCTTAGGACCTTGTGTCTATGTGAACTGAGACATTTATGGCCTTCCGCTATTAATGGCAAATGGCTTTTGAGCGTCTGATACTAAGTATTGCTCATAAGCCATTGTTTGAATGCTCTCACAGCCAAAGAAAATTGTAATATTAAAGTAATTCTCATATCCTGAATTGTCCTACTGGTTACCTTGGAAGCTGCCATTACAGCAGCTGTGGCAGCAACATTTAGCCCCCGTTTCCCAAAATGCACCAGGGCATCATAGCTGCGATCTTTTGCTTGGACTAAGCAATCATCTATTTCCTGTCAAAAAGAAAAAAAATCCACAATCAAACTCAAAAGAGTTCAAATAAATTTGTCTTTTTCTTACTTATCAAAAGGAAGATGTTTCCATGCCTGCCCTGTATTTCCATGCCTGCCCTGTATATAGATCAAAACAGTTTAAACTGGGCATGATTTACATAATTATCCACTTTTCTCATTGATATAACAATTATGAGAGGAGTTGTGATAATTTTATAATAAAAGAAATATGGAAATTTGGGAAACTGTAGTTTCTTCCACTCCACTTTCAGGATGATCTCTAAGTTATAATTTGTTAGGTTTGGGCTTAATATGTTAGATGATCCAAACCACTGTAATTTGGTGATCATACTTTACTGCTTAATATAATATATCTATCTACTTGGAGAAATAAAATTAATAAGTATTCAACTCTCCCTATTCACATGATCTTTTTAATAGAAAAGTAGGGATATAACCTTACAGTATAGATCCTAAGTAGAATGGTAATACGAGTAAAAACACCCTAAAACTATTTTAGGTCCTTAGGGAACATTTGACTCCAATATAGATACTCAGGAGATTGCTTAAAAGTCATTCTGAGGACGAATAATCCATAAATTATATCCCAGAGACAAGCACTGTATAGAAGTGCTGCTAGGTAAATTACTTTCCAAAAGGGTGGTTATATAAATCATGGCAAGTCACCACTTGTTTAATTATTGTCTGATAACTAAATCTAATTAGCTGAATTCACACAATACACTAAGCCAAAACAAAACCAGCAATTTATTTACCATCAACTTGCTAACTTTTGCAACCTCTATTTGCTGGTGACAAATGGGGAAAGACTATCATTGCTCTGTCAATGTGCAGATTGCTGAATTAAAAGGAATGAAGGATAATGAAGTGGTACATGAGCTCTTGGTAGTCTTTTCTATTTTGGTGTCATAGTGTATTGGATTGTAACTCCCATTATTCCCACCTTGATAGGAATTAAAGAAGCTGTAGCCCAATGTAATATAATTGAAAAATACCAGTTTGGAAAAATTTGCATTAAAAATCTATTTCTCATATGAGCTGTTCTTCAAGATTTCTAATGTGACTGCTCCAATCGCCTTTGAAACAATTGTAGTTTTTTTCTATAGAGCCAATAGCTTAAATCATTTATTACACTGACAGTCATCCCAGTGGGGAAATGCATTTTTTTAGTTCTTATCTGTAAAAACAAGTCAATAAGAAAAAAAGAGTAACACCTACTGAATTGAAACCCCTTTTCCTGAAAGGAATGCAAAAAGTGTAAGTAATATTATACAATCAGTAGTGCTATCCTACAACTGATTCAATAGTTGTTACTCAGTTTAATGGTGCCACAGGCTAAGGATATTCTTATTCATAAGCTCACCTTCCTTTATGAGAAATAATGCCACTGACCTTTTCTTTTGAAGATAAAGTTGGGTGTACGAATTTCCTATACAGAAGGCTGGAGCCCTTTGTGTATGGAGACAATAACCAAGCTACAAAGGCTATTTTGAGTTCATAATAAAATGGGAACCTACAGGAAAAAAAATATTTTGGTGTTCTTTTCAAATCAAATTCCTTGAGAATTTACCAAGAAAGTAAATTTATAAAAGTCTGAATGTGTGCATTGATGTTGGCATCTAAAAATATTTCCCCTTGCATTTTGGCTTTTGCTAATGTCTTTAAGCGCATCTTCATGAATAACAAAGTCACTCACAAACCCCTGTCCAATCCCTCCACCAATACAATGAAGAAGACCATAGCAGGTATCTATCCTCCCTTCTATTTGAGAATTCCATGTGAAGTTTCACTGCTCAATCATTCCTAAGTACAGTAGAACGATTTCCTATCAATGGTTGTTTCCATCCTATTTTATCCCTTGACAACTTGCACAAATATTCAGTCCAGACTAATACACTCAGCCTCTTTTACGGTAGCAATATTCAGTTCCACATTTCTTACAGGAAAAAAATTCTAGGAGAGCAAAAGCAAACAACAGAGTATCTCATATATCCTGATGTTCAGTTAAGCAAAGGCAATTGTGCAAGATTACAATGAGCTGAATCCTTGGCCCTCAAATGACACCTGAGTACTGATAACAAATGAGCAAGAAATTATAGGTTTGGTTTATTTAGTAGGCAGCTCGATGATACACCTTTCCCACAGTTCCACCAGTAAATGTACTGTTGTAGTTCTCATAAAGTTTGTTTGTTTGTTTGTTTATAATGTTTATTGGCCATCCATCTTACCATAGGGTAACTCTGTGGCTTAAATATGCAGATTAAAAAATGACATGCAAGATATTCATGCCTGAGAATTTCTTTTGCTATTTTCTCTAAGATTCCTGTCCTTATCTTTCTTCCTATAACCCCATTCTCGTCTTCATATTCTTCCTGTATTTTCTTTTATGCATCTATTTAGGACTTTCCCTGGCTCAATTTTAATATAGGAAATTAGCAGCCATTTTTAAATTCCTGGGAATTTAGAAACATTCTCTGTGCTCTAGTTATGTTTTAGTGTATCTGCATTCAAAGATATACGTCTATGTTGTGTTTATCAGCAGGAAAATTCAAGATTCAGCCATTTTGCAAACCCAGACATGCTTAATTTGAACAATGAGCCTACATCTACCATTTTCTTCCTTTGGGTCCTTCTCAGCCTCTCTCATCTACCTGCCCTTTTAAATTATGGAAGGATTTTTACTATCTCATATGCTTTTTACTATTGCATATGCTTTCATCCTTGAGAAGATATTTCTTCTTTCTTTGCTTTCCTATTGTAACACAAGTATCATTGTTGTCCAACCCCAAAAGATTTAATCTTTTCATAAAATCTTCATAACTTACATCCTCCCAAGACTTGTAATTTTTCCCAATAAATGAACTTTGGTTCACAAACTGTGGCAGTAGTTCTGTATAAACCACAAGTTTCTCAAGGATGCTAATGATTGTTACATTTACAATATTCCCCTTCAAAATGGGATTTTAAAGAGCAGCAATCAAAAAGACTAACATTCACACTTGGCATTCCTGAAAGAAAATGCCAAGCTTCTAGGACACGTATTCCACCCACCTAATATCATTGAGTGCCTAATACTAGGGTATGCCTGTTTGTTTCCATGCTCTGTTCTACTTTTCTTCTGAATAAGAATATATTTCAAAGGATACCAACCAGCATAGAAAAATGTCTGTGAATGTCTCTGCTGTTGTGAAGAGTGCAAATATGATCCAGTACATCATCCATTTCACCTGAAAAGAAAGTATAATTAAAAATTTACCTCAGATTTCCAAATTATACAGGTGCTATTTTCTTCCTTCCTAGTACTAAGGCCAGACTTACTGATAGACACAGTGAGATAGTACTACTTCAAATAATAGATTCGTACTCAATAGTAAAAGCAGAACCAAATTTATTTATTTATTAATTTTTCAACCGATGTTTGTGTGGAAGATAAAAATGACTTGGAAATTTTCTATTCAGGAAACAAATGGCTTATTTAAGGATCATGCAGCAGAAGTAATTCTGATACGGCATAAAAACAGTTATAAAAGTTATTCTGAATCTACTTTCTAACAGTTCTCACTATTTAAAATTACATTTTCCATTACAAGCTATCTTCTTATTTCATAAAAAACTACAAGTGTTATCAAGTTTGGTAAATCCCAAGTTACTTTAGGCTATTTCTCTGGCTTCATGATGAAAACAAATCTGGGATATTATTACAAAATAGTAATCACTACAATTATGGATGGAGATCTGTACAATTTCAAATAAAATGGGGCCCCATGCTTTGCTCCAGGTATAGTTGTATCTGCTATATGTGCTTCAGTGGCCCAACATTGTGTCCTTAAATTAATCAGTAATACATACTTTTAATTAGCCAGAATGCTTACTTTAGAAATAGGAAATATCAACCAAATACCAATCTTGTTTCTCCTGGCGTTGCGGCTAAAGTGGAAGATAAGGTTAAATCGTCTGCACCAAGCTAAAAAATGAAATTACCAATTAAAATGGAGGGGGGAACATAGTAATGATTTGGCAAACTGTAAGTACACAGAAAAAAAAATCACATCTGAAGTATGTAAGTTTGTTCTTCCTTCTAAAGAGCAGAGTAACAATTGCTAAAAGGGATGCAAGGTACTCCCAAAAATGCTACTTACATATTCTTTAATATCCTTTGATTTTACAGCTTTGTAAGAGTAATAGGCAGGATAAAGAGTGCCAAATATTAGCCTGAAAGAAAAAAAAAAAAGTCACAGAAAATACTATGGAGCCAGAGTATGATGATTACATTTGATTCTATAAAATTGGTAGCATTTATGATTAAAAAAACCTTGTTCTCTTGATTTTAATAGGATCTAATTCAAATAACTTTGAGTGATTTCTTCATTATTTGTTTATTTATTTTTTTAATGAAATTTCTTAGTTGCTCACCCATGAAAATTATAAATTTAAATAACACTTTTATTTAACATTTAAATAACCTTTAAAATCTGCCTTCCCAGTTAAAATAAAGATTTACAACAAGATCATGTCTCCCATCTGCCTGAAACCAACAGGGAATTTATTTCTTTTTTTTTTCATTTTTTAAATTTTATTTTTATAATTTAAATTTTATTTTTTAACATTTACCAAAAATTTACAAAAAAATGCAAAATAGAAAAACAGAAAAAGAAATATACGAAAAACAATAAAAATACAATAAAAATTGTTATCAATTTAGCGATAACAACAAAAGAAAAACAGATATGGTTGGACTCTTAGAATGACTTCTCACAACTGAAAAGATAAATTAAGAGCTTCAATACTCAATGAATTGAAATCTGATGTTGTACCCAACATAGGAATGAGTTACTTATGGATAAAGATCATATATTGATGGCTACAATAAAATATTGTAGAAAATTTTGGTGGTCTTCTAATCAATCCCCTGCTTAAGTAGGAAACCCTACACTATTTCGGACAAGCGGCTATCCAGTCTCTTCTTAAAAACCTCCAGTGTTGGAGTACCCACAAAGGCAAGTTGTTTCAATTGATTAATTGTTATGTCAGGAAATTTCTCCTTAGTTCTAGGTTGTTTCTCTCCTTGATTAGTTTCCATCCATTCCTTCTTGCCCTGACTTCTAATGCTTTGGAGAATAGAAAAACTCCCTCCCCTCTTCTTTGTGGTAGCCCTCAAATATTGGAACACTACTATCATGTCACCACCGTCCTTCTTTTCATTAAAATACCCAGTTCCTGCAACTATACTTGATATGTTTTAGCATTCAGTTCCCTAGCAATAATCCTTTACCTACAAACCTTTATATGTATGTAATACAATGGTGGGATTCAATCAGTTCATGCCACTTTGGATGAACTGCTTGTTAAATTGCCCCGCCCCTCACTCCTTATCTCACCCTGCCCACCTTGACCAATGCCTACAATCAAGCCTGTGGCATAGCTGCTGCTGCTACTCTCTGGTTCCTTCACTTGCCTTGACCGTGGCCCCCACAGCCCAGCTGATCTCTGCCTGGTGAGTCTTCCCCCCTTAGTTGCCTCCCACAAAGTGGTGGCTATGAGATCCAGCTGGTTCGGACCTTGTTAACTTTTTGCCTAGTTTGGCGATCCAGTGGATAGCACCACTGGCTGGCCCTGCCCTCACCCCACCTGGCCCCTCCCAGCCACTTCTTATCTTGCCTTGGCTGCTTGCCTAGAGTGATGCCTGCGGCCCAGCTGCTTTCTGGTTCCTTGCCCAGGCCCAGCCTTAGATCTGCAGTGCCACCTTGGCCCTGCCTCACCCCACCTGGCCCCTCCCAGCCACTTCTTATCTTGCCTTGGCTGCTTGCCTAGAGTGATGCCTGCGGCCCAGCTGCTTTCTGGTTCCTTGCCCAGGCTGCCTTCTTGGAGCCTGCTATGCACATGCCCAGGGGTCAGGGCCGAAGTGGCAGCATGGATCTAAGGCTGGCTGCGGGTGGCACTGGCGCCTCCTGTCCCTGCTTCCTGGCCTTTCCCTGGGATCACCCCACCCCCCACGTGGGAAAACCACATTCCTACCTGTGCATGGAGGAAGAAAGAGGTGGAAAGGAGAGGGCATGGGACCCAGGGCAGGGGCTTCTGCCTGCCAGCCACCATGGGTGGTAGGAGATCACAGGTGCTCTGGGGGCACGTGGTGGCGAAGGGAGCTGGCATGCAACTTCTGGCATTGGGGGGTGGTGGTGGAAGCACAGCTTTCCTTTTGGCATCAGGCATGGAGGCAACGGAGGGGAGAGTGGACAAAAAGGAAAGTTCTGTAGTTTTTTTTTTTAATTGGGCAGAGGCTTCCCAGTTTGATCCTCTTCCCTGTTGTTGCCTCTGTGCCTGTCGTGTCCCACTCCTCCGCTGACGACCGGGTCAGGGAAATCCGAATCAGGCGTGCCTCTGCAGCTCTGCCAAAGTCCTAGCAAAGTTCTCAAGGCAGGCAGGAGACCAGAAAGTGATTTCAGCAAGATAAAGTAGACTTTGCCTGACTCAGAGAATGCCAGAAAGCAGATCCTTTATATAGGCCATGGGGTGTGGCTCCATGACTCAGCACTTATCCCGGCCTGCCCCTCCCTTCCTTCTGTTGATGCCGCTTATCAATTCTCCTGAAGCGAGGGTCACTCCAGTCTGCTGCTGTTGGTAATTGACCTTCCTCAGGCTCACATGCTGTGGGGGAGGGGGAGGGGTCTAGTTGCTCCGTTTGCCTGGGCATGGAGCCAGGGCTGGGGGCTGGAGGCACTTCTTCTTCCTCAGCCTGTCTGGGCATGGAGCCAGGGCTGGGGCTGGGAGGCATGCTAGGACATTCCTCAGCGTTTGGAAGCAGATAAGAAGGCTCCGGCTGCGGGGAAAGCGGACGAGTCACAACAGTGCCTGACGGACCTCTGTGTAACTCTCAGCTCACCTCTCCAACCTGTGCACTTGTGTATGTGTGCATGTGCGTGCACACGGGCATGCACCTAAGGTCTCCCCCCTTGCAGCCTGCCATTGTGACAACGGGGAGGCAAACATCAGGAGAGGCTGGGGGAGGGGAGCTTTGAAAAAAAAGAGCTTTCCTTAGTTCGCACTTTGCAGCCTAGCATCACAGACATGTGTGTGTGTGTGTGTGTGTGTGTGTGTGTGTCATGCGGCTTCTGGCTTTGTGGGGGGAGGGGGCGGAAGCTGAGTCACATGGCCACCAAGCCACGCCCACCAAGCCACACCCACAGAACCAGTTGTTAAAAAATTTGAATCCCACCACTGATACATATGTGAGAAGAGTATATTATTTTTTGTTGTTTTTCTTTAAAAACTGTTTATTGATAGTTTTATTTTACAATTCCTTGGTTGGGATATTATTTGCTTCTTGATTATTGGTCTGATGTTAATCCTGGTGTTGATCTATGCTCATCAGTTTTGATTGCTGGTGGAGAGGTGTTTTGGACTTTTGTTCCTTTTTTGGCTTGTTGATTATCTCTTTTGAACAGTATGTAGACGTAGTTTATCTCTATATATCTATTGATGGGCAATTTATCAGAATGCCAAGCTTCCAGGAATTCTCTAGTGTTTTTGGACTTGCCTTGGTCAAGAATGGTCACACTTTCCCAGTTGAAACGATGGTTAAGTTTGTCCATATGTTGTGGAATTAAAGAGTCTATATCCTCTGACTGCTACTTGGTGTTCATTGATATGTTCTGCTCTCTTCTGCCAGTTTGTCCTACATAGTGGCTTTTCATTCTTTAAGTATGAGGACTCGGACTTTAAGAAACTACACCTCATGTCAGAGAAAAATGTTCATTGTCAGATCAATGAGACATTTCTTCATCATAACCATAGTGGGAAAAGAAATTAAGCTTTTATCCAAAAAATTTCTTTCCTCTATTCTCTTTCCCCTAGAGGCACACATTCAGAATTATTTAAGGCAAATTAATTATTTGTGTAGCCTCCTCCATTTGCAGCTTTCCTTTTCCATCTTTCATTTTTTAAGTTACTACAAAGATTTACAGCTATTCTCCCCCTTATCTTTCTCTGAGTTGCTTTAATGGAGTCGGGGAGATGGGAAGAGATTTCTGAAAATGTTAAATCAGAGTGCTGGGCAATAGGACTATAGATTCCAGCAGCTCAGAGAATGGGAGAGGCAGCCTCATGAAAGGAGATTGGAGGGGGGGTGTTTAAGTGACTGAAAGGAGATAAAAGGGACAATTCTGCTATAGGGAATGAGGCTTCAGAAAGAGAGATAGATTGCCATCCCAAGGAAGAGGGATCTCTGTATTTTGGGCTGATGACTCTCCTAGCTGCTATGAAAGTGTGACCATCTTATCCCAAGACAGGGTTCCAAAGTGGCTGTATCCTTGGTGCGGCAGAGCTTCTGGATCATTAGTTCCTGGCTAGAAAAGTAGTCCTCTCACTGAGTCTGCAGAGGATTGGTGAGGGGTCATTTGAACAAATGACAGTTTTTGATACCTATGTGCATGATTTACATGAAAGCTCCAATGGAAGCATGGACCTTTTATGTTGACCATTGTTGAACTGAGCCATGTGGGAGGTATTGGAACAATGTTTCTAGTTGAGCAATGTTGTTCACAATAAGGCTTAATGTTTTATGCTATTGTGGTATTTAATCTGATTTTATCTTTTTGTTGTTATTAGTTGAGAAGTTGTGTCCGATCCATTGTGATCCCATGGACAACATTCCTCCAGGTCTTCCTGTCCTCTACCATCCTCTGGAGTCCATTTAAGTTCACGCCTACTGCTTCAATAACTCCATCCAGCCACATCATTCTCTGTCATCCCTTCTTCTTTTGCTCTCAATCTTTCCCAGCATTAGGCACTTCTCCAGTGAGTCCTTCTCATTAGGTGGCCAAAGTATTTCAGTTTCATCTTCAGGATCTGGCCTTCTAAAGAGCAATCAGGGTTGATCTTCTCTAGGACTGACTGGTTTGATCGCCTTGCAGTCCAAGGGACTCGCAGGAGTCTTCTGCAGCACCAGAGTTCAAAGGCCCCAATTCTTCAGTGCTCAGCTTTTCTTATGGTCCAACTTTCACAGCCATACATTGCAACTGGGAAAACCATAGCCTTGACTATACGCACTTAAGGGCCACCATTTTAATGTTTTTCTTATGTTGTTGTTTGTAGTTGTGGTTTAATTTTATTTTATTTTAAGGACTATTTTACTGTGCACACTATATTACAGTCTAAATGTTTACTGCATTGATGCTTATTGCCATTATCTGTAGTTGTTGCTGGATTTTATTTTAAGAACCACCATTTATATCTGTGATGGCTAACCTTCGCATGCCAGGAAGGGGAGCGGGGTCACGCGCATGCGTGCCCACACCCATAATTCTATGCGCCCCAACCCTGCGCATACGCATGCGACTCTTCCTCCCCCAACATGCAATGGCCCAGTAGGCCCGTTTTTCTCTCTTACCTGTCTCCAGAGCCTGAGTCTGGGAGGGTGGAAAATGGCCTTCCCCATTTCCCTGGAGGCCCTCCAGACGCCAGAAACGGCCCGTTTACCAACTTCTGGTTGGACAGCAAGTGACCTTTTTTGCTGTTCCCAGCCTCCAGAGAGGCTCTGGGGGCTGGAGACAGCAAAAAACATCACTTCCTGTCCAACCAGAAGTTGGTAAACAGGCAATTTCTGGCCTCCGGAGGGCCTGGGGAGGGGTGGGAAAGGCAGTTTTCTACCACCCCCCGGACTCCTAGAGCGGCTCTGGAGCCAGGTAAGAGAGAAAAACGGGCCTTCCCCACCACCACCCAGGCCCTCTGGAGGCAAGAAACAGCCTGTTTCCCTATTTCTGGTGGGCCCAGAAGGCCCGAAAATCAGCTGGCCAGCATGCGCATATGCACCAGAACTGAGCTTGCGTGCCCACTAATATGGCTATGCATGCCACCTGTGGCACGCGTGCCATAGGTTCGCCATTTCAGGTCTATATGTTATTGTTTATATGTTTATTGCACTGGTGCGTGTTTTTACCTGTAATTGCTGTTTAATTTGATTTTGTCTTAACAGACATTATTTCAATTAAAGTCTTTGACTGCCTCTGAGATGTGTTGGAGTACCTAGGCCAGGGAGGCCGGTCATCTGGAGAAAGAGATAGAAGGGCTCAATTGCTAATAGCCCTTTCAGGGAAGCATTAAATTTGTTGCCATATTTTCAAACTACCCCTATTTTACAATTAATGAGGTACAAGTATGGAAAACAGATGGCAGTATATTATGCTAAGTATTGAGAAGACAGATGTTAATAAATATATAAAACAAAGGATATTTTTTCTTAAAATGATGCAGAAGATTTATGGTATGGTAGTAAACTATTAAATTCCAACTAAACTGAAAAATCAATTTAAAACATTTGTTTAAAATAAAAGACTTTTTATGTCAATCAGAATAGAGCTGGAAGGGACCTTGGAGGTCTTCTAGTCCAATCCCCTACTCAAGCAGTAGACCCTATACCAGTGATGGCTAAACTTTTTCTCCTTGTGTGCCAAAAGCACGTGTGTATGTGACCACACCCATAATACAATGTGTACAACATGACCCCCCACTGCATACGCATGCACCACCCCTGCGAGTGCTTACCCCACCCCACCCCACGCATGCGCATGCAAGCCCCCTGCCACCCCGTTTTGGGCCTAGCAGGCCTCCATGAAGCCTTCTGGGACCAAAAAAGGGGTGCAGGGGGCACGGGAGGGGGCGCATCACACACACCCATGCTCCTCTCCCCATGCATGCCTACGTTGTTATAGGTGTTATTTATGCCTTGTATGCTACTTTATTCCTCTCTAGCATTCATCTCCATTGTTCAGTGATGCATTTCCTGCTTCTCTAGGATGTACTTCTATCTGCTCCTGTGAGGCACTTCCTGTTTCTGTTGGATGTATATAATTATATTCTCGATGGCTTGTATAGTGTTTTAACTGCATTTTGATTAAACAATAGTGCTGCAGAGACCCGAAAATCAGGTGGCCAGCAGGAAGTGCATGCAGAGCTCAGCTGGGGCTTACGTATGCCACTTGTGACACGCGTGCCATAGGTTTGCCATCACGGCCCTATATCATTCCAGGCAAATAATTGTCCAGTCTCTTTTTAAAAACCTCTAGTGATGAAGCACCTACAACTTCTGAAGACAAACTGTTCCACTGGTTAATTGTTCTCACTGCTAGGAAGTCTCTCCTTAATTCCAGGTTTCTTCTCTCCTTGATTAGTTTCCATCCATTGTTTCTTGTCCTGCCCTCTGGTGCTTTGGAAAATAAGTTGATGCCCTCTTCTTTGTGGCAGCCCCTCAGAAATTGGAATACTGCTATCATGTCACTCTTTCTTTTCTCTAGACAAGCTATTCCCAATTCCTGCAATCGTTCTTCATGTGTTTTTGTCTCCAGGCCTTTAATTATCTTAGTTGCTTTTTCCAAAGCTTTAACATCTTTTTTGTAATGTGGTAATCAAAACTGGATGCAGTATTCTAGGTGTGGTCTTAGTAAGGATTTATAAAGCAGTACTAATACTTCATGTGATTTTGATTCTGTACCTCTGTTTATACAACCAAGGATTGTATTAGCTTTTTTGGCTAAAAGGTAAAAAAAGGCTCTGACGATCACAGCTGAGCCACGTGATCCTCAGAGCCTTTTTTTTTACTTTTAAAAGCATTTTTTTTATGTCAGAGCCTTTTTTAAGTTAAAAAAAGGCTCTGACGATCACAGCTGAGCCACATGATCATCAGAGCCATTTTTTTTACTTTTAAAAGCATTTTTTACAACAGGTTGTTAAAAATGCTTTTAAAAGTTAAAAAAAAAGATAGCGTGCCACAGCTGATAACCCCCCTGAGTGCCTTTCTACTTACCCCATGCCTCCTTTTGGCGTGCACACACTTTGCAATTAGTGTGTTGTGCTCAGTCTGCATATGCGCGCACAGCGCACATTCGGAGTGAGCAAACTGGTAGTAAACCAGTTCAGATTTCCCCACTGTTGCCTTCCCACTCTAGTGGGTCAGGTAGATGTGACTGGGAAGAGACAATCCCTCAGATAACCTGGTCCCATGAAGAGCTTTAAAGTTGACAGCTAGAACCTTGAATTGCACCCGGAAGCAAATTGGCAATGAATGCAGTTCCTGCAGGAGAGATGAAACATGTGCATACAGAAGTCTGCACAAAACTGTTGCATTTTCCACCAAATGAATCTTCCAGATGCTCTTGAGGGGCAGCCCCATGTAGAGCACATTGCAATAGTCACCATGAAAAGGGATTGTTGGTCCAGAAAGGACATAACTGGCACACAACCCATTGTTGCACAAAGGCCCTCCTGGTCACCACTGCCACTGCTCTTTAAGGAGGAGTTGTGAGTCCAGGAGAACCCCTAGATTACCCACAGGGTCTGTTTGGGGCAGTGCCACCCCATCCAAAGGTGGCAATTCCCCATGGGCCAAAAAACCCCAAACCCAGAGTCACTTGGTCTTTCCAGGATTCAGTTTCAACCTGTTGCTCCCAATTCAATCCTTAATAGCCTCCAGGCACTGTGAGAGGGAGGTCATGGTATCACTTAACTCACCACAGATTGAAATATACAGTTTAGTATCATCAGTATATTGGCCATAAATGGTTACATATGGCAATACCTTGAATTGTTTCACACTGGAGAAGCAGGAATAATATTTTCAATGTGTGTGCCTGACTACCAGGGCCTTGTGTATGTAGATGATTATTGCCTGGGAGAAATGCCCCAAGTTTATTTTGTACCATCAAAAAATATAAAACCAGACAAACTGCTATAGCATCTCACAGAAGGAAATGCTGTTTTAAAGATGTACAGATAAAATGAATCTGGCCTAAATGTAGTTGAGATGTAGAACAGTTTTTTTTTATTTCTGTCATTTGTGATCATTACAGCAAATGAGAACCTCAGACCAGGGGTTAAATCCAGCAGGTTCTGACAGGTTCTGGAGAACCGGTAGCAGAAATTTTGAGTAGTTCAGAGAATCCACAAAAACCATCTCTCGCTGGTCCCAGAGTGGGGTGGGAATGGAGATTTTGCAATATCCTTCCCCTGCAATGCCTACCAAGCAATGCCCACCATACCCACTAAGCCACGCCCACAGAATCAGTAGAAAAAAAATTGAATTTCACCACTGCCTCAGACATACTTTGGTGCATAATAGTATCAAGTATCATTGGAGAGAATGAGCATTTTTATGAATATAAATATTAATTCAAACTGCATGTTATAATACAAGTAATCAAGACATAAAAGCTTCAGAGGATTTTAAGATTTTTTGAGGTTATTTTCTCAGCTTTGCTTGGAACTATCCTGAGAATAAAATTCTAGTGACCAATTTTAGCCAGCAATCTTTCTCAGAATATTATAAATGAAAATTATTTAACTACTAATGCTGACCCCTTGGGGGGACTGGAAAAAAGAAAATCAAGTAAGTAGTTTAGCTTTATTTTTCCAATCTAAAGCATTATCACCTATCACTATCAGCCATAGTAAGTGCTTGAAGATCCTCCAGGTCTTCCAGTCAAAGACATGCAAAGATAACCTGAATGAAAAATTCTGTCCTATTTGAGGGAAAAGAGCAGATCATACACAGAAACAGAATACATGGCCAGTCCAAACAGGAAACAGGGACCAGAAAACAAAAGTAATCACAGAAAAATAATTCAGGACCATGGACAGATCACAATAAGACAAATGGAATGAAACCTATGCCTACTTGATCTAACTACACAATATATTCTCTGTAAAAAAAAAATATTCAGGTTTTTCTTTCTTATTGAGGAATGGAACATCTTAAGCATATACAGTAATCTAATGGCTTGTAGTTTATATGCACATAAATATAACTTCTTTCATTCCTCTGAAACACGCACACAGAATTTCAGCAGTATCCAACATTATTTTTCACATAAGCTTAATAAAAAGAAAGCAAGGCTATTATAATGCTGACAAAAGAGGGAGAGATGGCTTACAGTAGATAGTTGGAAACTCCAAACACTGTGCCATAAGAGGTCCATGTTTTTAATTTAGGTCTACACAGTTATAGTAATTAAAATATAAATTGATTTATTCATTTGAAATTTAACCTCATGTAATGATTATCCGAAACCATCTGAGTTTAAGTCCTGTGATTACTGCAAGTTAGAGTTAAAGTTAATTATTTTGTGCTTCTGTGAGTATTTGTACATTTGAAAAGTGCAGAATCATAGCACTAATGATATTATTAAGAATCTCTTACCGGGGAAAAAAGTTAAGGACATTACAGCAGAATCATTATGAAGAACCATGATTAGACATTCTTTTATTAAACAATTAGAAATACTGCTAGAGTTTTACCATTTCAATTTATGTTATACCACGATATTTCCCATTATTATTATTACCATATTAATGTGCATTTTCTCTTTCCTCGTATTATTTGCATTATTATAAATACAGCTTGCATTCTGGAGGCATAGTGTAACAAAACAACAATAGCTTATCAAATCCTTATCCAACCCAATCATTTTTATGGTTCTAAATGGGAATTAAAAACAGTCTTTTCCCTGCACATACATAATGTTCCTTGCTGCTACTAAATCAAAGCCATTTTCCTCCTCACTTTAGTGACTAGTTTGTCATCTGCAACTAGTCTGTTATATATACTGTAGTAGTATCATTTTGCTATTGGCTGCATTGTAAAAATGATTCAGTCTTAACCTGTTTATAGTTAAGTTTATAGTTTTCAAGGCAGTATCAACTAAAAATCACCTGAAAATAGATAAGAACAGTGGAAAAAGCATATGAGAAGCAAGATGCCATTTCAATGCAAATTAACTGATATCTCAAAGCAAATTCTGTGCACGATATTCTTTTTTAATGTATATATTTATTGTTATATCAACAGGAATAAAATACAAAACAGAAAAACAAAACAGAAAAAGTAAGAACAACAACAAAAAGAAAAAAGTGTACATAAAAGGAAAAAAAGGAAAAAAAATGATCCAAACATCCAATATTAAATATATATTAAAAAGTCCACCTCGCCTGGATGCTCAAAGAAAAGTCTGATAAATTCTCCTGTAAGGGTCTGTAAATAGTTATAATCTTTCTCATCCTTATTTTACCAGAAAAATATATAAACAAATATTGTCCCAACATCTAATATTAAAAAAATAAAAATAACAGTCAACAGGTTAGCCCAAATATTACCCTAGTCTTCAAAGCCCTTTGTTCTCTATTATTGTATTTAACACATAGAAAGTCCAGAAATGGCTTCCAGTCTCTTATAAAGCTGTCTAGTCCATTATCTCTAATCAAGCCATTAACTTCACCATCTCTGCTAATTCAGTTTTAAAATTCATTCTTCCATAGTCGACATTTCCTTTCCTTTGCAGTGCTTAACAAGTACAATACTCGCAAAAAATAGTGTCCCAAATTGTTTTTCGATCGATTATCCATAATACCTAAAAGAAAAGCTTCAGGTTTTATTAATATTTGCATTTTAAGTATTTTCCACATCATCATTATAATGTTTATCCAGAACATTTTCATCACTTGCAAAACTACAACATATGATAAAATGTACCTGGATTTTGATTTCAAACACTTGTTACAAGTCCCTCTATACATTTTTACTAATCTATTGATATTTGGGTCAAATACCAATGATACATCATTTTATTAAAAAATTCTTTCAAACTATAATTCAAAGTAAATTTTAGTCAATTAGTCCATACATTCTCCCATTTATTTAGCGTTCTACACACACACACAAAAGCCCATTTTACCCTGGAGTCTTTTACATATGCATCTTCCAGGTTCATGTTGAATAATATTTTATATACTTTAGCAATCAAGTAGTCATCTCCAGTACATAAACTGATATCCAATTCAGTTTTAACTTCTATGAAAACAAAACTTTTTTATCAAGTCTAAGTCTTTCAGCAATGCTATAATAATTAAATCAGTTCCAAACAAAACCTTCACTTAATAATTGTTCCCTTTTCTTTTTTGTAAGTCCTTCTTTTTCAAATGTCATAAGTCCTGATATATCATCTATTTACCTTCCAATAGGATCTCTGACTGTCCTATGTAGTGCTTCATGAGGTGATAAACAAAGTGGCACTTTTTCAGCCAGTCTTATATTTCCACCATACATGCCCAATTGATTGCCTAACAATGATTCTTAAATCTAGGGTTAGTTTTTACTTTATCCTACCACAAATGCGCATCCCACCCAAATCTCAAATCAGAACCTATGCACAACATACTGTATGTTTGGGTAATGCTACAAATTGTTCAAGAAATTGCCTTTCCATTAGCACCACAAAGTGCTGTGATCTGAACATGTTATAAGCAACATTCCTGACAGTACAAACCAAAAGAGTTCAAACAAAAGTCTGTTTCTAATTTAAGCAAACTTGACCCAATTAAGTCAAGGTCAAGAAGATACCAGTTATCAGACCTTGTAGAAAATGGAGAACAGGTGAAAGGATTGGCCATTGGGAGGTGATAGATGGTGATGAGACCTTAGATAACCCTGCCTTCTCAGTACATTTGAGAACTAGGGACTCATCTTAACATTTATCCAGTTTCTTCTTTCTATAATGACCACAGAATTGAATTACACTTACTAAAATTCAACCTAATTAAAATTGAGCTGATTAAGATTTTTTTTGACATTTATGACCAAAGTCCTCAGCACTACAAAAATAACCAATATGTTTAAAGACTGTACAAAGATAAGTTAAATATTTGAGAAACCTGTCAAAACAAAATAACAATACATGCAGACTTTCCTTTTTGATTTTTAAAATGCAGAATGTCTGTGAGAATTGAATAAATGGTATAGATTAGAATTATATTCATCCATGTATCCTAATGAGAAATTTGGAATAATTATTACTAACATGACATAGTTCTGCTGGACTCATATTCATCCTGATAAAAGCTAGGATTAGTAGCAGTTAGCATGGAATTTTGAGATGAAATCAAATTAAGTTCAGACATTTTAACATACACATTCTATTTCTTAAACTCTTGCTGCAGTAAAAGTCAGATATATTATTTAATCACTTCAAAAGAGAAAAATATAAATTTAAAAAGTAAGATTATACTATTTTTCTCCTATTTAAGTGGCAAGCAGTAGTTTGGTGAAAATAAAAGCTAATATATAAAAGAATCTGGAAAAGTGGACAAATGAGTGCAATGTCTTGGAAGAACCCTAATATTCTTCCAGATTCTGGTTCTTGATTGGCAGGAGAACTACACTGCTGATCCAGCCCTCAAAGAAATCCAGTTTGACACCCCTGATCTAATCTGTGTCCTTCTCAGAACACTGATATCATCACTGACATAATTTATTTTATTTATTTATTTATTTATCACATTTATATACCACCCTATCTCCCTAGGGACTCAGGGCGGTTCATAATAGTCACCCCCAAAAACAATGCATTGTTTTGGAGCCGCATTTTGAATGAAAATGGTGAGGTTATCAATGTTTGGCTGGCCTAAGCAAATGAATTTATCATAACTTATTTGGGGGAATTCTATTTAATATAGTAGGGGGACAGATGCTCTTATTCTCCCTTGGTAGAGCTTCTTTCTTGACTTCTTAATAAAAGAAAAATTTCTTATAAAGCAGATTGAGGAAGACTCTGGAACAATAAATGCCTCTGGAGAGTTTTCAAGCCAGGATTAAGATAATACTTCACTTAAGAATCAGTATTGTGCTAAATGCAAAGCGGATAAAATGCTATAATGAATGATCTTGTGAAGCAACCTGGTTTAAACACTGTCTAGCTATAAATTGGAGGGTTATTATTTAATTTAATAGCTGGATTAGTGAAAGGTTGGACAATGAGTAAGAACATAGGTATAGCTAATTGGCTGAAGACAGCTGACCACTGCATGACGCAATCTAAGCTGTGATTGGTTGCTGTGAGTGGAAAGGGGGAGTTTCCTTGTTTCCCGCCTTTATCCCCGTGTGATTTACCTCATGATGTTCTTGCTGTGTTGATATATCTGATGAGGCTCCTGTTTGCCTGGCTATTTAGTTTGCTATATATATAGTTGTAAAAATACACTTATTTACATAAAACTACAAGTACGTGTCAGCATCTATGGCTCCATTTGGACACCGGTGATAAGTTATGGGCTCAAAAGCACCCTGAAGCACCATTAGTAAGTTTCTCTGAGGTAAAAGTTTCTTCATGAGCCTGAGGAAGGTTGAGACTACCGGCCTGTAAAGACAGCACAATATTGTTTGTTACAGGAATGGGAGAAGGATTTCCTGTAGCTCCTCTTAATAAGTCGAATTATCTCTCATGGAGCTTAAGAATGGGGATGTTTCTGCAGAGGAAAGATTTGTGGAAGTTGTAAGCAATCCTCCAGCAGATCTCAATGAAGAACAGAAAAGACAAAATGAAAATGCAGTAGCCAGCAAAATTTTGTGCTTGGAAGATAGATTGGGCTTACATCTGACAACTATTTGGATTGTGCTAGTTGCAAAGAGGCCAAATCAAAAGTATACCCTGTCAGCAAAAGAAGTGAAAGAAAATCTGAAATAATTTTTCAGTTACCTGCATACTTCTATCATCATCAATGGGAAGAGCCAAATTTGCTTTGATAATTGTTGATGATTACGCAAGATATGGTTTTTGTTACTTATTAAAAAACGTAACAAGTGTTTAAACAATTTAAGTACTGGATAATGTTTGTAGAGAGGAGGAATAATCAAAGCGTATATCAGCTACAAATCGACAAAGGAATAGAGTTCATGTCCAATGTGCTTCAGTAGTTTTTTCAGTATGAAAAAGAAAGACATAAACTATAGAAAAGCAAATCCCTACACTCCAGTAGAGAATTGAGTTGTTGAACGCAGGAATGGAGTATTTCAAAATATGAAAGATGCATTACTAGTAGACTAGCAGGAATGAGTAAACTGTATTGAAATGAGGAAATTTTAACTGCCAATTAATTGGTCAATAGCAGTGGTGAAATCTAAATTTATTTCCTACTGGTTCTGTGGGCGTGGCTTGGTGGGTGTGGTTTGGTTTGGTGGGGGGTCATGTGATTGGGTGGGTGTGGCTATGTGACTGGGGGAATCAAAAGACAGAACCTCACTAACAATGTCCTGCTGGAGCAGGTTTGGACTAGATGACCTCCTGGTCCCTTCCAGCCCTGGATTATCCTCGGAAGCTGCGTCTAGTGCCACGTTTACAGTCCTTCCTTCCTCTCCTTTTTCGTCCCTCCCTCCCTCCCTCCTTTCTTTCTTTCTTTCTTTTTCTTCCTTTCTTTCTTCCTTCCTTCCTTTCTTTCCTTCCTTCCTCCCTCCCTCCCTCTCTCTCTCTCAAACAAACCTCCCACCCCCTCATTTTTTGCTTACACCCTCCATTTTTTGCCTAGCAGGCTTCAGCATTTTTACCTTTTATAAATGTTTTTAAAAGTAAAAAAAAAGCCTCTGACGATCAGGCATCTCAACAGAGCCTTGTTTTAACCCTTTAAAAGCATTTTTACAACCTCTTTGGCTGAAGAGGTTGTTAAAAATGCTTTTAAAAGTAAAAAAAAAGCCTCTGACGATCAGGCATCTCAACAGAGCCTTGTTTTAACCCTTTAAAAGCATTTTTACAACCTCTTTGGCTGAAGAGGTTGTTAAAAATGCTTTTAAAAGTAAAAAAGAAGCCTCTGACGATCACGTGGCTCAGCTGGGCATGGGGAGGGCAGGGATTTTTGCTATCGGTTCTCTGAACCACCTGCCACCATTGCTACCGGATCAGCTGATCCAGTCCAAACTGGGAGCATTTAATCCCTGGTCAATATACTATACAATTCAGCAATTACTCAAACTCCATATTGCATGTTGTATAAAAAACAACAATCTTTGACATATTTAGGTATCTTTGGTAGCAGTGCAGCCTGTGCAGAGCATCAGGATCACCTGTCTTCCCCTCATGCCTCTACCTCTGTTTGCTCTGTTTGCCTCCCACAGCCACTTGTCTGCTCTGGATCACCAACACTCAGCTTTTCCATGGCCCGCATGGCATGTCTGGATTGCCTGCCTCCACCCTCGCCTGATCTCTGCCTGATGCTTGGACAGGTAATGAACTCACCTATGCTATAAAGGCTGCGGCTGCTGTCAGGCTGATGATTATCACTTGGCTTATTTTGGGGGTTGGGCTTATATTAGGCACATGCTTAAAAATCAGGCTATGGCTTATTTTGGGGTAGGTCTTATTTTCAGGGAAATATAGTAAAGTGGTTGAAAAGAGCTGGCTACTGCATGAAGCAATCTAAGCTGTGATTGGTTGCTGTGAGTGGAAAGGGGAGTTTCCTTGTTTCCCACTTTTTTCCCTCTGTGTGATGGGTGTGCTCTGTCATTTACCTTATGATGTTCCTGCTATGTTGATTTATCTGATGATGCTCCTGTTTGCCTGACTGTTTATAGTTTGCTGTATGTATAGTTGTAAAATATATTTATTTAAATATAAAACTACAAGTACGTGTCAGCATCTATGGCTCCATTTGGACACCGGTGATAAGTTATGGGCTCAAAAGCACCCTGAAGCACCATTAGTAAGTTTCTCTGAGGTAAAAGTTTCTTCATCTGCCTGAGGAAGGTTGAACTGCCAATTAATTGGTCAATAGCAGTGGTGAAATCTAAATTTATTTCCTACTGGTTCTGTGGGCGTGGCTTGGTGGGTGTGGTTTGGTTTGGTGGGGGGGTCATGTGACTGGGTGGGTGTGGCTATGTGACTGGGGGATCAAAAGACAGAAACTCACTAACAATGTCCTGCTGGAGCAGGTTTGGACTAGATGACCTCCCGGTCCCTTCCAGCCTGGATTATCCTCTGAAGCTGCGTCTAGTGCCACGTTTACAGTCCTTCCTTCCTCTCCTTTTTCGTCCCTCCTCCTTCCTCCTCCTCCTTTCTTTCTTTCTTTCTTTCTTCCTTTCTTCCTTCCTTCCTTCCTCTTTCTTTCTTTCTTTCTTCCTTTCTTTCCTTCCTTCCTTCCTCCCTCCCTCCCTCTCTCTCTCTCAAACAAACCTCCCACCCCCTCATTTTTTGCTTACACCCCCCATTTTTTGCCTAGCAGGCTTCAGCATTTTTACCTTTTATAAATGTTTTTAAAAGTAAAAAAAAAAGCCTCTGACGATCAGGCATCTCAACAGAGCCTTGTTTTAACCCTTTAAAAGCATTTTTTACAACCTCTTTGGCTGAAGAGGTTGTTAAAAATGTTTTTAAAAGTAAAAAAGAAGCCTCTGACGATCAGGCATCTCAACAGAGCCTTGTTTTAACCCTTTAAAAGCATTTTTTACAACCTCTTTGGCTGAAGAGGTTGTTAAAAATGTTTTTAAAAGTAAAAAAGAAGCCTCTGACGATCACGTGGCTCAGCTGGGCATGGGGAGGGCAGGGATTTTTGCTATCGGTTCTCTGAACCACCTGCCACCATTGCTACCGGATCAGCTGATCCAGTCCAAACTGGGAGCATTTAATCCCTGGTCAATATACTATACAATTCAGCAATTACTCAAACTCCATATTGCATGTTGTATAAAAAACAACAATCTTTGACACATTTAGGTATCTTTGGTAGCAGTGCAGCCTGTGCAGAGCATCAGGATCACCTGTCTTCCCCTCATGCCTCTACCTCTGTTTGCTCTGTTTGCCTCCCACAGCCACCTGTCTGCTCTGGATCACCAACACTCAGCTTTTCCATGGCCCGCATGGCATGTCTGGATTGCCTGCCTCCACCCTCGCCTCTGTCTCTGCCTGATGCTTGGACAGGTAATGAACTCACCTATGCTATAAAGGCTGCGGCTGCTGTGAGAAATTGTTGGCCCCCAATCACCTCCGGTGCTGGCCACGCCCACCCCTATCCCCAGGCTGATGATTATCACTTGGCTTATTTTGGGGGTTGGGCTTATATTAGGCACATGCTTAAAAATCAGGCTATGGCTTATTTTGGGGTAGGTCTTATTTTCAGGGAAATATAGTAAAGTGGTTGAAAAGAGCTGGCTCCTGCATGAAGCAATCTAAGCTGTGATTGGTTGCTGTAACGGAGAAGTTTCCTTGTTTCCCACTTTTTTTCCTCTGTGTGATGGGTGTGCTCTGTCATTTACCTTATGATGTTCCTGCTATGTTGATTTATCTGATGATGCTCCTGTTTGCCTGACTGTTTATAGTTTGCTGTATGTATAGTTGTAAAATATATTTATTTAAATATAAAACTACATGTCAGCATCTCTGACTCCATTGGACACCAGCTGTGCAAATCTCTGACATACTTTATCTAAGAAGCAGTACATCCAAAGAGGATAAAATGCCATAAGAATTAATCTATTTATTTATTTACAAGGAGTAGAATCTGTATCGAACTAAGCAGTTTCAACAGGCACCATTTATACAATTGATAAGAGAATTTAAGTTTACTACCAACATCCTTAAAAAGAAATATATCTGCCTCATTTCTGCAGGTTTGAGCACAAGGAAATGATGAGATCAATCATCTTACTCTCAACCATTGGCAGACTTTTAGAGGACACTAAATTCACAAGCCTCACATTCTAACCACTTTCATAGCCTATTAACTATTCTAATGCTATTAGAAATCTCTAGAATGACAGGTTTGAAAAGTATTGCGTGAATTCAGTCTTCAACTGAACAAAAGAAAAATTAACTACAAGCTTAAGAGCGTAAAAATTTTGTAATAAACAGCAAAAAGATGTTGATTAAATACATTTTACAGTATACATTATTAAATAAGTTTTAAGCTAAAAATGTTATAAACACATAAGGGTCCAAGTAAGTTTGGAATATTATTTTTTACCATAAGATTTTGGGATTAAACAACTTCTCCTGGGAAACAGGGTTATTTTGGTTATAATGGCAATTGCAATACATAACAAAAAACAAGTGATGATTGTAGAAACTGGACTCTAGAGGGGAATAAAAATTATAAGCATAACAAAAGAAATACAAGTCTGATGTCAATTAATAAAGAGACAAAATGATACAAAAATGAGAAATATTAGAGGAAATATTTGAGGAATGGAGCCTGAAGAGATCAACAACACCGTCAGTAAGTATTTACTTCTATGGATAAACTGCATTTAAAAGATATTAATGAAGGAATGACAAATGTCAAATAAATTTTATCTGATGATTAAGAAGGTTTTTCTTTTCTTTTTTCCTGCACTTTTTATTCTTTCTCTTCCTCTATTTCTCTAAGTTTAGAAAAACCTAGAGAACTTCTCTAAGTTCATATTAATTTTAAGTATTGTAATTAAAATTCTTAATAAAAATTACATTTTAAAAAGATGAGAGCATCTGGCAATATTGTTCCTCTGCATAAAAACAAGGGCTTATGAATTTTAATTACCTCGAATTGATAAAATTTCATATATGTTCTTGTCTTAAAGCACATATACAGTATTTATTTGAACTGCTTTCTTTCAATTTTCCTAATAGCATAGGGGATTTTCCCTTTTCTTTTCCTATACTGCTTATGATATCTCAAAGTTGGGAGAAATTCAGAAAAACTTACTGTGGAATACTGTCCTCATCCATGTCTACTTAGAATCACCAAGAATAGAACCTGGGAGCTTTTACATACAAAGCTGAGGCTCTTTCATTGAAGCTAAATCAGGGGTAAAATGTAAAATTTGTTACTACCAGTTCTGTGGGCGTGGCTTTGGCCTCTTTGGCTGTAGAAAAAAATGCTTCTAAAGGGTTCTGACGATCCCAGCGGAGCCGCGCGATCATCAGAGGTTTTTGTTGTAAAACTTTTAAAAGCATTTTTTCAGTGGAAGAAAAAATGTTTTTAAAAGTAAAAAAAAAAACTTCTGCTGATCGCACGGCTCAACTGGGCATGGGCAGGGAGGGGGGGCATGCAGGGATTTTTGCTACCAGTTCTCCAAACCACCTGCTGTCATCGCTATCAGATTGGGCATTTCACCCCGAGCTAAATGTCTGTGGACATTCTCAGTCATCCAGATCATAGTTGTCGCAAAGGTGCTTTTTTCTACAAAAGGCAGCTGGACTGTTTTTTCCTTGAGGAAGAAGAAGAAAATGTTTTGCTTCTCATCCAAGAAATTTCATAAGTTCTCATGGCAAGGGAATGGAACTGAGAAATGAAACATTTTCTTTTTCTTCCTCAAGGAAAAAAAAGTCCAGTTGCCTTTTGTAGAAAAAGCTTCTTTGATATATTAATGAAGCTATTGTCTTTTCCCCAAATATAAAGTTTCTTTCAGAAAGAAGGTAATTGTCTGGACTGACATATTATCTTTATTTTTCCCACTCATTTCTGTAGCATAGCTCTGTTAAATAGGAGATACACTGTACATTCAAATGTTTCAGTCAGATAGTATATTTGAAATGGGCCTGCCCAATCCTGATGTTGTGAAGGCAACTATTTCAAAACAAATAATACCCCCTTTCCGTCTTTCACCCCCAAATTTAGAGTATTAGTTGAGAGAAAAATATTTGTACTACATTTTGAATGCAAAAGAAAGCTTCAACTCACTTCTTTCTCTTCCCACTATTTTAACCTCCATCTATCACTGAATGATACTGCAGGCAACTATGACACTAAAATGCATGGCCTGAACACACACATATCAACATTTAAAAAAAGAGACATAGAGAAAACATCTTTTAAATGTAGAAATACTAGCTAAATAGAGAATATTCTCTAAATAAAAATATTTTCTAAATAGAGAGCCAATTTGATCTAGCGGTTAAGGCACCAGGCTAAAAAGCAAGAGACTGTGAGTTCAAGTCCTGCCTTTAGCCAGCCAGGTGGGTGACTATGGGCCAGTCACTCTTTCTCAGCCCAACCCACCTCACAGGTTTGTTGCTGTGGGGAAAATAGGAGGAGGAAGATATGTCAGCTACAGTTACTGCCTTACAGCCATTCATTTTTTTTTAATTTTATTTTGTCACAACAGTATATGCAAACATCAACATAAAACAACAACATATCATATAAACATATATATAGGCAAAAGTATGCAACAGCTATATTAATTTGATATAATGAAAGGGAACAATAGGACAGGAATGGTAGGCACTTTTGTGCTCTTATGCACGCCCCTTACTCTTAGGAATGGGGTGAGGTCAATAGTAGACAGTTTTTGATTGAAGTTTTTGGGATTTTGAGAAGAGACCATAAAGTCAGGTAGTGCTTTCCAAGCGTTAACAACTCTGTTACAGAAGTCATATTTTCTGCAATCAAGATTGAAGCAGTTAACATTAAGTTTGAATCTATTGTTTGCTCTTGTATTATTGCGATAGAAGCTGAAGTAGTCTTTAACAGGAAGGACATTGTAATATATAATTCTGTATGTTAAACACAGGTCTTGTCGGAGTCGGCAAAGTTCTAAGTTTTCTAATCCCAGGATTTCAAGTCTGGTGGTATAAGGTATTTTGCTGTTTTCAGAGGAGCGGAGAACTCTTCTTGTAAAATATTTGTGGACGCGTTCAATTGTATTAATGTCAGAGATGTGGTATGGGTTCCAGACAGGTGAGCTGTATTCAAGAATAGGTCTAGCAAATGTTTTGTATGCTCTGGTTAGTATAGAGTTTTTGGAAAAGAAGCTGTGTAAAATTAGGTTTATAACTCTTAGAGCCTTTTTTGCTATGTGGTTTCAGTGGGCTTTGGCACTTAGATCATTTGATATGAAAATATTATCAACATTTGGGGAGTTGATGTCCACATAATGTGTAAGATGCTCAGGAGGAGGAAAGTAAATTTATGCAGTCGCACATTTAAGCAATGCTATATGCTCCTCCCGATTTGCAGGAACCTGATGAAAGACCTTTGAAGTAAAAAACAACTGATCTAGATTCCCCTGCGTTGTCCTTATACATTCGAGCTATTTTGCATAATCAAGAGAATGCCTCACATTTTTATTCTTTTAAGTCCTGATTTAACATCTCAAAACAAAGATACATTTTCTTTCAGTCAATTGTATCTAACAAAGAATGATAATGCACTTATAATACTCCTTCCCCCGTACACATAGAATTTGCAGAAAAGCTCTCATGATAACAATATTTCTTTGGTTTGCCTTTTTTTTTCTCAAAACTCCATTATCAACTTACAAGTTTTCAAACAATCTTCTTGTAAGGGGAAAAACAGCCTCACTAATGTACATCTTCCAGATGTTGTAAAGTGAGCCTGGGGTTTTTAAAAAAAATCAAACCAGAAAGTATATTAAACTATTAAAAAGATGTGTGAATAAATTTGTAATGTTAAGCAGCAGTACTATGCAAAATTTGGGGGAAAGGGAGGGAAACAGGGAAAAAACAACTTTGCAGCAACAACTGAAATGTCATCACATTGTTTAAATTAAAGATCAGCAAAACACTCCTATTGTTTAAAAACAGCTATATTTTTTAATATGGTTTACTCTAATAAAATGCACATTCAACCACAGAAAGTAGTAGCTGCAGATATATCAGTAGAACTTGCCAGCTTCCTTCCTGCAGCCTTTGGAATGCTTTGTCACTAAAATGAATGATCTGTCATTGAAAGGCTCTTGACTTTTTCAGAGAGGAAGTAAAAAATCAAACTCATCATCCTATTGCCTTTGAAACTGCTGGGCAGTGACTGGGTCTTATTGAAGAGAGCTAATTCCACTAATCTTCCCCAGGCCCTTTGGGTGAACTGGACTCCAACTCCCATCACCCTAGCTAGCTTTATGGCCCAGACACATTGGAAGGATATCAGGTTGAGGGAAGTGCTTAATCTATCTATTCCAAACAAGCAAACAAATAAAGGCATTGGACCTCCAGCATCAAAGAGTCCTCAGAATTTCAGGAAGCCCTCAAGAAGCCTTCCATTCCAAAAGAATGGAAAATTGGTGGGTGGGGGTTTTCTGTGTGCCTGTGTATGTTGTTGTTTTTTCTTTTCCTTTGTGGTGGGTCATTTTTTTTCCTGCTACCTGTCTCTCCTAAGAAAGCCTTAATTTTAGATGGAAATGGTTTCTATTGTTTGTGTTTCCCAGAGAGAATGCCCAAAATTCCTGTATCAGCAAATCTCCCACCTTCCGTGAAATAACAGCCCCCCCTCTCCAAACCAAAAGTCAACGCCCTTCAACTTTTCCTAGACTTAGGCGTCCTCGAGATCGGGTTGTTTTTGTTTTTTTGTTTTTGTTAAGAGAGAAAACCTCAAGCATTTTGTAAAGTGAGCACTAATTTACAAGAGAAAAATGCAGACTTTTCCCCCACTCCCATCGCTCAAGGACCGTTCCAGATAGCGCCCTCTGGCAGGTGAGACAGCAATAGTTAATGCTAATAACAAAGCGGCGATTTTCCCTGCCCTTTTTCATGAATCGCTTTTTTCTTCTTTCTCGTCTCCCTAGACCCGGTTGCATTTCCCAAAGGAAATACAAAAAGCCGCATTCTTCTGTTGCAGCTTCAAACGGGCCCCCTCTACCTCTTTCTGCGCATATAGCTAAATTTAAGGTAAGAACAGCCAGTCTCTATTTCAAACCATTATAGTACACATTTCGCTCGAATTAAAAAATCTGCTTTAAGTCGTACGCTGGTCTCGACTACTGCTCAACATACGAAAACCAGAGACGGGCGACAGCCCACGAACTGCTAAATTTAGATAGCTGGTGTGCCTGAGCAGATATTATTAGCCGTCGCATTCGATGAAAGCTACATGCGCAAACAAATGGGCAGACCCCAACGGCACCACCAAAGCTGTTTCACTGAGCAAAGACTGCTATTGGGGAAACCCAGAGGGCGAAGGCCACCCAAAGTTGGTACTCACACTACTAGCCTAGAGATGATCCAGGAAACCATAGCGCTGCAGGACTCCGGTGACAGCAAGATGAGGAAAGGATTTTCTCCGGGTTCGAGTCGGTCCGCCCGCAGTCCCTATAATGAGCAGAGCAGGCGTCTCAGCCATTCGGCATCCAGCGCGCAGCCTCACTAGGGAGCGGCCGGAAACAGTAGCAGGCATTCGCTGAGATGTGGGATCCTAACCTCGCCTGTAAGGCTGGGACAGCTTTAGCACCTGTTCTCGGGATCTCTGTCTGTCCCCCTGCTATGCCTCTTCCTTTGAGAAAAGGCGCGTCGCTCAAGTGGTCAGTCCTCAGATTACCAGCCTTTGCCCGAAATGGAGATGGGCAAGGAAAACAAGCAGCCCCTTCGCTTTCATGACTGCAGCACGTGGCCATTCCGAAGCAATTGATATGCTTGGCTGAGACACCCATCAACATTATACAAAGCTATACATTGTTTTAAGTTTGGTTTGTTGAACGAACTTTACCTTTTACCACCTAGACATTTTTCAGCTATACATGGAGGTTGCTATTACATGCTTCTTAGAGATAACTCCAGTACTACAATCTATAAGGGCACATGTTGGATTTTTATGCTAGGTCATAGTTTACCAAGCCATTGTAAAGTATGAGGGGCAAATAACATGGGTTTTGTTATTTGTTAACTAACATAGATATATATTTATTTTTATTTATTTATTTTTGTCACACTATATATAAGTGTAAGTATGAAATAATTATACAGTATATAAGCATATATATGAGTATGTAATAACTATATTAATTGGATATAGCAAAAGGAAACAATAGGACAGGAACGGTAGATTGTGCTCTTATCCACGCCTTGTATAAAAATACTTTGTATTTTAATTTGATTTATTTTCTCTTTTTTAAAACGATGTTCAGATTTATTAGCTTTTAACATTCCTAAATTGATAGACAAGCTGCATATATTAACCGTGGCAAGTTTAGCATTTGCTCAAAAATGGAAGTGTAAAGAAATATCCTCAGAAGAAGTAATAAGCAAAACTTCCAACTGTACAGAGATGGACAGACTTACTTTAGAACTCAGACAAAATCAAAAAAAGGCACTATGAGGTCTGGAGTAAATTCTATGACTGGCTTATAGGAGAAAGAATGCCAAAAACAAGAGATAATGAATGTCTGGAAATATATACATACATACATACATATATATATATATACAAATTGCAGCTGCGGTCTGGCTTCTGGTCCTTGGTCATGCTTCATGATCAGTGTGGGTTTGGGTCTGCTGCAACATTAGCCATTTCAAACCCCTCCAATCCATACATGCAGCAGACTGACACCCACTATGAAGATGTAGCACCACCACAAAGCCAAACAACAGCTATGCAGCTCACCAGCTCAAATCCCCCTGCAACACAGACTAAATTGAGCACAACCAAGCCCCCACCCAAACAGGACACATCCCCAGCCAATCAGAGCACAAAAAAACCCCCATCCAATCAGAGCACAGCCAAGCTCCCACCCAATCAGTTCAAACCCCCACTAGCAGTTAAAAGGAAGAAACAGCTGCGATCACACATTGCTCCCAGAAGCACGAAGCTGAAGCCTGAAGATGATGAATGAGATTTCGTCGAAACGTCGCCAAGACACTTCCAATTTTACACGGGAGAAAACCCGAACAACCAAAGACCTATATATATATATATATATATATATATATATGTATATGTATATGTATATGTATATGTATATGTATATGTATATGTATATGTATATGTATATGTATGTATATCAATGTATACTGTACTTGTGAGGACATAATAGATTTATTAAATATGTATATAGTTGTAGGGGTAGTAGTAAATAGTATATACTTGATATATAAGGAATTAGGAAATATGTAAATTTATATACAGACTGAGGAATATATGATATAGTAACTTGAACTTGACATAAATGTTAGAAACCAGAGACGTAGAGCAATGTCTATTGTTTATGTTTGTTTTTAAACCAATCATTTTTTTCTATTAAAAAAACATGTGGTGTTCTGGGATACAAATATGTGACATATTTGACTACATGTAACTGATTTCCTATGCAAAGGGGAGGTTACTTTTATTCTGTCCAATCAGCTTTCCTCTTGCATTTTCTTTTGTGTTAACTATGAAAAAAAAGGAACATGGGGCTCAAGGAGCTCTCCCCCTTTTTTCATAGGGAGATCCATTTTATCCGAGGGTACCCTAATAAAATGCTTTTAAATGATCTTCCGACTGTTGCTTATTGGAAAGGTAAATTGAGGCAGAACCTAGAGCCAGATTTGGCTTTCAAATGGCTACCCAAGTCATCTCTGTCAGTTCTTTCGTGGGCTACATCATTATCAAGGGAAAAGCGTGCTTCAAAAGAATTTCTTTTGACATTGATTTTTTTCTGAGGTATAGAGGACTGCTGTCAGAGATGCAAAAGATGTTTTTAAGGAAGATCCTGAATTATAAAGAAGCACTAAAAAATCGAGCAGGCATCCATCCAGATGAAGTTTATTCAAAAGAAGTTTGGTGAGTTGTTAACTTTTCTTTCAGTTTCTAGTGTGTGACACTAGTTGACTCTGAAGTTGACTCTGGTGGTTCAGACTGCTAAGACAGTCTGTTATTAACACAGCTGCTTGCAATTACTGCAGGTTCAAGTCCCACCAGGCCCAAGGTTGACTCAGCCTTCCATCCTTTATAAGGTAGGTAAAATGAGGACCCAGATTGTTGGGGGCAATAAGTGACTTTGTATATAATATACAAATGGATGAAGACTATTGCTTAACATAGTGTAAGCCGCCCTGAGTCTTCGGAGAAGGGCGGGATATAAATGCAAATTAAAAAAAAAAGAGAGAGAGGTAAATTTTCTGAGTTGTAAAACTAATTGAAGATCTAATGAACAAAGTAAGTTCATTAGTTGATCCTGGTGAGATAGAAATCTCTTGGATATAAAACAATTTGGGGTCCACGTGCCATGAGGAAAGAAAAGTGTTTTTTGTCCTTCCCATTAATGGTTCAGCAGGTAAGTGTCCTGTCTGAATGGGAAGTTGGAATAGTGAATACTCCAAATATTCATTGAACATTGAATAATTTGGATATGACTTCTGTTGATGGATCTCTATTTTCTTGAAGGTAGCAGGATTGGAATTGAATTAAATTGAATAGAAAAGAGACAGGACTTGTTAAAATTGTGTGCATATGTATGGGCATCCGAAGGTACCTTTTAATATGTTTTAAAGGGGGGGCTTCTCAACTTGGCTTAAAGCAGTGAGGAAAGATAGACAGTGGTTAGGTCCCTCGATAACATTTTTTATCGGAACCGCTTTCTGAATTTTCCTTACCGCCTAGAGAACAAACACGAGTTGCCTCATGAAAAAAATGTGGAAATTTAAAGGGACAAAAACCTCCACTGGTCTGGAAATGATGTTTAATGGTGTGTGTGTGTGTGTGATTTCTAAGACCTGGTGGGGGGTGGGGGTGATGAAGAAGGCTAGTTAGCATTTCCTTAGTACCGTATATACTCGAGTATAAGCCGACCCAAATATAAGCCGAGGTACCTAATTTTACCACAAAAAACTGGGAAAAACTATTGACTCGAGTATAAGCCTAGGGTGGGAAATGAGGCAGCTACTGGTCAATGTAAAAAATAAAGATAGAGCCAAGTAAAATAACATGAATATTTATTTGAATATTTATTTTTATACTTGATACTTAAATCTTGTTTGTTTGGATAATGCTTGCAGCTGCCTTCCAAAAGTAGGAAGAGGCTTCTATTAATTAAATACAGTTAATATACTCACCTGCTGTATTATAAATAGATTTCACCTTTTGTCATAGTAAAATAGAGTTTGGTGGCAACTTCTTCAGTAGTTTTTGAAAGCTTTCAGATACAAACAAATGTCTCCCAATGCAATGTACTTTATGTCTTGTAAGTAATTTAGACTTTGTACCTACCTACCAGGCATAATTCCTACGAGATATAATAAAAATAGTCGGTTTGGTCTAAAGGGTACCATGCTAGAAAGCCAGAGACCATGAGTTCTGACCTTGGGCTAATCATACTCCTTCAGCCATATTCGCCTCAGAGTGTGGTGGTTGTAAGGAGGAAAATGTCTGCTGGATACGTTTGCCATCATGAGTTATTTGTATAAGTAATTCAGATGGCAAAGCACAGGCATATTTTTTAACTTCTATTATTTGAGCAAATCAATTAGATGGCTCTATAAGTTGAATGTTATCTAATGTAAATTCAGAAGAAAACTGATATTAGGCTATTCCAGTAGGGAATAGTAATATTCAGGTCTTCAACCATTCACTTGTATCTTTTTTTCTAATTGGATGGCTCCTACTATCATCAATCTTGGTATCTTTCTGGCTTGCCCTCAAGGGTTGGGAGTGGGGAGCATTATATATTGTAGAGTTCTCCTTCTGCATCATGGCCTTGCTCCCCTCGGACGCCGCCTTCTTGAAAGCCTCCTGGCGTGGTGGTTGCTCCGCCGCTGCTACCGAGCATCTTCTTCCCGCCTGCCGCGAGGAAACCATTTAAAGCCCAGCTTCTGAAGCACGGAGGAGAAGAAAGAAAGCCCTGGCGGTGCAGTGAGAGGCGGGCGGGAGCCGCCAGCCTTCTCGGCCGACGCTTTCACCGCTCGGCTGGACTGGGACCGGCTTGGCTCGGGTCCGCAGTAACTCCGCCAGGCTGTGCAGCGAAACCATTTAAAGCCCAGCTTCTGAAGCACGGAGGAGAAGAAAGCCCTGGCGGTGCAGTGAGAGGCGGGCGGGAGCCGCCAGCCTTCTCGGCCGACGCCGGCATGTCGGGAAACCTCCTCCTCCTCAGCCGAGAAGGCTGGCGGCTCCCCGCCCGCGCGGACCGAGCCAAGCTGGTCCCAGTCCAGCCGAGCGGTGAAAGCGTCGGCCGAGAAGGCTGGCGGCTCCCCGCCCGCCTCTCACTGCACCGCCAGGCTTTCTTTCTTCTCCTCCGTGCTTCAGAAGCTGGGCTTTTAAATGGTTTCCTCGCGGCACAGCCTGGCGGAGTTACTGCGGACCCGAGCCAAGCGGTCCCAGTCCAGCCGAGCGGTGAAAGCGGAGCGGCGCTCGGCATGTCGGGAAACCCTCCTCCCTCAGCCGAAGGCTGGCGGCTCCCCGCCCAAGCGGTCCCAGTCCAGCCGAGCGGTGAAAGCGGAGCGGCGCTCGGCATGTCGCTTTCACCGCTCGGCTGGACTGGGACCGGCTTGGCTCGGTCCGCGCGCGGGCGGGAGCCGCCAGCCTTCTCGGCTGAGGGAGGGAGGGTTTCCCCGACATGCCGAGCGCCGCTCTGCTTTCACCGTTCGGCTGGACTGGAACCGGCTTGGCTCGGGTCCGCGCGGCGAACTGCTCAGCCTTGGGCAAATCCCGCCGGACGATCTCGCCGCCTCTTTGGCGTCTCCTGTGCGGGGTTCCCGAAGTACATCGAGACGTAGACTCGAGTATAAGCCGAGGGGGCGCTTTTCAGCACAAAAAACGTGCTGAAAAACTCGGCTTATACTCGAGTATATACGGTAATTAGAAGAACAATGGAATGTGTCAAGTTTCTTGAGTTACATTTTTCCACTTAACATGGCATCTAATCAGGGTGAAAGTGGGGAGGAGAAAGTAGCATTTCACAATCTTTGATAGAGCCTCCATGGATAAGTATAATCTATCTAACAAAGGACAAATGTTTTGTTTTTCTTTTGTCAATCTTTAGCTGTGGAAGCAATCCAGAAATGATGAATACATTCTCATTTAGCTTCCCAACTTTGTAGGACCTTATTCTGGGTATTATCAAGAATTTGGAAAGTATTAAATGTTTTTCCTTAATATTTAATATTTTAAATATTAAGTAATGGTGGGTCCCAGTCTTGCCTTTGGCTATAGGTGACTGCATATAGTCCTATCACAGTATGGGAGCATGCTCTGTAGTTATGCTGATATTCTGATCTCTCCTGATTTGTTTTTTTAAGAAGAGAGGACACGTCTGCCTAGCAGCTTTTTCTTACATTGCATGGTTATATACTTACAGCTATCAAGATTCAAGAGTTAACCATGGCTATTTAAGTTCAACTAAGTTTAGGTTTTCCCCCCATCCCTAACATTGTGAATTAATCTGTTTGGACTTTGACATTGAACTATTTAAAGGTATTTTATCAACAAGATCATAGGAGCATCAGGTTTGGTGAGCTGTGGTTTGCACTCACTGTGCCTTTGATTTCTCTGGCACCTGTGGCAAAAGGCTGATGTCTAGGTATCTTATCAGATTCCAAGGCTGAAAACAGCCTAAGTCAGTTATGACATTTATGACTTTTTGAAAGTTTTTTTTAACAGCTAATTTGTCTCCTGTTTGACCACGGGTCATTCAAGCAAGGGAAGCTGTATATCTCACCTAGTCTATCCAAGTGAACCCTCAGTGGAGAAAGTTTGCATATCCCAAGTGTGGAAGGAAGAACCATTTTTCCTGCTGGTGGATGTAACAGAGAGCTATAGCAACAGAATAGTAAATGCTCAATGACATTAATATGGGACTGAGTGGAAATATTACTAGATGAGTGGTAAATGCTAATAGAACCCTGGCTTCCTAAAACAAATGACTAGAGATAGTCTTTTGATTAATAGATTTTGATAGGCACCTTTGCAGAGAAACTACAGCCACTCTGGGAAGAATTCTTCACATTACTGAAAACTCTACAACAATGAACTTGGTTACACTTTTCCTGCTGATCACTAGATGCTGCACAAACTGATCACCATTTCAGTTACAACAAGATTGGCATTCCTGGGTTGCCATATGACTGATTGACTTTGTCCTAGGACTGATGCTATATTAGCTTAACAGAACATTGGGATGGTGTATTGGTTTGTATGTATGTAATTATTTGTATGCTTTCATTTATTATGTGTATTTCTTGTCCATGTTCTATATATTTGAAATGTATTTATAGGCTAACTACACCTTAGAGAAACCCATCTGGTGAATCTCAAGGGAATATTTGCAGAAGACTGGGTGTAGCAGATTGTAACTTATGGGGATAACTGACTTTGTATTTATATTTTCTTTCTACAAAAGAATTTCTTGCTCTATAGTGCAGAGAGACTGTATAGCTGTATAGCATGGAATATACCAAATAAGATGGTCAATATTACAACTAGATCACGTATTGAATTTGATGGCTATATTTTCTCTCTCTTCAAATGTCCTCTACCTTGCTGTATGTTTAGAGCTAGCAGATTTCTTGGAATGTATACCACCTATGGAGGGCATTCCTTTTTGTTGGGAGTTCTTTAATTCTTCATGGACCATTTTTTTCTAGATGCATCTTATTTCTTAGTCTCTAGGATGATACAGGATGATCTATATTTCCTCCATATATCGCACATCCCTCCAAACAATGGTCATTTTTGTTGGGAATATGATATACTGAATTTGGATTTTTAATGTCTCTATGGCATTGAAACACCACAATACCGCCAAAGGATGGTTAATTTTGGATATTTGGGCCTACTGTTTATACTGTGTTATCTTACACATGGTATTTGCCTGGTTTGGGGCTCTTTAATTGGGATTGCTCTCCTCCTTATTTCTGCATTACTTGTACTCTATGCCCGTATTAGTGTCAATGCCATTAAGATACTACCTACTGCACTGGAGTCTTCCCTGTGTCTCTGAGGCCTCTGTTTGGCCTCACACGGCCCTAACTTTTAATCAGCAAACATACAAGGTGTATGTGCATTCACTACTTCTGATTGTTATGCCTATTGTTCTGCACAGGGTTAGTTTTTTATGTATTTTAACTTTGGCTATGTTTTCTATTGTAGTATGTGTTGATGCCTAATTTTTTCTTCATTTTTTTCCAGAAATTTACTCCTTCCTGGCTATCTGTCTTGACATAATTTTTTGGTGTTTGTTATTGTGATTGATATATTACGGATTTTGCTTGCTTTCTTTTTCCTCAGGGTGCCTACCCAGTACAACGTGATTTCTGTGCTCTGGTTTCTACCAGGTTTCTATTCTCCCCACCCCCCGCCCCCATCCCCGGTTTTTGTTCTTCTGTGCATTTGGTGCCTGATCCTGTTGGTCAAAATTTCCTTCTTTTTAGTGATACTGAAAGGGCATCCTTTAATTGCCCTTTAGCATCGAAGTGGAGATTATGAAGGGCAAATAACATGGGTTTTGTTATTTGTTAACTTGTATTCTAATTTGATTTATTTTCTCTGTTTCAAAATGATATTCAGATTTATTAGCTTTTAACATTCCTAAAAAAAGCCTCTTTTTTTGGCAGGGCTACCTTTGGACTATAAGATGCACCCAGATTTTCACCCTCTTTTTGGGGGTATCTCATACTCCAAAAAATAGATATATAATGTAATGTCATGTCATATCATATATCATATATCTCATATCTCATCATATATCATATATCATATATCTCATATCTCATATCATATCATAGTAAAACAAAAAACCCAAGCTCAGTGGCAGACTTGGCCAATCAAAGAATAAAGTTGATCAGCCTTAATCTTGGTTAGGTTCTTTTGAGATCTAGCAAGTTGAAGGACACCATCCAATTGGGTCATTCTGTAGGAGACCTCTGGCTTTGCTCCCCATGATATCACAAATGTTATCAAGGGGATTATCAAAGGGCCCCTCCATATCCCATTCACATTATCTTGGGAAGTAAGAGGCCCCTTGGGTCATGACATCAGCTGTCCCCCATGAGAACATAAACAATGCTGTGATGTCATGGCCCCTGGGGGCAGAGATATAAAGGCAAAATGGAGAGGATGATAGCTGTAGAGAGTTGAAAGGAGAGTGGAGGAGAGGAGAGTTGAGTTGAGTGGAGCAGAGCAGGGTGGAGGAGATAAGAGCAAAGCCGACCAGAGAGGAGTGGAGTGGAGGAAATAAGAGTGGAGCGGAGTGGAGTGGAGAAGATAAGAGTGGAGCAGATTCGAGAGACGACTTCCGGTATCCAGCGGCAACGGACGTCTGGAAGGCTTCTCCTGCCTCCAGCGCCCGAATCCGGCCGCCGCCGAGGCCCCCAGGGGCCAGGTGTTCCGAAAAGGACACCTGCCGCACGGACGGCTCGCCAGGGGTCTCCCAGCCGACATACAGGACTGTGGGGACCGATGCTGGCGCGTCCTAGGCTCGGCGGGGTTCGGAGGCCACAGGCCGCGGCCATTATTTTGGTCGTCGCCTGGGCCGCTGTGCCCGGTGACACCGGGGCATTGGATTTATAACTGCAGCAGCCTGGTGGTGAACAGGGAACGGAGAAGAATTGAGGAGGAGAAGGAAGGGAATATCGGTGGCGTGGTGGACTGCTCCGGAGTGCGGGGGTTTTCTCCCCTGCGGTTGGAAGGAGCACGAGTTATTCTGGAGAGGAGAACTTAAAATAAGAAGATTACGGTTTTGTGGAGCTCTGGAGAGAGGAGAACTTAAAATAAGAAGATTACCGGTTTTGTGGAGCTCTGGAGAGAAGAGGTGATGGAGAAATTTAGGAGGGAAGGTTTGAGGCCCCCCCTCCTTCTGGGGAACAGTGGTGGCGTCCAGCTTCCGCCTTCACTATGAGAATTTTGATGGCATCACCTCCCCTTGACTTCCTGGTTGACTAACTGTACTCTGGACTCGTTGCTCCTGTGAGTGCCCCTGGTGGATCCGGAGGAAATTACAAGGATACTGTGCTTGCCTGAGGATTTTGATTCTTTTTTTCAAATGGCAAAAGGTCAGAAACCAACTGCTGGAGAGATGGAGAGAATTCTGGAAAAGTTATCCAACATGGACAAGAAACTGGATGATTTGCAAAGAGGCCAAACGGAAATAAGAGCAGAAATTGTGACTATCCAAAAGGATTTAAAGGATACTCAACAAGTCTCAGCAGAAAACAAGCAGAAAGTGGAAGGTCTGGAGGGAGAGATGCGGGCAGTGCAGAAAAGAGAGGAGACGACAGGCAATGCTGTGCTTGGACTACAGATGGATAAAATGTCTTATTTCCTTAGGTTTCAAAATTTGGAAGAAGTGGACCAAGAAGACTTGAGAGATGTTGTGACTAAATTGTTGGGAGAATTTCTTGGGAGAGGTGTTGATTTCATGAATTGGGATGTGGATCGAGTTTATAGAGTTAATTGCAATATGCACGCACGCATGCAGTTCCCAGAGAGGTTCATGTCAAATTTGTGAGAAGAGAGACGAGATGAAATTCTTAGAAAACATAGGAGTGGGGCACTGATTTACAGGGGCAGGAGATAGCCATTCTGAGGCAGATTCCCAGACAGGTACGTGAAAAAGAAAGAAATATTATTTTTGTCAAGCAAATTGTACCAGAAGGAGTGGGCTTCAGATGGCTGATGCCAGAGGATTGATGATTTTCCGGGAGGGCATTACGAAAAAATCAGTACAATTGGAGGCTACGGCCTATGTGGAGGAACACAAAGCCTTCCTGGAATCAGATGACCCAGGAATTGAAGAAGGGGAGGTTATAGATCATGGGGCTGAAGCGGCTGCCGCTGTTGCGGCCCTGGAGTTGGGTCAGGCTGAACCCAGAGTTCTGAGATCCAAAACTAGGAAGTGATAAAGATATTTGGGATTATGTTGGTTTTCCTTATTCTCTTTTGTACGATATTCTGTTTATTCTTGACTCTTCTTTATTACGTATTTAAAATTTGCAAACTTTGCTACTTCGTGTCACCTGCTTGCCTTATGGCTGTTGTATGTGTTAAAAAATTTGAGTAAAATTCTTATTTTAGATAAGAAAAATGAAAATTTACCATACCTGATATGTATTTGTATAAACCTTTTTTGACTAATAAAAACTTTTTGAACAGAAAAGAGTGGAGCAGATTCAAGGAGATAAGAGCGGAGCAGAGTGGAGTGGACAAGTAAGAGTGGAGTGGAGTGGAGGAGATCAGAAAGGAGCAGAGTGGAGTGGAGGAGATAAGAGCAAAGCAGAGTGAAGAGAAGTGGAGGAGATAAGAGCGGAGCAGAGCTGAGTGGAGGTGAAAGGAGTGAAGCAGAGCGAAGCAGAGGAGAGGAGAGGAATGGATCAGTGCAAATCAGAGTGGAGGAGATAAGAGCGGAGCTGAGTGGAGGAGATAAGAGCAGAGCGGAGTGGAGCAGAGAGGAGTGGAGCAAAGCAGAGTGGAATGGAGGAGATAAGAGCGGAGTAGGGCAGATTAGAGGAGATAAGAGCAGAGCAGAGTGGAGAAGATAAGAGCAGAGCAGAGCTGAGTGGAGGAGATAAGAGTGGAGCAGAGTGGAGTGGAGGAAAAGAGAGGAGGATCTTTTTTATGAGTTTGGAAATCCAACAAGCGAAGAGTAGACGCTTGCAAAATTTGAAATATTAGAATATTAGGTAAGACGGCATCTTGATTTTACAGTTTGGGATGGTATGGTATGAGATCGGGTGAAATGCTACTGGTTTGGACCATTTCGGGAAAACCAGTAATAAAAAATGCTACCAGTTTGGGCAAACTGGTATTTCCACCGATCAACTGGGCAACGATCATCTGTGACACGCGACTTATATTATCTAGAAGGATTTCCTGCTAATCCAAATCACATGGCACAGCAGATTTCCCACCCACCCTCGCTGTTCTACTTATCTTTGCAGACTAGGAAGGCCTCAAAATGTTCCTTTTTTAGTACTGTGTGCAAAGCACGTGCTCAGTAGCAGACTCATAGAACCGGTAGCAGACTTCAGATGATTTCACCGCTGGATGTGGTGGGTGGGGAGTGGAGTGGAGTGGAATGGAATGGAATTCTTTATTGGCCAAATGTGATTGGACACAGAAGGAATTTGTCTCCAGTGCATAAGCTTACAGTGTACATGCAAACAACAAGGTGATAGGTCGTAGTTCATAAATCATAGTTACAATCATTAATCATAAGATACAAACAATTGATAAATCATAAGATACCTAGGGTGTTGGCTATTCCTGCTAGCTTAGTATCAGCTGCAAATTAGATAAGTTACTCTTCTATTCCCTCATTGAAGTCATTTATGAAGAATAGTGGGCCTAAGATGGGAACCTTGTAGTACCTCACTGCTTACTTCCCCTCCATGTAGGTGTAGACCAGCTAAAGACTACTCATTGAGTACTGTTTATTAGCCAGTTACAAATTCAGCTGGTGTGATGCTATCTATCCCACTTGTTTCTAGCTTACCAAGAAGTAGGGTGTGGTCTACTTTGTCAAATGCCTTGCTGAAGTCTTAAGTATATTATGTCCACAGCATTTTGCTGGTCTACTAATTTAGTCACTTTATCGAAGAATGAAATAAGATTGCTTTGGCTTGATCTGTTTTTAACAAACCCTTGCTGGCTTCTAACTATAACTTTATTTATTTCTAGATGTTGGCACAACTGTTTTTTTTATTATCTTTTCCAGTACCTTCCCAGGTGCTGATATTAGGCTGATTGGTCTGTAGCTTCCTGGGTCTGATTCCCCCACCTGGTTTGTGTGTGTGTGTGTGTGTGTGTGTGTTTTGGAGATGGGAACCACATCAGCTCTTTTCCAATCTTCTGGTAGTTCCCTGGTCTCCAATATTTTTTTTAATTTATTTGTCAAACACAACATTATATATAAGCATGAAATAACCATACAAGTTGGGTACAATTAAAGGAACATTAGGACAGGAAGGGTAGGCACGCTGGTGCTCTTATGCACACCCTTACAGACCTCTCAGGAATGGGGTGAGGTCAATAGTAGATAGTCTTTGGTTAAAGCTTTGGGGATTTTGGGAAGAGACCACAGAGTCAGGTAGTGCATTCCAGGCATTAACAACTCTATTACTGAAGTCATATTTTCTACAATCAAGATTGGAGCGATTCACATTAGTTTAAATCTATTGTGTGCTCGTGTATTGTTGTGATTGAAGCTGAAATAGTCTTCGACAGGAAGGACATTGTAACAGATGATTCTATGAGTTATACTCAGGTCATGCTGAAGGCGGCGGAGTTCTAAATTTTCTAAACCCAGGATTTCAAGTCTGGTGGCATAAGGTATTTTGTTGTGATCAGAGGAGTGGAGAACTCTTCTTGTAAAATATTTCTGGACACGCTCAATTGTATTAATGTCTAAAATGAAGTATGTGTTCCAGACAGGCGAGCTGTATTCAAGAATTGATCTAGGAAATGTTTTGTATGCTCTGGTTAGTAGTGTAATCTTTCTGGAGAAGAAGCTACGCAAGATTAAGTTTACAACTCTTAAAGCCTTTTCAGCAATGTAGTTGCAGTGGTACAATGGTTCTGAGATAACAACTGCCAGCTCCTTCAAAACTCTGGGGCATAATCCATCAGGTCCTGGTGGTTTATATTTCTCAACATCAGACAGGCATTTTCTCTTTTTTTATTTTTTTGCTTATTTTAACTTTTATTTCTAGTCTGTCTTTTGCATTTATGTTTTTTGTAGATTGAGCTATAGCTCTGCTTTCTCTCTGCTGCTTGTTACTTCCTTACCATCTTCTCTCTTTAGTGGACTTTTAGTTTGGTTGCTATGCCAAACCAGACAGTTGTAAAGGTACAAATGGCAGACTCAATAATTCCTCTGTAGAACTGAATCAGCAGCTCCTTGGGCAGTCTCAGCTTTCTGAGTTGACGCAAAAAGAACATGTGATAAATAGATAGGTAGATAGATAGATGATAGATAGATAGATAGATAGATAGATAGATAGATAGATAGATAGATAGATAGATAGATGATAGACAGACAGACAGAGACAGACAGTCTAATAGACAGACAGACAGATGGGAGCACCAAGGACCCCTCATTTCAACCTGGAGTTACAAACCACCTCCTTTATTCATAGGATCACCTTCCAGTTCTAACACTCACTTTTCATGGCAGGATGTCTTGTATGCTGAAAAAGTTGCCCTTCATGAAGAACAGCAAGGAGTCAAAAGGACCCAAGGCAGTGGGACAACCAGGAAGTCCACTTCTCTGGCTCCCACCTGTCCAGTTCCTCAGCCTCTCAGCGAACCACGCAGGTTTTGCCTCTGCTTGTGAAGTCTTCCCCAGCTCCAGTGGAAGTCAGGAAAAAGACTCAGCCTCCAGCAGTGGTGCTGCCTGGCACAAGAACAACTATCAGGACCCTTCCGAGGGCTCCTCAGATGGAGATCAAGCATGGCCTGAACCAGCCCCCTCCCTTGCCAAGAGGACACAAGAGGGAAAGGTCTCAGGGGAGAAAACACTCTCCAGACATCGTCCTGCCTCTGTATCCAGGTATATATGTTCCAGGATTGGATTACCTATGGAACGAACCTTGTCCTATCACATCAGCCCATCCCACACAATCAATCAATCAATCAATCAATCAGAACCCAGCGGAAGGGATCTTGAAGGTCTTCTAGTCTAACCTCCTACTTAAGCAGGAGATGCCATACAATCCCAGACAAATGGCTATCCAGTCTCTTCTTAAAAGCCTCCAGTGATGAAACACCCACAACTTCTGGTGGCAAATCATTCCAATGGTTGATTGTCCTCACTGTTAAGAAGTTTCTCCTTAATTCCAGGCTGCTTTTCTCCTTGAGTAGCTTCTATCTGTTGTTTCTCTTCCGGCCTTCTGGTGGAAAATAAGCTGACCCCCTGCTCTTCATGGCAGCTCCTCAAATACTGGAACACTGCACTCATGTCACACACATACCCTTCCTTCTGTTGTCTAGACTAGCCAAACCCAAATCCTGCAACCGTCCATCAGGCAAGGGACAGTCAAAGAATTTTGACTGGTAGGGTCTAGGAAGAGGGTCTTCTCTACCACTGCCACTATGTTAGGGAACATCTTGCCCTCAGAGATGAGGAAAGAACCTTCTCTTTTAGCCTTTTTTAAAGGCTATATATAAATTATAAGATTACCACATTGTGAAATTTCTAAGCAATAAAAAAATCCAATTCCATATATACAGAGAGAAGAGAGAGGGAGAGAGAGGGAGAGAGAAAAGGGGGAGGGAGAGAGGAGAGGGAGAGAGAAGAGAGAGGGAGAGAGAGAGAGAGGAGAGAGGGAGAGAAGAGAGACAGGAGAGGGGGAGAGGGAGGGAGGCAGAGAGGCAGAGAGGACAGAAAGAGAGAAGACAGAGAGGCAGGGAGGGAGAGAGGAGAGTGATAGGGAGAGATGAATGAGGAGAGAAGAGGCGAGAGAAAGAGAAAAAGAGGGAGAGAGAAGATAGGGGGCAGAAAAGGGAGAGAAAGAGGGAGGCAGGGAGGGAAAGAGGAGAGAGGAGAGAGGGAGAAACGATTGAGAGAAAAGAGAAGAAAAAAGAGGAGAGAGAGAGGGGCAGGGAGGGAGAGAGAGGAGAGGGATAGGGAGAGATGAATGAGAGAGGAGAGAACGAGAAAAGATAGGAGAAAGGAAGAGAGAAGATGGGGGCAGAAGAGGGAGAGAGAAGAGAAGAGAGAGGGAGAGGGAAAGAGAGAGAGAAAAGGTGGGGGAGAGGGAGAGAGAAACCTTGCCAGGTTTAGCATTTTGTTTTGCAAATGTTTCTTTAGCAAAGCCATCAGAACACGCTAGGCAACACACACACACACACACACACACACACACACACACACACACAGAGGGCCTAATGATGGTGCCAGGTAATGCGAGTTGGGTGAGGTTCTTAGTGGTCTCTCTGAGCTTGGTTGATTGCTTGCAGATGTTTCATTACCTAGCTAGGTAACGTCATCAGTGTTAGGAACGAGTGGGGTTTTTTTTTTTATTTACATTTATATCCCGCCCTTCTCCGAAGACTCAGGGCGGCTTACAGTGTATAAGGCAATAGTCTCATTCTATTTGTATATTTTTTACAAAGTCAACTTATTGCCCCCTCAACAATCTGGGTCCTCATTTTACCTACCTTATAAAGGATGGAAGGCTGAGTCAACCTTGGGCCGGGCTTGAACCTGCAGTAATTGCAGGCTGCTGTGTTTTAATAACAGGCTTCTACAGCCTGAGCTACCACGGCCCCTACCACGGGTTTGCAGATAGGAGAGGAAGAGGAGGAAAGAGAGTGGGAGAGAGAAAGAGAGAGGGAGAGAGAGAGGAGAGAGAGGAGAGAGGAGAGAGGGAGAGAGAGAGGAGAGGAGAGAAGAGAGAGAAAGGTGGGGAGAGAGAGGGGGAGAGAGGGATGGAGAGGGAGGAGAAGGCGGGAGAGAAATAGGGAGGGAGAGAGGGAGCGACTGAGAATGAGGAGGAGGACTGTGGAATCTTTGGTGCTCTCTGAGCTTGGTGGTTTTCTTGTGAACGTTTCATGACCCAACTAGGTAATGTCATCAGTACTAGAAGAATAGCATAGCATAGCATAGCATAGCATAGCATAGCATAGCATAGCATAGCATAGCATAGCATAGCATAGCATAGCATAGCATAGCATAGCATGATTGGACACACAAGGAATTGTCTCAGTGCGTATGCTCTCAGTGTACATAAAAGAAAAGATACGTTCATCAAGAAACATAAGTTACAACACAATGATAGCCATAGGGCACAAGTAAGCAATCAGTATCAATATAAATCGTAAAGATACAGGCAACAAAGTTACAATCATAAGTCATAAGTGGAAGGAGATGGGTGATGGGAATGATAAGAAGATTAATAGTAGTGCAAACTTAGTAAATAGAAGGGAGGGAATATTTCTCTGTGTTTCTATACAAATAGAGAATAAATAGAAAATAAACAAATAAAGAACTATCTGACAAATTGAAAGACAAAAAGGACAAATATAAAAAGTGGAAAGAGGGGCAAATAACTAAGGCAGAATATCAGCAAATAGCCCGAGCCTGTAAAGATGAAGTGAGGAAAGCTAAGGCTCACAATGAACAAAGGCTAGCGACAAAAGTAAAAAATAATAAAAAAAGCTTCTTCCAACATGTTAAAAACAAGAAAAAAGTCAAGGAAACAATTGGCCCATTGCTGGGAGAAAGTGGCAAGAAGATGACAAGCAACAGGGAGAAAGCAGATCTACTTAACTCATATTTTGCATCTGTCTTTACACAAAAGGAAAAAACAATCCAACCTATCAAAAACAGCACTACAAAAACAGATTAGAAACACAAGTTAAAATAGGGAAGAAAATGGTAAGTGAACACCTGTCTACCCTAGACGAGTTCAAATCACCAGGACCGGATGGATTACACCCCAAGGTTCTGAAGGAACTGGCAGACGTGATCTCAGAACCACTGAACTATATCTTTCAAAGATCCTGGAGCACAGGGAGCTGCCAGAGGACTGGAAAAGAGCTGATGTAGTTCCCATCTTCAAAAAGGAAAAAACAGATCCAGGAAACTACAGACCTATCAGTCTGACCTCAATACCGGGAAGATTCTGGAAAAGATAATCAAGCAACGAATCACCGAACACCTAGAAGCAAACAAAGTAATAACCAAAAGCCAACATGGGTTTGTCAAAACAGATCATGCCAGACTAATCTTATCGCATTCTTTGACAAAATGACAAAATTAGTAGACCAGAGGAATGCTGTCGATATAATTTACTTGGACTTCAGTAAAGCATTTGATAAAGTAGACCATAACCTACTACTAGATAAAGTAGAAAATGTGGGTTAGACAGCACCACCACCAGATGGATTCGTAACTGGCTGACCAACCGCACTCAACGTGTAGTCCTCAACGGAACTACATCCACATGGAGGAAGTATGCAGTGAGTACCCCAAGGCTCTGTTTTAGGCCCAGTACTCTTCAACATCTTCATCAATGACTTGGACGAGGGATAGATGGGGAACTCATCAAATTTGCAGATGACACCAAGCTGGCAGGAATAGCCAACACTCCAGAAGATAGGCTCAAGTTACAGAAAGATCTTGACAGACTTGAACATTGGGCGCTATCTAACAAAATGAAATTCAACAGTGAAAAAGTAAGGTTCTACATTTAGGCCAAAAACAAAATGCACCAGTACCGTATATGTGGTACCTTGCTCAATAGTAGTACCTGTGAGAGGGATCTTGGAGTCCTAGTGGATAACCATCTAGATATGAGCCAGCAGTGTGCAGCAGCTGTTAAAAAAGCCAACACAGTTCTGGGCTGCATAAACAGAGGGATAGAATCAAGATCACGTGAAGTGCTAGTACCACTTTATAATGCCTTGGTAAGGCCACACTTGGAATATTGCATCCAGTTTTGGTCGCCACGATGTAAAAAAGATGTTGAGACTCTAGAAAGAGTGCAGAGAAGAGCAACAAAGATGATTAGGGACTGGAGGATAAAACATATGAAGAACGGTTGCAGGAACTGGGTATGTCTAGTTTAACAAAAAGAAGGACTAGGGGAGACATGATAGCAGTGTTCCAATATCTCAGGGGCTGCCACAGAGAAGTGGGAGTTGGGCTGTTCTCCAGAGCACCTGAGGGTAGAACAAGAAGCAATGGGTGGAAACTGATCAAGGAAAGAAGCAACTTAGAACTAAGGAGAAATTTCCTGACAGTTAGAACAATTAATAAGTGGAACGACTTGCCTTCAGAAGTTGTGAATGCTCCAACACTGGAAATTTTTAAGAAAATGTTGGATAACCATCTGACTGAGATGGTGTAGGGTTTCCTGCCTGGGCAGGGGGTTGGACTAGAAGGCCTCCAAGGTCCCTTCCAACTCTGATGTTATGTTATGTTATGTTATGTTATGTTAAATGCCCTGTCAGGTGTTTTTTTTTATTTCTTTTTGTCACAACAGTATACACAGTATACACAAGCCGCGGTGTGGCTCAGGCTGTAAGAAGCCGGTTATTAAAACACAGCTGCCTGCAATTACTGCAGGTTCTAGTCCCACCAGGTCCAAGGTTGACTCAGCCTTCCATCCTTTATAAGGTAGGTAAAATGAGGACCCAGATTGTTGGGGGGGCAATAAGTTGACTTTGTAAATATACAAATAGAATGAGACTATTGCCTTACACACTGTAAGCCGCCCTGAGTCTTCGGAGAAGGGCGGGATATAAATGTAAAACAAAAAAAACAAAAAACAAAAACAATTGTCATAGATAAAACAACATATTTTGAAGAAAATATACTTATATGTATAAAAATATGCATCAACTATATCAATTTGATATGATGAAGGGAACAATAGGATAGGAACGGTAGGCACTTTTGTGCTCTTATGCACGCCCCTTATAGCCCTCTTAGAAATACGCAGGGTTGCTATCACGTAGCAAGGAGCCAGGTACGTAATCAGCAGACCCACCTGCATCCCCAGACCCCACTTCATGAGGAGAGATTCACATCCGGCTATCTGCGGCACAGTGACCTCCCTCATTTGCTGTCTCCAAATCTGGATCAAAGTGTCTAGCTTGTCGAAAAAAAGGAGTCAAAACCCTGATGCATTTCTTCATGGTATCCTTTTCTTGTCTCTGATAGGCTTTTTTTTTTTAAATTGAAAAAGTTTTTACAAAAATTTTTACCCCCCTTTCCCCCCCTCCATCCCTCCCCTCTAAAACCACCCTCCTCCCTCCCCCTCCGACTTCCCAGAGCAAACACAAGGTATAGTTCAAAAAGAAAACAATCATACGCTAAATTTTCCTGAACACAAATTATAGTCCTCCCCTTCTTTTCAAATCCTAACTTCCCCCATACAAATCAGAGATAAATACATCCTATCATTCAAAGGCAGTCTGATATCTCTTAATCTGATATCTATTTTGCGTATATTCAATCCATTTTTTCCATTCAGTTAAATATTTTTCTTGCATAGTGTCTTTCAAAAAGGCTGAGATTTTGGCCATCTCAGCCAAATTAGTAACTTTCAATATCCATTCTTCTATAGTAGGTAACTCTTTTTTCTTCCAGTATTGTCCTATCAATAGTCTTGCCGCTGTTATTAAGTTTAAAATCAGCTTAGTCTCAGTTACTTACAGTCCGTAATAATTCCCAATAAGAAAAATTGCTGTAGGAACTTTATCTTCTTTTTCATCTCTGATAGGCTTTTGATGAGCATCTCAGCCCGTCACAAATAACAGACCTGATCTTGAAATCCCTCGAGGCTTTGACAACATGGACAAGAACTTTTCACAGGCTGCGGTATTGCTGCTCAATTCGTTCTTGTAGGAATGTGGGATGGATACAGAGGAGATAAGAAAATTGCAGGGTTTGGAGTAAAAGGGATATAGGAGATTTTGTAGAAAACGAAGACAAGAATAGGTGAGACCTATAGTAAGCAAGATCATAAAATGGATCAAAACTCACTGAAAGGCCGTCTCACTTAATAACAGCAATTTTGCATACAACTGTGGTCATAAGTCAAGGACTAATGGTATATGTTGGATAGTTCATTTTTGGGACCTGCAGTAAAAATTTGATGATGATATTTTGCCCCATTTATAGAGGGTGTCTGCATATCTACTATGACCACTGCAAATTCGGTTCGGTGTTGTGCATATCACACGGGCTGGACAAGTCAGATGTTTTTCAAAAATGTATGGCAGACTTTGACATTGTGAGAGTCAATTTCCCCCCCAAATGGGTGGGAGTTATCATCTCTACTGCATCTCTAATGGAGACCAACGCTGGATCTCATACCTCTGATCTCTCTTTTGCCATAGCTGCCATGATCCTCAAGGAGATCTACCAGCGTCTCCTGAATATCTTGGACCCTGCCACCAAACAACAAACTCTAAAGGCAGTGTGTCACCTGGCAAGTGAACAGATTCATGGACATTTTCCTCGAGTGCTCAGTGGCCTGCGATGGGTAAGAAGAACCTCAAGGAGATGTGCTTCCTGTTTTCTTATATTCTACAGAGATTTTCAATCTTTTGTAATAGGGGTGAATATCTGTAGCTTGGGTGGAGGATGAGGGTGGAGGTTGGTCTTCGAACTTGTGGGTTGGTTTCTTAATGTTTCATTAGTAGGTTAGGTAAATCTTAACAGCGGAGTTTAGGGAATACCAGTGTTGGTGTTCTTCTGCTTGTAAGGGCTTTGTGTGGTCAGTAAGTCTTGTGATGGAGAAGTCATGTCAGATGAGGGTCATGTCAGTTGAGGGTCTTGTGATGGGGAGGTCACATAAGGTGAGAGTTGCATCAGGGGAGAATCTCATGATAGGTCATCTGACGGATCAGGTGTGGGTTACATCAGGTGAGGGTCTTGTGGTGGGGAGGTCATACCAGATGAGGGTTGCATCAGGTGAGGGTCTTCTGATGGGTCTTTTGATGGATCTTCTGATGGGTCAGGTGTGTGTCATAGATGAAGATCTTGTGGTGGGTCTTGTGATGGGGAGGTAATGTGCTGATTAGGGGGAAGGTTCTGGTGGGTTGGTTGAGAGCCAGTGGTTGGCTGTGCAGTTAGTTTGAATTCTGAGGGGTTCCTAGGCTGGTTGGGTCATGATTGTCCCAAAGGTGCTTTCCCAAAAGGCAAATGGACTTCCTTTTTTTTTTTAACTTTCTTGGTCGCCACACTGTAGAAACAATATAGAGACTCTGAAAGAGTGCAGAGAAGAGCAACGAAGATGATTAGGGGACTGGAAGCTAAAATATATGAAGAAGAGTTGCGGGAATTGGGGCTCTCTACTTTAATGAAAGGAAGGATTGAGGAGGGACATGATAGCAGTTCTGATATCTGAGGGGCTGCCACAAAGAAGTGGGAGTCAACTTATTTTCCAAACCACCTGAAGGCAGGGCAAGAAGCAAAGGATGGAAACAAATCAAAAACTAGTTTTTGATTTTTTAACCAAAAACTATCTACTATTGATCTTACCCCATTCCTAAGAGGACTGTAACGGGCGTGCATAAGAGCACAAAAGTGTCTACCGTTCCCGTCCTATTGTTTCTTTTCATTATATCCAATTAATATAGTTATTACATACTTATGCTCATATATATGCTTATATATTATATAGTTATTTCATTTCATGTTAGTGCCTATATATACTGATATGACAAAAAAAAATTAAAAAAAAAATCAAAGAGAGAAGCAACCTACAACTAAGCAGAACTTTCCTAACTGTGTGAACAATTAACCAGTGGAATAACTTGTCTCCAGAAGTTGTGGGGTGCACCATCACTGTAGGTTTTCAAGAAGAGATTGGAACAACCATTTGTCTGAAATGGGATAGGATTTCCTACCTGAGAAATGGTTTGGACTAGAAGACATCCAAGGTCCCTTCCAACTCGGTTATTCTGTGAAAAGCAGCAACTCCAGTGATCATGTTTAACTGCCTGTTTCTTTTCCTGCTTCCTCCAGAAGAACATTTTAGAGCCAATGCCTGTGATAAACTGTGCTGGTCACCCAGACAAGAGTGTAGCTAAAAAAGCTCTCAGGACCTTCAGTTCCTCTTCCAACACCTCGATGTTGACACCTATGGATGCAAGGCTGTCAGTCTTATTCCGCTCCTGTTGAAATATTTTTCTGACGTAAGACAACCAAATCATGACAAACTGGTTTCCCCCATCTCTCTCCCTTCCTCCCACCCCTCTCTCTCTCTTTTCTCCCTCTCTCTTTCTCCCTCTCTCTCCCCCCTCCTCCCCTCTCTCCCTCCCTCCCTCCATCTCTCTCTCTCTCAATTGGACTTTGTTTTACCCTGAGGAGGTTTCACTTCTCATCCAATAAGCTTCCTCAGTTCTGATTAGATGACTTCAAGGAATGTAAATCTTTCCATCCTCCACCATTCAGCCAGAACTGAAGAAGCTTCTTGGATGAGAAGTGAAAGGTCTGGAAGGTAAAACAAAGTCCAGTTGCATTTTTCAAAAGTGAGTTTGTGGCAACCATGACCTGGATGATTGAACATCTCCATGGACATTGAACTGGGAATAGGTGTGCTCTGAACTTGTATGTTCTCCTGCAAACTTAAAGAAACTTCTGCATGGCAGCCACCAACCACCCCAAGGATCCAACAGTTCAGCATCGAGCTACATCGATTTTCTGCTATTGGAGGGATAAACCTGTTTCTCTTCCTTCGTAGGAAGACACTGAACTGTGAAATACCTCCATCACTATTTTTGGCAAGCTCTTGAAAGGGGTGAAGGAGACACGCAATAATGTGACCGAAAACATCCTGCACAGCCTTGTTCCCCTCATCCTACAGCTGGCAAATGGCCAGATCAAAGAGGTGAGTTGAAGGGCTGAGTAACCTGAGCTCCTGGTCTGTTCATGCTCCCTTCTCAATGACACCATTCTGTATCCCCATCTTCACTCTGAGCAACAGTGGTTGTATCATGTGGAGACACTGGAGAATGCAAAGAGATTCTGGACAATTCTGAAGTTGTGGGGTCCTTGGTGATCTCTGAACTTGGTTGTTTTCTTGCAGACCTTTAATGACTCAACAGGGTGACACCATCAGTAGGTGGGAGGGCAGGGTTTTATCTCTGCTTAATGCCCTATCGTTTTGTTGTAGGTGTAGGTTTTCTGCTTGGTCATTCTTTGATTAGGGTATTGTTTCTGCTTGATGGTTTGCCTAGTACCAATAGAAGAGAATCAGGGTTGAATTGTGGGGTACTTGGTGCTCTGAGCTTGGTTGTTTTCTTGCAGGTGTTTCCTTATTCAACTAGACAAGATCTTCAGTGCTAGAAGGAAGTTGGGTTTGTGATGATGAGGAGGAGGAGGAGGAGGAGGACTGTGGGGTCCTTTATTATCTCTGAGCTTGATTATTTTTCTTGCAGATGTTTCCTTATCCAACTAGGAAACCTTATCAATGGTAGAATGGAGTGGGGTTTATGTAGAGGAGGAGGGGGGGAGGGGGAGTTCCCTTGCTTGGAGGGACGACTTTTGCTATTCTAAAGGTGGTGGGTAAATCCTCTTAGGTCCTAAAGGTCCTGCCCTGTCCTTAGAATTTGAGTGGGAGGATGTAAATTCTTTTTTTTTTATAAATAATTTTTATTTCCATTTTCCAACATCATATTTATGTGCAAACTATTATCCATCATTAATCATTAATTTTCATTTATTACTGATTCAGGCCTGCCCGATTGCCACTTCCTTTCTTCACAACCTCCCTCTCTACCCTCTACTACTTTCACATCCTTCATCTCCTTCGCTTTACTACTTCCTCTCCTCCTTCTCCACTCCTCCCTTCTTACCCTATCTAACCTTCTTATTCCCCTCCTCCTTCTCTACTCTTTCCTACCTACTTTCTTCCCTCCTTCTACTTCTCTCTCCTTTTCTTTCTGAAATGGCAGTCGAGCATCCCCATTATCATTTTAAATTTTATTTTCATATCTTCAAAAATTACTGTACATTAATAATCAATCCATGTATCATTTCCCCCCCTTTCCCCCCCTCCTCCCCCTTCTCCCCCCCCAGACTTCCCAGAGCAAATACTGGGTATTATGACCAACAATCACAAGCTAAAATATACAAAATATACATAACCTCCCACCTTTAAAAATTTTAAACTTTAGATCCCCTCACAATAAAAATAGAGAGATAGGAAAGAATAATAAAAAGAAAAAAAGAAAAGAAGCAATACCAACTTCACATATTACTTCTTCTTACAGTCCATTTTTAAAATTAATCCATCTTCTCAAATTCAATTTTTTTCCCACTTGTATATTCCTTCAAATTTCATAAGTCCATTTCTCAAATTACAGTCCATCTTCTCGAACTCAAATTTTCATCACTTATATATTTCTTCCGTTGCCATAACATTTAATGTCCGTTCTTCTTAGAGTCCATTTTAAAAATTAGTCCATCTTCTAAAATTCAAATTTTTTTTCACCCACTTGTATATTCCTTCAAATTTCATAAGTCCATTTCTTAAATTACAATCCAACTTCTCAAATTCAAATTTTCATCACTTATATATTTCTTCAATTGTCATAACATTTAATATCCAATCTTCCAATACTACTCAATTAAAACAAATAATCATTTAAACTACATCCACAATATAACAGTAAACAGTTAAAATCATTACATCCACATTATCTAAATTCATAAATTTCACTTTCCATCCGTCACAATTAAATAATATCATCCCATAGATTTATACCATACAAATAGCAAATAATAAAAATCCTATAATTTATATCCTGAACAAATCAATTCCAAAAATTAACCATAATCATCATATTCACATCTTAAACATTCCTCCCCTCTCCCATTCTATTTTCCATCATTTCCAAACCAATTAACTTAGCTTCTAACAACAAAGGATTCCCACTCTTTAAAACATTAATATAAAAATGTCTCGCTTTCATAACTGAATTAAGAAAATACTTTCTGCCTCTAAAATTCACTGACAAACCCATTGGAACTTCCCATCTAAAATATATCTGATGTTTCTTAAACTCATCCACTAAAAAAGCAAATTCTCTTCTCTTTCTTAACATTTTAGGAGGAATTTCCTTCATCATTTTTATATCTTGTCCCAATCTTGTCCCAAGGCTTGCAAAATTTCATACCTAACCTTTTTAGTTGTAAAATAAATAACCACATCCCTCGGTACTCTATTTTGTCTTGCCCACCAAGAATTAACACGATAAATTCTTTCAATATTAATCTCAAAATCTTCCGGCTCCACACCCTTTATCTGAGCAAAGGCTTGCGTAAAAATCTTTTAAATTTTCCTTCCTATTTTGCTTCAAACCCCTCACCCTTATAGCATATTCCATTAATCTATATTGTAATATTACTCTTTCTTCATCTGCCCTATCTACCTTTGCCTGTTTATCTTCCATCTTATTATCTAAATTCCAATTGTTTTGATTTTTTTGAATTTCCTCTATTTTCCTTTGCAACTCTAAATTAGCTTTATTAATTTCTGCAAGATCATCCTCCATCTGAATACAAGAGCTTAATATTTGCGCAATTGCATCCTTTACCATTTTCATTTCCCTCTTCTGCTCTTCCACCACTTCCTTAAAATCCAACATCTCTTTCTCTACTTCATCAAATTTTTGATCTATTTCTAAAAAATGACTCTCCAAAAACTCCTGTGAAGAATTTCTTAATTCCTTTTTGATTTCTTCTTTTAATTTTTGAATCTGAACTGAAGAAATTTCAAAGTTTTTAATGACTTTTGGCACTATTTGCTTAAAATCCATTTTAAAATTAGTCCATCTTCTAAAATTCAAATTTTTTCACCCACTTGTATATTCCTTCAAATTTCATAAGTCCATTTCTTAAATTACAATCCAGCTTCTCAAATTCAAATTTTCATCACTTATATATTTCTTCAATTGTCATAACATTAATATCCAATCTTCCAATACTACTCAATTAAAACAAATAATCATTTAAACTACATCCACAATATAACAGTAAACAGTTAAAATCATTACATCCACATTATCTAAATTCATAAATTTCACTTTCCATCCTTCACAATTAAATAATATCATCCCATAGATTTATACCATACAAATAGCAAATAACAAAATCCTATAATTTATATCCTAAACAAATCAATTCCAAAATTAACCATAATCATCATATTCACATCTTAAACATTCCTCCCTCTCCCATTCTATTTTCCATCATTTCCAAACCAATTAACTTAGCTTCTAACAACAAAGGATTCCCACTCTTTAAAACATTAATATAAAAATGTCTCGCTTTCATAACTGAATTAAGAAAATACTTTCTGCCTCTAAAAGTCACTGACAAACCCATTGGAACTTCCCATCTAAAATATATCTAATGTTTCTTAAACTCATCCACTAAAAAAGCAAATTCTCTTCTCTTTCTTAACATTTTAGGAGGAATTTCCTTCATCATTTTTATATCTTGTCCCAATCTTGTCCCAAGGCTTGCAAAATTTCATACCTAACCTTTTTAGTTGTAAAATAAATAACCACATCTCTCAGTACTCTATTTTGTCTTGCCCACCAAGAATTAACACGATAAATTCTTTTAATATTAATCTCAAAATCTTCTGGCTTTACACCCTTTATCTGAGCAAAGGCTTGCGTAAAAATCTTTTAAATTTTCCTTCCTATTCTGCTTCAAACCCCTCACCCTTATAGCATATTCCATTAATCTATATTGTAATATTACTCTTTCTTCATCTGCCCTATCTACCTTTGCCTGTATATCTTCCATCTTATTATCTAAGTTCCAATTGTTTTGATTTTTTTGAATTTCCTCTATTTTCCTTTGCAACTCTAAATTAGCTTTATTAATTTCTGCAAGATCATCCTCCATCTGAATACAAGAGCTTAATATTTGCGCAATTGCATCCTTTACCATTTTCATTTCCCTCTTCTGCTCTTCCACCACTTCCTTAAAATCCAACATCTCTTTCTCTACTTCATCAAATTTTTGATCTATTTCTAAAAAATGACTCTCCAAAAACTCCTGTGAAGAATTTCTTAATTCCTTTTTGATTTCTTCTTTTAATTTTTGAATCTGAACTGAAGAAATTTCAAAGTTTTTAATGACTTTTGGCACTATTTGCTTAAAAGCCATTTTTTAAAAAAAAATATAACTTAATAACGGACCAAGAAAAAAAAATTAGAAAAGAAAAATTCAAAAAACTTTTCTTCTAAATCACTATAATCCCAAAGAAGAAGAAAAAATATAATTCATAAAATTCTCGTTTCTTCCATTTAGTCAGTATCTTCCTATATATCTTCTATTTCGACACTAGCTGTTAGTAAGCATTTCTTTAACTTTCGTTTTCAGTACACACATTCCACAAAACCGCCATTTGCTTTCTTCTCTCCTATCTTCGCAGCAAATATATCCTCAGGGGCTTGCAGTCTTCTTACAAACAAGTGCTAGAACTCCAGTTTCTGCTCCGTCCACTCCATCATAAATCAATTCCTGCCGTGGAAATTGGACACTTTGTTTGTCTGCCATAAAGGCAGATGCCTCCCCCAGCCAGGAGCTTATCAGGCTATGGAAGGAGAACTCCCCGCAAGCCTCAGAAGCTTCTGTGGCTAAATTTGGGTGTCTCAACTTCAGCCTGAATGCTCATCTCTCCCTCTTTGCCCAAGGGAGAGAATTCCAAGCTGTCGGACCAAGATTTACGATGTCCTGACAGCTCTACAGACTAGGGAGTTAGCAGCCTAATCAGAGCTGCTTCTCCATGAAGCAGAGCCATACCGGAAGTCCGGAGGATGTAAATTCTTAATCCCATCAGGTCGCATCCTGGGGGAGCTGTGGCTGAAGGCCAGGCTTTCTGTGAAAGGATACTGAATGAAATGCTCCAGTTTTCTCCATAGATGCAAAAGTATCTCATTCATAAAATTTAACTGTTGGAGGGACCACCTGGAGTGTTTTCCTGGTAGTGTAGAGAAGGGAATGAATTTATCCTAGGAAAGCCTCATTTACTCTCTGTCTCTGTCTCTCTCTCTCTCTCTCTGTGTGTGTGTGTGTGTGTGTCTGTGTGTGCTGACTTCCTACAAATTCTAAATTATGCTTCTTGATGATGCAGACCAAGGAAACTTGGAATTAACAAATCATCCTGAGCTCTAATAATCAATTCTTTTATTTAAGGGGGAAGAAAAAACGGGAGGCCAATTTGTTGTGGTGGTGGTTTGTTTTGCATTGTGTTTTGTGGTTGCTGCACAAGCCGCAAAGTGCTATCCTGAACAGCAGTGGGAGGCCGATTGGCGTCAGCACAAGCCTGGGCTTTGCAGGGGGGTATCGGCTGAATAATTGACACTAATTCTTGTTCCTTTGTTTGATTTAGCACCACACTGCAAGCAGTCAAAAACTTGATCATGTATACCGACTATCAGGAGGAATACAATGATTTGGGGATACTAGGATGCTGGGAGATGCTGCTGACCCCTGACAGTGTGTTTGAAGCCATTTCCCACCTGATCTGATAATTAAAAGTCAGAAGGGCTTGGCTACAAGTGACAGTGGATGAGAGAGGGAAGGGATGGGAGAGGGAGAGGAAGAAGAACAGGCAGAGAGAGAGAAAGAGAGGGAGAGGGGAAAGAATGAAGGAAGGGGAGAGGGAGAGAGAAAGTGGAAGGGTTAGAGAGTGGAAGAGAGAGGGAGGGAAAGAGAGAGAAGGAGAGAGGAAGGGAGAGAGGGAGAGGGAGAGAAAAAAGAAGAGGCAGAGAGTGAAAGAGAAAGGGAGAGGAAGGGTGAGGGGGAAGAGGGAGGAAAGGGGAGAGGGAGAGAGGGAGAGGGAGGGTGAGCGGGAGAGGGAGGGGGAAGGTGAGATAGAGGAGAGGAGAGAGAAAAGGGGAGACAGGGAGAAAAAGAGAGGGAGAGGGAGAGAGAGAGATGGAAAGGGAAAGAGAAGGAGAGAGAGAAAGAAGGGGAGAGGAAGGGGAGAGGGATGGAGGGAGAGAAAGTAAGAGAAAGAGAAAGAGAGGGAGGGTGAGAAATTCTCTAAATGGAGTAATTCATTGAATAATTCATTTATCGGTAATTCAGATAATGATTTCTCTAGTTTGGTGGTGTCTCTTCTACAAATTTCTGTTTTCTGTTCTCCAGGAATGGATGACACAACCATATCCTCTCATTCAAATATTCAGTGTTCGAGATCTGGGGTACCTTCTTCAGCACTCCTTCAAGGTAAGAGATGGGATGTAGGAAGTGAGTGGCTTTCAAGGTAGTAGCAGGCCTGACCTCCCTCTCTGGGAAGTCTACAAGGCTGGGAAGAATAGAAAAAGAAGAAGACAACCCCCAGAAAGAAGATGGACTTAGCTAGAGTGGTGTCTCTTCTACAAAGATGGGTGCACCCTGGAAGATCTGAAGGATCAAGTAGATCCTCTTGGAGGACATCTGAAAGCAGAATGAGAAGCAAAGGATGGAAACTAATCAAGGACAGAACCAACCTACACCTAAGGAGAAATTTCCTGATTGTGAGAACAATTAATATTGGAACGACTTGCCTCCAGAAGTTGCGGGTGTTCCATCACTGGAGGTTTTCAAGAAGAGAAACCTAAACATCCATTTGTCCAGAATAATCTAGGGCAGTGATGGCGAACCTTTTCGGTACTGAGTGCCCAAACTGGAACATGCATGCATGTCAGCGCACCGGAGCACTGGAAACCCAAAGACCAGCTGGCTGGCGTGCACATAATGGCCATTTTTGGGGCCATTTGCAGGCCATTTTGGGGCTGTTTTCAGGCTGTTTTTGGCCCGGAAAATTGTCCCAAAAACGGCCAGAAAATGGCCCGAAAAAGGCCTGAAGATGGTCCAAAAAATGGCCTAGTTTTTGGGCATTTTCCAGGGTGTTTTCCAGAGCTCTGGGGCCCACAAATACCAGCTGGCCGGCGCACATGTGCGAGCCAGAAACCATAAGAGCAGCTGGCGATGGCATGCATGCCCATAGAGAGGGCTCTGCGTGCCACCTCTGGCACGCGTGCCATAGGTTTGCCATCACAGGTCTAGGGTCTCCTGCTTGAGCAGAGGGCTGGACTAGAAGACCTCCAAGTTCCTTTTCAACCTTGTTATTCTATGTTCTGTGGGTTTCTATGTGTTTGTCATTATCACTACTAGACTCGGAGAACTCCAGTGATCATGTTTAACTGCCTGTTTCTTTTCCTGCTTCCTCCAGAAGAACATTTTAGAGCCAATGCCTGTGATAAACTGTGCTGGTCACCCAGACAAGAGTGTAGCTAAAAAAGCTCTCAGGACCCTTCAGTTCCTCTTCCAACACCTCGATGTTGACACCTATGGATGCAAGGCTGTCAATCTTATTCCGCTCCTGTTGAAATATTTTCCTGACGTAAGACAACCAAATCATGACAAACTGGTTTCCCCCATCTTTCTCCCTCCCTCCCCCTCCTCTCTCTCTTCTCCCTCTCTCTTTCTCCCTCTCTCTCTCCCTCCCTCCCTCCATCTCTCTCTCTCTCGATTGGACTTTGTTTTTCCCTGAGGAGGTTTCACTTCTCATCCAATAAGCTTCCTCAGTTCTGATTAGATGACTTCAAGGAATGTAAATCTTTCCATCCTCCACCATTCAGCCAGAACTGAAGAAGCTTCTTGGATGAGAAGTGATAGGTCTGGAAGGTAAAACAAAGTCCAGTTGCATTTTTCAAAAGTGAGTTTGTGGCAACCATGACCTGGATGATTGAACATCTCCATGGACATTGAACTGGGAATAGGTGTGCTCTGAACTTGTATGTTCTCCTGCAAACTTAAAGAAACTTCTGCATGGCAGCTACCAACCACCCCAAGGATCCAACAGTTCAGCATCGAGCTACATCGATTTTCTGCTATTGGAGGGACTAACCTGTTTCTCTTCCTTCGTAGGAAGACACTGAACTGTGAAATACCTCCATCACTATTTTTGGCAAGCTCTTGAAAGGGGTGAAGGAGACACGCAATAATGTGACCGAAAACATCCTGCACAGCCTTGTTCCCCTCATCCTACAGCTGGCAAATGGCCAGATCAAAGAGGTGAGTTGAAGGGCTGAGTAACCTGAGCTCCTGGTCTGTTCATGCTCCCTTCTCAATGACACCATTCTGTATCCCCATCTTCACTCCGAGCAACAGTGGTTGTATCATGTGGAGACACTGGAGAATGCAAAGAGATTCTGGACAATTCTGAAGTTGTGGGGTCCTTGGTGATCTCTGAACTTGGTTGTTTTCTTGCAGACCTTTAATGACTCAACAGGGTGACACCATCAGTAGGTGGGAGGGCAGGGTTTTATCTCTGCTTAATGCCCTATCGTTTTGTTGTAGGTGTAGGTTTTCTGCTTGGTCATTCTTTGATTAGGGTATTGTTTCTGCTTGATGGTTTGCCTAGTACCAATAGAAGAGAATCAGGGTTGAATTGTGGGGTACTTGGTGCTCTGAGCTTGGTTGTTTTCTTGCAGATGTTTCCTTATTCAACTAGACAAGATCTTCAGTGCTAGAAGGAAGTTGGGTTTGTGATGATGATGATGAGGAGGAGGAGGAGGAGGACTTTGGGGTCCTTTATTATCTCTGAGCTTGATTATTTTTCTTGCAGATGTTTCCTTATCCAACTAGGAAACCTTATCAATGGTAGAATGGAGTGGGATTTATGTGGAGGAGGAGGAGGAGGAGAAGGAGGAGGAGGGGGCGGGGAGTAGTAGTTCCCTTGCTCGGAGTGAGGACTTTTTCTCCAGAAGCTCTGTCACTGACCTTGGTTCTCAAGGTTGATCCCGGAAATCATTTGTTTACTGAATTTGTTTCAGGTCTCCAGGATCTGCAAAGCGATTGCAAAGCCTTGGTGGCTCAAGTTGCAGCCGACTCAATAGAAGAAATCTTTCGGCAGTGTGCCCAATGGATCAACCCGGATCTTATTAGTACTCAACTCCTCTCCAAGTCATTAGGTGCATCTCTGGGACCAAGCAATAATAGTTTAATAGTTTACTTTATTGTGATGGCACCTTGTAAAACGAAATTAAATGTATATTATACATTAAAAAAACTATAGAAATAAAAAAAATGCACCACATTCTGTACAATTAAATTGAAAACCCCTGATATTTCATTAGTGTTGCATTTCACAGTAGAATTCAATATAGTTACTGCTCTGGGATAGAAGCTGTTTTTCAGCCTATTTTTCCTGACAGTCTGCCAGATGGTAATAGTTAAAAAAAAAGGAGCCCCAGGATGAGTTGTGTCTTTAAGGATGTTTTGAACTTTCTTAAGGCAGCGGGAGCTATAAAGCACTTCCAAAGAGGGGAGAGGGCAACCAATGATCCTCTGGGCACCTCCCTTCCAGTTGGTCTTTGGGGAAAGCCAGCAAGTGTGAAGATAATTCTTACATCATGAAGGATACAAAGGAATGTCATGGAAGAAGGACCTGGCAGGGAGATTGTGGAAACAGGCCCTGGAGAAAGCCAGGGCAATTTAATTTCAGAGAGGAAGCCACGAGGAGGTCACAGAGCCACAGGTGCCAATGGAGAAGGGTGGTAGCAACCATCAACCATTCAATGATGTCTGGAACAACTCTGTGCTTGGTTGTCTTCCAGCAGAAATAGGAACACGTAGAGTAGGGCAGATGCAGAGAGCTGAACACTCCCCTGGGGGGAGATCTAATGCCCTCCAAAAAAGATGCTCATTATTATCCATATAGATAGAGCATTGAATAAAAGCCTTCATGAAAACTTCTGGATCCCAAATGCATCTACCCATGGGCCCTGATTGCGTTTGGAAAGCATGCGACGTTTGTCAACTTAGTTTATTAAGCCAGAAGGGGGCTGAGTACTGGTCCCCTCCTAATATCTGTTACAGGTAGTCGTTTCAACTTTCAGCCATGAATGAGCCTGGTGTTATAGGTTGTAAGTTGTGCCAGTCATAAACCAGATCACCATGGGTCCGTGATCGATGTTATGACCTTTCAATAGATTAAGGGAGTCGTTCAAAAATACAGATATTGTAAAAATCATATATTCATGTGCCACTCCTAGGGAAAATTGTTTTTAAGAATAGAAGATTAGAATAGAGCTGGAAGGGACCTTGGAGGCAGGGGTGAAATGCTACTGGATTGGACCGGATCGCACGATTCGGTAGTGATCATGGCCGGTAGTTTGGTGATCTGGTAGCGATGGCAGAACAAAGCTCCACCCACCCCCCTGGGTGTCATTACTTTCTGGTTTTAACCAAGAAATAATGTATTTTGTTTGTTTGTTTGTTTGTTTTATAAAAAAAGTTTTATTTCCATTTTCCATCAACATATTCAATGTACAGTCTCTTATTCAACATTAATCATTAACTTTCATTTGTTACTTATTCGGGCCTGCTCAGCTACCACTTCCTTCCTTAACACAACCTTTCCTCTTCCCTTCTCTACCCTCTTCTACTTTCTCCATCCTTCCTCTCTTTCACTTTTCTACTTCCTCTCCTCCTTCCCCACTCCTCTCTTCCCCCCTTTCTAACCCTCTCTCTTTCCCCTTCTTCCTCTCCTTTCCCCCTCTTCTACCTCTCTCTTTTCCTACCTACTTTCTTCCTTCACTGTCTTTACTCCTCTCTCCCTTTCCATTCTCTTCTGAAATGGCAGCTGAGCAGCCCCAATTTCATTTCAAATTGTTCAAATTATTTCTATTTTTTAATTACATATCTTCAATCATTCCTGTACATTAATAATCCTTCATCTTCCCCCCCCTCTCCCCCTCCCCCCCCCTCCCCCCCCCGAGACTTCCCAGAACCAAGTACAGGGTGTAAAGTTAACAATCATAAATTAAAATACAACATCAATCATAATCCATAGTCACTCCTCACCCTTTGTTTTCTCAACTCCTCTCCCAATTAAACATATAAACTAGTATAATACAATTCCTAAATTCACTCGTAAGCTATTTGATACTTTTTAGTCTGATACTTATTTTGAATATAATCAATCCACATTCTCCATTCCGATACATATTTCTCTTGTGTATAGTCTTTCAAGTACGCAGAGATTTTAGCCATCTCTGCCAAATTTGATACTTTAAATGTCCATTCTTCAATTGTAGGCAAATCTTCTTTCTTCCAATATTGTGCAATCAAAAGTCTTGCGGCTGTTACTAAATTTAAAATCAGTTTAGTCTCTATCACTGTACAGCCCATGATTATTCCCAGTAGAAACAACTGTGGAGTAAATTGAATCTTCTTTTTCAAAATATTCTGCATAACCCACCATACTTTAATCCAAAATGCTTTAACTTTTTTACAAGTCCACCATATATGATAATAAATTGCGTCGTCACAATCACATCTCCAACATTTAGCTTGCATATTCAAATACATACATGCCAACTTTTTAGGATCCAAATGCCATCTATAAAACATCTTATAAAAATTTTCTCTCAAGCTTTGTGCTTGTGTAAATTTAACATTCCTCACCCAAATTTTTCCCATGTTTTCAACATTATAGGTTGTTGTATATTTTGTGCCCATTTTATCATACAATCCTTAACTAATTCCGTTTCTGAATCTATTTCTACCAGTACATTATACAACCTCTTAATATGCTGTTGTCCTTGATCTCTGATTTGTTTTACCAAACTATCCTCATTTTGCCTAATACCCATTTTCTGGTCTATTTTCCATCTAGTTTGCAACTGCCCACACTGAAGCCATGTATAGTTTATCCCTTCTTTCCCCATTTTATCTCTAGATTTAATTGTAATTTCCCTTTTCCATAGAAAGAAGTTCTTTATAAATAATCACCTCCATTTTTTGATATATATTTATATTCTCTATCATATGTCTAGGGATTGCCCATATTGGTATTTTACCATCTAACTTATATTGATATTTCTTCCATACGCTCAACAATGCATTTCTGACTATATTACTTTTAAAAGTCTTATCAGCTTTCTTATCATATAATAAATAAGAATGCCATCCATATAACAACTCATAACCTTCTATATTCAGAATTCTTTCTTCTGTTAAGTTAAACCAATCACTAATTAATGAAAGAACAACAATTTCAAATTAGGCATTTTTAAACCCCCTCTTTTACCTATATCTTTCATTATTTTTAACTTTATTCTCGGTTTTTTACCCATCCAAATAAAATTACTAATCCCTTTTTGCCATTCTTACAAATTTGCATCCTTTTTAAGTATTGGTATCATTTGAAACAAAAATAAAAACCTCGGCAAAACATTCATCTTTATGGCTGCTATTCTTCCCAACAAAGACAATTGTATCTTTTTCCAGTTCTCCATTTCTTTCCGTACTTTCTACCACATTACCTCATCTTCGGGAGTGCACATGCACTCCCAAATCTGTAAGGAAGGTAAGTAGATTTCACCCCTGCTTAGAGGTCTTCTAGTCCAGGCCCCTGCTAAAGCGGAATAACGTATACCAGTGATGGCAAACCTATGGCATGTGTGCCGGATATGGCACGCAGAGCCATCTCTCCGACTACACGAGCCATCACCTGTTGCTCTTCTGGGTTCTGGCATAGGCGTGCACGCTGGCCAGCTGGTCTCCGCGCGTGCGGGAGTGCCGGAAACAGGAAAAGTAGCTCCCTGGCGTGTATGTGCATGCTGGGAAACTGAGCTTCTGTGCTTGCAGGCCAGCTGGTCTTTGTGCATGCATGCGTGCCAGAAACCAGGCGACCAGGTGACTGGCGCACATTCACATGCTGGAAACTGGAAGCTCAGCCTCCTGGTGCTGCCCCGATTTTTCTTCTTCGCATTGGTGCCAGGATGACCCCATGTGCCAGTTCCGACTACATCGCAGGCCACATCCATCCCAGGGGCCTTGAGCTTGATACCCCTGCTGTAGAGCATGCATTGAGTTAGCAGGTGAGCCCCACGATTTGGAAGGGTGAAGAATTTGCATGTTGGCAGTCTGGGCAGTGCAGATCTGGGAAACTAGGTGAGCATGCTTCTTTAGATGTGAGGGATCCTTTGTTTTCTCTCAGCATGGTGGTTTTCTTGCAGACATTTCATGACCCAACTAGGTAACATCATCAGGGCTAGAAGGAAGTGTGGTTTGCTCTCAATTTAAATTCAAATGGCTTGCCTTGCCATGTTGGTGGGAGTATTTCTGATGGTCTGGTCTAGTAGATTAGATAGATGAGAGATGAGAGAGAGAAATGGATGGATGGATTGGATAGATAGAGGGAGAGAGAGAGGGAGAGAGAGAGATGGATGGATAGATGAATGGATGGATAGAGTAGGAATAGATAAATAGATAGATAGATAGATAGATAGATAGATAGATAGATAGATAATGGGAGGGAGGGAGGGAGAAATGGATGGATGGAAACAATAGATAGATAAAGTTGGAGATAGATAGATAGATAGATAGATAGATAGATAGATAGATAGATAGATAGATAGATAGATAGATAAATAATGGGAAGGAGAGAGGGGGAGAGAGATACAGAGAGATTTCCTTTATCCAGTTTTGGTCACCACAATATAAAAAAGATGTTGAGACTCTAGAAAGAGTGCAGAGAAGAGCAACAAGATTGATTAGGTGACTAGAGGCTAAAACATATGAGGAACAGTTGCTGGAATTGGATAAGTCTAGTTTAATGAAAAGGACAACTAGGGGGGACATAATAGCAGAGTTCTGATATTTGAGGGGCTCTCACAAAGAGGAGGGGGGTCAAACTACTCTCCAAAGTACCTGAGAGCAAGATAAGAAGCAATGTATGGAAGCTTATCAAAGAGAGATCCAGGAGAAATTTCCTGCCACCGAGAACAATCAATCAGTGGAAAAGTTTGCCTCCAGAAGTTGCGGGGTGGGCCATCACGCGAGGTTTTCAAGAAAAGAGTGGACAATCATATGACTGGGATGGTTTAAGAACCATAAAGCAAGGGTTGGAGTAGAAGACCTCCAAAGTCTCTTTTATCCCATGAGTCTGTGATCTTCTCACCTCACCCCTCCTCTTTTCTTGTCTTTCATTAGCCTTATGAAGCCCCCCTTGAACTCCAAGGTGAGGTCTAAAGTGATGAGCAAAGCATCCAGAAGGTGTTTTCTTTGCCGGCTTTCAAGATGATCACACTGAAAGCAGATAGCCCACCCCAATCAAGTCCAACTGAGGTGAGCAGTCCAGATGGAGCAAAACAATATGAGATCCACCTGGACACAAGGGTGTGGTAAACATGATTCAAAATCTCCTCAAAAACTCTTGATCCATCCATCGAGCCCAATTTCACCTTGGCCTTTCCTTCATCTTAGTCCTGAAAGTATGCTTCCACTTCTCATTATACGTTTCTGGATCATAGGATTACTTATTTTTAAATCGTAAACATCTCCATATGGTTTTCCTCACCCTCTTTTCTCTCTTCCTCCACTTCTCTTTTTTTTATTCTGGTTGAAGTGCCCCCAAACAAAAGAAGGGCCATGGTGGGGCAGAACAATGTTCTGCATGCATTAGCTATGATTCCTAGATAGTCTCAGATAACCCTCAAAATTCAGAATTCAGATGCTTATCAACCAGTTCAGATTTACGATGGTCACAGCGTCCTGGGGTCACGTGACCCCTCCTTTTGTGATCTTCTAACCAGTCAATGGGGAAGCCAGATCCACTTAAGAACCATGTGACTAACTTAACAACTGCAGTGATTCACTTAATCGCGGTGGCAAGAAAGGTCGAAAAATGAGGGAAAAATTCACTTCACTAATGTCTCACTTAGCGATGGAAATTTTGGGCTCAATTGTGGTTATAAGTTGAGAACTGCCCGTATTTGAATATCCCAGAACTGTTAAGGAAGACATTCAACCTTTTAGTTATTTTCTGAATGATAACAGGAAGGAAGTCCTTTTGTTCCTCATGTTCAGCTGAAAAAGCATTTCCTCCAACTCTTGAAGAAAAATCAGCCCTGCTAGGTGGGCCACTTCCTTTACTGCAGACTTGTGGACTTCAACTCCCAGAACTCCATGGCTGGCTCAGGAATGTTGGGTGTTGCTATCCATTAGCATTATCCCTTTATCCAAAAGGGCCTTATGCTCCCTGCCCCTGGTTTTCTTCCTCTTTTAGGTGCTGTTCCTTCCTTTACGCTACTTCTTCCTTTGGATATTCTTTTTCTTCTTTTAGGATTTTTATCACCAGACAGCAACCGCCTGCAACACCATGCTCACTGGCTTGCTGTCTGAGGCTCCCAATTTGGATTCCCTGCAAGATATCATGATGGTAAAGAGTGATTTTTTCTTGGGGTTGGTCACACGATCAGCCAGATGTTTTGACTGGATTTGGTGATTCTGTCCACGTGTCCAAGTCCCTCCCAAGGACCTGTGTTAGGCAAAAGTGGCTGTTTGATGGGAAAGATATTGTCGCAGTTGCTGAATGCAACAACTCATCACAGCCACTGGAGAAGTTACCATCGGAGAATTCAACAACTCAATTTAATTAATTTAAATAGTTAAAAAATGATTTTAATTTTGTCATTTACATTTTGTTTTGTCCCTCCTCTGGCATTTTTTCATTAATGATTCTATTCCACTGATATTAGTGTAACTCTTTTCCCATGGTGAGGAGGAAGGAAGGAAGAAACAGAGGGAGGGAGGGAGGGAGGAAGTCCAGTTGCCTTTTGGAAAAAGTATCTTTGGGATTTGACCAGGATGATACAAGGAATCCTGCATGAGCAGGGGGTTGGAGGAGAAAACCTCCACAGTCTCTTCTAGCAACTGTGAGTCTGTGATTCTAATGTTCTGTGATTCAAAGATTCTCTGATTCAGAGATTCAAAGATTCTACAATTCAAAGAATTGAAGATCCTAAGATTATGATTCTAAGATTCTGTGATGCTATGATTCTATGATTTGAAGAATCAAAGATTCAAATATTCTGTTATTCAAAGATTCTATGATTATGATTCTATTATTCTAAGATGATTATCCGCTTCATGGATTACTGCCTTGTCATGGCAAAGGGGCTTGCGTAGCTCAATGAAGCTATGAGCTATGCCGTCCAAGGACACCCAAGATGGACAGGTCATAGCAGAGAGTTCTGACAAAACGTGATCCACTGGAGAAGGAAATGGCAACCCACTCCAATATCTTTGCCATGAAAACCCCATTGACAGTACAAAAAGGAAAAAAGATATGACGCCGGAAGATGAACCCCTCAGGATGGAAAGTGTCCAATATGCTACTGGGGAAGAGCGGAGGGCTAGTACTAGTAGCGCCAGAAAGGACGCTCAACTGTGGATGTATTTGGTGGTGAAAGGAAAGTCCGATGCTGTAAAGATTTTTTCTCCATAGGAAACTGGAATGTAAGATCCATGAATCAAGGTAAACTGGACGTGGTCAAACAAGAGATGACAAGACTGAACATCGACATCTTAGGAATCAGTGAACTAAAATGGACAGGAATGAGTGAATTTAATTCAGATGATCATCAGATATACTACTGCGGGCAAGAATCCCTCAGAGGAAGGAGTAGATTAGAATAGAATAGAATAGAATAGAATAGAATAGAATAGAATAGAATAGAATAGAATAGAATAGAATTTTTTATTGGCCAAGTGTGATTGGACACACAAGGAATTTGTCTTGGTGCCTATGCTCTCAGTGTACATAGAAGAAAAGATACGTTCATCAAGGTACAACATTTATAACACAAATGATGGTCAATATATCAATATAAATCATAAGGATTGCCAGCAACAAAGTCACAGTCATACAGTCATAAGTGGAAAGAGATTGGTGATGGGAATGATGAGAAGATTAATAGTAATGCAGATTTAGTAAATAGTTTGACAGTGTTGAGGGAATTATTTGTTTAGCAGAGTGATGGCCTCCGGGAAAAAACTGTTCTTGTGTCTAGTTGTTCTGGTGTGCAGTGCTCTATAGCGTCGTTTTGATGGAAGGAGTTGAAACAGTTTATGTCCTGGATGTGAGGGATCTGTAAATATTTTCACGGCCCTCTTCTTGATTTGTGCAGTATACAGGTCCTCAATGGAAGGCAGGTTGGTAGCAATTATTTTTTCTGCAGTTCTAATTATCCTCTGAAGTCTGTGTCTTTCTTGTTGGGTTGCGTTCATAATCGATAAAAGAATAGGAAAAGCAATACTGGGATACAATGAACTGTTCATAATCGATAAAAGAATAGGTAAAGCAATACTGGGATACAATCCCCAAAATGACAGAATGATCTCAGTTCAAATCCAAGGCAAACCGTTCAATATCACAGTAATCCAAGTCTATGCCCCAACCACTGGTGCTGAAGAGGATGAAATTGACTGGTTCTATGAAGCCCTACAGCACCTTATAGAATTAACACCAAAAAATGATGTCCTTATCATCATGGGGATTGGAATGCTAAAGTAGGAAGCCAAAAGATAACCGGAATAACAGGCAAGTTTGTCCTTGGAGCACAAAATGAAGCAGGGCACAAGCTGATAGAATTCTGTCAAGATAATATGATGGTCATAGCAAACACTCTTTTCCAACAACCCAAGAGACAACTCTACACACGGACATCACCAGATGGTCAACACAGAAATCAGATTGACTATGTGCTCTGCAGCCAAAGATGGAGAAGCTCTATACTGTCAGTAAAAACAAGACCAGGAGCTGACTATGGCTCAGATCATGAGCTTCTCCTTGCAAAATTTAGGCTTAAATTGAAGAAAGCAGGGAAAAGCTCCAGGCCACTCAGGTACGAACTAAATCATATCCCTGATGAATATACGGTAGAGGTGACAAATAGATTTAAGGAATTAGATCTGATAGACAGAGTGCCTGAAGAACTATGGACAGAGATTTGCAACATTGTACAAGAGGTAGCAACTAAAACCATCCCAAAGAAAAAGAAAGGCAAGAAAGCAAAATGGCTATCTGAAGAAGCTTTGCCAATAGCTGAGGAAAGAAGGGAAGCAAAAGGCAAGGGAGAAAGAGAAAAATACACCCAGTTGAATGCAGAATTCCAGAGAATAGCTAGAAGAGATAAGAATACCTTCTTAAATGAACAGTGCAAAGAACTAGAAGAAAAGAATAGGGAGGGCCAGAGATCTCTTCAAGAAAATTGGAGATATGAAGGGAATGTTTCATGCAAAGATGGACATAATAAAGGACCAAAGTGGCAGGGACCTAACAGAGGCAGAAGAGATTAAGAAGAGGTGGCAAAATTACACAGAAGAACTATATAAGAACGAGCTTAACATCCCTGGTAACCACGATGGGGTGGTCACTGACCTTGAGCCAGACATCCTAGAATCCTAGAATCCAAGCACATTCAAATGGGCCTTAGGAAATCTGAGCAACAACAAAGCTAGTGGAGGAGACAGTATTTCAGCTGAGCTATTCAAAATCTTAAAAGACGATGCAGTAAAAGTGCTACACTCAATTTGTCAGCAAATTTGGAAAACTCAGCAGTGGCCACAGGATTGGAAAAGGTCAGTTTATATTCCAATTCCAAAGAAAGGCAATGCCAAAGAATGTTCACATTATCATACCACTGCACTCATTTCAATGCTAGTAAGATTATGCTTAAAATCCTAAAAGCTAGGCTTCAGCAATATGTGGATCGAGAACTACCAGAAGTACAGGCAGGATTTTGAAGAGGCAGAGGAAATTGCCAACATACGCTGGATCATGGAGAAAGCTAGGGAGTTCCAGAAAAATTTCTGCTTCTACTTCATTGACTATGCTAAAGCCTTTGATTGTGTGGATCACAACAAATTGTGGCAAGTTCTTAAAGAGATGGGAGTACCAGACCATCTTATTTGTCTCTTGAGAAACATGTATGAGGGTTAAGAAGTAACAGTGAGAACTGGACATGGAACCACTGATTGGTTCAAAATTGGGAAAGGAGTCCAGCAAGGCTGTATACTATCGCCCTGCCTATTTTAACTTATATGCAGAGCACATCATGAGAAAGGCGGGACTGGATGAATCAAAAGTTGGGATTAAGATTGTTGATATTAAGATCAATATCAACAACCTCAGATACATAGATGATACCACTCTAATGGCAGAAAGCAAAGAGGAATTAAAAAGCCTTTTGATGCGGGTGAAGGATGAGAGTGCAAAAGTTGGCTTGAAACTCAACATTAAGAAAACTAATATCATGGCATCTGGGCCTCTCAATTCCTGGCAGATAGATGGGGAAGAAATGGAGGTAGTGACAGATTTTATTTTCCTGGGCTCCAAGATCACCGCAGATGGGGACTGCAGCCAAGAAATTAAAAGACGCTTGCTCCTGGGTAGGAAAGCTATGGCAAATCTAGATAGTGTACTAAAAAGCAGAGACATCACCCTGCCAACAAAAATATAGTTAAGGCTATGGTTTTCCCAGTTGCAATGTGAAAATTGGACCATAAGAAAGGCTGAGCGTCAAAGAATTGAGGCCTTTGAACTCTGGTGCTGGAGAAGACTCCTGCGAGTCCCTTGGACTGCAAGGCAAAGAAACAAGTCAGTCCTAGAAGAGATCAACCCTGACTGCTCTTCAGAAGGCCAGATCCTGAAGATGAAACCGAAATACTTTGGCCACCTAATGAGAAGGAAGAGCCTAATGCTGGGAAAGATTGAGGGCAAAAGAAGAAAGGGACGACAGAGAATGAGGTGGCTGGATGGAGTCACTGAAGCAGTAGGCGTGAGCTTAAATGGACTCCAGAGGATGGTAGAGGATAGGAAGACCTGGAGGAACATTGTCCATGGGGTCCCGATGGGTCGGAAATGACTTCGCAACTAACAACAAGATGATTCTATGATGCTATGGTTCTGAGATTCTATGATTCGAAGATTTTAGGATTCTAAGACTCAAATATAATTATACGATTCTAAAATTTTAAGATTCTTTTTCTAAGATGCAGTGATTCTATGATTCTAAAATGTACGATTCTAGGATTCTGTGGTGTTATAGTTCATATTCTCTGATTTCAGCTGGCTGAAAGCTTCATGAGCCCCCCTTCTCATCTTTCCCCTTCTTTTTTCTTCCTTTCATTAGACCACAGCTGACTTTTTTTTTGCTGGGACAGCTGGTGGCTTTGCTGGCCCTGCACATTGGTGACACCAGCAAAGAAGTTGGCTAGATGTCTGCAGAGGCTGCTTACTACCTCTACCACCTCATCATGAACAAGATGGGTGAGAAAGTTGGACTCCAGGGTTGCAAGGAGTCCAGGGATGTGCATTGCCCAGGAGAACACTTGGTGGCACAGCCTGTGGTGTGACCAAGACCCTGGTCATTGGGCTGGGCAGAGATACCTGAAACCCAGTGGCAACTTTAACATGTGTCTGCGGCAGAGGCAAGTATACTGGCAGGTATGTTGGCCAGCCCAGGGCTTTTTGCACTGGTTGCGGCTGAGTTAGCTAGGCAAGATCCCTTGCACTAGCTAGCTGGGCCGTGCATGCCATGTGCTCTGCGGCAGCAGCAGGTATGCATGCCGGCCCGGGGCTTTTTGTAGCAGTCGCAGTTGAGCTAGCTAGGTGCGACTGGGGATAGAGGGGGGCACTAGCAAGCTAGGCCGCACACGCCACATGCTCCACAGCATTGGCAGGTATGCCAGCCGGCCCAGGAGTCTCTTGACCGGGACTTTTCACAGCAGTGGTGGCTCAGCTACCTACACATGGCCGGGGACGTGGGGTGGAGGGGTAGCACAGTGGTGGTGGCCTAGGTCGGCCCAGAGTCAAATTGACCAAGTCTTGCAGGCTCACCTGGAGATCAGGGCCACAGGGCAAGGCAGGAAGCAATGGCAGGCGAAGTCACTCGATATCAGGCAGCAATGTTATGGCGGGTGAAATCAGGTTAGCAATGGCACAGTGGCGGGTGAGCTGGTGAGATGAGGACTGGGCGGGAAGGGCAGAGTCAGCCGGTGGTGCAATTTCTTATGAAGGCAGGCAGGCAGCAATGGCAGGCGAGATGAGGAGTGACTGGGCAGGAAGGGGCAGAGCCAGCCAATGGTGCGATTTCTCGCTAAGGCCATGTCTCGCTAAGGCAGGCAGGCAGCAATGGAGGGCATGCAGGCAAGCGGGAAGGGGTGGGGCCAGGCAGTAACCTGTTTTACCAGTTCAGTGAACTGCTCAGAATCGTAACAGTAGGTTCTCCTGAACTGGCTGAATCCCACCCCTGTACGTATCTCATGGGCTGCACAAATCACGAAGAAGTCCTAGACTGAATCTCAAAAAAATATCGGTAGAAGCCAAGATCGCCAAATGTTATTATTTAATTTGGCCATGTTATGCAAACTGTCAATCATGCTGGGAGTGATCAGAGGAAAAAGGAGAAGGGGCTGCCTAGTACCTGCTGGAATCCTGGATGGATGCTATAAAGATGACTCCAAGATGATCTGGGCAAATCTGAAGGAGGTGGTATGAGACAGAGGGGAATGGAGAATGCTGATTCATAGAATGATTGAAGGTTGGACAGAACTGAATGGCTGATGGCAATGAATCCATGCTATGCTTAATGCATTTATTTTCCACTGCACACTTTGGGAAGTTTTACATCAAAATATATAAAAAAAATATATAAAAAAATAAAAAATAAAAAATATTCTTTGTACTGTTTCCATCTTCCCTTAAAATATTAACAGAATCCACAATGGTCTGAGAATCAATGTCTCTTTTAGATAATTGTCAGTCAAGCTGAAACTAAGCTAATCAAGTAAAAATAGCAAACGAGGGAAAATCTTTTACTGAAACTTCCTCAAATAAGTGACCACAATCCACATATCAAAGGTTAAGGTCTGTAAATACAAATAAGAATTAATTAAAAACTCCCAGCAGAACTGCTTACAAGAATAATCATCATACACACACACACACACACACACACACACACACACATCACCCTAGAATCAGCATGTAGACATTTCCACCCCCAGGACAAGCTCCCCTATAAAAATTGTTGCTGTACCCCATTTTTCTGCAGCTGCCTCTAAAGGCAAACACTTTGCTTTTAGGAACAAATTATTTTCTTTCCTCACAGCTGTCTGGATCTTATTTTTATTTATTCTTGCACAACCCTGGCTCAAGTTGGAACCCCAAATTGTTTTTCTGACAACATCCTTCCTGGAATCATTCAATACTACACTGCCAGAAATGTGCCTCTCGCTCAACAGCAACTTTCTTACCCCACTGACTACTCTCCTATACATCAAAGGCCATTTTTAAAGGTGATCTGTAGTTTTTGGATATAAAACAGGCCCTTCCCTACTGAGTAAATTCATATAATATGCACAATTAAATCTAAACAGAACATGGCAAAAGGCAATGCGATAACTCAGTTAACAAATCCTTTCCCATTGACCTGCTCCAGGTTTCGGTTACTAGTGGAAATTGGGCACATGATTTTGCCACCTTTGCAAGATGGCTGCCTATAAGTTAAATGTTGCCTCTGCTAGTTTTTTTATAAATATTGGAAGGCTGATGAATAATCTGAAACTTTATGAAGGGGCTGATATGCTGGAGAGTCTGGGGACGCCTGTCATGCAAGATACTCCCAGGAGTCACCCATTTTTGTTTAGTAGTAAATATTGCCAATAACCAGGAAAGCCATCATTTTTATTTCTAGGAAAGCTTAAGGATCCACAGGTATGTTTGGAAATACAGATAATTAAAGTCTGAACCTTGCACTGTGCTTGCCTACTTTTAAAAATTAGAACCAAAATATTGATTCCATTCTAATGGCCTGATATAAAAATATAAAATGTTAATTGGGCCAAGAAAGTCGGCAGATGCAAAGAAAAATATCAATGGGATATTGGCCCTCCTAAGCACCATATTGGGGACTGTAAGCCTAGGCGGTTTCCTCTTTTTAGTTCTTTTTAGAAAGGTAATTTTTTCCTTGAAATGCAACCTTTGCACTGTTTATTTGGAATGAACTACTACCACTTTTCTTACTCTCATCTTAGATTGTAATAAAGTATTAAAAGCTATTAAAATCCAGTTAGTGCTTTTAAAATCTGTATCATGCTATTGTGATATGTGCAATGCAAAAATGTATTTGAGGAAATCATAGGTAAATCATACATATTTTATTTTGTTTGACAATATACTAGATTCTCTTTATTATGCCAGAGATGTTTTGACCTGACATACATTGATGTGGCAAAAAGGGTTAAAAAAAATATTTCTGAACATAAGCGCACAAAAAAATAGAATATATACAGGAAAAACTTCTTCAGGAAGATTTACATTATAAAGGCATGACAGAATTTCCTATGGCGAGATGAATCCAGCTGTGCAACTGCTTTCCTTTTAGCTACGAAGTGTAGCTAATCTTGACTGCATAGCTTCAATATCTTCCTCTTCATCATCTACAACAGCTGCTGTGGCTCCTTCAGGCTCCTGCTCTGGGAGGGCATCTGTAACCTTACTAGGTGCTTTGCCCAAGGCTCCTGCAGAAATAAATCAAAGCAAGCAACTGAGCAACAAAAAGAAACATTGAAATATACAAAAATAATCTTAAAACCAGTTTGGTCTAAAGGTTAAGTCACCAGGTTACAAATCAGAAGACAGTGATTTCCAGTCCTGCCTTTAGACATGGAAAACTGACTGGATGTATTTGGGGCAGTCATTCACTTTCAGTCCAACCCACCTCACAAGATTGTTGTGGGGAAAGGAGGAAGAAGTATGAGAGATATGTCCATTACTTTGTGTTATTTATAAAAACAATAAAGGTGGGATAAAAAATCTGGAAAAAACCCTTTCCAGTATAGTTCTTGTTTAATATTGTTCAAGGGGTAACATCAACCTCATTCTGTTAATGGACTAATTTCAATTAAGTGTTGCTCTCCGCTGCAGAAGATACATTTGGGAGTTATAAGCAACTCAAAGAAAGTAGGGGCCTTAGATGTCCAGGTAAAACAACCTAAGGACTTTAGGAGCTATAATAGTTAAAATTAAGCATGCAATGCTTGTAAAACTGTCAGAACTGTTTTATTGGAAGCTGTCATTCTCACACACACACCCGCCATTAATATAATTTGTTCTGAGTACAACTCAGTTCATCAATTTTTATCTTTAGAACTATAGCCTGCCATTATCAACATCTTAAAGCTTTGGAAGTTGAGAATAAATTTCAAATAAATTAATATATATATGTGGATACGATTCAGTGGAAGAAGCTTGCTGCCCAATGTGCTTCGTTTGAAAGGAACCAATAATTATGATGAATTCATTCTAAAAACACTGTCTATGAGTCTTCAAAATTAAAATTTAAAGGTATCTTGGGATGAATCCAACTATCCAAATAACCAAATGGCATAAAGAGGGCATGAGTATTTGAGCAAAGAAGCTTGAAAAAATTTAGTAGAAAAACATGTCCACGGGTTCCCTAAATAGGCACCTTATATCCCAACAACTGGAAAGGACTTATTATGTGTGAATCAAATATTATCAAGACAAAGAACATTATGAAGCCAGAAAAGAACATCTGAAAACCAGGACAAATAGAAGAGAATATATGTATGTAGCTGAGAGTAAATTCAATGGTCCTCTCTGAGCTTAGTTGTTTTCTTGCCTGATTGTTGTTCTGATAGTTGATTGCGATCATCCCGATGAGTTAACATCAGGGTTAATAGTAGACTAACAATCATACAATAAACAATAGCCTAATCAAAGAACTACCAAGAAGAAAACAGCACTCCTATCAACGTAAACAAAACAAGCCATCGCATATAAACCAAGAGCAAACCCCATTCCTTTCTACCACTGAAGACGTTACGTTGTTGAGTAATGAAATGTCTACAAGAAAACAACCAAACACAGAGAGCAACAAGGATTCCACAACCAGGACAGAGCTAGACCATGACTGAATTAAGAAACCAAGAATTTTCACAAGGAAAATGCTTCATTGGCAAAAAAAATCTAGAAAAATAACTTTGTTTGCTTAAAAATATTTAGCAACATTAAAAGCATATATTCATACAACTCAGCTATCAAGATGAGTGAACATTATTTTCTATGTATTTTGCTTGTATAAATTATATAAACTTTTATGATTATGTTATAAAATACTTCTCATAACCCATTGTTTAAAGAAACTTCTAGATCAGTGTTTCTCAACCATGACTATCTTAAGATATGCAAACTTCAGTTCCCAAAATTTTCCAACAAACACAGGAGTTCTTAAAAGAGGACTTGAGAAATACTAGGAAAAGTATGATTCTTATTAAAATGACTCGATTAATTTAAACAGTTGTTTTTGCCTATTATTATTTGTTACATAAACATAGACATGTTACATAGACATTTTACAATAAAAATGTCTTGTTTGGCATATATTTTCCTATCCTTTGTTTTTTTACTATTAAATATACTACAGCCTATCAAAAAGAATGCAAAACGTCTGTAGGGGATAAATTCATATTAGAACGTAATATTATGTCAAAATGAAATTGGAATTGGATATGTACTTTAAAGGAATTGGATATGCAATTTTAAAATCTCAATATTATGAAATTTTGACAATTTCACCACCTCTGTTAGAAAAAACACAGCATGATAATTGATAATTGGAGACAGTGAACAACTTCTTCCCTCACAAAACAGTTTCTGATATTCATAAAATCACAATTGTAAGAAATCGTGATTTTATGATTGTAAGAATGTAAATGCTGAGAGAATGATTAAAATCAATACAAGCAGAGGATGTTTTAAATCATATATGTATATTAGTATTTAATTTAAATTTAGAATTTAGTTCAGCTAACAAACAATGAAATTTTAAATTAATCAAAGTATTGGTATAACAAAGAAAAAAGAGCTATATATCCAATAATAAAATGTGATTCATAGTAAAGCTGTATGGACATTTATGTCCCAACTCACCAGCAGTAATTTCAAACAAAATTTTGTCAATTTCTAGTTCTGCTTCCTCTTCCATTTCTTCTTGGTCTTCCATACTTTCAAAAGTGTCCTCTAGCATTTCTTCTATGATACCTGCCTAAAGGGTATGCAGAAATTAGATCATAAAGTTATTTGTATGTACACAACAATAAGAAACCAATCCTCCCAATCACACCTTTAAAAGATCTAACTATATCAAACTAACTTCACCAATTCAATGGACTGGAATGTATGGCAAGCATTTGCTCTGAGCTGATCTTAAATCTACAAAGGAAAAGGGCAGGTGAGAGACCATGAAATCAGGAGACACAAAAGAGAATCTATATTCTAAATCTATTTGCATCTCTCATATAGTTTGTTACATTTTAAATGTGTAAACCTATTATATTTTAATAAATTTTTAATCTCACCTTCATCATTTCTTTGGACAGCTCTCTCATTGTAGCCTGAATTTCAGGGATTTTTACTAGGTTTTGCATAGCTTTCATGACTTCTGTGCTCTTTTGCAGGGAACCAGCTACTCTCAGGACAGCTGCCAAGAGAAAGCATGGAAGGTTTTAAATCAAACTGAGATCAATGGAAGAGCACCTTTGGCATCAAGATTGTCATGGCCACCCATATAAAGCTTCCTATTTAATTCAGAGGGGAGTGAGGATACTCAAGATTACAAAATAGTAATATTTTTCCTCATAGCTTAACTTTATAAAGATCCAAAAGAATGAATACATCTCCAAAATTCCAGCCTTTTTCCAATTGTTCTATAATACTTTAAATTGTACAATCAAGGAAAAAGAATATTCCATAAATACAATAATGCAAAACAACTATAAAGTGCTAAACGTGGTTTATTTTGCCCTTCCAGTAATGTTTTCAACAACTAAGATAGTTAATAAATGAGCAATGTTAACATTATTTATTATATCAGTATAATCCTTAACAAGGATTGTTAAGCAAGAAGTAGAATTTGTAATTTCCAGAAATACTACATGCTATTTGGCAACCTAGAATTACCATTTTTGACAGAAAATACTATTTTTCAGAATTCAATTGAATCTATTTTTTGACACCAACTTGCCTGAGGTATTAATTGGGCTGCTCCTGAAACTTTCCCCCCTCTTGAACCTTTCCCCCCTCCCCTCACCTGTGGAGTGTATTAAAGTTTCTAGTACACATTTCAGCTAAGCACATTGTAAGAAAGAATGCAGGTGGAAGAAAATTATGAGTCCTTAGTGTTCTCTGAGCTTGGTTGTTTTTATGCAGATGTTTCATTAATCAAACTAACTGACAGGAAATCTCACTCCTTGCTAGCATTGATGGTGTTACCTAGTTTGGATAACAAAATGTCTGCATAAAAACAACCAAGCTCAGAGAGTACCAAGGATTAATTTCAATTCTGAGCTACAAATATTCTTTATCGGAGGAAAATCATCTCATAATAGAATACCAGTACAAGTTCATTATTGAGCCTACTCTGTGTAGATAAGAAAATTTTCTTTTCCTTTACCACCACATTCTCTCTGTTTCACTCAAAAGAATTTCTCCAAGGGATCTGGAGTCTTCTAGGTGTGGTCAAAGTAGAAATGATACCAAACAGCTCACAAATAACCAAATTCACATTACTAAGACTTTCTTAATTGGACAGCAATAATCTACAAGTAGCCCTTGACTTACCATCAAAATTGATACTGGAATTTCAGTTGTTGAGCAAAACAGCAGTCAGTGGTCATTACCTGATCATTTCATTCAATGTCTGCAATCCCACTTCTCTCACTTGTGGTTGCTAAGTGTCTGGATAGGTAATTCAGCAGATGGAACAAAAGACCTGCCTACCAAAGGAGAGTAGTAGACAGATACTCTCTTATAAAGTTAGGGAGTAGGCCTTTTCAGTGATAATCCTGTACAGTGATGAAATCTAAATTTCTTTCCTACCAGTTCTGTGGGGGTAGCTTGGTGCCAAGTTTGTAGTCCTTCCTTCCTCTCCTTTTTCCTCCCTCCCTCCCTCCCTCTTTCTTTCCTCTCTCTCTCTCTCAAATTCCCCCCCCCCATTTTTTGCCTACACCCCTCATTTTTTGCCTAGCAGGCTTCAGCTTTTTTACCTTTTAAAAAATGCTTTTAAAAGTTGAAAAAAACCCCTGATGATCAGGCATCTCAACTGGGATCATCATAGCCTTGTTTTAACCCTTTAAAAGCAACCTCTTCAGCTGAAGAGGTTGTTAAAAAATGCTTTTAAAAGCAAAAAAAAAAAAAAAGATTAAATTTAATAAATTTAATAAATAAATAAATAAATATCAGAAAATAAACAAAATGTAAACCAAGCCATTAAGTTAAAAGTAACAACAAGATGAACATACTCTTGAAACAGATGGGAGAATGAAAATGTCTTTAGTATTGAAAAGACAGTAAAGGTGGTACTAAATTTAAATTTATTAAATTTAATCTTGCTGATTAAATTTTATCTTGCTGATTTTATTTTGCATTTTCCAACTGTAGTATAAAATGTTGTGTTAAATTTTTAACTTATTCTCTTGAATTGTAAAGCTGATTTTTAATTTTTTTAAATGGGAAATTTTTAATGGAAGGTGATATAAGTGTATTAAATTAAAAAAACACGTCACATTATGAACTAGAAGTTCTGTCTTTCTGATTGGTGCTAATCTAATTTACTTTACTTTCCAAATTGTAAAATCTATGACGACAAAAATGTACAGCCCAATTTAGTAGAAAACAAACCCCTTCTGAATTCCAGTATGACAAATTAACATTAAAACTTTTGGAAAAACATCTTTTAAAAAGAGAACATGGATAACTTGCAAATGGAAAAAATGAACTTCCATTTGAATAATTTTTAAAATGCTATTCAACTTCCTTCCTGCCCAACCAAAAGAAAAATCATTGCTCTGAGTTTATTAATCCCTAGAGTTTAACAAATTTTATTTTTTTCACATTGTAATCCACAATCTTTATTCTTTGCTGCTTAATTAAGGTCAAAGGCTTCTTTCAGAAGCGTTATTCTGATTATATAAACAAAGAACTAATACGCAGATCATACCACTGCATTCCAGCATAGATAACTTGAAACTGATTAGTACCTCTAAATGTGTGTCCCTTTTCAAATATCCAGTTAATAATGTGAAACCTGGATCTCTATATTTATTTATTAAATTTATATGCTGCCCATCACTCCAATAAGGCAACTTTGATAAAGGATAGCACATGTGCACATAATTTAGAAGGACTATTTTTTATTCAAAACACTATTATTGGTTTTGTGATTATTTTTTTATTTATTTACATTTATATCCCGCCCTTCTCCGAAGACTCAGGGCAGCTTACAGTGTATAAAGCAATAGTCTCATTCTATTTGTATATTTTACAAAGTCAACTTATTGCCCCCCCCAACAATCTGGGTCCTCATTTTACCTACCTTATAAAGGATGGAAGACTGAGTCAACCTTGGGCCGGGCTTGAACCTGCAGTAATTGCAGGCTGCTGTGTTCTAATAACAGGCTTCTTACCAGCCTGAGCTACCACGGCCCAGTGTATTTAGTGTATTAACCTTATTACATTTTAATGAATGTATTTTATTAATAATTATATTAATATCTATATCCGAGGGCCTGGTTTTTGACCTCAAAAATAACCTTACCTAGTTGGTTCTTCATCCCCATCAGGACTGAATTCATGTGGGCCCTGGAAGCATAGAGTTTACTCACAGCCTTACGTGAACGGATCATTTCCTTGGCCAGGACAATACACACATCTTTTTGGCCTTTTTTTGCAGCATCTTTAATTGATCTTTTTACCTTTTCTTCTTCTCTCTGAATATCTGAATTCAAGAAAAATGTAAGTAGAGTTTAAAAGACTTTATTTCAGGATTTTAAAGAGGAATATTTCCTGACATCACATTAACATGGGAAAAACAAGTGATATTTTCTTGTCACCAAGCTGTACTCCAGCAACAAGATTTACCATTAATACTGAACTTCCTTATATTCTTTCACCTCATCGAAAATGCCCTTTAATCTTTTTAAGAATATAAAGTGGGATTTAGAAGCAATGTTTTCTGGCTTGTTAAGAGATATATTCTATCTTTTTCCAGAAGTTCAAGATAGCTTACATGGGGATTTCTCTTTATTTCATCCTCTTAATAATGAATCAGTTAAGTACTTAGGCTTAAATAAAATGACTTTATATGGCTAAAGTAGGCTTGAAACTGGGTCTCCCAAGTCCTAATCCAATCTTAACCATCATTTCTCATGGCCTCTTAGATCTTAATATACAACTGTGAAGTCTAATCCGAATTTTTCAAAAAATATTTTCCAAGAATATATTGGCACATATATTTTAGCTTATTTTGGAAGAACTTAATGGCCACCAATAACTACCATAAGTCTTGAAGAATTTAACAATTTAACACCTGAGTGCAAGTTGTGCTTAGTTCCAGTTACCCTTTAATCAGGGAAGTATATAAAAAAAGGCAGCTACGTGAAATAATCTAACTACTCTAGGATAAAACATATGGAAGCTAAAATCACAACAGATAAACCTAAAATTAATTACTTATGGCAGAAATGTGAGTCTAAAATTAATTACTTATGGCAGAAATGTGAGCAACAATTTTATACCACTAACCAAATTAGAAGGAGGTTATTAACATGTTACCACTTTCATTCTGAGAAAAAGTGTGTCAATACAGACCTCTAATTTGTCTATCAATCACCCTCATTTCTTTCCGTATTTTCAGTGACCAATCATTGACCTGAAGATATAAATATTAGAAATAAGTTTAAGAGATTAGCTCAAAATTAATGAAATTTTGTTATTCAGGGAACTTTCTCCACTCAGGGTAGCCTTCTCCAAACCTGGTCCTTCCCCATGTTTTTATTACAATCATTTGAGGAATAAGGGGAATTATAGGCTAAATGTCTGGAGAGACAGATATAACTTTATAGAAAGCAGCAATAAAGCTCTATGAGGCTTCTAGATGAAATCCAACAACTCTCTAAGGCAGGGGTAGTCAACCTTTTTATACCTACCACCCACTTTTGTATCTCTGTTAGTAGTAAAATTTTCTAACTGCCTACTGGTTCCACAGTAATGCGCCATGTATCGTCGTCTGCGCATGCCTCTCGCGCATTGTGGATTGGGTTTGGGGGGGGGCGCTGGCTACCAGCTCTGCTTGTCTGTTACAGCTGGGTGGTGTGGGGGGAGGTGCGCGAGCTATTTTGGGATGAGGCTTTTTTGTTTGCAGTCGCACTATAGCGCCATTTACTTTCACTTACATAATTTGAACTAATCTTACGTGCGGGCGATACAAATAGTATATTTTCAGAAATTTAAATTGTCATGAGGAATTTTATGAAAACCTAATGATGTTTTTAAATAATGCTATGAAATTTTTTTAAAAAGTCAATTAAATTTAAAAAAAAGAAAGTGCTTCAGTATCAGACAAAATCCTACCGCTCACCATGAAAGCTGGAATGACCACTAGTGGGCGGTAGGGACCAGGTTGACTACCACTGCTCTAAGGGACCAATTTTTGACTCTGAGGTCATAAAACACTGAGAGGCTATTCTTTGAGGCATAATCACATAAATAACAATGCCACTTTATTACGGAATTCTCTCTCAGTATAGCTTACACATTTGCATTTGTTTATCAAATGAGAAGGATTATTTTTTAGACGTATCTTCCAAGTATATATATATATATATATGCGAGGTAGAATAATCACTTGGGGCTTTGCTTTACAAATTTTGACGCCGAGTCAGGATTTGTTGGATTCCATGAACTCAATACACCAAAAATAACCATAATAAAAGCATTCAGTGTTGCACGAGCCTAGCCAATTGCTTGGTTTGCACGTAGTCACTTACCAAAGAGAGGATATGAAGGAAGCACACGGAAACGAGAAGGTTTCCCCCCCCCGCCCCCGCCCAGTAAACAATGCAAGCAATCCGGGTTCCAAATTACCTTTCAACAAACGTACAAGAACTACGCTGTGTGGGAGGATGTACCTGGGCAGTCGCCCCTTCCTGTCCAACTTCACTAAGGCTCACACGGGGAAATGTGGGGAAATGACTCCGCTGCTCTTAATAGAGAAGTGGATTAAAAACAGGCGACAGGTTTGCCCGGCAGCGGCAATCACAGCCAGACACCTTCCTTCGCCAGGTCCGGCTGCCTGCCCTCCAGACCTTCCCGCTGTTCATCCTCCACCTTCGGCCCATCCAGTCCCACCTTTGGTCCCCTGAACTTCTCTCCCACGACCATTACCAGTTCTTTGGGCGGCTTTTCTGGCGTCTTCCCAAACAAGCCCATCTCCAACAGTTCTAACTCGATTTTTCCGGCTTCCGGTCCCGGCAGCCTCTTTCTCCGGAACAAACAGGAAGTGGGGTAAACTATAGAGAGAGAAAAGGGTAGAGCGATGGTCCTCGATAGCGAGGCTTCTTTCTTCCAATAGAATAGAACAGAACAGAATTTTTTATTGGGCAAGTGTGATTGGACACACAAGTAATTCCTCTTGGTGCATATGCTCGCAGTGTACATAAAAGAAAAGATACGTTCATCAAGCGTCATTAGGTACAACACTTAATGATAGTCATAGGCTACAAATAAGCAATTAGGAAACAATATCAGTATAAATCGTAAGGATACAAGCAACAAATGATTCATATTGATGTATTTAAATCATAAATACTTTTAATCATTTAATATTTAATATATAAATATTATAAATTAATAAATTAAATATATTTAATCATAAACTTATGATTTATATTGATATATTGACCATCATTTGTGTTGTAAATGTTGTACCTTGATGAACGTATCTTTTCTTTTATGTACACTTAGGCACCAAGACAAATTCTTTGTGTGTCCAATCAGACTTGGCCAATAAAAAATTCCATTCTATTCTATTCTATTCAAAGTTACAGTCATAAGTGGAAGGGGATGGGTGATGGGAAAGATGAGAAGATTAACAGTAGTGCAGACTTAGTAAACAGTTTGACAGTGTTGAGGGAATTATTTCTTTAGCAGAGTGAAGGCATTCGGTGTGGGGGGAACTGTTCTTGTGTCTAGCTGTTCTGATGTGCAATGCTCTATAAGCATCGTTTTGAGGTTAGGAGCTGAAACAATATATGTCCAGGATGTGAGGGGTATGTAAATATTTTCACAGCCCTCTTTTTGATTCATGCAGTATACAGGTCCTCAGTGGAAACAGAAGATCTCAGGGATGGAGGCGTCTTTTAATGTTATCAACAGCAGGGTACCCCTCCCTCCCTTTTTTCCCTGGGAGAAAAGCGGAAGACAAATGTTTTATTGAGGAAAAAACTTGTTTGTGTTAATCTTCCAAACTGTAGGCGGTTCAGGATGTTGTAGTCAACGAGACGAGTTAATACAGCAATTTAGTGGTGGGAAGGGCTCGCCTGGCAGGGTTTTCAGTCCCTATGAAATGCTAAATTTATTTATTTATTTATTTATTTATTCCCTATGAAATGCTAAATTGGACACACAAATTCCTTGTGTGTCCAATCACACTTGGCCAATAAAAATTCTATTCTATTCTATTCTATTTTAATCGCAACAATCGATAGACGACAGCAAAAAAAGTTTCCGCAGCTCTGAGGTAGAAGAAATGGAAGAGTATTGCCTCTGAAAAACCTGTATAATGGCGTGTAAACAGGAGGCTCTGTGTAATGAAGCACATAGCCAGAGAAAGTTTGTAAGACTTTCCAGAAGATACGATTTCAGCAACAGAGTTCCCTTCCCAAACTTTGGTCACTAGCCACAGTCATCCCAATCTTCAAAAAAGGAGACCCCAGCTTAGTCGAAAATTACAGATCAATCTCTCTGTGCTGCGTCACCTGCAAAGTCATGGAATCAATCATCAACCAATCCATTACCTCATACTTAGAAACAACCAACCTACTCTCTAATAAACAATTTGGTTTCAGGAAAAAATTATCATGCAACCTACAACTTCTCCACTGTAAAAACATATGGACTACAAATCTTGATCAAGGCAAATCAATAGATGCAATCTACATAGACTTCTACAAAGCTTTTGACTCAGTAGTACTCCTAAAACTAAAATCCTATAGCATTTCAGGACCCCTTCACAAATGGATATCTGCTTTTCTGTCTAACAGACAACAAGTGGTCAAAATTGGCAATGCTCTATCAAATCCTGTTCCTGTCAAGAGTGGCGTTCCTTAAGGCAGCATTCTTGGACCAACACTTCATACTATACATTAATGATCTTTGTGACCATATCTCAAGTAATTGTGTTCTCTTTGCAGACGATGTCAAACTATTTGACACCACAGACAATACATCTACCATTCAAAAAGACCTTGATCATCTAACCGCTTGGTCTAAAACTTGGCAACTCCAAATCTCAACCAGCAAATGCTCAGTCTTACATATTGGAAAAAAGAATCCAAACACTAAGTACATACTTGATGGACATTACCTTACAGATGACCCCCACCCTGTTAAAGACCTTGGAGTTTTCATATCAAATGATCTAAGTGCCAAAGCCCGCTGCAACTACATAGCAAAAAATAAAATAACAAATAATTTTATTTGACAAATAAAATAAAAGTCTTTGCTGAATAGGCATGGGGCAGCTATGGGCCAAATAAGACATTGTGAGATTTGCGGACTACAGAGAATGGAATTAGCAAAGCCTCTCCCCTCTACCTCAGAAGGTAATTAATTATTTTACTTTCTACCTCAAGGTGGGGTGTGGTGGCTTAGTGGGTAAGACGTTGAGCTTGTTGATCGAAAGGTTGGCAATTCAGCGGTTCGAATCCCTAGTGCTGCGTAATGGGGTGAACTCCTGTTACTTGTCCCAGCTTCTGCCAACCTAGCAGTTCGAAAGCACATAAAAAATGCAAGTAGAAAAATAGGGACCACCTTTGGTGGGAAGATAACAGTGTTCTGTGCACCTTTGGCATTGAGTCATGCTGGCCACATGACCACGGAGATGTCTTCTGACAGCGCTGGCTCTTCAGTTTTGAAATGGAGATGAGCACTGCCCCCTAGAATCAGGATGACTGACTAGCACGTATGTGCGAGGAGAACCTTTACCTTTACCCTACCTCAAGGTGCAGTTGATCAGTGCCTTGTTGGAGATTCCTCTATTGGGAAGGGCAACCCTTTGCTGTTGTGCAACAATAAAGGTGCCCAAGTGAAGGAGATTTCTCCCGTCCAATGATATATACACATACATACATACATACATATAAATTGGTATCCAAGTTCACTCGGTAAGACTCCAGCATTTAGTTCTTTAGCTTTATGCTTCCATAACCTATATGGATTTTTTTAAAAAAAAATTAAAACCAAATATATTTACAAGGAATAAAAGCTGAATGAGCAGTCAGCAGTGTAGTGATGAAGATGCTGGCCTCCCACTCAGAAAGTTGAGAGTTCGATTCAGATATCAGAGGATGTTTCATAGGGCCCAGAGGAAAAAATATGCTGTGAACTCCACATAGGCGTTAGGAAGGGTATCTGGCCATAAATGCTCAGCTCCATCCAATCATCCTGATTCTACCCAAAGCAAGGGGTTACAGGGTTTTAAAATAAGGGGCGGGGGAAGGAATCTGAATGGCCAATGTAAATTTAAAATAAAATTGATGAGAAAAGAACCATACGATATCTTAGCTGTATTCAAAAATGGTGTTTTTATTCTTTAAGTAATTTTATTAAAGATAATTACAGTAGTAAAAACCAATACAAACTAAAAGAAAGAAAATATAGAAAAGTCAAAGATGCAAAGGGGAAAAAAATAGGAAAGAATAAAATAAATAAATAAATAAAAATATATAAAGAAGTGACTTCCAGACTTCATCACAATATAAACAATTTTAGTGATTTTTCACCTCCTTTTAAATTATAACAAATGATCTCTTCTTCCTGTATTCCATCTCTTCTCTATAAATAAATTTAAAAGCATCATTATTTCAGTCCTAGTTTAACCATCAGATAAACTAATCTTATATTCATTCCTTTTACTTCTAGGAATCTTAATGTTTAATATTTTGAAATAATGTCATTTCTTTTTTGCCTTCTCATAAGATTCTTCAATGCTTTAATAATTCCCCTTTGTAAACCCAGTATATAAAAATTATTTGGGTTATTCTCTTGGTTTATTGTCTGTATATCCCTTTTAATTATTAAAATATCCGACAGTTTCTTTATTATGTCCAGTATATATTTTTTTTCATTTTTGTATCCTGTCATTGTTAAATCTATTTTCCAGTAAGTGTTTCTTATTCATCTTCCATAACATCATTTAGACAGTCTATCTATAAAGGCAATATCACTGTTGACATTATTGATGTCAATTTCTGTTTTTTCTAAAGTATCCTTCAATATTGAATGTTATACTAATATATACTATATACTAAAATATACTAATCAATGTTAGTATATTTTGTGCCATTTATGTAGCTGTTAATCAAGATTGCGTGTTTTGTTTTAATCAAAATCTTTGGTTTCTTCTAGTGTCCAGTTTTTAAAATCTTATTTATTAATTCAAAACCACAGCATTTTCCATCAGAAAGGATTCTTTATAATTGTAAAAACTTATTTCTTAGTTTGACACTTTCTAAAATCAAAATTTTAATCAATCTTTTGCTTTCCCCCCCCAAGTTCTTAAGCTTGTAGTTTTTTTTTTTCATTAGGAATTGAAAGCAACTCACCTGGTGTTTTCAGATTTCTTGTTCCAAAGGTTCCTTAATAGCTGAAAAGTAGTAATAAGCAATTTTTGAATTACTAGAAAAAGCAATATGTGACCATAGTGGGTGGGTCACCTTTAAAGGGTGTTGATCAGAGTTTGAGGAAGATGACTATTCCCTCATCTCCCAGTGCCGAAAACTTTCCAGAGACTTCTGTTTTGCAAGGAGCGGCTATCTGGAGCATTTGCAGCAGATCTCTGGTGCTCTGCTTTATCTGGAAAGCCAATTGACTCACTGGTTCTTCATTCTTCATGGCAGTTGTCAGGTCTACCTTTTGCAGAGCCCTCTTCAGTTCCATTGCTTCCTCTGGAAATCTGTATTTTTATTAATTTTTTTATCACCCAGAAGCCATATGGAATAGGGCAGGACTGTCTGGATCATCAAATTCCCATTCAATCAAATCAACCACATTCCACTATATAGTATCAGAAGACATTGATCTAAAACATCCTAAAATGTCTGGTAGAATAGATAAATACAGTGGTGAATTTCTCTTTAGATGACACAATAAATCATATAAATCTTGGTTAAAATTCATATCATGAAAGTGCAGTTTTTCAGCTTAGCTTGTTCTTCAACTGCAGCCAGTATTTCAGTTCTCTTTGATTTCCAACATTTTATATTCAAAATAACTGAACACTTTCTTCTAGCCCAGGGGTCTCCAACCTTGGTCCCTTTTAAGACTTGTGGACTTCAACTCCCAGAGTTCCTCAGCCAGCAAAGCTCTGGGAATTGAAGTCCACAAGTCTTAAAGGGACCAAGGTTGGAGACCCCTGTTCTAGCCGGTGGACCTTGGAGGGTGAGGTTTGGGGATAATAGATTGAATTTGTACTAACTGGAAGATTTTGCAAGAGTTTAGCAGCTTTAAATTATTGCAAACTGACAATAGCAGCAATATTTGTTTCTTTTGTTGTCCTGTACCTCTGCATAACTTCAGGGTGGTTCGTTTCTCTACTGGAGGAAAATCTTGTATTACTCTACCTCTGTTTCTCTACTTTCCTTTTATTGCCTATTATTTCACAAGACTTTCAAAAGAAAAGGTGACTTGTTGGTTTTGCAGATTCTGCTCATAGCAACAACTAACAATCAGATATATTAAGAACATGGATTTTGAGGCATGACACTAGCACTTTGTTTTCTCTTTTTCATTTTGGAGAAGAGAGACTTTTGTTCTACCATATCCAGAATAGTTTAGAGCTTGATCACCACAAAATGACATTTTTTCATTCTCCTTCAGCTGTTCCCGGTCAAGGATAAAGGGGTTCCCGGTAAAGGGGTTGAAGAATGGAAATCATGGTACAATGAAAGTTCTTTTCATCAAAAACAAGAGATTTTTCAGGAATCTGCGTTACAGACTATCCTCCAATCCTTGAGTAAACAGAAAAATATGCTGGCATAAATTATGCAATCCCCTTTGTCAATTCTTACTCTGCCATAATAAAAAGCTACTGTTCTTATGGATTTGAGGGTTTTGTTTTGTTATTTGTCAATGAGGAAAACAAGTACAATTCTCACTGTGGGATAGGTTGGATAATAGTGGGAAAGTTTAAGGAATGGTGGGCTTAAGTACCTGCAAGTGACTGAATTTACAGGTAACTACTAACTAAGCAGGGGAATATGAAGCGAAGCAGGAGCTATCTTGATGTTTGTACTAGTAGCCCCTGCTCTGCACCTGTGATTTCTTAGGCAATTCTGAACACATATTTAACATTCTTCCAAATGAAAACTACACCTGCTTTCAAAATAGTTTGATAGATCATTAACATTTGTATAGGGAAGAACCAAATTTGGTAGATGTTTTGAGAGATTTGGGGCTGTCTAGGTCCAACAGTTTTGAAGGCCACAAACATCTGTGCAGCTTTACTTTGTATACCTGCAGCTTAGCCTACCAAGCCATCCTATTTGTGATTTATTCAGGAATGTTGATCAAAGATTATAATAAAATATCAATTTATTCAGCAAACCATGCTTAAGCCCTAATACCTTTAAATGGTCTGTGAACTCAGTACTTCTTTCCATGATAAAAGCCTCTTGTACATAATATCTATACTTTAAATGTACACCACCTTTAAAGACATGTTTTGTTCATTTTCAGCTATAATGGAGAAGAAAAAGAATACAACCTGCCAGCTATTAACAATAAAATACAAACATATAGAAGTCAGCTTTTATCTGGCCAATAACATGTTAAATTTGATGCTTGATGATAATGCTGGGGAAGAAAATGCTAGAAATGAGACATAAGAAATAGGTGACTTCTGAATAACAATTTCTATCAATTACGGCAAGAGATTTGCTCATCTGACTTCCCGTTTTTCAGGAGTCAACTTCAGATAAAACATTTAAATAAAAATGGTGGAATAAGCTTTATTTGGTATACATGAGATGAACATGACAGTTTAAAGAATAATAAGAGACAGATTGGAAATGTCTAGGAGACTGAAGGTTTGTCTGAGAAGTGGAGTTTGATTTTTTTTTTTGCAGAAAGATTAGCATATAAAGATAGAGAATTAACACAAAAATGTTAAAATGATTAATATTGCAAATTATTGCTCTTTCAAAATAATTTATTTTTGTGAATTTGTTTTTAAATGTATGCTCACAAATAATACATTATTCAACAGAGGTATGCTGAAAAAACCCCCAAAAGAAACATACATAAAACAATTATTTTTTGTGGAAATTTCTGTGTTCCCCCAAATCTTATTATGTTAAACATTTGCAGAAGTATACTTTTGTTGACAAACATCTGGTTTTTGTGCTTGCAATGAATGCAAACAAAAAATATTAATTTAAATGTTCAAATGTTGTAAGAAAGCTATAACTTTACTAACACGTATTCATTATTTCAACATACAAGGCAACCAAATGATTCTGTCATCAACATTAGCATCATGTTTATTTTACTTCACTGCACTAACATTTAAACTAAATTTCAAACCACACCGTCTGTTTGTGACTAACATTTAAATGGCAAGCAGTAATACATAAGAAGTTACAAAGGAACATTATTAGTATACAGTTAAGACAGGCTGTGATTCGATATAAGCTGATGATGTACATATGGCTTCTTTTTCTTGTAAGATACCCATCTGCAGACAGGGCAGCAATGTCGCCCCCCTACTAGCCACACCACAATGCAATTCTGGTGAAAGACATGGCCACATGGTAAGCCCATTAACAGACACCCATTTATGAAATTCTCTAGACATACAACACATTCGGTACAGTGCAACATGCCAACTGGCCAATCTGACCAGTCAGGCTCCAAATCATCTCTAGTACTGTATGATTCATACGATTTGGCTTTGGCACATGAACAGGTCTCAGCATTGCAAAAAATTTCTCCTTCACAAGGATTTAGAAGGGTTCTTCTCTCATCCTCAAATAGCTTTTTATCATTGTTTGGAACATCTTTGCATTCACTATCTGAGTCATTTTCACTTTGGGAGAGTTCCATCATTTCCTCTTCTGAATGTCCATCAAAACATTTAAATCGCCATATAGGTAAATTTTTGATATAATCAGTTGGTATCAGAGGATGAAGCCACAAATCAGGGAAAGCTAAGCGATCAAGAAAGAGATCTGGGTCTTCATCCCAGTCAGATTCAAAGGGGAAATGCTGAAAAGATGTGATTGGATGGAATAGATAATTGGTGTACCAGTCCCAAAGGCTTGACAGCCACTCTAAGTTATTGGCATTTATTTCATCACTGTTATTATGTCGTCTTTTTTTCTCAAAATAATCAATTAATAAACCATGTCCCAGATATGTGCTGAGGAACAAGGCAGGGTGTGATGAGTAGAACATCCAGTCAGCTCTTACCCAGGAAGCGAGAGTTGTTGTATTAGAGTAACGGAACAGTTTTAAACTATATTCATAGAAACTATCTAAATAAGGTAATTGCAAAAACCCCAGAACTGGTAGCCAGGAAATGATTAAAAGAGAATTGTAAGTCCCTAGAGTGCTTATAAGAACAACAAAGCGCTTTATAGTAGCACCTTGGGTGATAAATAAGTCCATCCATGCCATCAAATTAACTAAAACTAAACTTAACACAAATAAATCATTAACTTCAGGTTGCAAAGATCGCAAGAAGGAGTCCATAGCATAAAGAGATATAAATTCACCAGTGTTGTTTCCATACCTGTAAATACCTTCAGGAGTTCTAAGAATATAAGATGGTGTCTTATAGATGCCCATTTCCGTAATGTGACTTTTGTTGTCCCAGTTTTCTACATTCACAAAAATAAACTCAACTCTGCCAGTAAATTTCACACTTAGTGCAGAAAAGAAAGCTGGAGGTTGATCTAATTTAGCAAACAAATATATTTTCACTCTATACTGGTAACTTTTATTCCATTCTTCTTTCAAGTGTTCTGATTTGAATATTGTTTTGATTCGAGAAGCAGCATGGGCTGTTATCCATTTGAAAATATGTTCCGTTTCAATTTTACGTCCACTATATTCTTTAAGCATTACCTTCCCTTTGGATGTACTTGTTTGTGGAACTGACATAATTAACGTAGACCTTATCCAACCTCTTCTTCTGCAATATCTACAAAGAAAACATTCAGTTAAACTAAATAGTAGTTTAAAAATACTTTTTATAGATTAATGGTAGATTAATCTGTATTAATCTGGAGATTTCACATTTCTAATATATGTAGGCCCCCATTGATAGTCATTTCAACAGAACTGGAAAAAATGGGAAGGAGTAGAACTATTGTCCATGACAACTTGACAAATGCCTATTTTCAAAAACAAAATTACCTTATTAGAGCTGTTTTAAAAAGTGAAATAAGTATAGAGACATGGCAACAAGGATTCAGAACAAAGCATTAAGGAGGAGTTGACAAAGACAACAGGAAGAAGAGAAGAGAAGAGAGGAGAAGAGAAGAGAAGAGAAGAGAAGGGAAGGGAAGGGAAGGGAAGGGAAGGAGAAATGAAAGGTGCACAGCAAAAAATAGGAATACTGGAAGAAATGTTACAGTGAAGTACAGCAAAGTGAGTACAGTAATGGAGGAAGGGAAGGCAGCAGCAGGCATCAAAACCAAGAGGTCTGAATGAAAAAGGATATTTTGGTAGGTAGATTCCTGAAAAGAAATTGAAGATGAATATAATTGCTGGACTCGCTTAAATTTTATATTATCAAATTGATTTATAGGTTTTAAATTTTTTGTGAATTTTAGAGGGTAATATTTTATCTATAAATAGCCATATCAAATAGGTTTTTTAAGGATTGGTTTTAGTTTTGTATTGTTGTTTTCTTTCTGTATTTTATTCGTGGCTGTACACCGCCCTGAGTCCTTTGGAAGAAGGGCGGTCTATAAATAAAAATATTCTATTCTATTCTATTCTATTCTATTTTATTCTATTCTATTCTATTCTATTCTATAATCAACCAACCCCAAACATACCCAGCTATAGAAGTGTATGAATAGAGACACTGAAGAAATGATGTGAGCCATAATTGGGATGAGAGCAACATTTTGGAAGAGCAGAGAAAATACATTATGGGACTTGAATTGGGTAAAAAACTGTTGTACATTCAAAGTTTTTCAAGGGAAAATGAATTGGAGAAAGTGGATTAACTGATCAAAGAAGGCTGAATGAGGGAACAATGGTCCATGAGCTATGAAGTAATTTTATTTTCTTCTAAGAGTTGATTAATGCTGAACTAAATTAGTGGCATGCTGATAGATAAACACTGCTTTTTTTACAATTCAGAATTGCAATTGATAATATCCCATAATTATAAATAACTCTTCCCCTCTAGTATTCCAAAATCTAATAACACTGCATGTTTCCATCCAAAACATAAAAAATAGCAAGGATCTCTTCATCCGTTCTTGCTATTTTGGATTTCTTCCACCATCTCTTAGAACAGTGATGGGTAACCTTTTTGCCGTTGTGTGCCAAAAGCAGGGGGAGTGTGGGGGGGTCATGTGCATGCATGCCCACACCCATATATCAATGTGCCCCGTCCCCCGCCCATGTGCGCGTAACCCCCCACGCTTTCCCTGCTTTTGGCACGCAATGGCACAATGGGCCTGGTAGGCCTGTTTTTCGCTCTCCCCAGGCTCCAGAGGCTTTCTTGGAGCCTGAGGAGGGTGAAAACGGCTTTCCCAAACCCCCAGAGGCCCTCTGGAGGCCTGAAAGGGCCCATTTCCTGACTTCCGGTGGGCCAGGAAGGCCCGAAATTTAGCTGGTTGGCACATGCGTGGACCTGAGCTAGGGCAACGCTCACGTGCCCACTGATATGGCTCCGCATGCCACCTGTGGCGCCATGTCACCATCAGGGTCTTAGATGATCATACTTTTAATCCTGGCACATCTTCATGTCTGGAATAATGATGTAATACGCAGATAAAGGACAATATGCCAAATAATCCTTATTGTATTTCGCTTTGGAAAGAATTAGAATCTTGTTGAAAGCCACGTTACATAGTCAATATTTTGAAGCACAGAATATTTCAAAGATAAATGGTAGTTTGCTTAATTCATAATAAAAATTAATATTGCAACCTAGAGAAATTTAATTTCCAAAATCTGATACCGGTAAAGTGTAGATACCTATTAATCATCAACAATCTCTTCCCCATTAATTTTTCTTCTAGTTGGCTACAATATTTCAGAGAACATACCTGGGGTCACTGGAACAATTAAAAGTGCCCGTACGTATACCAAACCTTGATACTTTCTTCACCATTTTCTCCCAGTGGACTTTTCCCATTAAAGGACTCCTGTCATTTGCTATGACCTATATTAAAAAAAAGAAAACTTAAATATATAAATGTCAAAGATTCTACATATTTTGTAATAGTCTCTCTTAAAAAAGCATTTTTATCTATTTAGTTTCACCTTTCAACTAATCTGTTTACCAAATACAAAGTTTATGTTAATCAGAAATCTGAATTATATCAGTGTTTTCCACTGCATACAGTTATATAGATAATATATAATTGAATTCTGATGGTGAATAGAAAGCTTTTAAAAATATAGTGAAATACCAAAAAAAGTTATACATCCACTAAAAAAATGAAGATTTATATGCCAATGGGGGGAAAAAACCTGTTAAGAATACCATAGTGATTAAGGTAAGCATAATAACCATCCAATTAACAGGAAAAAAATCCATATAACTATAAGAATATGTACAAAATGATTTAAAATTATGTTTGTCATTAAATCTATAGAAGAACATACTGTCATCTTCTCATTTTTAGAACATGAAGCTTTAAAAAAATGATAAACTCATATCCAGGTTCCAATCCTAAAAATTAAGAGAATAACTTTCTTCTAATTATGTAAAATTATCTTCTATGGCCTATGCCATATCCCAAGCTTTACGGATCCAGAGCTCTTTATGAGATGACAATTCCATATTTTTAGGAATATAGTTCAATATCATACTGATGTTCTATAATTGTATTCCTCCTAAAATTATATTATATATAGTCAAAGCTAAACTATAACAGAAAAGGATCATAACAGATAAGTTAAAGAATTTTTAATTTCTTACTACACTCACATTAAAAAAACTAAGTCAATGAATTTTTAAACAAACTTTGAAATATCCAATAAACAAAAATATTTGGATGAACTTATTTCATATTTAAAATACTAGTATACTTCACATATTTCAATATCTGGACCCTATTGCTCCATTGAATTTGAATATGGCAATATTTAATTCCACATTTGGAATATATAATTAGTACTTTCATATTTTAATACCATAGAGAATTGAATTATTGATTTTTGTTACATTGCTGCATCACTTTAAGAAGTTAAATTAGCATGCATCTTAGAGATTGCTAAAGCATCCATGCTTTACTCCCTAGTTAAAGTTTCAATTTTACAAACTGTTAAGTGGTAAATAAAGCTCAAAATAAGATGTCTCAAAATTGTTAAAACAACCATTAGAAATCAATTGATATAAAGTATATAAAGTATAAAGTTTAGCCCAAATATCCTGACAGAGTAAGAATACAAATTTCAAAATTTGAAGTATCCGACAAAACCAATTTTGCATGTGATTCAGAATCAAAATCTCACCTATTAATAATCAAATACATTAGCACTTTTAAAACAAGAAATGAAGATTCCTTTATTGGTTTATTTTAAAAAAAATGAAAGAAAAAAGGAAGATCCATAGAAATTGCAAAATGCAAATAATTTAAGAAAAATTAAAATGAAGTAGATATTTAGGTTGTGAAATAGGGCAAAATTCAGTTAACTGTCTTGCTTAGCAAAAAAAATTTGGGCTCAGTTGTAGTCATAGGCTGAGAACTACATGTATGTGAAAGCTGATATATTTGACTATTATTAAAATCAAATTTTAGATTAGTTGTGATAACTATATAACAAAAATAATTACAGTTAAAAACTTTAGGTCCTTTTTTTTTATGATAACCCAAACCTCGAGTGTGGAAATACCGTAAGTTATGCACTAACTTCATGTATGAAGTTATTTTACGTATTGGCATATATTATCATAGTTAATCTGTCATTCCTGCAATGAAAGAATTAAATTTGAATCCCAGTACAATCTATAAAGTGCTATAAAGATTATATAAAATGCCATCTTAGTGTATTTGGGAAGTTTGTCAGATTTAGTAATGTTTAATGGAAAAAAAATCACAATTTAGCATATCTGCCTCTAAAATTCGCCAAGATATTGAAAATTTTATGCATTTTTGTTTTCTAAAAATATTATGCACAACCAATTAACAAAATAATCTAAACAAAAACCTTTAAAACATTAGAAAATACAGATAATCCTCGAGGTACAATAAATCATTTAGTGACCATTCAAAGTTACAACAGATTTTCCAAAAGCCATGTATGACTATGATTCAAAGATAAGAATTGTACAAAAGTTATCCGGTCATTTGCACTTCAAATGACTGAGCAGCTCCATAACTTGCAGAGTTATGCAAAGTTATGCAGTAACTGCAGTAATGCAAAAACGCTGAAGCATGCCAACCTATCTATTCCCCCCCTCCGATCCTTGCCTTGCCAGGTCCCTGGGAGTCAGAGCCTGCTCCCCCCCCATTCCCCCCCCCCCAAATGATTTGTTTGCCTTCTGGGGATCTGCAGTATTATAGGCCACTAATGAGCCACATGAAGTAGCTGTTTGCAAACTGACCTCGGCAAAGCAACATTCCCCCCATCTTCTGCCTTTCTACATGGCCTGTGTACCTCAAAACAGGATAAAGAGCCACAGTTTGTGCTTTGCAGTTTCTATATTTCCTCATGAAAAAAGTTTTAAAAGGAAGGGGGAGAAACGAGTAGTGAGATGGAGAACAGACAACGAAAGGTTAAATATTAAAAGCATATATTTTACAGAAGTCCAGATAATGAGTCTAGGACTCCCACTATAATCAGGCTGTAAAGAAGCCTGTTATTAAAACACAGCAGCCTGCAATTACTGCAGGTTCAAGCCCCACAGCCCAAGGTTGACTCAGCCTTCCATCCTTTATAAGGTAGGTAAAATGAGGACCCAGATTGTTGGTGGGGGGGCAATAAGTTGACTTTGTAAATATACAAATAGAATGAGACTATTGCCTTACACACTGTAAGCCGCCCTGAGTCTTCGGAGAAGGGCAGGATATAAATGTAAATTAAAAAAAAATCAAATTATATAACAGATCCTAAAAGCAACAAGTTAACAATATAACCAAAGTATTTTCTTTGAAAACTCTAATTAAGATGGATCAGAGGTTATGACTATGCTTCAAATATTTTGGCGCATCTGGATTTATGTTTCCATTTTTTATCCAATTTTAAATAAATATTTATCAAGATAGTTTTCTCTCTCTCTCTCACACACACACACACGCACACACGGGGGGGGGGGGAGAGGAAGAGAGAGAGAAAGAGAGAGCTAAACACACATCAGGGTATACCTATGTGGAGAGTATTGGGTTTGGGTAATGCAAGGAAGAGTTCCAAACACCTAATTTGTATATATAAAATGACTGCTGCAGTGAATACTGAAGCATGCAAATAAGCATCTTAACAGAAACGAAAACTCAAGTTTCCTTAAAAGTGGTGATGCAGGTTTTCATAAGAAAACAAGAGATCAGCTGGATCAGAACACAGGCGCACCTAGACCAGCACCAAGTCAGAAAGTGGTCAAATATGTATATCTGGAAAGCTCACTAGCTTGGATAGTTGGTTCTCAGTAGTCCACTAAGGAAGCAGGAAACAGCCATCAAATTTACTGGCCACTTAAAACATAATCCTGCTGTTGTGTTTCATAGCACTTAGTGGAGGCCCCATCAATCCATCTGCGCTCCATAAGACGGGCCTGTGGCCCTTGCACGCTCTGTTCCACCTGCCTACAATATCCTCTGCATTCCATCCTGCTGTCTGCAATACCCGCATACTTCTCTCCACTCCTTGTGTGGGACTCCTGTCTCTTCCTACTTAATGATCCATATAATCTTGGGGTTATGACTGTAGTAGGACTGCTGTCGCTACATGATGTGGTCACATGACATTATGTTTTATGACTTTAGCAATGGAAATCCAGTCCTAATTGCCACTGTAACCTGAGGACTACCTTTACCACCTGGAGCAGCAAATTCCACAATATGCTATATTCAGAAGTATTCCTTTCATCAGCCCTGAATTTTCCTGCATTTGGTTACAATGGATGACCCTGTATTCTCTGTATGAGATAAAACCTGCCCTCTCTTTCTATCTTACACTCAAGTACATAGAAACTTTCTTCATTTTATTTAATTTTCAAATTTATAGAGGTGCCCATCTCATCAAACAAGTGACTCTGATCTGCATGCTTTATAACAATATAGCCAGACTGCAGTTCAAGCAGCCCCTTTAAATACCAAAAACGCCTCAAGTTTATATCTCTGAAATCTGACATTCTGATTGTTAAGTTTCAGTTATACCATTTTTTATTTCTTTAAAAGCATACATATGGCAAGACTGCAAAATCATCCCCGCCTTAAAATCACTGAAGTCCAATTCAAGGAGGGCAAATCAAGGAGAACTTGGCCAAACAAAAATGAAGAATATGTATTACTATAGGATACAACCAAACAGATGGTCAAAAACTGCAACATTCACATTTTCGGAAGAAAGTTGCATGGCTTGTACGAGAATACTACACAATTTTTAAATAAAAAACTAAATATTTGTCTTTTTCTACCTCCATTCTAATGGATACTTAAGGGTACCAATTGACAGTCCAACTGATTGCCATTATCTGAATGAAGCATAACACTTCACTTTGACCATTTGCACTGAGTGAAATTTTCCAAAAGAAACCTATTATTTATTAAATGGCAAGAGCACTTTGCTACTTTAAAGCATGAGCTCTTTGGTTACAGTATTCCTGTTATATATGTTAAAAAGTGAAGCTCTTCTGGACTTTCACCTAAATTACTTGTAGCCCGAAGATTTAGAAAAAATTGTTGGCTTTAAGATGTTGATAATCAGTAATAGTTTAATTTCTAAAATATTCTATTGACAATATCTTACAAAAATTATAAACTGTTAGTCATTTGTCTGGCCTTTTTTAACTTCTACAATTACTTTTTAAAGATATAGTTACTGGAATTGCATAGTTTTTTTGTACCCTGTCACTGATGTTTTTCCTGAACCATCGATTATAACCACAATATCCTATTTTCCTGGTCAGGACATTTTTGTCCTAGACAAAACATGCTATGAATCCCTAGGACTTTTAAAATTCTATTTATAAAATATTAAATTACTTTTCATGTCAATACTATTATTTTAAAATATAACTATCCATAAATATCACTATGGTATAGTTTGTAAAAATTATATGGGATCATACAGGATTATATGAATGATAAGACAAGATTAGTTTTATAGATTCATTTTCATATATGTAAAGGCAGCTAGATTTTAGTTTTGAATATTGCAAAAAATGATCAGCTTTAATATTTTTAAGAGAAATGTTAATTCATCTTAATTTTTCACATGCTTTATACAGTCTTAATATATATAATTTAGTTAAAGAATGAACAATTACAATACAGTATTTTCAAATTAAAGGCAAAACATGTTTTCTTTTATATGAAAACTGATTGCCAGTCATAAAGAATGCCATTATAATTAACAGTATCAGGACATGTAACCTATTTTGGAATTTTGATGGGGAACATCAGATTTCATCTCAATTCTGGCAAGACAGAATGATTTTGGGTCCATTTAGGATTTGGAAATATATTTCCTTCAGTTCTGGATATGCTGCCACTGCCTCAGACGGACCCTATCACTTGATGAAGGTGTTGAAGGGCTTCTGGAATGTCAAAAGGGATGGAGCTAATTTAGTTTAATGGGAAATGAATATTCTGTAAGGCGGGCACCATCGTAGAAAAAGCACATCTCTTAGGACCCACCAAATATAGATCCACTGTTGAGGGTACCTGCAAACATGCCTTCTCTGCCCTATTGCTCAAATTAATACTGTGTTTCCCTAAAAATAAGACCTGGTCTTATTTTCTTTGGGTTCCCAAAATAAGCACTAGGGCTTATTTTCAGGGAAACATGATTTCTGGGTGATCAGCCTGGCTGGGCTCCTTGCCCTCCGGCATGCACATGGGGATTGACATTATCCGGCAGCAGCTGCAAGTCTGCCAGTCCCTTGGTTGGTGTACTCTGGAGCTGCGCAGAATGGAAGGTTCAGAGCAGAAGGCAGGCGATCCTGACACGTGTAGTGGAAGACAGGCGATCCCAGTGTGTAGCACAGGCTGTAGGCAAGCCAAGAGATGTGAAGATGAGCCTTCGGCTGCCGGCCGCTGATCCAGCCCACTGCCACTCAGCTATCCCATGACCTGCGTGTTCGGATTGCCTGCCTCCACCCACACCTCTACCTGTTGCTGTGTGAAGACGAGCCTCCCATGGATGGCCATCACTCTGGGCCACTGCCATCAGCTTTCCTGTGGCCCACGCGGTGCATCTGGATCACCTGCCCATCCCCTGCACCTCTGCCTCTGTCTGCTGGTGGTGTCACTATGTAAAGACGAGTCTCCTGCTGCTGGCTGCCACTCCAACCCACTGCCGCTTGGCTTTCCTGCAGCCCATGCAGCACATCCGGATAGCCCGCCTTCCCCCCACACCTCTGCCTCTGTCTGCTTCTTGCACAGATACTCAACTCACCTGTGCTGCGTAGGCTGTGGCTGCTACTAGACACCGTCAGCCTCGCCACCTCCTATGCTTGCCATACCCACCCCCCCTTCACCAGGGCTTACTTTTGGTGGAGGGCTTATATTAGGTGCACACATAAAAACAGGTTGGGGCTTATTTTCAGGGTGGGTGGTAGTTTCGAGGAAACACGGTAAGCTAAAAACTATAGATTCCAATTCAAATATTTTGGAAAAGCTCTTGTTTTTTTAAGCAGAATAATCTGGGTGTCAACATTGGGAAGGATTAACTGTCAACTGGAATCTTTTATGAATACCATACCACTGCTTGTAGTAGAGTAAGTTTTTTTCTAAGAAAGTTTAAAACACTTTAAATTTTTCTGACTAGAACCTGGGCTATTGCTGTATCTTCTCTCCATACTTAAAATTTTCTATTAATCTCGCTTTTAAAATCAAGCTTAAGTCCTAGTGATTAAATGAACATGTCACTGTTGCTCCGTTGGCAATAATTTATAACTGATTTCTCATTCTTACATAATTCTTTTTTCAACTTCATAGTCTAGCCAAGAGGGTTGGGATTTTCTGGCTTGCCACTGCTTTTTTCCCCCAACACCAGTAAAGAATTAGTAAGTAGTTTTATGGAATCCAATTGGGTTCACATTCTTCATAACTTGAATGTTTTTAATACTGTCAACATTTGTGCAAACTAACATCTTTACAAAAAAGACTCGACTTAAATGGAATAATGGGAAACATTATCTCAATACCTTGAATCAGTATCAATTTACAAAACATTGAGATATAATCGACCATTTTCAGAGCACTATAAACTTACTCAAAATGAACCTATGTAATACCTGTACTAGCCAGATGCCATCTTTTGTGTCCTCTACCAACTCATAAAAGTGCATTTCACCACTAAAGTTTGTACTGGAAACAGATTCAGAGGCTTCCTCTTCCTTGAGAGCAGAATAAAGTTCACCTTCCATAAGATCTCCTGAAAAATGAAACAAAAAGAAACACCAATAAAGTAACTCTAAAGGTCATATTAGTCAAAAGGCCAATGTCACAAAAGTAGACCAAGATATTTTTAAAAGAGCTGGGGAAAAGCTAACCAATGTATTTGTACACATCTTATTTGGTAATTATAGTGGATCTAATGATCTGCAGATACCCGATGACTCTTATTTTATTACTCTATAAAATTAATTATAAGGAATGTGGTGGCTCAGTGGCTAAGATGCTGAGCTTGTCGATTGAAAGTTTGACAGTTCAGCAGTTTGAATACCTAGTGCCGTGTAATGACAAGCTTGTCCCAGCTTCTGCCAACCTAGCAGTTCGAAAGTACATAAAAAATTCAAGTAGAAAAATAGGGACTACCTTTGGTGGGAAGCTAACAGCATTCCGTGCATCTTTGGCATTTAGTCATGCCGGCCACATGACCATGGAGACGTCTTTGGACAGCACTGGCTCTTTGGCTTTGAAACAGAAATGAGCACTGCCCCCTAGATTCAGGAACAACTAGCACATTTGTGCAAGGGGAACCTTTATCTTTTATAAAATTAATGTCTTCCAACATAAGGCAGGGCAATGAGATTCAGGTTGGGAGAGGGACTTATACATGTCTTTCCCCCTAAGCTGGGTAGGTTGCATTTATTGATTTAGTAAATTTATATAATTTCATCCTGGGGAAAGGGATAGTTCTGTTTCATTCATTCAGATTGCAAATTATTATTATTATTATTATTAATTATATTTGTATACCGCCCATCTCCTGAAGGAGGTTCAGGGCGGTTCACAGCCAATAAAACAACAGAAAACATATAATACATATAAAACAGCAAAAAAGAATAGAAAATTAAATTCAATTGATGCCCTAAAACTTTTAAATACAAATTTAAAACCCCATTTAAAACCCCTGATTTAAAAACCCCAATTTAAAACTACGTTCAGCTCGCGGTGGAAGGACCTGAGATCGGGGAGTTGACGAAGCCCCAGAGGGAGCTCGTTCCAGAGGGTAGAGGCCCCTACAGAGAAGGCCCTCCCCCTGGAGGTCGCCAGCCGACATTGTTTAGCTGACGGTATCCGGAGGAGGCCCTCTCTGTGAGAGCGCACTGGTTGGTGAGAGGCTAATGGTGGCAGTAGGCGGTCCCGTAAATATCCCGGCCCTAAGCCATGGAGCGTTTTAAAGGTGATAACAAGTACCTTGAAGTCAACCCGGAAGACCACCGGGAGCCAGTGCAGATTATGCAGGAGGGGTGTTACACGGGAGCCACAAGGTGCTCCCTCTATCACCCGCGCAGCCGCATTCTGGACCAGTTGGAGTCTCCGGGTACCCTTCAAGGGGAGCCCCATGTAGAGAGCATTACAGTAGTCCAGGCAGGATGTAACAAGGGCATGAGCGACCGTGCATAAGGAAGCCCGATCCAGAAAGGGGCGTAACTGGCGTATCAGGCGAACCTGATGAAAAGCTCCCCTGGCGAGGGCAAATGAAGTGAGCATACCTATAGTTTAAAGAACACTGGTCTTAACGTATCTATCTAATCCAGATAGAACCTTACCCCTCAAAGCAATTACACCTAGATACCTTGAACCTTAGGTGGAAAGGATGGACATTTCAGGAAGGGATTGAGAAAGTTATGGGTTTGTGAGAAACACCTGAAGGAGAAAATAAATAATGAAACAGCTTGGCCTAACAAAATGGCTTAGAGATGCTTAAATGTTTAGCCAAATGTTTGAAGCTATAAAAATTCAAGTAGCTTAACTAAGGGCTGAAACTGCAAACTCCAGGAACCAAGTATTACTGGAAGGGAGTACTGGCTTCCTCTATAGGGAAAGGGAATGAGTGCTACTGACTCCCTCAATAGTACTGGCTAGGCATCAAGCTTGCTGACAAAATAAATCAAAGACTAAAAATATAAGTTTGCTATGAGTATGGGTTTGGGTAAATCTGTTGCTAAGGAATGCTATCTTTTTCCTGTAAAACAAGATCACTATATAAACTTTGCCTAATCCTTCTCTTAGTGGGCAGAACTTTGTATTATCTCCCATATACAGCTGAAAAAACTTGGCTCAAGAAGATTGTGTGTCTCCACTGGTCAATTGGGTAGGGGGATACCACCCATAACATCTTGCTACAATAAGGGAATTCTAGTGAATGAAATTAGTACCTTTTAATATGCTACTTCTTTTTATGTTTCCCAGATGATAATTACTTCAAACATCAACAATAATTTATATTAATCTGTAAAGTAGAATTTTAATAAACAAAAATCCAAAACTTTATGGGCAGTAAGGCTAAAATCAATATTTCAGAAAATATTAATCTATGTTTAGCCCTTCACAGAAGCAGAGGCCAAGTCTCAGGAATATCATTTTTAATAATACATGGTTTAGTTCTTTCTATCCTGAGTCCTTTTCTGTGAACTTTTCCTCACTGAACAATGCTGGAGATGAAACAGGATATGATCTGGAGGCAGAGATTTCTGTGATGAACCCCACTGTTAAAACAGTCTTTCCCCAAAGACTATGGTACCATTATATGTAATTGCTGCCTATATTTTTACAGTATTACATTTAAAAAGTTTTATTGTATTGTAATTCTTGATTCTATTCCATCGTAAATTGTACCAAGATGTTTAAATTTGGCAATATATAAGCTAAATAATAAATAAATAAATAAACTTTCATTTTATTTTCCATGAAATAATCCAAAATTTTAGGTGGTAGCATGGCACAGTAGCAAAATATGAGAATTCCATATTCAAATGTCAATCTAGACATGAATTTTGTGGGTAGATTAAGCTACCTTCTCTTGGCCTTAATCCCACCCATCTCTAGTACAGTATAAAATGAAAATATTTTACTGTTATCTATTAATTTGATTTCAATTTACAGAGATTCAAAATATTCATATATAACAAAAATGCTAAAGCAAGTATGCCAAGGAAGAAAACATTTAAAACACCAATACTCCAGTGGATTTTTAAAGCCTTCCTAAAGACAGCACAAATGACGTAGATGAACTGCATTAGGTAACAGATCACGTGACTATAAATATTAAATTTCAAGTAAGAAAAAGCCTCACAGCAGCTCTTTGCTCATTAAGAAGATTGTCATGCCTTGTCATTCCCCTATTTGTTAAATGAACATGTCAGTTACATGATCATTTGACCTATGAGTTTTTCCAGATAGAGGGCTTCTAATTTCATCTATCATAATGCATTATGCAGCTATTCCATCTTTCTCTGGACAAGAGGTTTATAGAGGACAGCATCTGGAGAAACAGTCCCCAGTTTGTAGTCTATGGACTACTGGTGATCCATGAGAGTACTGCAGATGATCCATGGCTTGGCAGTACAAGTAATGTATTGTTATCATTTCTACTGGGAGGCCTACAATAGATAAGTGTATTGCATCTCTGAGTAAGCAGATTACAAATGTAATTTCTACTAATTTAAATAAATTTTAAATGTACATTAAACTCCTATTAGATAGGCTATATTAAGAATTTTGCTTACTTGATGGTCTGCAAAAGCTTTAGATGATAATACAGTGGTGATGGTGGTGGTGGTGAGAACAGATTATGAATTACATATCTTGACCTTTTTTAATTATTTAAAGAAATTTAAAATTAAATAAGGCATGGTAATTTTATAGTAAAGCTCTCATCTAGAAGTAATCTATATTCTCTCAGAGTGTGCAAAGTAATAAAATTATTAAACAAGCCCAAGAATTTTAACATTCTGCATCATTGAAGCATCCCTTAAAATCTGCATTCCTGTTTCACCGTGTGAAAAATCATATATTAGCTTGAACTTTATATTGATGGAAGGGACAAAATAAAGCAATCTACATGGAATTTCTTGGGAGTAATGCTGTGGAGCAGGGGTGTCAAACTGGATTTCTTTGAGGGCCAGATCAGTATTGTAGTTCTCCTCTGCAGGCCGGTGGGGAAGGGGGCGGTGGGCCCCCGAGACAGATGCCTCCTGCAGCAACCTGCTTGTTTTCGCTTCCATGGCCTCCTGCAGCACTCTGCCAGCTGAAAACGGACTGCACGGCCTGTTTTCAGCCCATTTTTTAGCCGTTTTCGGTTAGCAGAGTGCTGCAGGTGGCCATGGAGGGTGAAAATGGGGCTCAGGGGGTGAGGTGGAGTGGCCACATGCATTCTGTTTTAGCTGCCCAAGGCACCAGTGGGCCAGTCCTTTGATATTTCCAGGCTGGCTCCATGGGCCGGATTTAAGTACCCACAGACCGGATCCAGCCCGCGGGCCTTGAGTTTGACACCCCTGCTATAGAGCAAGAAAACAGTAAACTGAGCTTTAACACTATGTATTATTTCATGAACGCGAATGTCTACAAACATACTTTCCTTCCTCATTTAAATATAAACAAGGAATTATCCAATACAGGGGTATCAAACTGAAGTCCTGGGGGCCAGATCTGGCCACAGGGCTGCTCTGGAAACCACAAAGTCCACAGTGCCTCTGCCAGCAAAAACGGAGCTCAGGAAGGCCATGCACGACCTCGCAAGTTCTGTGTGCAACCCTCCATTTTCGTTGGGAGAGGGTTGCAGGAGGCCATTGCAGCCAAAAACAGAGCTCAGGAGCCTGTTTTCACTGGCACTGGTGTCCCTAACACAAGTGATATTGAGCTGGCCCTGTCCACCTCCACCCCGGTCCCCTGAGTTAAACACAATCATTATGTGCCCTTCAGTGAAATCAAGTTTGACACCCCTGATCTAATAAATTAAATATTAGATAAATTATACTTGGTAAATTTGTGGATAAGGCAGTAATTATAGTAAATTATAGTAAATATGTTATCTGTAATAATTACACCAGCAGCTCACCTTTTAAAAGTGCCACCTGGATATTTTAGAAAAGAGGAAACCTCCCATATGTATCTCAGAAATATTCAAAGGAAATCATTAGATTTAAGGCTATTCTAGTGCCAGGGAAGAGTTATACTTTCCTTCTGTGTAATTAAAAGGTTGAGTAACATGCTTGTATTTTCTACAATTTAAGACTTTTTAATATTCTTTATAATAGTAAATAGAAACAAAGGACACTGGAAATCAAAATTTAGTCTGTGAACAAAAGAAGTGTTCTAAATTCTATCCACTCTGTCCTCTCTCATAAGTGCCTCTCAGCCATTCAGCATTCCACAGCCTCTGATAATGCTGAGTGTCCATTAGATTGTTTTGGGATTTTCTATTGGGATTTTTTCCCCAATCCTTTGTAGAATTTTGTTCTTCTGATCACTTCTTCATCTGGATATATACTAAATCAGGGGTCACCAACCTTCTGGACCACAGGGACCACTAAATTAATAATTTTAAATCACACGGACCACAAATACAAATCCAGTGCGCCACTCGTTGAAGTGCCTGGATTCCCAGCGATGGGATGGGGTCCTTCAGGAACTTAGTTTGGCCGCCTGTTTCTGCAACCTTAAACATTCAAAGAGCCATTTGGACCTGTTTCCCACAGAAAACAAAACACTGGAATCGCTCATCTCTCTTTCTCCCCTCCCGCTCTTTGTTTGTCTGTCTGTCTGTCTGTCTCTCTCTCTCATTCTGAACCTCCAGTGCTCTCTGGGTCTCACGGGCGCTTCTTTGGCCTTTGTTGGTACTGGACGTACCTCAGTCACTTGGGGAGACGCATGACCTGCTTTCCACCTCGAGATACTTGCTTGATCTGGCTGCAACTAATGCTCTGCATTGTAATGGGCTCCAGGAGGAGAACGGGACGCCGTCTCCCCCATTGTGAAATATAATTAAAAATCTTGGTTGAAATATCTGATCTGGCCTATTTCATTATTTTTATTTATTCATTCATATCATATTTATAAGGCCATCTGACTCCAGATGAATCTGGGTATAATCAACAATAAAAATTAAATATTAGTTTTTATTATTAGGCTATTAGTCATAGGAAACATAATGATTAAGATGGAACAATCCATTTCTAACTTTACATATACAGAATTATCCAATCTTATTGTTAATTGGACGCGAGACATCTACTAGTCTTATTTGTATATTAGGAAATATATTTAAGGTGGATAGCATATTATGGCAATATAAGAATATCTGGTCATAGAGTCTACTTGTATCTGCTTTCAAATACTAATGTTAATTCTCTCTCTAGGATACCACTTTTCACACCTAAAAGTTATTTAAAGTATCTATTTTTTATTACTGTCCTAACCAATATCTTAACAATTCCAGCAAAGGTGTTTTAATTTTCAAATTATAAACTCGATTCAATTTCCAAATTTCTCTATAAACTTTGATCAGTTTCATGCAGCTGTGCATTTATTTTACTATTGCTTTTCATTTTCAAGCAAATAAATACATTACTATCATGTTGCATTCAAAAGTCCCACTAAATTCAAGAAATCTTATTTTAAAGTAAATGTGTTATGAGTTGCAGCCCAACTTTTTGCTAATCTTAGAATATCTATACAATAGTTTAATTCTCTTCAAAAAATTCTATCTTTGCATGTTCAGAGATCAGAATGGAGAGAATGGTGGCAAGGCACTACTCGTATTTTTTCGAGTATAAGACGCACCTTTTCCCCCCAAAAAAGAGGGTGAAAATCTGGGTGCATCTTATACTCCGAATTTAGCCCCACTCAGCTTCTCAAACAGAGGTTTGAGAGGCTAAAAAAAGCATCAGAAATGGAGCTTAGAAAAAAAGCCCAAAGGGAACTTCAAGGAGCTTAGGAAAAAAGCTCCAAACGCAGCTTCAGAAAAGAAGCCCCAAACAGAGCTTCAGAAAAAAAGGCCCCCAAACAGAGCTTCAGAGGCTTTTTTTCTAAAGTTCTGTTTTTGAGGCTTTCAGAGGCAGAAAAAAGTTTTTTCTGAAATGGAGTTTCAGAGGCAGGAAAAAAAAAAGCCAAAAAAAGCAAGGCACAGAGCTCACAACCAAGGAACCTGTTGCTAAAATTTACCTCTGGGAACAGCTGATTGGGAGTATTTTGGGAGGCCAATCTACCTGCCAATCAGCTTTTTTATTTTCCTCCCCAAAAACTAAGGTGCGTTTTATACTCCAGTAAATATGGTATTTTACAGAGAAATACAGACAGCATGGAAGTAGTGAGCCAACGAATAAAGATGAGACATTAGATTTTCTTTATTCTTAATTCCTTTTTCAAAGAAGCATAACTATAGTCTTAATAAGAACCCTTGAGTATTGCTTCTAAATTAGAAGCCGCTAAATATGAAGTCTAATTGTGTATCACAGAAATCTGAATGAACAAAGGAAATGGACTTTGTACACCAAGTATGATATGCTACAATCTATTGGGACTTTATTTCACTTTTCAATGGTTCTTCAATTTGAAGCTATGTATCAGATCACTGACTCTTGAAATAACAGAATATACATGGTAAATAACAGAACTTTTAGTCTGTAGTCTATGCAAATTTTCTTGCTGATTTGGGGCCTAGGTTCCAAAATGCTACTGTCCTAGAAAGGAGTCACTATCTGTGCCAGATTGTTTTTATGTTTTCATGACAACCATCAAAGACAATGATATCTAGACTTTCACATTAGATAGTGATGATTTTATGCAGCGTAAGAATATGGTAAAGAGTGGATGGGTGTGCATTTAGGCCAATTTTATTTTCATGTATACATAATTATCAAATGGATTACAATTATAGAAAATCTAGATTCAATTTCTCCTTTTAGCAGATTTAGGTGAAAAACTGAACAGAATGAACTTCACTATAGTCAAGCTGGAGATACTGGTACTCAATTGACAGGAAAATGGTCTCTGACTTGTGATCAGTGGTGCATTATCGCATTTTCAAGTGTTTCTCTTTAGACTTCCACTATACTATCCATGTACCATTACTTAAAATGTCCTTTTATCTGCTTTGCCTGTTTTAGCCCACAAGGTCATAGTCATATAAAATACATTTGAGAATAATTAGGCTGATTATAAGGCTTTTTGTTCCTTAATAATATATATCTAACCTGAATTCCAATTATAGCTGAAAAGCATATAATACATGTACATATAATAAACAAAAATATTTCATGCACAAAATTGCATAAACATGTGTTGCCATTAAAATACCATGCTAGAAAATATATGTTTACATAAAGTACTGGTTACGTAGTCTTGACATATTTACAAATATGAACTCTTTAGAAGTATGAGATATGACAGATATAACCAAAATTATTAATATATATTAAAATAATAATTAAGAGCTATGGTGGTGCAGTGGTTAGAATGCAGTATTGTAGGCTAATTCTACTGATTGCCAGACGTTTGGCAGCTCAATTCTCACCCGCTCAAAGTTGACTCAGCCTTCCATCTGTCCAAGATTGGTAAAATGAGGACACAGATTGTTGGAGGCAATATAACTGACTCTGTAAACTGCTTAGAGAGGGCTGTGAAACACTGTGAAGTGGTATATAACTCTAAGTGCTATTGCTATAATCAGAATTAAAATATAAAACATGGATTGAAAACATATCTCAATAAGTGATAGAATACATAGATATAAGAGGGCCAAAGTTCAACCATGCATATTTTCAAGTAAGAATATGACAGAAATCTCTTCCCTCAGTGTGTTATTATTTCATCACTGACAACTCACTGTAGCTCTTAATTACATGCCAAAATGTACAGTAATAAAAATATGGTCAGATATAAATAATTGCTCAACTCTGAGCTAGATGGGACAAAGGCTGTTCCTCATAATTGTGTTCTTGTAAATTATTTTTTTCTAGTTCTGAGGAAATAAATCTTATTCTTAGTTAGGGAGTGGTACTAGCTTTAATGTAAACAAGTTAAAAAAAGCGACTGAAGGATTTCCCTGAAAGATTCATATGCCCTGCTATCACACATCTTGAGAAAAATATGCACTAGTCAAGTTCTTTAACAAGGAATGAAACTGGGGAAGAAATGGTTAGGGGCAGATGGCTGAGTGACCATCCATCAAAGCTTAGTCTGCTTTTGTAGAAACATTTTTGCACAAGTTTATTCACAGATAATTTTGACTTTTTGTGTGCCTCTCCAGTAGCTCAAATCAAAGGAGACATGAAACAACCAGAGGGAAATGATGTACCTGCTACAGCCTAAATGATCAGTGTGTGAACTGGGAAGATGCTATCCCCAACTGTATCATCTCCAGCATCATGAATGAAGTGTTGCACACCATTTATACAGCAAGACTTGTAAGGAGAGGACCAAAAACACTGCTTTAGATCTAGAACTAAAGATAAATTTGGCTGCCTCCAGAGAAGACTGGGTATAAAATCAATGCAATTACCTTTAACAACAGTTATTAACCACTTTGTGTTGCTGTTGGTGGGGCATGAAGAGCTTTATTATAAGGAGGAAGCTTCTAATATTGTTGAATGAAGCACTAAATACCAGGCAGTCAAAACAGTAATCTATGCAGCTCAAAGAGATATATATGTAACTTCTGTGAAAACCTCTTATAAGATTTCCTGATCTATTGAAATGATACATAAGGTTATGTTACCCACAAAATATTAACTAATTTATGCTATCATATTTACAGCTGCATAACAAATGTGAAGTTTGAAAATATGCTTGGAAGGAAAAGGTATTTGTTTTAAAGTGTTTACTGGCAGTTCTCAACCTAATGACCACAACTGAGTCCAAAATTTTGGTTGCTAAGTCAGATAGCTTTAAGTGAATTTTGCCCCATTTATGACATTTTTTTGCCACAGTTGTTAAATGAATCATGGTAGTTGTTACGTTAGTCACATGCTCGTTAAGTGAATCTGGCTTCCGCAATGACTTTGCTTGGCAGAAGGTTGCAAAAGGTGATCACATAACCCTGGGACACCCTGTCATAAATATGAGTCAGTTGCTAAGCGTCTGAATTTTGATCATGTGATCATGGGGATGCTGCAATGGTCATAAGTCACTTTTTTCAGTGCCGCTGTAACTTTGAACGGTCACTAAATGAACTGTTGTAAGTCAAGAACTATCTGTACATTATAATAGTTTGGTTTTTTGAGAAAAGCCTTGTAATTTAATTAATTGCAGAACTTAGTAATACATTTAAACACATTTTCTGAATATCAGTTAACTTAAATTTGAACAGTTTGTTTGCAATGAGAACTTGAGTATTTATTTGCAAGGGATTGTAGCAGTTTCTATTGGGTATTTTCACCTACATTCAGAAAGCATTTCTGTCCTTTATACTTCTGGCAGTATGTGTTTTCCCATCCTGCTTCTCTCTTGCACTCAGAGACACACTTAAATAATTCCTATTGAGTGACAATGCATTTCAACCCTGAAGTTATTACTAATTTTATTGAATATCTTCCATTCACATCATAAAATGTCTGTAAATATATTCAATGATGGAAAAAATGTTTGGGAGGGGGAGAAGAGACAGCAATATTGAAAAGTAAACCTTCATGGAAGATACTCTCCTTACCTGATTTCTCAACCAGCTCTCTGACATCTTTTTTTTCCAGGAGCCCCGAGTACCCAAGTCCCCTGCATTCCAAAATGGTCTTCAGCTTTTTAAAGCTCAGTGCCACTGGGTCGACCAACTGAGTGGCAAAGAAGCCAGTTTCATACCATACAACGGCTTCAAAAAACCGGGCCAGAATAAACAAGACCAAAAAATAAAGAAGCAGGAAAAACAGTTTCAGCCACATCTTTCCTGTGTGTGGATTTTCGACTCTCAGAAGAGAGTCCCTCAAGTCCTACAAGAGAGAGAGAAAGAGGAATGTCCTGATGGAGGAAGCAAAGGGAGCCAGGCATTCTGTGAACACTTTGGGGCTTGTCCCTAATGTCAGGGTCTTTCCCTTTTTCTCCCCCTTTGGAACTATATAAACCGGTTGGATGGATAGTGAACTGAAGACCTTGTCTGGAGGCACCTGGGAGGAAACACTGGCACTGGCTTAAGGCAGCCAGGGAGTCACCTCTCCTTTCAGACCAGCTGATGATAAAGCAGAAATACAAACGGGTGGTGGTGCAATAGAACTTTACCGTGAAAAGGTGCTTGAGGAGCGGCGCCCGTAGGAAGAGGAGGGCTGGAGCTTTTCAGGGATGAGAAAGGACGGCCGCTTGAAGGGGGAGGGAATTCTGGACGGCGGCAGCGAAGGGGGTGATTTTGCGTCAACTGGGTTATGGGGGGGACGGGGGGTCCGCTCGAAAGGGAAGAGAAGACCCGAAAGTGGGATGGGGGGCACTCCTCGGTGGGGGTAGGGGGCAGAGCGGAGGAAAAGGGCACCGGGACTGGGCAGGGCGAGGCGCCTCGTTTTATTACCCCTTCACGGGCAGACGGCGGTCCTACTTCTGCGGGGACCGCTGGCGGTGACTTGGCTGGGCTTCCGCGTGCCCTGTCGTCGTCGTCGCCTCCCCGCGGCGGAGCAGAGCCCGAGCCGGAGGAGACATAACAAGTGACGTCTACAGCCGCGGACGGCCGCAAAGGGAGGGGGAATGGGAGGGATGTGGATCCGGAAAGCCGGAAAGGAAGAAGAGAGCTAATGCCAGCCAAGCAGTTCTTCCTTCCTGGGCGACCAATTACGGCGCTCACCCCCGTGACTAACCTGGGCGTTGCTCCCCACGGGTTTGTTTACCTAGGAAATCTGCCGCTCGGTCAAGTTGAGATGCCTTATCCGTCGTGCGTTTAGTGCAGGTCAGGAAGTTGGCTATTTGCCTCTTAATCTGGCCGCGGCGATTGCTACAGACAAGGTATTATCATTTTAACACCCACTTTTTCTACCGGTAGAGAAAACAGCGGGAGCAAAAAGGGCCGATGGAGCAGTCAGCCCTCTCTTTCGGTTCTGCAGTCCCCACTGGAAAGTCGGTTTAGTCGGAAGTGGTACTCTACTAAATGCGTTTACATTCCGAGCTCTAGTTCATTCTCAAACGAAAATCTGCAAGACAATTTCGGGGCTAATGTTAATTAACATTAAAATCATGTTTCCTAAGAAGAAGTGTATATTATACCGATCCTTTTCTCCCCTCCCCGGAGATCTAAAGAAATATTCTTGTAAGTCAGAATTCACCAAAGTATCCATTATTTAAATTCTATATCACAACCTCATTGAACTATTTTAAACATATAGTTCAATGTCTTACTGGGACATTGCTCCAGTGCAGCTTCAAGATATATAAAATCTGTTAGTTATTGTCAACTATTACTTAAGAGGAAAGCCAGATGATAGGCAACTGAACTGGTGATGGTACTAAATGAATAATATTTACAACTGGTTCTCAGAGTTCTGACCATTGCAGCACCCTGTAATCGCAATTTGGACATCTAGCCCAGGTTTCCAATTATTGAAACATCTGTGGTTATGTAACCGAGTCAGAATTTTCTCTGCTAGCTTCCCACAAAGTCAGTGATATGTGAGGTCCTTGTTTAACAACCCACACGGTTAATTAAATATAGACTGCTGAGTAGATATTTGGATAAGATCATATTATAAAGTTGCAAAAACCTTATGCTGAAGTAAACAAGACCTTAGAAAAATGAGTTTTAGAATTGTAGTCCTAAACTAATAGCAACCTAGTAAGTCATAATAACCTTTATATAAAAAAGGTAGGATACAAATAAATATATCGGTTTGCCTTCAGAAATTGTGGGTGCTTCATCACTGGAGGTTTTTAAAAGACTGGACAGTTACTTGTCTGAAATGTTATAGGGAGCTGAACTAGAAGATCTCCAAGGTCCATTCAGCTCTATTTTGATTGATTGAATAATGAATCATTGCACAATCACTTCAACTTTGCAGCCATGGTGTGCTCCCAGTTCATTTTATTAAATAATATAGTATATCTTCAGCTGTGATGGTGAACCTATGGTGGCACGCAGCGCCCTCTCTGTGGGCATATGAGCCATCACTCCAGTTCAGTTCTGTCACACATGTGCGTGCCTCCCGCCGGCCAGCTGGTTGTCAGGTCTCTGCTGTACATGCGTGGGGGGCAGGGCACGTGGGGGGCCATGCACACATGCATGGGGGAGTGGGGCATGTGCAGGGGCCGCACATGCATGCTTGGGAGAGAGGGGCGTGTGCAAGGGGCTGCATGTGCATGCTTGGGGGTGGGGCGCAGGGGCCAGGCGCACACTGCATTTTGAGGGTTCGGGTGCACTTTGGGCACTCAATCCAGAAAAGGTTAGCCATCACTGATCTGGGGAGTCCCTTTTCAGTAGTAGCACCTGCCTTTTAAAACCTGGATGGTTCCCACTCTGCTATTATTCAGAAGGGCAATGAAAACCTGGCTCTTCACTCCATACTGGAACGTGACCCATACTTTCTCTGCTCTGTTGTGCTTCCCATCTTCTATCAATTTTATACTAATTTGATTGTTGTGAGCCACCTGGTATTGTTGGCAGTTGAGCAACATACAAATTTAATAAATTATACTACAGGCCAAGGTCACATATTGCAATAAGGCACACTGCAGTTGACTAGTAGTATCCAATAACTCAGCCATTGGTGGTTTACACTCAGCATGTAAACCTGACCAGCTGGGAGTTAAAGACATGGTTAAAAGCAAAAATTTATTTCAATGCACACTTATCTAGTTTATTTTATTTATTTATTTAGTCGAGTATATATTAGATAATATATATGTATAAACATGGATTGGATACATAAAATAGATTCAAATCGAGGAAAGATTAGGACAGGGACAGTAGGCACGTTGGTGCTCTTATGCATGCCTGTTACAGACCTCTTAGGAATAGGGCGAGGTCAACAGTAGACAGTCTTAGGTTAAAATTTTTGGGGTTTGGGGATGAAACCTCAGTCCGGTAATGCATTCCAGGCATTAACAACTCTGTTACTGAAGTTGTATTTTCTGCAATTGAGTTTGGAGCGGTTCACTTTAAGTTTGTATCTGTTGTGTGCTTGTATATTATTGTGGTTGAAGTCCCTACTGAGGACTCTTATTTTCTCATTTTGTAAAACTGCAGCATATGGCCTACACCAGGGGTCTCCAACCTTAGCAACTTTAAGACTTGTGGACTTCAGTTCCCAGAGTTCCTTAGCCAGCTTTGCTGGGAGTTGAAGTCCACAAGCCTTAAAGTTGCTAAGGTTGGAGACCCCTGGTGTACACTTGTGGATTTCAACTCCCAGAGTCCCTCAGCCAGCAAAGCTGGCTGAGGAACTCTGGGAGTTGAAGTCCACAAGTCTTAAAGGGACCAAGGTTGGAAACCCCTGCACTAAAGTATGGTCAAAGAATTTTTTTACAAAAATGAATTAAGTAACAGCCATTACAACCACTAATGCTTGGCGGGAAAGCAAAGATAAGATAACCAAATACAGTTAAGAAAAATGCAACGATGAGGATGAGAAGAACATGATTTCCTGAATCCACGCTATGAAACGATTAGATTAGATTTTATTTTATTTTTAAAAAGGAGGCTCCCAACAATAGCTCAGTTCGACGAATCCACTATCGAAGGTTTCATATACCCAGCTCAGGAGAAAAACAAACACAGTCCCACCGTGTGGCCGGGAGATAATAATCAGTTCGCGACGGAAGTTTAAAAGGGGGGAGAAAGACCTTAAAAAAAATTCGCTTCCGTTTTGTTAGGGGCATCTCGTAAACGGATCCAACTCCGTTAAAGAGCCATATTGAGGGGAAACCCCCTTTCTTGAGGAAACCCTTCAGAAACAGCCCGTCAAAACCACGAGATCCTGTAGGAGCAGCCGTTTCTTCAGGAGTCTCGGAGAGACCATCGAGCGCTCTCCTTGAGCGAGATCAGTCTTAGCTGTCTAAACTGTTGCCTGGCTTGAATGTGGAACAGCTGCGTGAAAAATAGAGACGGCATCCTAGATAGACACAAGAACTTCACTTAATTTGAAATTTAATTTAAAAAAAAAAATTAAATTCAAATATCACTTGGTGAGGGAAAAAATCCTGTCATTTTATTGGTACTAGGACTGCTTTGACTTTGTTGGTAGCTATTATTTACGCAGACCGGCAGCATTTCTTGTAAGATTTTTCAAGTATCTCGTGAGCAAGACGTCTTAGGGGTGGGCGGGACACCATGAATATCTAAAGGTCCCGCAACGGTCATCTCACAGCCTCTTCAAGGGTGCTGAAGAGTTGTTCGGATCATTTTCTATTTTTAGTCCTAAACTCCCAGGTTCCCCTTGAAGGACCTCCAGGCTGTTTACAGCACTGCCTGTGACGCATCTCCAATATTTAGCCGGTGGACCTCAGCTGTCCTCCGCGCTGCCTGCAAAAACAACAACTCGCCAACCTGCTCCGCTTTGCTCCTTCGTTCTCTTTCGCGGAGGTCCTCCGTTGAGTGTCCTCTAGCCGAGCCGTACTGTCTTGCTTGGTCGGCGGGAGGACAAGCCGGGCGCCGGAGGGAAAGACAATGGACCAATGCGTGACGGTGGAGCGCGAGCTAGAGAAGGTGCTTCAGAAGTTCTCCGGCTACGGGCAGCTGTGCGAGCGGAGTTTAGAGGAGCTGATCCAGTACGTGGCGGGGCTGCGCCGAGAGATCCTCCAGAGCGAAAGTATGTGCTGCTCGCTCCCTTTTTCTCTTCAGAACCAGGGTTCCGAAGTGCTCTTTCTCCCGGGAGTTGTGCGGTAGAAATTCAGCCCGACCAGCTTGCTTTGAAAAGTCGGCTGTTTCACAAACCGCACACCGGCGTTATCTACTAGAATTGCCACTGAGCCTGTGCTGGGCAGGGAACTGTAACTAATCCCAGCTTTTTAATAAACGTGTCCATATTATATATAAAGTGTTCGTAAGATATTGGTGTGTCGGGGTGTATACCTTATTGGAAGTACTCTGAAAAAGCTTGTGGACGAAAGAGAAACCCTTATCACCAATGTTTCCATAATTTTTTCTTTATCGGGACTGCTGTAAAAGAAATAGGATCAGGGTTCATTAGGCAAGATGGCAAGTCCCTATACAAGTCCTATTAGGGCTGCTTTTAATTGTTTTGTCCCACTGGTCTAGTATGTATTGTTGTATTTCCTCATCTTCTCAAGCTTTATGAATGTGTCATCTCTTCCTTTAAATTTGCTTTTAGTCATATGATCTGTGCTTTCAGTGTAACAATTCCGTCCATTTCTTTTTCATTTTGTTTGATCAGGTTCATTCTCAGAACATTTTATATGTAAAAATAAACCCTCTTTTGCTTTAGTTATACTTCCTTATAGTTGGCTTTAATTTTGTATAAGATCCCTCTTTCAAGTCCACTGCAGTCTGCCCCTCCCAATGTTGTTGCTTTACTTTTCCATTAGTTTAGAACTGTCTGAAATATGTTAGAAACATTTAGTACTAAAAGAATACAATTGTATCTTCCATTTCTGCCTACCCACAAAAAGCAGGAAAAAATTCTCAAAATATATATGACTGATGATGTAAAATTAATTGGGCAGGATATGATTCATATATCTTCTGACAAATTCCACATCCCTACACAAATTTTCCTGAAAGGCCATTTTGAGAATAAGGAAGATGGTAGCGGGGTCATCATTTATTCATAACATTGTTGGTTAATAAATAGAGTTTGTTACTCCTTCAAGTGTGTGTGATGGTGTGTGGCCTTTAAACTATCAGAGGGTTACTTCATATTTCTCACTAGCAGGATTGGGTCCTGGAGCACTTAATTGCTAATTACCAGGTCTACTCCATAAATCTATTGATTAGGATAAATTTGGAACAGTTTTAAGACGGCTTTTTTTCTCAGGCCACTAGTCCATTTAAAGAGACAGTATAGAGAAAACAAAAACTCAACTTGTGTATTTGTGGATATGAAGCATTGGCATACAATGTTGAATACTTTCTGGCAAAGCAGATAGATATGCCTTATGTATTTGAGGTTATTGAACTAACTAACAAACTAAACCAAAATTGCAAGTGTTTAGAAAAAATATCTCTGCATTGATTATAAGAACACATAGAGAAAACTAAAATAACATGGTTTTTGTTTCCCTAACTGCTGTTCTAATAGAACTAAGATGAATTGTTTACAGGATTGATCCACACCACCCATTCTAGTTGATAATTCTGATTAATGATTTGAAGTGCATTTAGGAAAACTGAGATCTGCTTAAACAAAGCTTGTTGTTTATTAACACTAAGATAGTTTGTAAATATTTGTAGTACTAATGGCTAATATACTTAATATATTAGATACAGTACATTTAATCTCAGATTATAGGTTTGACCTGATTTTTCTCTGTAATAAGTAATTTTATCTGTAAGCTTCAAAAACTAACTACATTACCTCTATAGCAATAAAATGTCTTTGTATTCATATTCTGTAATCCATTGTTCTATTGTATTGGTCTTTGAAATTAAGGTATGAAGCCTGGGCTTTTGAGAAGGTTCTCATAATGCAATTAATTTTTAGTTTTTCTTTCTTCTATTTAGATCCAGATGAAGATCTATCAGGTACAATATCACTTGTTATGACCCAATGTTGTAAACGAATAAAGGACACAGTTCAAAAATTGGCTTCGGATCATAAGGATATCCACAGTAGTGTTTCTCGTGTTGGGAAAGCAATTGATAAGGTATTAGTATTAATTTTAAGCATCAATTTCAATTTATTGCAGTCCTAAACCAGTACAGATAATAAAATAAAATATAAGACAGAATTAAAGTATATATTTAAAACAACCTAACATCTATAAGTGAGATCCAGAATATAACTTATATAAAATTATAATATGAATACTAAAATTATATTAAATATGATAAATAATAAAAGTATCATGTTAATAATATCCACAAAGTAATATTTAAAGTTTAAATGAATTATAGTTACAAAAATGCATTTCAAGATATTGACCTATCAGGGTTCAACAGATCTTCTGTGTTGCTGCATAAAACCTAGGTATATGTGCGGCAGCCAGGGGTACTTTGTCTATGAGCAACATCAGGGCGTAGACCAAATATGGGCTATCAGAATATGTACTAATCAAAGGTAGTATGAATCTGGTTCAGATGTCTCCATAAAAGAGGCAATGAAGGAGAACATAGAATATTTGTAGCTCAAGTTGAACTATGAGGCCCTTGATGCTCTCTCAGCTTGATTGTTTCCTTGCAGAAGTTTCATTACCCAACTATGTGATATCATCATTGCTAATGTGAGTGGGGTTTGCTCTGTGTTTATATCAAAGTGGCTTGTATGTTAGTGTTGGTGGGAATGATCTTGGTGGTTCCTGGGCTAGACTTTGTTTATTGGTACTGTAATGCTGTGATCCTTCATTGCTTGCTTGTTGGTCTAGTATTAAGCTTGGGGTTAATTTCTGCTTATCTGAGTGTTGATTACTGGCAAGGAGGTGTTTTGGTCTTTTAGCTTTTTGATTGTCCTTTTTGAATAGTATGTAGATGTTTATCTCTACATGTCTGTTGATGGCTGATTGGTCTGAATGCCAGGCTTCTAGGAATTCACTAATATTTTTGAACTTTGCTTGGTCTCAGATGCTCAGTTTCCCAAATGAAACTATAGTGGAAGTCTGTCCATGTATTGTGAAATTAAGGAATTTTCATCATATTTTCTGATTGCTATTTGATGTTCATGGATGCTAGTCTTCTGCTTGTTTGTTCTATATGGTGGTTAGTACAGTCCTTACACTGTATGCTATAAATCAGGTGTCAAACCCACAGTCCAGATTCATCACATGCTGGCCACACCCACACTTGGTTTGGCGAAGGGGGAAAAAGTTACAATACATCACATGACAACAATGTGATACTGTGAGTCTGACACCCCTGCTATAAATGATTCCTATTTTTTTTCTTTTGGTGCTACTGGGTCTTTTGGTTTACTTAAGATGTTTTAAATTGCTTAAGTTGGTTTGTGTGTAAGGTTGATGCCATTTAGTTGTAACTGTTAATTGTTTCTGAAATGTTTTTGATGTATGGCAATGTTATCCTTTCAACAACTTGTTTTGGTTGTGGTGTAGTGGATTGAACGATCAGGCACTTTTTTATAAAGTTGTGTGGATATCCATTTCCCTTCCAATAATTTAATTCTTATATTTTACGGTTTGATTGAAACTAATCAGAATATTAAAAATACCATATCAGCCACAGCTCACATAACCTCTGCCCCCATTCCAAATCTTAAATGATTTAGTTTCGTTTCTGTTTTATTTAATATTGTCAGACTGTAACAGATTTTAACAAATTCCAACTGAAAAATTGAAGAAAATTATGCACAGATCTACTATTATTCAAGCTCATCATGGTAAATTATTATTTGTCTCAGTGTGATATTTGAACATGGATGCAGTAGCTGGACTGGTGCTCTCCATATTGGTTCACCCTCACAATGGAATTAGCAACCCTAAATAAGGTGCAACCATGCTTACTAATACAGTAAGCAAGCTAACAATGTTTTGCCTCTCTTACTGCCATTGTTACTTTAAATCAAGGATAGATGTCCTTGATAACAGTAGTTGTTTGGAAGTAATTTCATCAAGAGCCCATCTTACCTTTCATTGCCTATGGCCATCAAGGATTTATTTAGATGAGTTTACCTACTAAAGTTTTGGAAAACTCTTCAACTCATCTCAGAAACTATTTGATCCATAATATGCTGGAGGGCAGAGCAATTGAATAATATAATCTCATTTGTGATCTGACCAAGTCAAAGGAGTGGTAGAAATTCCTTGTATAACCAGATCACATGTTGTGAGATAAATAGCACTAATATTTTCCTACAAGATCAAGTTAAAAAAAGTACAAAGATCCAAAAAGCATTTTTATATAAAAGAGAATATTTGGAAGCAAGTTCAGTTGTGTCCTGTGATGAAAACTAGTATCTCCTGCTGCAGTTCGACCTCTTCCACAATGCCTTACATAAATTAAATGTGAATATAGGAGTTCTTCAACTCCTATATTTATATGGATAGGGAAAATGAGTTGGAATCTCTGCAGCTTTAAAATATGGTTTGAATATAGAAGATACAGTAGTTTAGTAATGGATGAAGTAGTTTTAAAGTTCTGATATTGGCATCTGAATAAAATGAGAAAAAGTATTTTCTTCAAGACTTAATTATCATTTTTTAATTCACAGAATTTTGACTCTGACATTAGCAGTGTTGGAATAGATGGATGTTGGCAGGCTGATAGCCAGAGGATTCTGAATGAAGTTATGGTTGAACACTTTTTCCGGCAAGGAATGTTAGATGTAGCTGAGGAGCTTTGTCAGGTAATTGCAGCCAGAATGTGGAGGCAAAAAATAAATTATTTATTTAATAATCATAGATGATATTAATGTGAAAAATACTCTGATAACTAATAGATATGGACTATAACTTTTTTTCAGGAGTCTGGACTTTCTATAGACCAAAGTCAAAAGCAACCATTTGTGGAGCTGAACCGAATATTGGAAGCACTTAAAGTTAGAGTTTTGAGACCTGCATTGGAGTGAGTTATTCAGCTCTTTGGAAACTCTTTAGTTAATATCTAAGAGATACTGAAATCTTTTCCTTTAATAAATGTGTGTTTGTTGGGGTTTAGAGCTAAATAAATGTGTACAAAATCTCATATATCCTGCCTCAACTAAAAGACACAGCTTGGATAATTCTAATAAGTAGCAGGAACTGTCTTTCTTCCATAGAATATGGCATTTTCTGAGTAAGTAATCAGTATCAGCCAAATAGTACAGCACGCTCATGCAGTATTAAGCTGAAGCCTGCAACTGAGAACTGACTAACTAAAGATAAAATGATAGCATGCCCTTTTAGTATTTAGTGCTCTTTTAGTATTCCGAGTGCCATATATGGTTTCAGTATTTGCCCATTGACTTTGCTTGTTGGAAGCCAGCAGGAAATTATGAGGAGGTCCATGCTTAAGGACTCACAGTCTTTGCTTAAAAACAGCAAGGGGGACTGTCAGGATTGCTGGGAAGCAGCCACATGATGTATTGCTTAGCAATGAAAATTCTGGTCTCAATTACCATCATTAGTCAAGGACCACCTGTATAAACGAAGGTCTCTAAAAGGTTATAGAATCTGTTACATCTGTTCTTAAATTTTTAAAAAAGTTGGTCCGCATGGAAGCCTGATATTAGGCTACTCTTTACTGCAAATTATTACTTTTCATATTATTCCCTAAATTATGAATTATGCCATTCCAAATTACTTTTTGTATGGTGGGGTATAATAAGCAGATACATAGAGAAAGAAAAGAGAAGTGTTTTTGTCTTTTTCTGTTTTTCAATTTTTCTCTGCTTTGGCAGACTTATAACCACAATTGAGCCCCAAATTTCTGTTGTTATATGAGACATTTGTTAAGTGAATTTTGCCCCATTTTATGACCTTTAGTGCCTCAGTTGTTAAGTGAATCACTGCAGTTGATAAGTTAAGTAACCTGGTTGTTAAGTGAATCTGATTTCCTCATTGACGTTGCTTGTCAGAAGATCATAAAAGGGGATCACAACGGTCATAAATATGAACCCACTTGCCAAGCATCTGAATTTTGATCACATCATGGGAATGCTGAAAGGACGAAACTGTGAAAAATGGCCATGTCACTTTTTTCAATCCTGTGGTAACTTTGAACAGTCACTAAATGAATTGTTGAGGACTACCTTTAAATGCCATCACTTTACAAATAACTGTATTTTCTAAGAAAACATACTCACATTTTTTTTTAATTTACATTTATATCCCGCCCTTCTCCGAAGACTCAGGGCGGCTTACAGTGTATAAGGCAATTACAGTGTATAAGGCAATATAATTACTATATCCTTATGATATAGTAATTATTTAGCATCTCCACTATATTTCATGTGCCTGAGAGAGTAAAAAAAATCACACTTGAGCAAATGTTTAAGAAAACATGAGAATTATACAGCTTCTTCTCTGTTTATTTGATATTGTTAGAAATACATTTGGAACCTTATAGGTTGTATTCCTACAATATTTGTGCTACTCTCAGTTTTTTACAATGCTCCTTAGTAACTTCAAGGATTCCAAGGATTTCTTAAGTTCTACTATACTACATAAACTCTTCTGCTCTGGAATGGCAAGAATCGTGCAAATGTTGCTTAGAATTAAATAAATAATTGGCATGGGCAGAGAAATCCATGTTCCTCTCAGCCTTGGAGAAAGAGTTGTGCTTGTTATTCTGCTTCTGAATTGCTAGTACAATTCTTCCATAGGGACAGGATGAAGCAATTCCCTGATCTCCAAATTTGTTTTTAATACATTTTCCAGACTTTCCCAGAGAGAGGGTTTCAACATATGTGGAAAAGAAACTTTTGTTTTGATATTCTTGGGACACTCCTATTAGAAGATATCCAGTAGAACTTCAGCAACTTTCATTTAAGCTGAGATGTATCAAACCACAACTGATCCTTGTTTTAATTACAGTTTTGGAATTGATGAGCAAGGCTGTAATGAGATTAGGACAACAGATTAATAGAAATTAAGGTCTCTGAAATTTATAATGATTACCATTCCAAATCTGTATTGGAATCAGTCCTGCAGGACTCCTGCATTTAAGCATTGCTCCAAATAACAGTGTTTTTTGGAAGTCTGCTGTAGAAGCTTAATGTTTATTATACATTATCTAAGCCAAGATACTAATTGTTTGTTATTGCGTAGTTTTTATAAATAAAAGTGATAAAGGGCCTTTTAGCAGCCTTGCAGATAAAACAGCTATTTGTTTAGAAAACATTTGTCAACTCCTTCGGTCATGGGGAGGTCAGCCTGGCACAGTATGACCCAGTGGGGGAAATGTCAGCTTCTTGCTGTTAATAAAATACCTCTATCTAGTTTCCTAGAGACCATTCATATTTGGCAGAGGACTGTAAGTAAATAGTTGTGTTTTTTTTACAAAACAAAGACATTTTTCTGGAACTGTGACCTGGCTCTAACTGGATGGCAGCTACTGGGAACTGTTAATCACAGTTTCTATGAAATGCTTTTTGAATTGCAAGCTGCATTGCAAAATATTGGACATTAATTTTGAAATTTCATTTTACAGTCTAACTCCAAGATACCTACATTTGTAAAAAGCAGTATTACTTACTGCTAGTGACATAAAAAACACAGTAAATAACATTATTTTAGTTTTTAGTGACCTCAGGCAAATGTCAAATAGGTAAACCATTTTCCTAACTACTAATTTTCCTGTTTTTTCTTTTCTTAAAATTAATTATCCCATTATTTCTTAGGTGGGCTGTTTCGAACAGAGAAATGCTTATGACACAGAATAGTTCCTTAGAGTTTAAGCTACATAGATTATATTTTATTAGTTTATTAATGGGTGGAACTGCAAATCAGAGAGAAGCATTGCAGTATGCAAAAAACTTTCAACCATTTGCTCTCAATCATCAGAAAGGTAAGCAATATGAAATACTATATGCTAGCTACCAAACATTATTTCAAGTTAAAAGCTGCATGTATTGAATTCTCTACAAATATTGTACTGCCCTAAATAGATTTTTTGCCTGTTTACAGTTTTTTTAATTTATTAAAATTAATAAATGACAAATATTAGTACTTTTGTATAAAACTTTAGAGACAGAACACATCTAATTATGAAAGCTTTTTTTAGAATGCTTTCTCCCAAGGATATTTTTTTTTTGGTTTCTGAATCTGAGAGCTGGTTTAGCCAACCAAGGGTTCAAACAGTGGTGGTTTTACTGGCTCATTCATTTTCTTTTTGGAATAAATCTTTTCTTGCTGCCAAATTATAATACTATTTTTTGATTCCTGCCTATTCTTGAAAATATTTTGTTTTCCAGCAAAAAAAGAGGGGCTGCTCTTGATGAAACAAATGCAAAACCCCACTTGTGCATCACTTAGGTTCATTTAAGAATTAAACAACTGTTCATATATATCACTAAATAGAACTGCTTGTTTTTAAAATGACTTTTTTATGTAACTAAAAACCTCTGTTCCCAGCGTTTTTGAACAGCCAGACCCTGTCTGAGAAATATTGTTGCACTTGTTCACTTTCAGATTGTGCATCAGAACTAAAAAATAATAGTGTTAAAAAAAATAACAGAGCTTCTCGAAATGTTTTAATTGTCTGCCTAATGCCTGATATAGGTATAAGTGAAAATAGAGTCCAATAACATTTTATTTGGGTTACCTAGAGAGTTCTAAAGGTACAAAACTTGATTGTAATTATAAAGATAATTAAGCTACATAAAAGCACACTTTTATGTTTTTTCTTTCTAAAGTGCCATGTGGGGGAGATTAAAAAAATAACTCAAGAACTTTGAGTGCAAATTAAAAAGAATACACATTCAAAAATTCATTATCAATGAATTTGCTAGTGAAGTTTCCATTTTTATGTGTTCAATATATATTAAAAATTTTAGAATAAAGACAATATAATTGTATGTGTCCATTACAAAAAAATTAAATTACATTTTTTAACCTTTTTCAGATATTCAAATTTTGATGGGAAGTCTTGTATACCTGAGGCAAGGAATTGAAAATTCTCCATATGTCCATTTACTAGATGCAAATCAATGGGCAGACATCTGTGACATTTTTACAAGGGATGCTTGTGCATTATTGGGACTCTCAATTGAATCACCTCTTAGTGTTAGGTATGGCTTTTCATGTTACATGTATCTACTTATTTTACTTTTTAGCAAAATTCTATGACATCCAATTCCAAATATATTACCAAAAATAAAATCCAATCCTCTACTACAAATCAGCATAAACAGAATAACAATCTTAAAGTCCTAACTAAAAAAAAAAACTATTTTGAACCCTTTCTAAATTAAATAAAAGGTAGGATTAATCTCATCTTCAAGTACAGATAATTCCATAAAAGAATTAAAGCTAGTAGGCAATTGTATTTTTGACAGAATCAGAAAAAAATATTTCTTGCTATGTGGATGCTGAGTATAAAAATCCTTCAAAGTTTATTTGATTCTAGTTAACCGCACCATTTCTAACAATATGGAATATGTGGCTTTCTAACAGGTAAATGCTAGGTTGATCAAAAATTGTGAAATCAGTTGATATATGTATTTTTTTTAATCAAGTGGTTGCTTTTCTGCCTGCTGCTTTAGAGAGCTGTTTATGGTTTGAAATAGTTGCAAGCTGTTTGTTCCAGAAACTGCCTGGAAAAGACTACATTTTGCTTGGATTTGTGAGGTTTCATAAACAGGCTGCATTTTGTGAAACTGAAAGAGTCAAAGAGTTGGGTACTGTTGCCATCAAGTGTTGTTTTGATACTCTTCTGTCCCATCCTAGAGAACTGTGGTATGATGTGCCTTAAGCAAGTTTTGTAATGTGAAAAAGTTGTGACTATTAGGCTGTATTCTAAGTTATACTTTGCCATTTTATTTTCAGTTTTGACTTAATTTGGCCGATCATGAAAATGAAGTTGTATATTATTTAGACCAGCTATTTGTACATTTTCCAAAGCTATTTCTATAAAATGCATTCTGCTTTTAAAACAAATTTGATTTTGCACCACATTTGAGTATTGTTGTTCTACAATGGTAATTTATAGAAAAACGATAGCATGATGAATGCATATTATTTTCATTCTGTTTTAAATGAGTATCTGAAAAATAACCTTTGTTATAGTAAGGTTCTTATATTATTTGGTAATGCTGATAACATTCTTAATATAATCTAGAATATATTATCACACTTACTCAAAAAGAAGGTTATTGCAAATATAGGATTGTTCTTACCAAAAAAAAGAAAAGTACATTGAAAAAAAAAAAGTATAGGTAATCCTCAACTTACAACAGTTTGTTTTGTGACTGTTCAAAGTTACAATGGCATTGAAAAAAAAATGACCATTTTTCGCACTTATGACCATTGTAGCATCCCCATGGTCCGGTGATTTACATTTGGATGCTTGACAACTGACTCACATTTTTTATGGTTGCAATATCCCGAGATCATGTGATCCTCTTTTGCGACTTCTGACAAGCAAAGTCAATGGGGAAACCAGCTTCACTTAACAACCATGTAATAATTTAACAACTGCTGTTGTTTACTTAACAAATGTGCAAAAAAAGTTGTAAAATGGGGCAAAACTAACTTAACAAATTTTTCACTTAACAACATAAACGTTGGGCTCAATTATGGTCATAAGTTGAGGACTACCTGTACAGGCAACGGTGTACTGATAAACAATTCTATTCTATTGTTATTAAGTCAGACTTGCCAAATCCTGATGAAAATAAGCTTGAAGATTATCTTTCCCCAAGCAATAAATGCATGCGTATCATATATTTGTTTTAACAATTATCAGTAGTCACACTCCTGAAGCAAGGAAGGGGCCAAATAGTGATGATAAACAACAATAATAGAATTAAATTTACCTGCCTATATACAAAGATACACCAGTTATAAAACTCATCAAACCACAACCATTTTATACCAACGATCGCCTCCCACACAGACTGTTTTTTCACATTGTACTCACAAATACATAAGCACAGATTCCCTTCCCTCCTTTTATAGAAATAAAAAACAAAACTTTGGAAAAGAGATAAGAGGAAAGAATAGTTGCCCTAATAGGAGAAGAAGGAAAAAGAGGGGAGGCAAACTGAATGGAACTGAGGTAAAGGAAAGAAGAACCTGTACAGAAAAGAAAGAAAAATAAAATAAAAATGCATGTTATAAAATAATTACATTCATCTTGCAAACCACCCCTTTCAAGCAACTGCTGATCCTCAGCTTATTCTCAAACTCATTCAAACTCCTTAACACTAATGTCTGCATAATTTATTCTTCCATTCATTATTGTCAGCATCTTTCTCAGCAAATGTAAGATAACACGCAATTCATGGCTAATAATGGGGGACAGGGTGGGGTGGGGAGAAGGGAATATTTCTTTTGGGTAAATACATGCTTTAGTAAATGTACTATTGCAAGGGAAGTTTCACAATATTAAACTTCAATATTTTGCTTTCTTCAGCTTTTCGGCAGGTTGTGTAGCATTGCCAGCTCTGATTAATATAAAAGCTGTGATAGAACAAAGACAGTGCACTGGTGTTTGGAATCAAAAAGATGAATTACCAGTGAGTAATTTTTTGTATCCCAATAGATAATTTTTTATCTGGAGTAGGAGTTATTTCCATAATGTAAATATTTGGATTAGAGTTTTGCACAAATCATGTTGTAACTTGAATTTTATTTCTCTTAAGAATGCACCCAAATCGGGATATTTTAGCAAAATATACTTTAGAATAATGAATGTTTTATTTTATTTTTATTATGTAATGTGATCAATTTAATTTACAGGCAAACAACATCTGTAGTTGTTTGATGCTAGTGATAAGTGGTTCTAATATATTGGTTCTGTTGGAAGAAATGTCCATCTGGTTCAGTTCCAAGTGGGGAGAAAGACACTGGAAACATGAAAGCTGATTTGAAAGATGGTTTAATGAAGCAGAACCATCAAGCACCTGGTCATGGTGCAGCTGACCACATGGAGTGGAGAGTGAGGGTTATTTATATCCTCTCTGGCCTTTGAACTTGAGCTTGCTGTTCCTGTGGCAAAAGCATGTATTCTATTGGTTGCTGTCAGAGTCCCATGGGGCTATGCTGGAGTCATAGCTGAGGTTGTCTGAGTTAAGTTTGGTTGAAACTTGGAGGGTGATGATGTAATGAAGAGGCTTGTGTTCTGTGGGCAATTTCTATTGTGTCTTAAAGGCTTTGTCCTGGTTTCGATCTTGAGTGAGCCCTAATCCCATCACCCTGTGGCTGAAGATAGATTGTAGATAGATTGGCCCAGTCCTCTTTAATGAGCATCAAATATCTGCTGGGGGCAGGGAGCTGGGGCTGAGTTTCTGTCTCCCTTAAGATTTCCATTTCTCTTTTAGGGGAAATATAATATTCTATCTTTTTAAATATTTCTCAAAATATTTCGTTCTTCTAGAAGGGGTAGCTGCTAACTTTCTACAGTACAATTATACTTATAAGAAAACACACATGGGAGAAGATCACAGATGTTAGTCATTTACTAGGAAAACCCATATTGCTGGAACACCTTGTTCAAAAGGCATCTTGATTAGTTATTTTAGATTTATTTGTAAATTACTTAAAGAAGTTCAGTGATTAAGAATTAAATGTTTTATAGCCCAGAAATTATGTTTGATATTTATTTTATGGATATTAAAATAAATGAAGGTATTTGTTTGGTTAGTATTTGTTTAGATTTTGTTTTATTATTTAGCTCTATTAATAAATCTTGTGAATGGCAGTTTAGTGTACAGTTAAAGACACCAGGCTGGAACAAGAAGATTATGAATTCTACTCCTACATTAGATATGAAACCAGTTAGGTGACTTTGAACCGATCACTTTCTCTCAACCCTGAGAAGAAGGAAATGGCAAACCATGTCCCAAAAATTTTGGCCAATAAAAAAGGTTTGCACTTACTCATGTAGTCATCAGGGATCAAGTCTGACTCAAAAGTGCATAAATACATACAAAAGAACACAAGGTGGCATCCTAAATTGTAAGCAATAGTTTAAATTTCTGGTGATTTTAAATAATAGAGGAAAGACAAAAAGAGGAATCCGGGTAAACCAAATAGATATATGCAGTTGCTTCCATTATTGAATGGTAGTCTCTGTTTAGAGCCATTGAGGTATTAGGTTATAGAAGTGAGGTGATAGAAAGTTAAAGTGTCTTTCCTTATATTAATCTTGTGAAGAGATAACGAATACAGTCATTGCCTTTTTTCAAACAGTTATATATGTATCTTTACTCTACATTACTTGGAAAATGCCATTTTGTGGCAAGGAGAAAACAAGGGATGCTATCCATGTCAATCATCATGAGGCCTTTTAACTTTCCTATGAATTGCCTGAAACACCTATGGGAAGTGGAAAGCACTTGAGGCATTTCCAGTCAATTATGATCCTTTCCAATCAGTTATGATGCTTTCCAATCAATATGCCTGGGGGGATATGATATAAATCATTGATCTGAAACAGTTAGTGATTGCATCTTTGTTTTGCACAGATTGAAGTGGACCTTGGCAAAAAATGCTGGTATCATTCAATATTTGCTTGCCCCATTCTTCGTCAACAAACAACAGATAACAACCCACCCATGAAGCTAGTTTGTGGTCATATTATATCAAGAGATGCTCTGAATAAAATGTTTAATGGCAGCAAGTAAGTCAAAATTCAATTCACAGAGAAAATTAAATTAGTTTTTAATTTAACATATATTTGGAAATGAATGTGAATTATAACAAATATTGGCAAGAAGAATTTTTTTGGAAACCATCTATCTATTATACCAGCATGTCAGAAGATTGAATTGCTATTTGATTTTATAGGAACTTGTCTAGTGTTCTGTAAATACCTGGTGTTTTAAATCAATCTTCCCTAATCTAGTCTTCTCCTTCATATTAATTATAGCATCTGATAATGTACATCTCTGATACTGTACACCTAACATTTCAACATCTGAAAAATTCCTAGTTGGAAATGATGTTACAAGTGACATAAAATAAAGTACAAAGTATCCAAGTGAATTATGATTTCTGTCCTTAAATGTAGGAAGAACATGTGACACAGCAGAAGTGGAATTGCTTGCAGCACATTCTCAGAGTGCAAAGAAGCAGTAAATAAAATCTATTTTTCTTGGAGGGATTCAGCCATCTAGATACTCTTTACTAAATAGTTGGCTTGGAAATATTAATGACAAGGATGGAATAGCAACTGTGGTAAATGAAGAGAGAAATGGAGGACCTTCTCTTTTGGACTCCTGTTTCTTTTTTAAGTCACATCATCTTTATATTGTAGTGCAGAAAAAGTAGCTGGAATATTCTTTTTTTTAAGTTGAAATTTTTGAAAAAGTATATTTCCTTTTAAGGAACCAGATCATTTGCCCATTGAGCTTAGTATTATCTACAGTATATCACAGATGTCAAACTCGTAATGTTATGTGGTGTATCATGACAACTGGGGGTGGGCGTGGCCAGTGTAGGACACATCCGGCCCACACAGCGCAAGTTTGACACCCCTGATCTATATTGACTGATAAGTATGTAATGGTTTAGGATAGTTATATAATATAACAGGGCACATTATGTTTTATAAGCTCTTAAGGCAACCCAATATAAAAATCTCACTTCCACATCCTTCTTTCACATAATGAAGCTGTATCTAGACCCATTCCAGTCCGGCTTCCGACCCGGATACAGTACGGAGACAGCTTTGGTCGCGTTGGTGGATGATCTCTGGAGGGCCAGGGCCAGGGGTTATTCCTCTGCCCTGGTCCTATTAGACCTCTCAGCGGCTTTTGATACCATCGACCATGGTATCTTGCTGCGCCGGTTGGGGGGATTGGGAGTGGGAGGCACCATTTATCGGTGGTTCTCCTCCTATCTTTCCGACCGGTCGCAGACGGTGTTGACAGGGGGGTAGAGGTTGGCCGCGAGGTGCCTCACTTGTGGGGTGCCACAGGGGTCGATCCTCTCACCCCTTCTGTTCAACATCTATATGAAGCCGTTGGGTGAGATCATTAGTGGCTTTGGGGTGAGATACCAGCTGTACGCTGATGACACTCAGCTGTACTTTTCCACCCCAGACCACCCCAACGAAGCTGTTGAAGTGCTGTCCTGGTGTTTGGAAGCCGTACGGGTCTGGATGGGGAGAAACAGGCTCAAGCTTAATCCCTCCAGGACGGAGTGGCTGTGGATGCCGGCACCCCGATTCAGTCAGCTGCAGCCGCAGCTGACTGTTGGAGGCGAGTTATTGGCCCCAAAGGATAGGGTGCGCAACTTAGGTGTGCTCCTGGATGAACGGCTGTCGTTTGAAGATCATTTGACGGCCGTCTCCAGAAGGGTCTTCCACCAGGTTCGCCTGGTTCGGCAGTTGCGCCCCTTCCTTGATCGGGATGCCTTGTGCACAGTCACTCATGCGCTCGTTACCTCCCGCTTGGATTATTGTAATGCTCTCTACATGGGGCTCCCCTTGAGGTGCACCCGGAGGCTTCAATTAGTCCAGAATGCAGCTGCGCGGGTGATAGAGGGAGCTTCGCGTTGCTCCCGCGTAACACCGCTCCTGCGCAGACTGCACTGGCTATCTGTGGCCTTTCGGGTGCACTTTAAGGTTTTGGTCACTACCTTTAAAGTGCTCCATGGCTTAGGGCCTGGGTACTTACGGGACCGCCTGCTGTTACCTCATGCCTCCCACCGACCCGTACGCTCTCACAGAGAGGGACTTCTCACGGTGCCGTCCGCCAAGCAATGTCGGCTGGCGGCCCCCAGGGGAAGATCCTTCTCTGTGGGGGCTCCCACCCTCTGGAACGAACTTTCCCCGGGTTTACGCCAAATACCTGACCTTCGGACCTTCTGCGGCGAATTGAAAACACATTTATTTATTCGCGCGGGGCTGGCTTAAATTTTATTGGTTTTAAATTTTCTATTATTAATTTTAAGGGTTTTTTTAGTTTTATATATTTTAAAGTTTTTAGGCCAACTATATAATAAGTTTTTTAATCTGTATTTTAACTGTATATTGTACCGTTTGTTTTACCTTGGCTGTACACCGCCCTGAGTCCTTCGGGAGAAGGGCGGTATAAAAATCGAATAAATAATAATAATAATAATAATAATGAGTTAAATAGCTTTCTCATCACTGCAGCAGGAAAGGAAAGCAAAATCATTTTTTAAATTATTTTGATAATTTCTAGGGCATAATTGTTTTCACAGAGGACTTGAGAGTGGCTTAGTCTTAGTCATTTCTTACAATAGTACAGACTATTAGTATCATGGAACTGATTTAAAGGGAGAGTAACTCTTCCCTACAAAAAAAAATCAGGAGCCCGAAGTTTAAAAGTCTTTTAGAATGTGCTAAAGTTGATAGCTTGTATTTGTAATGGTCTAGGAAATGTACCAATAGGTGTCACATGATCCTGACAGTTGATTCTAATCAAGATTTTAGTGCTACTTTTTGGCCAGAAGATGTCTCTGTATACTTCTCAAAGTCTCATTTTGTCATTTTTACAGCAATCCTAAATTCTTCATTCTACCTAATTATTGGTTTGGGTATATGGTTTTCCATCCACTTCAGAGATCTACTTAAAATATCTTAAACAGTCATGGTAGAAGTTGTATTTGATGGTTTTCTTCTTTCTCGGTTTTAACCTTGATTTTATATTGTAAATCTTGGTCTCTAGTTGTTCTTTGACTATTTGTTTCAGTATTGTTGAATCACAAACCAAATATTGAAGTGAGATAAGAAATGTCAAGTATTAGTTATTTAAATGTTTTATCTTCAAATGTAGCTATTTACATGCATTTTTTGGGCTAACTTTAATATTTTCTTTATTCTTAGATTAAAATGTCCTTATTGTCCTATGGAGCAGAGTCCTGGAGATGCCAAACAGATATTCTTCTGAGGACACAAATTATTATATGTGTGTGATCTGGAAAACTAAAACAGGCAAATGTTCCATTTTGTGCTGTACATACAAAGGAGAATTCTTGTGTTTTATATGAGTCTGATGCTCCAGAAATTTTTGCCAACATTTATTGCAGATGTACAGATTGGAAAAGCTCCAGATGTAATATCTGTTATAGGGCTTTTACTGTAATCTTGGTCATCATATCTGATCAAGATACTACACCAGCAGTCATTCAATGCAGATTTTTTTGTACTTAATTCTATGGCAACTTTGCTTTATAAAGTATACCAGTCACCATATAATTCTAATATTTGTCCTGCTGTTATCATTCTGATTGATTATTGTCACCATAAAGAATGTGAAGGAATTTTTTTCATTAGCATGTAAATAATTAAGAGAGGATTTCAGGAAAAAAGTTTAAACATTGGAATAGTGGATATACTTGTATTTCTCTTATTATTTTTCTAAGTCAGAACTCTGACATTTTCAGAGAGTTTTTTCCTCCTGTTGGAACATTTTTTTCTCAGCTTTTAAATTCCACCTAAATTCTACCTAAATGTGCTTATATATAAATTGCATAATATTTACATAAGCATAACAGATTTCCAAACATTTCTGATTTAGAAAAATAGCAAGTGAATAAGGTTTCCTACACTTATGAATTTGTTTCAGTTATTTTCATAACCAAGAGTTCTTTGGGTAGCTGAGAGAATTCAATACCGCAGAGCTCTAGAATGGAAAGTTTTTCCAGGTAATATTTGTTTTTCAGGGTTTTTTTTAGTTTATACTTTAATTTAAGGTTTGATTTCAAGATCAGTGTCTTGTTGCTGTACAGTTTACTAGACATGATTGTTACATTATTTATAAAGTTATCAGAACCAAATACACTGTTGCTAATGTTCATTGTTAAGAAGAGGAATAGAAGGTGTTTCACTAGTCTTTTTATCCCAGGCTTGGACCTCCATCTTAATAGAAATAAATATATCTTCTCTTGTTAAGAGCGTTGTGCCAGTGACCATGTCCCCTTAAATATCATGATAATATCATTTTATTCTTAAATTTATTATACTGGTTTAACATTATTATGAATATTAATATTATACTGGTGACAAAGCAGATATCTAGATTAGAAACTTTAAACTGGATTTGATCACCATTCTCCTTACCTGGAGAATCTTGAGTATCATAGGAAGAAGAAACATTAGTAGATTTTAATATCCAAAGTCTTGCCAATTTCTAGTGGCCTGGATTCTCTGGGAAAAGCTAGGATAGGTAAAGGATTATGCATTTGTACTATAAATAATATCCAAAGTGAATATATACTTATAAATTTGATGCGCGTTATAGCAAATGTCATGTGAGCATTCATTGCATTGTCCTACAATAAAGCAGGGGAGCTATTTGATATTTATTGCTACCAAGATTCCATGTTTGTAAGGCTGGATACTAAAATAATTAAATCCACTGGCCCAGCGCATTACACAGAAAAATGTTCATAAAAGTTTTACATGTTCTGATAATTTGTCATAGTCCCAAAGAATATACCAATGCAACCTGGCACTATTGTTCACATAGGAAAAAAGAAGTAAAACTGTACACTGTATTCTCTGAGTTACTTCTATAACGTGCTTCTATAGAAATTTAATAAAGATAATGAGAAACAAGTAGAAGTGTTTTCTGTTCAGGTTCAAATCTCAGTGAAGTTGCTTTTATAGTAATAAGGGAACTGCACATATGTGAGTTAAATATATTCTATTCAGCGACTTAAGAAAATGTTGAAAATGTAGCAGTATAATACACAACTATATTCAAGGGGAACATTTATATTGCAAGGATATTTTGCAGACATATAAATCAGTCTCAATAAGTATTGGAGTTTTGTAAATGTTTGACAGAAAACTCTGTTTTCTTTTTTAATCCAAGAAACTATGCTAGTTTGCTTATTTTATACATAAGGATTGATATCTTCATACTGAAATATAAGGACTGATATCATTTTAGTGAACTCTAAAACAAAAGTGGAGTTTATCATTCCTCAGACCACTGGGGAATGTTCGTTCCTAGGCATTTCATTCTGGGAGGGATGGCTGCACTGTTTTTAAATCCAGAGATTGGAGTTATACCCCATCAGTTGTATGATGGAATGGCATGGTAAATATGAACTATGATGTTCTACATTTTTTTAGAATTCATGGTTATGTATGAATTATTTTTGAGCCTTTTCATTAATCTTACAGTTTGAAAATGTTTGGCTTTTGCTTTTCTTGAAAACAATACACTATAAACAGATATAGTTTATTTTAGCAAACATTTCCCAATTACTTTGATCCAAAGCACAGCCCATTTTGCCCTTGAGACCGTCATTGATATGACTGACATGTGAGGAAATCACTGTCACTCTGGGAGAGTGACAATAAAAACAAGGCATACAAGCATATTTCAATATTTCTCTATCTCAGCAAGTTGTGTGGACTTCAACTTCCAGAATTCTGTAGCTAGTATATTAGTTGGGGAATTTAGTAGTTGATGTCCATACATCTTAATGTTGTTGAGGTTGAGAAACACTGTGCTAATTATCATATTGCAAATACATTTATTCTCTTTGCAGTACATATGAGCTGAGGCTCGGTTTTGATAGCTTTCTGCTGGTACAAAAAAGATACAATGCACACTTGAATCCATGAATATGGATGGTCAATAGGTAGAGCTCTACTGGGCTTATTATGCTGACAAATAATGTATTATGTTACATGGTTACTGTAATGAGTATAAAATGTTTACTAAATGTATTTTGCTTGATTTTATTGCCTCAATAAAAATTTCTATGAAAATAACAGTAGATGCTTGGAACTGATAGCATCTGATTTGGAAAGTCATTACAGACCTTATATTTAGGTATCAAACAATTTCATGTGAACTATTGAAGTTGACTAGCAAAATGAGCTCTCAATATGAAAATTGTCCTGATACCTTGCTTCTGTCTGTGTGCCTGCTTTTCATTTCTGGCTTATTCTTTCAGGTAATCAAGCATACAAATATCAGTTTTTTGTTTTTTTTAATTCTACATGTACCTACTTTCATAGGTTCCTTCCACACTATTTAGTCTGGAATTACTTTGCTATTTTCACTTTTCTGAGAGTATTATCTAAACCAGTGTTTTTTAACCTTGCCAACATTAAGATGTGTGTATTTCATATACTGGCTGGGGAATTCTGAGAGTTGAAATCCACACATCTTAAACTTGCCAAGGTTGAGAAACATTGATTTAAACTATATTCTCATCCAGTGATATACATGTATATCCTTCATTTTCCTTGTGGTTCTGTGGTTTTATTTGTTTTGGGGGTTGTTTTTTTTGGTAGATTACAATAAATTTATTTGTTGGATCACTGCAGGGTGGCAGTGGCATTGGCAACATGAGCTCGTGTCAATCAAGCAAATCTGTAACAGCTCAATGCACATTCTGTAAATCCTTGCAGAATTTTTTCATTCCCATATTTTTTAATTAGTGATTTGATTTTTTGATTCTATTGTTCATGGAATGGCATAGTGTTATAATATTAAGATTAATAAAATATACTTTTAACACCAACATTGCATAATGTTAATTTAAAAATAGTATTTAACAACATTTTTAAAAAAACATTCATTACTGAACAGGTTTTTCTGTTGGTTTCCAGAATTTTTCATTTGCATGTGGGAATGAATGTTCAACTGTTTTAAAAGCTTTTTTCATATATAGACCTATTTGCACAAATAGCAGGAATGTTATGTTTCTCCTCCAGTTATCTGCAACATTTCTTGCATACAGGAAAATAATGTGCTGTGGAGGAAAATGGATGCCATTCTCAAAAGATGGAAGAGACAGTTATTTGTGATGGAGACCATAACCATAGCAATCTTCCCCTCTATGATTTGGAACTTCTAGTTGTGCTAAAGAAATTATCATTTCAAAGCCTTCCACCAGGGGTGAAATCCAGCAGGTTCTGACAGATTCTGGAGAACTGGTAATGGAAATTTTGAGTAGTTGAGAGAACTGGCAAATACCACGTCTGGCTGTCCCCAGAGTGGTGTGGGAATGGAGATTTTGCAGTATCCTTCCCCTGGAGTGGGGTGGGAATAGAGATTTTGCAGTATCCTTCTCCTGCCACACCCACCAAGCCATGCTCACCAAGTCACGGCCACAGAACTGGTAGTAAAAAAAAATTGGATTTCACCACTGCCTTCCACATATAGAATTTCTCATTTACAGTATTGGCAATACCAACCATAACAACGAAGAAGTACAAAAGAAAGTAAAAAAAGATGAGCCTCTCTGATAATTGCAGTTTCTAAGAAATCTTCCCCTTGCACATAATTGTTACTTGGCAACAAACAAGATAATTAAGATCAGTCTATATTGATTTCTTGGATTTAAACACATAAATCAGCTACCTTTATTTCTTCCTTGCCTTTCAGTTTAAGTGACTTAAATGTTTATTTTCAAATTAATTTCTGTCTGTGTAAGTTGGCTATAAATCTTGTGAGTGATTTTGATGAGAATAGGAGCTCCTGGTAGGATCACCTTTTCCTGTAAGGGTGAAAGGGCTTTTTAAGATATGGGAAAGTAAATGCTTTAATAACTCTATGGCATTCATTATAGTAATGACTATTGTCCTACTAAGCACCATTTTTTTTGTCACACAGTATATGTAAGCATAAGCATGAAATAACTATACAATATATAAGCATATATATGAGTATGTAATAATTATATTAATTGGATATAACGAAAGGAAACAATAGGACAGGAACAGTAGGCATACTTGTGCTCTTATACACGCCCTTTACAGACCTCTTAGAAATGGGGTGAGGTCAATAGTAGACAGTTTTTGGTTGAAGCTTTGGGGATTTTGGGAAGAGACCACAGAGTCAGGTAGTGTATTCCAGGCATTAACAACTCTGTTACTGAAGTCATATTTTCTGCAATCAAGATTGGAGCGGTTAACATTAAGCTTAAACCTGTTGTGTGCTCATGTATTGTTGCAATTGAAGCTGAAGTAGTCTTCGACAGGAAGGACATTGTAATAGATGATTCTATGAGTTAGGGTTGTTTGAATGTTTTACTTAGCTTATTTGAATATTTTTAAGACTATGGATCAGATAGTCATGGCTAGAAATTTTAATCAAATGTTAGCTTTCTGTTAGACAATTTTTCTAACTAAATATATCTCTTGTAAAGTCCTACAGGCATATGTGTTGAAATTTAATTTAAGGTGATAATTGCTTCACAGTAAGAATGCACAACAGGTTTGTTTCTACCTTAGTTTTTTTATTATCTTGATTTTTATTTGGATAGAGAAATGAAATATCAACTTTATTATAATAGGCAAGCATGCTCCAGTAGCCTCACTATTACAAGAAAAATATTCTTTTTTTAAGAAAAAGATGTTTGAATACATTACTATTGAAAGATTGACTTTGTGTAAAAAGATGAAACAAGAATTTTAAGATTTTTTAAAACATAAACCTGTGAAATTAAAGGTTGTTTTACTATACTTCATGGAAAAAAAATATATACAAGAATATTTGGAAACTAAAGTGAATATACAAGACAACCTATACCAGAATTATCTTTTTGTCTGCTAAATTGGAACTTAATTTCTCTTATGCATTTGATACAGAATACTGATTAATTGCACAAAGATATTCGAACAGAAGGAAAGTCCTAGTAAATTATTGGCCTCTTACTTGTACAACAATAGCAAATCAATATTTATGTTGTTAAGAATGCTTATAGCCATGTATGTAATAGCTTTGATTCAATAAATAAACATTTTTATTTTATAATAAAGTAAAAATTAGCAGGAAGAAATTAAAAAAAATACGACTCTTCCAAACATTTGTGGCTAATCTGTTTATTTGGTTGCATCTTACTTTTAAATCAATACAAACCGAAAGAACTCCCTATCTTGATTACTAACCTACTGATTGGCATAAGCATGTACTGATTTTTTTCTCACCTGATTATGTCTGGAAGTTTCTAAAGATTCTTTTTTGGATAATATTTTTTTTCTAACATCCTTTAAATATCATGATTTAACTTGAGTATGAATCCTTGTAAAAGTTCAGCTGATTCTGCCAGGAGTTATCTGACTTTCTTGTTAAATGTCGATGTAACATTTCGACAGTCTCAAGTCCATGCATTGTAAATGATACCACCTTCATGGTCTATCCTGTGCATTTCCTTTTATAATGTAGAACAAAGTGATCCATAAGTTATACTCTCAACAGATAATGTAAGTTATTCATTCAGAAAACTGGAATTGATGATAGTTTCATTGGATATGAAAAAGGCTGGTAATTGGTGTAGTTCCAATTTTAGAACAAGTTTTGGCCAGATGTGAATTTCTTTTTCCTATTATCTGGATTACAGTGTTGTTATATGTTGACTACTGTAAAAATGTTTTGTGAACCATCAAGATGCCTTTTATCTCTTATATTTTTTACTACAGGTAATCAGGCATTCTGGCTTGAATTAAAATAAGTTATGTCGTGATAGATGTTTGATTGATAATTATGAATTATAAAATACATTAATAAAGTAAATAATTTTATAAATTATCAGATTATTGAATTAATTGAAATAAATATGTAGCCTTAAATGTATCTAAGTACACCTGTCATAACTGGAGCGTTAGTTGGCATTTGGGGAGTATAGATGGTGATGAGGAAACACCTCCCCTAAGGAGCTCTCTTAGGGAGGCAGCTTCTTTTATCCTTTATCCCCATATATCTTTTCTATTTTCTGTTATGTTTTATTCCAACTTACTACTTTTATTCTGCTCCTATATACATTTTTTAAAATCTTAAAAACTACCTCCTTCAACCTTCTGATACACAGAGCAATCAGATTCAGAGAAGAGGAATGGTGTCATCACTGGAAGGAGGAAGAAAAGGCAGTCCTCACATTCTGCAGCACGGGCTTCATTTAACCTCCTGGAAAAGATGAAAGTTGCTAGATATATTACAGCCAAACAGGTTTGATCTGTATTCTGTAGGTAATATAAGCCCTCTGCCTGATATTTTAGAATGGGAACTCTTATCAAGAGATTGAAAGCCAGTATCTTGTAGGTCTCTTACCAGGGGTGAATTCCAGCAGGTTCTAACAGGTTCTGGGGAATTTTGAGTAGTTTGGAGAACCGGCAAGTACCACCTCTGGCTGTCCTCAGGAGCGGGGTGGGAATGGAGATTTTTGCAATATCCTTCCCCTGCCATGCCCACCAAGCCACACCCACCAAGCCACACCACACCCACCAAGCCACGCCCACAGAACTGGTAGTAAAAAAAATTGAATTTCACCGCTGTCTCACCATCTCTAAGAGGATATATCCCCTTCCCCACAGACTGCTGCCATCTGCTCAGCAGCACGGCTTACTTCAAGTGAACCTGAGACTCTAGATCTAAAATATTTTTTAAAAATGGCAGTCTAGCAGATTTTGTAGGCAGATATAGTGAAGGAAGAAAGCAGGATACAGCTTTGGTCAATAACTATCCCAACTTGATCTGTTAGAAAAGAAAGACTGAGGCCCATGACTAGCCAAAGGTATACTTTACTAAAGCCAAGTGGTTATAGATGAAGTGAAGTTGGATCTGAGGTTTTCCTACCCAAAGTATATGGTTAACTTTGTCATGTCTAACTTTGCACCCTCTGGTTATCAAGAGGTGTTGATTTAGAGGCTAACAAATCATTTTAGGGACAAGACCTGGTGGTCTAGAGGTGGAGCTCTTGCCTCACAATCAGGAGGTTGTGAGTTTGATCCTAGGTAGAGGCAGATGTAGGGTCTCCTGCTTGGGCAGGGGGTTTGACTCAATGACCTGCAAGATCCCTTCCAATTCTATTAATCTGTTAAATCAGTCCCTGTCTGACATTCCTTTTTTGACCTTGAAGTAGTCAGTGTATCTCATGGGATGGTACCAGGCTTGGTTTCATTTTCTCATGGTATCCCCTGGCAACACTCTCACTCATTTCACCGCAGTCTCCTCCCTCCTTTTCTGTGGCAGGCTGCCAGCGGCAAGGAGGCTGCAACGTAGGTTAACAGCTGACAGCTTTTTAAAAAATTGATTGAAATTTTTCTTCAGAAATTTGGTCTTAGTTTTCTAAATTGCCCGTTTCCTCCTACTATAACCAGAGGTGGGTTTCAGCAGGTTCTGACCAGTTCTGGAGAACCGGTGGCAGAAATTTTGAGTAGTTTGGAGAACCGGTAAATACCACGCCTGACTGGCCCCGCCCCCATCTATTCTCTGCTTCCCAAGTCCTAGCTGATCGGGAGGAAATGGATTTTGCAGTAAACTTCCCCTGGAGTGGGGAGGGAATGGAGATTTTACAGTATCCTTCCCCTGCCACGCCCACCAAGCCATGCCACACCCACAGAACTTGTGGTAAAAAAATTTGAAACCCACCACTGACTATAACATACTGTACCTAACTCTAATTCCATGTAACAAATTGTATAGAGGAACTCTCTTAGGCAGAGCCATTTTTCCTTTTAACATTCATTACTTAAAACAAACCATATGCTACCCTCTATCTTTCTATCAGCATACTGTATATGGATCTTAAAATTCATTCATTTCCCTATCTTTAGCAATCATTCTTCAAAAACATACACATTTAATTGCTTACTTGGTTTTTCCCATGAATACATAATTGACAATTGATCATCCATTGTCTCTGTAAAATACAACCACATTGGTTTTGACACAATTATGTTCATTGTATAAAACAGGTAGTCCTTGAGTTGCCACCATAATGGAGCTGCCAATTAGTCATAAGTCATAACAGTTATAAAATGAGTTGCTCATATGACCAACAGAATTTTATAATATTTTTTGCAATGAATGAGTGACTGCAGTTAAATGAACATAAGTCCCTAAGCGAACCCATTGTTCACTATGGTGTGGTTTAGCAAAAAATCAAAAGTGCCGATTTTTTGGCAAAACTTACTAAAATGCGGTCATATTACTCTGGGATGCAGCAAACGGCAGTAAAAAGGCTGTGTTAGAATAGAATAGAATAGAATAGAATAGAATAGAATAGAATAGAATAGAATAGAATAGAATTTTTATTGGCCAAGTGTGATTGGACACACAAGGAATTTGTCTTGGTGCATATGCTCTCAGTGTACATAAAAGAAAAGATACGTTCATCAAAGTACAACATTTACAACACAATTGATGGTCAGTATATCAATATAAATCATAAGGATTGCCAGCAACAAGTTACAGTCATACAGTCATAAGTGGAAAGAGATTGGTGATAGGAACTATGAGAAGATTAATAGTAGTGCAGATTCAGTAAATAGTTTGACAATGTTGATGGAATTATTTGTTTAGCAGAGTGATGGCCTTCGGGAAAAAACTGTTCTTGTGTCTAGTTGTTCTAGTGTGCAGTGCTCTATAGCGTCGTTTTGAGGGTAGGAGTTGAAACAGTTTATATCCAGGATGCGAGGGGTCTGTAAATATTTTCATGGCCCTCTTATTGATTCGTGCAGTATACAGGTCCTCAATACCCAAGTGTAATCATATGACCGTCAAGGAGGCGACCATTGAAATTTAGGTTCCAGATCATAAGTTCCTTTTTTCAGGTAAGTCACTAAATGACTGATTGTAAATCGAGAACTATCTGTACATATATCCATAAATATATAATGTCACACTGTCTTTGTCTTGCTCCATGCCCAGTGCTAAGCATTCTATTTATTCTCATGCATTCATTTATTAACCTATTTTCTCTTCCATAGAAAAACTACAATAATTCAGATTTATTCGGTTTATTATTCCTTATGTTTAAATCAGTGGTCTGAAACTGTTATAAATGCCACCTGAGGGCTCAACACTGAAGCATGTTTACACATAGTCACAAAAGTCTCTAGCAATTATAATCAAATTATAATCAAAAAATTCTTTCATCTGCTTTTTACATTGATTTACATTATCCTGATATCTAAACAAATTTTCATTTAATCTCCAAGTTCTTCTACCCTCTTTTCCATATTGCAATTCCATCCAAACAGGACTATGATCAGACAAACATCTTGGAAATATCTTAGTTTTCTTCACCCTAAAAAGCAAATCATTAGAAATTAAAATAAAATCAATACGTGAGAAGGATTGATGCCTATCAGAAAAAAAAGTATAGTCTCTTTCCTCCAAATTCCGCAGTCTCCATACATCTCTTAACTCAAAATCTTCTATCATATCAAAAAAGGATTTAGGCAGCTTTGCATGTGCAGGTATCTTCTTGGAAGAAATTCTCTTGAATTTTCTCAAATGAGAAAAAAACCTTGACCTGTATACGTCCAATATACGGTTCTGTTCGAGGTGTTGGTTTTGACCTTTAAAGCCCTACATGGCATGGGGCCAGGCTACCCAGGAACCATTTTTACCCCATCACATCAGCCCATTCCACCCCATCAGACCCCATCAGTTAAAGAATTCCAACTGGTGGGGTCCAGAAGGAGAAACTTCCCTGCTGTTTCTCTCCTCCACCCGCCTGCTTTAGAACATTCTTTCACCAGAGAAGAATGGACCTCCATTTTTCCGGCCTTTGTGTCTCTCCCATCTCGCTTGGAGCCATTGAGCTGGTTACTGCTCTAGAAGCCTACTATTCTTTTAATTATCTTTTAATGTCAAATTTTAACATTGCCTCCACCTTAATTTTTTAACATTTTATTTGTACATCACTCAGAGTCTCTCTGTGAAGAAGATGGGCAGTTCCTAGATTAATAAATAAATAAAAACATGTGTCCACAAATATTGTTAATATCCTCATGGAAGCAGTGGATAATTTGCAAGATCTTTTGCAGATAACACAAAACATGTAGAAAGCTTGACTTCTAACATCACATATTTCTGCTTCAGAATTTCAGGAGACCCAGCCCAAGCAGAAGACCCTACACCATTTCTGACAGATGGCAGTCCAGTCTCTTCTTGAAAGCTTCCGGTGATGAAGCTCCCACAACTTCCAAAGGGGATGTCTGTTCCATTGGTTGATTGTTCTCACTGTCAGAAAATTTCTCTTTATTTCTAGATTGAATCTTTCCCTGATCAGTTTCCATCCATTATTCCTTGTCTGACCTTAAGGTGCTTTGGAAAATAGTTTTACCCCCTCCTCTCTGTAGCAGCCCCTCAAATATTGGAACACTGCTATCATGTCACCCCTAGTCCTTCTCTTCACTAGATTAGCCATGCTGAGTACTTGCAACAGTTCATCATATATTTTAGCCTCTAGACCGCTAATCATCTTGGTTGCTCTTCTCTGCACTTTTTCTAGAGTCTCAACATCTTTTTATAGTGTGGTGGCCAAAACTGGATGCAGTATTCTAAGTGTGGTCTTACTAAGGCTTTATAGAGTAGTATTAGTATTTCACTTGATCTTGATTTTAACCCGTTATTAATGCATAGGATTTCACCGTCTTTTTTGGCTACTGCCGCACACTGTTGGCTCATATTTAATTGGTTGTCCACTAGGACTCCAAGATTCCTCTCTCAGTTACTGCTATTAAGCCTAGTTTCACCCAGTCTGTATGTGTACTTTTGGTTTTTCTTGCCTAAGCGTAAGACTTTATTATGTGTACATTGAATTTCATTTTGTTAGATAAGGCCCAGTGCAGTTCAAGTCTGTCAAGATCCAGCTGGATCTTGAGCTTATCATCTAGGGTATTGGCTATTCCTGCTAGCTTAGTATCATCTACAAATTTGATAAGTTCCCCTTCTATTTCCTCATCTAAGTCGTTTATGAAGATGTTGAAGAGTAGTGGGCCCCACTGCTTATATCTTTCCATGTAACCTTGGAACCATTAAAGACTACTCGTTGAGTATGGTTTGTCAGCCAATTAAAAATCCATCTGATGGTGATACTATTTATCCCACTTTTTTCTAGCTTACTAAGAAGTAGGTTTACTTTGTCAACTATATTATGTCCATAGTATTTTGCCAGTCTACTAATTTACTCACTCTGTTGAAGAATGAAATAAGACTTTGGCGTGATCTGTTTTTAACAAACCCTTGCTGGCTTCTAGTTATTACTTTACTTGTTTTTAGATGTTGGCAGATCTATTTTCTTTTTATATATTCCAGTATCTTCCTGGGTATTAATGTTAGGCTGGTTGGTCTGTAGTTTCAGTGTCTGGGTTTTTCCCTCTTTTTTAAAGATGGGAACCACACCAGCTCTTTTCCAGTCCTCTGGTAGTTCTCCAGTGCTCGATGATTTTTGAAAGATGAGATGACATCTGCCAGCTCCTTTAGAACTCTGGGATGTAATCTGTCATGTCCCGGTAATTTCTATTCATCAAGATCAAACAACTGTTCTCTTACCAATTTTTTGCTTATTTTAACTTTTATTTCTAGTCTATCTATTACAGTTATTTTTTTGGTAGGTTGAGCTATGGTTTATTTTTGTGTGAAGACTGATACAAAGAATGAGTTAAGCAGCTCTACTTTTTCTCTGCTGCCTGTTACTTCTTGCCATCTTCTCTCTTTAGTGAACTGACTGTTTCCTTGATTTTTTTTTTTTGTTATTTATATGTTGGAAGAAACTTTTTAAAATTATCTTTAACTTTTGTTGCAAGTCTTTGTTTATTCTGAGCCTTTGCTTTCCTGACTTTGTGTCTATCTACTGATATTCTGCCTTAGTTATATGGCTCTCTTTCCATTTTTTGTACTTGTCCTTTTTGTCTTTCAATTTGTCAGAGAGATCTTTGTGCAGCCATGCTGATTACTTCTTGGATTTCTTGTTTTTCTTTTTCAGTATTATTCTTTTATGACCATATTTTTCAGTTTCCCAAGCTTCTTGAGTTGTTTTCCCCTTTAGGATTTTCATCCAAGGAATCTTTCTCAAGTTCTTTCTGAGTTCGTTAAAATCAACTCTTAAAATCTAAAACTCTGATATCATTATGTTCTATTGTTTGTGTTTGTGTCATTTTGAATTCTAATATGACATGGACACTCTCACCCAAGGTTCCTGCAGTTTCAATTCCGTCTGTCACTTCTTCTCTGTTTGTAAGGATTAAGTCCATTATGGCAGTCCCTCGAATTCTCTCCTCTATCATTTGGACAACAAAGTTGTCAGCTAGGTTGGTCAGAAACTTATTTGCTTTCTCACTTGGTGCAGAATTAGTCTTCCAATTGATATCAGAGAATTATTTATTATTATTATTATTTATTTATTTATTCACATTTTTATACCGCCCTTCTCCGAAGACTCAGGGCGGTGTACAGCAAGTAAAACGACAATAATACAAAAACCATTTAAAATACCATAACAAAATTAAAAATCTAATTAAACTGCTGTATACTTAAAACTATTTAGGTAAAAATACAAAAGATAAAAACCCCTGTTAAAAACCTGCTAAAATCCCCAAATATTAAAATCAATCAATCAGGCCAGCCCCGCTTGGTGAAAAAAGAAAGTCTTGAGCTCGCGTTTAAAGGTCCGAAGATCAGAGAGAAGACGGAGTCCCACTGGCAGCTCGTTCCACAGAGCCGGGCCCCCCACAGAGAACGCTCTTCCCCTGGGGGTCGCCAGCCGACATTGGTTGGCTGACAGCACCCTAAGGAGGCCCTCCCTGTGAGAGCGCACTGGACGCACCGGATAATGGGAGGGAACTGGTGGCAGCAGGCGGTCCCGTAAATATCCCGGTCCGATGCCATGGAGCGCTTTAAAGATGATAACCAACACTTGAAGCGCACCCAGAAGACCACCGGCAACCAATGCAGCCCGCGCAGGAGAGGTGTTACATGGGAGCTACGAGGCGCTCCCTCAATCCCCCGTGTGGCCGCATTCTGTACCAGTTGGAGCCTCTAGATGCTCTTCAAGGGGAGCCCCATATAGAGAGCATTGCAGTAATCCAGGCGGGAAGTGACGAGGGCATGAGTGACTGTGCATAACAAGTCCCGGTCCAGGAAAGGGTGCAATTGGCGAATCAGGCGGACCTGATAAAAAGCTCCCCTGGCAACGGCCATCAAATGATCTTCTAAAGACAGCCGTGCGTCCAGGAGAACGTCTAAATTGCGCACCGATTCCCTGGGGGCCAACGATTCGCCCCCCACAGTCAGCAATGGGGTAAGCTGACTGTGCCTGGATGCCGGCATCCAGAGCCACTCCGTCTTGGATGGGTTGAGTTGGAGCCTGTTCGTCCTCATCCAGACCCGAACGGCTTCAAGACACCGAGTCATCACATCGACGGCTTCGTTGGGGTGATTCGGGGTAGAAATGTACAGCTGAGTGTCGTCGGCATACAGCTGACAACTCACCCCAAAACCACGAATGATCTCTCCCAGTGGCTTCATATAAATGTTGAACAGGAGGGGTGAGAGAATTGACCCCTGCGGCACCCCACACGTGAGTTGCCTAGCGGTTGATCTCTGCCCTCCTGTCAACACCGTCTGCGAACGGTCGGAGAGGTAGGAGGAGAACCATCGTAAAACGGTGCCTCCCACTCCCAAACCCCCCAACCGTTGCAGCAAGATACCATGGTCGATGGTATCGAACGCCGCTGACAAATCTAACAGGACAACAACAGAGGAGCAACCTCTGTCCCATGCCCTCCAGAGATCATCAACCAATGCGACCAAAGCCATCTCTGTGCTGTATCCAGGCCTGAAGCTGGACTGGCACGGGTCTAGATAAACAGTTTCCTCCATGTACCGGGGGAGCTGCCAAGCCACCACACTCTCAACAACCTTCGCCAAAAAGCGGAGGTTGGAGACTGGACGATAATTAGCCAAAATAGCTGGGTCCAGGGAAGGCTTCTTGAGGAGGGGCCTCACCACCGCCTCTTTCAAGGCGGCTGGGAAGACTCGTTCCATCAGAGAAGCGCTGGTAATTCCCTGGAGGCAGCCTCGTGTAACCTCCTGGGTGGCCAGTACCAGCCAGGAGGGACACGGGTCCAATAAACATGTGGTGGCATTCAGCCTCCCCAGTATCCTGTCCATGTCATCAGGAGTCAGAGAATCAAACTCAGCCCAAACAATGTTCTTAAGACCTGCCTGCGTCATCCCGCCTAGATCCACCCAATCAGTATCCAGCCCATCCCATATCTGAGCGATTTTATCATGCAGATAACTTCCAAATTCCTCAGCTCGCCCCTGTAAGGGGTCCTCCCGAGCCCCCTGAAACAGAAGGGAGCGCGGCACCCTAAACAAGGTGGCTGGGCAGTTATCTGCCAATGCTATAAGGGCGGAAAAGTATTCATGCTTTGCCGTCCCTATTGCCACAAGATAGGCCTGAATATGTGACCATACTAGTGTTTGGTCAGATTCGGAACGGCTGGCTCTCCAATCGCTCTCTGGGCATCTTTTCCGGCGCTTCATCTCTCTCAGCTCCTCAGTAAACCAAGGGGCCGGTCGAGGTCAGCGCCGGGTCAGAGGCCGCATAGGCACGACGCGGTCCAAAGCCCCCGCCCTTTCCCAGGCAGCAATGAGTTCTTCAGCCGAGCCGTGGGCCAGATCCTCAGGAATCAGCCCAAGCTCCGTCAGGAACCTACTTGGGTCCATCAGGCGCCTGGGACGGAACCACCGGACTGGCTCCATCTCCCTACGGTGAGGGTTTGCGGTCTGAAAGTCCAGGCGAAGAAGAGAATGATCTGTCCACGACAGGGGAGTGATGAATAAGTCCCCCACATCCAGATCATTCAGCCACTGTCTCGAGACAAAAATCAAGTCCAGCGTGTGTCCCCCAGTGTGTGTGGGCCCATTCACTAACTGGGTCAGGTCCAAGGCTGCCATGGAGGCCATGAACTCCCGAGCTGTTGATGATGTCTCGCCTACCGACGGCAGATTGAAATCCCCCAAGACCATAAGCCTGGGGGTATCAACTGCCGACTCGGCTATCACATCGAGCAGCTCGGGCAGGGCTGCTGTCACGTGGCAGGGAGCCAGGTACGTGATCAGTAAGCCCACCTGTACCCCTCGGCCCCACCGCACAAAGAGAGACTCACAGCCGGCTGTCTGCGGGACAGTGACCTCCCTCGGCTCCAAACTCTCATTAATAATAACCACAACCCCCCCACCCCTGCCTTGAACCCTCGGCTGATGAAATGCACGGAAAGCCGGTGGACACATTTCAACGAGGGGCACACCCCCTTCTGTGCCCAACCAGGTCTCCGTAATGCCCATCAGGTCCGCTCCCCCCTCTTGTATCAGATCTGCAATGAGGGGGGGGGCTTATTAACGACGGACCTGGCATTGCATAACATCAGCCGAAGGTCGCGGCCCTGACCACTCGGGGAATGGGAAAAGGCAGCGGGACTGGAGCACGCGATTGCTTGTAAATAACATGGGCGCGCTCCCCGAACATGATATGGTCCCCGCCTTCCGCCATATCTGCCCCTCCCATAAACCGTGCCGATAGAATAGTGCTCTTCCAATTGATGTCAGGGTAATTAAAGTCTCCTCTTACTATTGTAGTGTATTTCCTACATATATTTGTTAATTGGTTAGCAAAAAGTACAACTATTTTTTCTGCTTGGTTGGGTGGCCTGTAGTATACACCTATGGCAAAGTCATTCTTTTTTTCTTTTATATTGATCCATATGTGCTCTAGGAGGTTTTCATCTTTGGTTTTGTGCATTTCTGTAACAATATAGTGATCCTTTATATATAGTGCAACTCCACCTCCTCTTTTATGGAATCTGGTTTTTTTGAACACTTTGTATTCTTCTATGAGTATGTTCCAGTCATGGATTTTATCCCACCAAGTTTCCAACTATATCTTATCTACCTTCATGTATTAATAGTTCAAGTTGGGGACAGAGATCGACCTTACGGCACCTCATATGTGGGGTGCTGCAGGGGTTGGTTCTCTCACCTCTCCTGTTCAACATCTATATGAAGCCGCTGGGCGAGGTTATCCGTGGTTTTGGGGTGGAATATCATCTGTACGTTTATGATACCCAGCTATACATCTCCACCCCTAACCACCCCAATGAAGCCGTCGAAGTGATGTCCTGGTGTCTGGAGGCCGTGCGGGTCTGGATGGGGAAGAACAAGCTTCAGCTCAACCCGTCCAAGACAGAGTGGCTGTGGATGCTGGCTTCCCGGTACAGCCAGCTTACTCCATCGCTGACTGTTGGAGGCAAATCACTGGACCCCAGGGGGATGATATGCAACTTAGGCGTGCTCCTGGATGATCGGCTGTCTTTAGAAGAACATATGACAGCCGTCGCCAGGGGAGCTTTTTATCAGGTGCGCCTGATTCGCCAGTTGCGTCCCTTCCTTGACTGGGATTCCCTTCTCACGGTCACTCACGCCCTTGTCACTTCCCACCTGGACTACTGCAATGCTCTCTACATGGGGCTCCCCTTGAAGAGCACCAGGAGACTCCAACTGGTCCAGAATGCGGCTGCACGATGCTCCCATATAACATCTCTCCTGCGCAGTCTGCACTGGTTGCCGGTGGTCTTCCGGGTGCAATTCAAGATGTTGGTTATCACCTTTAAAGCACTCCATGGCACAGGACCGGGTTACTTACAGGACTGCCTACTGCCACCTATAGCCTCCCATCGGCCTGTGCGCTCCCATAGGGAGGGCCTCCTCAGAGTGCCGTCAGCCAAACAATGTAGACTGGCGGCCCCCAGGGGGAGGGCCTTCTCTGTGGGGGCTCCTGCCCTTTGGAACGAGTTGCCTCCTGGGTTGCGCCAACTTCCCAACCTCCGGTCTTTTAAACGCGAGCTCAAGACTTTTTTATTTCACCGAACGGGACGAGCCTGATGGAAAAAATTTAAGTGGGGGTTTTATGGTGGTTTTGTATTAGTTTTAACTTTATTAGACCATTTTATAATCAGTTTTTTAATTATGTTTTTAACTTTTATTCTGTGTATGTTTTTATTGGCTGTAAACCGCCCTGAGTCCTTCGGGAGAAGGGCAGTATAAAAGTTTAATAAATAAATAAATAAATAAATAAAAGTTCACCCAGTTTGTTCCCCAAACTTTGTGCATTTCTATATGCTGTGTAGTAGTGTTATTTTCCACAGTGAAAAAAGAAAAACTGGAACTGTGGCTCAAAAAAAAAAAAAAATCAAAGGGTTTTTGTGAGTTTAAAATGATATTGGCAAACTCTTTGAAACATTTGGGTTCAACTTTACTTACAGAATTGACAGTTGGGAAATAGTCAAACAACCAGCAGCCAGCTGTTTCCTCCCACAAAGTAAGCTTTACTTTGAATGATTTAACACTTACACATCTGTGTTATCTTGTTTTCTTCACTGAAGTTTTAGTGAGCCCTTACATCTGTTCACAAGAAGACAGTTAAATGTTGAATAGCAAGCTGAAGAACCTCACTATTTTCCATGTTCATGAAATAAATAATATCCTCTGTGCTCTCTTTCTCTCTCTGTCCCTCTGTCCTTCTCTCTCTCTCTCTCTCTCTCTCTCTCTCTCTCTCTCTCTCTCTCTCTCTCTCTCTCTCTCTCTCTTACACACACACACACAGCCCTTTGGTGTGTGTTAGCCATTCTGATTATTTATATATGCTAAAAAGTAATTGCTTATGATTCAGCCTCTTGCTTGTTTTAATCCACAACTTCCTTAATTACATAGAACTCTATGTTTATTACATAGGGTTCTTCATAAAAATGTAACATTTATAAATGACATTGATTCCTATTACAGTGATGGTGTAAAGTTTTTTTTCAGCATACCAAACAAACAATGTTTACAGAACAGAATGAAAATGTGCTTTTTGAAGCCATAGATACGTTTCTTCCATGTCAAAGGAGTTTGTTTGTTCTGGTCTTTGAAATAAATCTTGAGTTGTGATATCTTTCAGTTTAATTCTTTATTTTCAAATTACAATCTACACCTCAACTGAATGCTACATATGGTGAAGTATTTCAAACATCTGTAAAAGACGATTGTCTTTTGCTGTTGAAATCAATTGTTTCTTTATATTATCCGCTAAATTATAGAGGCAACTGTATTAGCTGACATGCTTTTGGCTTCAGAAACTTAACCAGAAGATAAAACTCTGTTGGCCTTTATAAAATATCATTTTGTAAAAAATGATGGTGATTTATCTATGATTTCATTTATCTCAGAAACTATTTTTAATGAATCTTCTCTATATACGTTTGGTGGCATGGTTTGGAACCTATCGCAGAAATTTTTCTTCATGTCATTTTCTACTCAGGACTGATGATATGTTGATGTTATGTACATGATGAAGATGTTATATTCCATGGGAACCAGAATTGCTGAGAAATAAGGCACTGAACTTTGCCTTTTATTTCTATGAAAAAATATGCATATTTGTCTTAGAAAAACATTTTTCTTTCCACAATTCTGTTTAATGTAAACATACTGAATCAGCTGATGCCTTCAAATATCAATGGTACAATACATAAGAGTGAATTGCCTGAATAGGCTTTAACATTTGCTTCATGCATGTTGGTGATATGCATCAAAAAGAATAATGTATAGAACTGCACAAACATTATTCTTCCTATGTTGTACACTTTTGTTACTGCTAACAAATGCAGCCTTCACATGTATTAAACAAATCGCACATTAGCAATTCCCATCCATAGTTTAATATTTCTCCACGTAGGCAACTGACAATAGTTCTTCAGAGCAGAGTGTGGCAAGTAGCACCTTACAGGTGTCCTCATACTGATCTGAGTCATAATGATCTATCTGCTACTTTAGTTCATAAATTTCTTAAATTAGGCTTTTAACTGTACAATAAATGTACTTAATCAGAAATTAATTGCAGAATCAACATTTGGAGGAAGAGTGACTGGCTCAAGAAGAAGAGAAGACTAATAAAATTATGATTAGATGGAGTTAATGAGAGAGCAGGATGGGTGGGTGGGGAGGAGAATTTAAAGAACAAAAGGCATTGTGTGAATTGGTGCCTAAATATGATAAAAGCAAGGATAAAAAGCTGTCCTAAGGACATAATGAGTAATATTGGTGTGAAGTAGATTACATTTTCTTTTACCTCTACTCTCCATTCTTCTTTGTATGTAACTTCATATACATTTTGTTTACTTTTGTCATGTTGATTAACCAGAAAAAGACTAATATGATGAATATGATTAAAAGTCTGCAACGGCCATTCAGTGTATTGTTGGTATTCTTCACAAATTTCAGCTAATTCTGAGCCTTTGCTTTCCTGACATAAGCTTAATCGTTCCACGCTACCTCTGCATACTCTTCTTTGTAGCGTATATGATGTGCATGTTTATTTTTTATTTTATTTATTTTTTTATTTTATTTATTTTTTTATTTGTCATAACATCATACATAAGCATAAGCATGAAGCAACAGTAGGACAGGAATGAGGCACATTTGTGCTCTTATGCATGCCCCTTATAGACCTCTTAGGAAAGGGGTGAGGTCAATAGTAGACAGTTTTTGGTTGAAGCTTTGGGGACTTTGAAAAGAGACCAAAGAGTCAGGTAGTGTATTCCAAGCATTAACAACTCTGTTCTGAAGTCATATTTTCTGCAATCAAGATTGGAGCAGTTAACATTAAGTTTAAATCTATTGTTTGCTCTTGTATTGTTGTGATTGAAGCTAGAGTAGTCTTCAACAGGAAGGACATTTATTTATTTATTTATTTATTTATTATTCGTACTTTTATACCATCCTATCTCCCTAGGGACTCAGGGCGGTGTACAGCCATATTAAAAAACATATATATATACAAAATAAAACATTAATTTAAAAAACTTATTACATAGGCCGAATATTTAAAATAAAGATATAAATAATAAAACCCCATTTAAAACCCAATTTAAAATTTAAACATTTAAAAATTTTAAACCCAATTTAAAATTTAAACATTTAAAAATTAAAAAAAATCTAGTCCAGTCCTGCGCAGATAAATAGATGTGTCTTAAGCTCGCGGCGGAAGGTTCGAAGGTCAGGAAGTTGGCGAAGTCCTGGGGGAAGCTCATTCCAGAGGGTGAGGGCCCCCACTGAAAAGGCCCTTCCCCTGGGCGTTGCCAGCCGGCACTGCCTGGCCGACGGCACCCTGAGGAGTCCCTCCCTGTGAGAGCGCACGGGTCGGTGGGGGCGTTCGGTGGCAGCAGACGGTCCCGTAAGTAGCCTGGCCCTATGCCATGGAGCGCTTTGAAGATCATTACCAAAATCTTGAAGCGCACCCGGAAGACCACAGGCAGCCAGTGCAGTCTGCGCAGGAGAGATGTTACGTGGGAGCCACGAGGGGCTCCCTCTATCACCCGCGCAGCCGCATTCTGAACTACCTGGAGTCTCCGGGTGCTCCTCAAGGGGAGCCCCATGTAGAGAGCATTGCAGTAATCCAGACGGGATGTCACGAGAGCATGAGTGACCGTGCATAGGGCATCCCGGTCTAGAAAGGGGCGCAACTGGCGCACCAGGCGAACCTGGTGAAAAGCTCTCCTGGAGATGGCCGTCAAATGATCTTCGAAAGACAGCCGTCCATCCATTGCAATAGATGATTCTATGATATACAATCTTTGTAATGTACTTTTGAGGACCATTGCCATTCTTTTGTTTTGAATGCTCTCATAATCAGATTCATTTTCTTCTTGTCCATCTAAGTTCACAAAACATCTAACTGAGAATGTTTCATTTCTGCTTTAATAATTCCAGATTCCTTTTTATTCTTCTTATACTCCATGTTCCCATTGTACATATCCTTGTAAAATGAAGTTCTTTTTGAATATCTTCTGCCAAGCTGCACTGGCTTCCAGTGGTCTTCCGGGTGCAATTCAAGGTGTTGGTTACCATCTTTAAAGCGCTCCATGGCATAGGACTGGGTTACTTACGGGACCACCTGCTGCCACCAATAGCCTCCCAGCGACCTGTGCGCTCCCATAGGGAGGGCCTCCTCAGGGTACCGTCAGTCAAACAATGTCGACTGGCGACGCCCAGGGGGAGGGCCTTCTCCGTGTGGGCTCCTGCCCTCTGGAATGAGCTGCCTCCCGGGATACGCCAACTCCCTGACCTCCGGACCTTCCAACGCGAGCTGAAGACCTTCTTGTTTTATCGTGCAGGGCTGGCCTAACATATTTTAAATGTGGGTTTTATTATGGTTTTATTGTTGTTTTATTTGTTGTGGCCTAATTTGAATTTAGATTTTAAAATGTTTTTAATTTTTGTAACTCTATTTTTATTTGGCTGTAATCCGCCCTGAGTCCTTCGGGAGAAGGGCGGTATATAAATTGAATAAATAAATAAATAAATAAATAAATAAGAAAAATCAGTGACCAAAATTTCATATGGTTTGGTCTGGCTGATAACTTTTCAAGACCTTCTTGTGAAACCTCAGTGCACTTTTCCAATCACTAGAAGAAGATCTTATGATCTCAAGGCATTGAGTTGTTTCTAAATGCAGCCATATCAATATGGTTCTTGGCATTAGATTGCATATTTCCTTTTCTAGATTTAATTCTAGATTAATTAGCTGGATCAATTTATCTCATGATTTTAAAACCTACCTGACCTCATCCTTCTTGTGAATTACTCTTAGGCTTAATCCATTCCCAATTAACTTTAGAAGCCAGGTTAATAATAATTCTTTTCTGGACAGTACCACATTCTGGATCACTGATACTATGGTAAGAACTGCTCCCCCCCCCAGAAAAAATAGACGATATTAATACATTTTAAAAGTAAAAGTAATTAAATGTGCCTAAATATTTCTTTAAAACATGCAATAAAAATAAAGCAAAGATACTGAGTTGCACTGCAGTCTCCTACACCAATCTAAGGTAATGTTTTCTACTTTCCATTTTCTCTATTGAAGCAAGCAAGATAATTCTAGAAAATGAAATGCTAAAAGACATGCCAAGGTAAATACTTTTCTTTAAAAACCATCAAACAATATTTTTACACTACGTATAAAATTGCTATAAAACTTTGACATGGCTAATACTATTTTTCCCCAGCATCATTATGATTAGATCTTAGATGAGGGAATAGAAGGGAACTTACCAAATTTGCGGATGATACTAAGCTGGCAGGAATAGTCAACACCCTAGATCAGGGGTGTCAAACTCGATTTCATTGAGGGCTGCATAAGGGTTGTGTTTGACTTCTGGGGGCTGGGGTGGGCATGGCCATGTCGGTGGTGCCTGTGGTGATCTGAATGCTCTAAGAGCGAAAACGGGCTCCCCAGCTCAGTTTTTGGATGAGCCTGGGAGCCTGTTTTCACTGGCAGAAGCACTGCGGGCTGGTCCTCCGCTGTTTCTAGGATGGCCCCGCATGCCAGATCTAAGTATTTTAAGTATCTAAGCCAGATCTTGTCCCGGGCCTTGAATATGACACCCCTGCCCTAGATGATAGGACAAGATTGAGATGGATCTTGACAGACTTGAACACACTGGGCCCTATCTAACAAAATGAAATTCAAGGTAGAGAAAAGTAAAGTCTTACACTTAGGCAAGAAAAAACAAAGTACACATATACAGTAGACTGGGTGAAATTAGGCTTAATAGCAGTAACTGTGAGAGGGATCTTGGAGTCTTAGTGGACAACCAATTAAACATGAGCTAAGAGTGTGCAGCAGCCGCCAAAAAAGCCAATACAATTCTAAATTGCAGTGACAGATGGATATAATCAAGATCAAGTGAGGTACTAATACTACTCTATAAAGCCTTGGTAAGAACACACCTAGAATACTGCATCCAATTTTGGTCACCACACTATAAAAAAGATGTTTAGACTCTAGAAAAAGTGCAGAGAAGAGCAACCAAGATGATTAGCAGTCTGAAGGCTAAAATATACAATGAACGGTTGCAAGTACTCAGCATGGTTAATCTAGTGAAGAGAAGGACCAGGGGAGACATGATAGCTGTGTTCTAATATTTGAGGGGCTGCCACAGAGAAGAAGGGGGTCAAGCTATTTTCCAAAGCACCTGAAGGCCAGACAAGGAATAATGGATGGAAATTGATCAAGGAAATTGATTCAACCTAGAAATAAGGAGAAATTTTCTGACAGTGAGAACTATCAATCAATGGAACAGCTTGTCTTCAGAAGTTGTAGGAGCTTCATCTGTGGAAGCTTTCAAGAAGAGATTGGACTGCCATTTGTCAGAAATGATGTAGGGACTCCTGCTTGGATGTGGAGTTGGACTGGAATCTGTTAATTAATTTCTATAATTAAAAAACATTCCAAAATTACATCATAGGTTAATATCTTTATTAGAAAGATTTAAGATGTTACAGTGATGTTCTGGAGGTCTCTTTAAAAACATGCATGAGCCAAAGAAGAAACATGCCCAGCCTAAATTTAAATGTAATGCATGTGCTTTTAATCTGTTACATATGAGAAGTTACTAATAGATCTTTTTCATTTTCAACTGTGATATATATGTAGAATGAAATGTAAGTAAGCTTTCATTTTTAATAAGCAAACATCATATTGGTAGCCTGATGAAATGCTTTCCTAGCATTGTGGTAAGTCACTTTGTAAAGTGGGCAACTGAGATATATTTTTTCTTCTTTCTCTTTCTTTCTATGAGCTCTATCCACAGAAGGTACTGTTTGCTGTGTCCTAGAACCTAGATTTCATTTGACTTATTTAATAAGGTCTGCTTCAGTTTTTGCTATTGGACTTGGAAGATGAAATGGGAAGTACTGAGTGCTTAATATTATCTTGATTTAGCTTATTGAGTTGAACAAAGAAAAACAATAGTTAACGCACGCTGTTCTCTGCAGCATACAGACAATATCATTTTGAAAGTATTACAGATCTGTGGCATTGTGACAAAATGGTGGATTGCTTTTCAAATGTAGCCAAAACTGTTTCTCTTTCCTGCCACTATAGATAGAATGATTGCGATTACATCAGATTTTTAAAAGCTGCTCTATACTGAGTCAAATCACTATTCTAGCTGGCTTTGAAGTTTCAGATAAGGTATTCCCCAGTTCTACCTTGAAGTGCTATGAAACTGCATTTAGAGAAGATCTTCTGTATACTCTAATCCTTCTTAAAATAGGATAAATTATATTCTCACATTGATTAGTGATAAAACACCACCCCCTTCACTTCTATAGGCTAATTCAGAGATTTGGGGATGTAATTTTTTCTTGCTGTATACATGTTTGCATCCCTTCATCCATCCTCCCAGGTTAATGAACATTAAAACTCCCAGGGTTGAAAAAGAGAACACAATTGCAACAAGAACAATATACATATGTACCTATATGTATGAGAAAGACAAGATAATGCTTCCCTTTCCTTCCATCTGGCTACCCAGAGAACAAACATTATTGAACATCCCTTGAATTTGTAGTTTTTCCATCATAATTATATCCATAAGTATCACAAGATTATTATATATTTATAAGCTATTGTTTTATGGCTAAACTACAGCATTGACTCTATTTTCATAACACCGCCATTTGTTCAACTGCAGGAGTAAATTCATAACCTGCTAATTTACAGAGAAACCGCTTTTTGAGTAAAAGATGTGAGTAAATGATAAAATATAACAACGCAGCATATGATTTCAAAGATCTGATCTAAGACATTCATTCTTAATATATGAACAGATAACTATTACAGGTACATCAGAGTCTCTTTGTTGATCATGCTGGATGTGCATGGAGTGCATGGAGAAATCCAGTTGCAAGACCTACTAATTGTCCTGGAATGGTTTCATGTGAGTCCCATTAGTTCTATTTGTTGGCCTAAAAAAGAAGAGACAGAGCTTGAAAAACATGCCCTAAAAAGTGCCCAATCCTTTTGGATCAATGGGCATGTTTTAATTTTGAAAGTTCTCATAAGAGGAATAATCTTTGGTCGACTGCTTGTTCACTGTAATTATGGTAAATCATGAAATGTATTTATTAGTGATAGTACATATCAGCTACAAAAATCTGGAGAGTCACTAGATAGCAGCAAATGGGATATAGTCATCTGGATTTTTGCAGCCCAGATCTGGTTAACCTATTTATGCCAGAAAGCCAGCTATACAGTTTGCATTCTGCCAAACTCATAACATTTTTTATCATATGGTGTCAATCTCTAGACTGCTTATGTCCATCAAATTGTCTCATCCTATTTCTGCAATTAAATATTGAAGTTTAAAAATCAACCTGGAGATTGATAGAATGTTTCAATCCCATTGCAGTAAGTGCAGCTTAAGTGTATGGAAAGGGCAAAGAGAAGCATAATGGAAAACTCACCGTACACATTTGCATTTTCTTCTGCTTCTCCTTGGACCTTTGGCAGGAAAAAAGTATGTTTATATATATTTGAAGAAATAATGTTTTGCACTATTTTCCTATTCTTTCAATCTTGATATACTGTATTACCCAAATTCATAATGATGATAAATAGATATAGTAGACGGAGACGTCTATGGAGATTCTCAGTCATCCAGGTCATAATTGTCCCAAAGATGCTTTTAAAAAAAGCAACTGGATTTTGTAAGTTTTTTTTCTAAAAAATGTTTCATTTCTCACCCAAGAAACTTCTTCCGGTCTGATTGAACAATGGGAAATGGAAGAATTTATATTCTTTGCAGTCATCTGGTTGTTAGCACTCTGAAGATCAGTCATTAGCTCTCTGAGAATCATTGAGGCCACTTGGGGTTTTATCTGTATCCTCCGGGTCATCTGAATCTGAATGCGAGTGGGTGTGGAACTTTCTTGAGACTGCTGAAAGGACTATGTTGTAGACAAGAGATAGGTGGTGTCATATCCTCCCCCCCCCCACCATTGAGAGAGGGCTGCTCAATTTTAATGTAGAAGGCTTCTTTGACCCCTCTTTCAAACGAATGGTCCTACTGAATCCACCAGATGGACTGCTGAATTTTGTCCTGATGAGTTTGTCCTCCTATGTTGTGCCATGCATTTGTGAAGTGGTTATTTTGTTTCTCCAATGTACAGATGTCTCACTCTATTGTACTGCATATATCACATTGTTCAGTTTGTGTCTTGGTGTTTTATCCTTGGGGTGGACAAGCTTCTGCCTTAGTGTATTCTTGGGTTTAAAGTGTACACCTATGTTGTGTTGGTTGAAAATCCTCCTGAGCTTTGCAGATATTCCTGCAACATGCAATGACAATGTTGCTTTGTTTGTTGTTCTCTTTTTTCTCTGTTCTCTTCTTTGACTTCTTTGTTCTTCTTCAGACAAATGCATGCTGCCACATAGGAAGACAAATCCATCAGGACAAGATTAAGCAGTCCATCTGCATTTGAAAGACAAAGGTCACTCTTTTGAGGCCAGCAAAGTCCAGATTCTGGACAGAGAGGACCACTGTTTGAAAGAGGGGTTAAAAAAGGCCATCTATGTTAAAATTGAGCAGCCCTCACTTGACAGAAGGGGAGAGATGCAACACCCCCTATATCTCTTGTCTACAACACAGTCCTTTCAACAATCCCAAGAAGGTTCCACACCCATTTGCACCCTGATTCATTTATTTTATTTTTATTTATTTATTCGTCGTAACAAGTATATACAAGTATAACATAGCGGATTATATAATATATAAACATATATATGAGGAGAAACAAGGTACTATAAACACATATATATATATAGGGGAAGAAACAATAGGACAGGAACGGTAGGCACGTTTGTGCTCTTATGCACGCCCCTTAGAGTCCTCTTAGGAAAGTGGTGAGGTCAACCGTGGATAGATTTAGAGTAAAACTTTTGCGGTTATGAGAAGAAACCACAGAGTCAGGTAATGCATTCCAAGCATATATAAATCTGTTACAGAAATTGTGTTTTCTGCAATCTAAACTGGAGCGGTTGACATTGAGTTTAAATCTATTGGTAGCTCTTGTGATATTGTTATTGAAACTAAAAAAGTCATTGACAGGAAGGACATTATAACGGATGATTTTATGAGCTAAACCCAGGTCCTGTCGAAGGCGACGAAGTTCCAAGTTTTCTAGACCCAGGATATCAAGTCTGGTGGAATAAGGTATTTTATTGGTTTCGGAGGAGTGGAGAACTCTTCTTGTAAAATACCTTTGGACACACTCAACTGTGTTGATATTCAGGCAACCCTGAGGGTGCAGATAAAGCCCCAAATGGCCTCAACAACTCTCAGACCCTCAGAGAGCTGGTGAGAGAATGACAGATCTTCAGAGTGCTGGTGACCAGATGATTGCAAAGAATATAAATCCTTCCATTCCTCACCATTCAGTCAGAACCGAAGAAAGCTTCTTGAATACTATTATGTAGCAATCATTAGCTCCCCGTCTCATTTTCCTCTTGCATGTGGCCATGTGGACTGCAGAATGGTTTTAAACTTGCATCAGCAATGTTTTATAATTTTAAAATTATTCAAGTAAACTAGTTCTTTATGTGAATGAGTATTCATAATCACTCCAGAAACAAGAAGTAAGATACTACCATGTTTTCCCGAAAATAAGACCCTGTCTTATATTATTTTTTTGAACCTCGAAATAAGCACTTGGCCTTATTGCCTTGTGCTCAAAAGCCCGATTGGGCTTATTATCAGGGGATGTCTTATTTTGGGGGAAACAGGGTAGAATGGGCTCCAACTTTACGTGAATAGATATATGTATAATTTTAAACTAATCTCTTAGTAACTGTCAACAGTTGAACATCAAACATAGTTTAAAGGAAATCTTCTTACCACAGCACAGTGATATGACGATTATCAGGGTTATCAGCAGAAGGAGAGAAACACCAGCTAAGGGAACCCATATATAAAGTTCACAGGAGAACATCGTACCTTTTGTATTTGTCGTTACTGAAATATAAAGCAAAGGAAGAACAATGCTTTCAAAAATATTATCCCTCCAGTTTTTGATAATGTTTTATTATTTGAGTCTGTCATCTGCACCTCTATAACTCTTCTGGTTTGGTTCTGCAACCCAACAAAACAGAGGCAGACTTCAGAAAATAATTAAAACTACAGAAAAAACAGTTGCTGCCTTCCATTGAGGACCTGTATACTGCACGAGTCAAAAAGAGGGCTGTGAAAATATCTACAGACCCCTCACATCCTGGGCATAAACTGTTTCAACTCCTACCCTCAAAACAAAAGCTATAGAGCACTGCACATCAGAACAACTAGATACAACAACAGTTTTTTCCCCAAACGCCATCACTCTGCTGAATAAATAATTCCTTCAAAACTGTCAAACTATTTACTAAGTCTGAATTACTATTTATCTTCTCATCGTTCCCATCACCCATCTTCTTCCGCTTATAATTGTATGGCTGTAACTTTGTTGCTTGTATCCTTACGATTTATATTGATATTGTTTCCTGCTTATTTGTACCCTATGAGTATCATTAAATGTTGTACCTAATGATGCTTGATGAACGTATCTTTTCTTTTATGTACACTGAAAGCATATGCACCAAGAGGAATTCCTTGTGTGTCCATTCACACTTGGCCAATAAAAAAAATCTATTCTATTCTATTCTATTCTATTCTATTCTATTCTATTCTATTCTATTCTATTCTATTCTATTCTATTCTATTCGAAGAAATTTATTTGTTCTGCTAGGATGAGTTTCATGTTGTACAACTTGCTCTAGAAGAGTATTGCCTAGAAACTTTGTGGAAAAATATAGTGTTTTTTTGTAATTTTCACTATTTCTTTTGTTTGTTTAGGGGAAGATCCTCCTCTTTCCTCCTCAGGAACATCCCGCATGTTCACAACTGTTCTGTGGGAAGGATCCTTGAAGAGATAGAGAGAGGAAAATGATAGAATCTGCTCAGTTGAACTTCCCCTCCCACATTCACAAGGGCTTTATCAATAACTACCCTACAGCGCAGATCCCTGAATTCCAAAATCTTCCTACTATGCTTCATCTCCTTATACTTATTTCATATATTAAAAAGGGAGGTTAATAATCTGACCCTGTTGTGAAGTTCTACCTTCAACTCCTGATATGTTGAAATGATATTATGAGTTCGTTAGTGCTTTAATTGAACAGCAATAGTGGCCGTGATCTTCAAGTAGCTATACAGGTAGTCCTTGACTTACAACAATTCATTTAGTGACCAAAGTTACAATGGCTCTGAAAAAAGTGACTTATGACCATTTTTCACAGTTACAACCTTTGCAGCATCCCCATGGTCATGTCATCAAAATTCAAATGCTTGGCATCTGGTTCATATTTTATGACAGTTGCAATGCCCCAGGGTCATGTGATCACTTTTTGACAAGCAAAGCCAATGGGGATGCCAGATTCATTTAACAGCCGGGTTTCTAATTCAACAACTGCAATGATTATGGCTGCAGGAAAAGTCATAAAATGGGGCAAAACTCATTTAACAAATTTCTCACTTAACAACATACATTTTGGACTCAACTGTAGTTGTGCGTGCTTACGGCAATGATTACTAGGAACTAGTAATTCCTAATAATTAAAAAAAACCTAAATTTAATTTAATTTAAATTTAATTTTTAAAAAATTAAAAAGTAATTAAAAAAAGTAATTAAAAAAAACTAGGAACTAGTAATTCCGTCTGGAACTCATACCACATCTCTGACATTAATACTATCGAATACTATCCAGAAATATTTTACTAGAAGAGTTCTTCACTCCTCTGAAAACAACAAAATACCTTATACCACCAGGCTTGAAATCCTGGGTTTAGAAAACTTAGAACTCCGCCGACTCCGATATGATCTGTGTTTAACACACGGAATCATCTATTGTAATAGCCTTCCTGTAAAAGACTACTTCAGCTTCAATCGCAACAATACAAGAGCAAACAATAGATTTAAACTTAATATCAACTGTTTCAAACTTGATTGCAGAAAATATGACTTTTGTAACAGAGTTGTTAATGCTTGGAACTCACTACCTGACTCTATAGTCTCTACTCAAAACCCCAAAATCTTCAACCAAAAACTGTCTACTGTTGACCTCACCCCATTCCTAAGAGGACTATAAGGGGCGTGCATAAGAGCACAAAAGTGCCTACCGTTCCTGTCCTATTGTTCTCTTCATTATAGTATTATATGCATACTTTTACTTATACTTTTACTTATATATACTTTTTCTCTCATGATGAATTATTGTTTATGTTGATGATTGTATATACTGTTGTGACAAAATAAATAAATAAATAAATAAAAAACACTAATAATTTTTCCCCTCTCCAGTTAAAACCTTTACACCCACCTCATGTGGACTGCCCTATCCCCTTGGCTTTTGTTTGGATTGCTAACTGACTTTCATTATTCCTTTCTGGCTCAAAGAGCCCTTCCAACTCTTTGCTCCATTGGAAAAGAAGAGATCCATTGGAGGAAGAAAGACAGAGAAGCAGTATCAAGATGTTCTGCTCAGCTAATGTTCAGCCATAATCAGACCTGCTTCTCTCAACAACTTGGAATGACTGTTGAACTTACATTTGGATCAGTGGTGGGATTCAGCCAGTTTGCACCACTTCGGGAGAACCGGTTGTTAACATTCTGAGCAGTGTGGTGAACTGGTTGTTGGAAGAAATCATTAGGGCAGAGAACTGGTTGTTAAATTATTTGAATTTAACCACCACTGATTTGTATGAATGTACAAAATACACATGTGAAAAATAAGGCCTCTAGTGTGGAAAAATAGAAGGATACCTAGAAGCACCACAGTAAAAAATCCTTCATAACCCATTGCAGGGGAATATTACATGTGAACGTCTGTACTTGTTGAACAATTCAGTTTAATTCAACTCCATTCAATTCCTTGTTGAACTGACTTCCCTTATTTTCTCCCAATGGAAATCAAAGCTATGTGTTGTTTGTAGCATGAAATGTTTTTTGTGTTAAACCCAGAGCCTAAAGGGACATGGCTGCTTTTCACCTATGCCCTCTGATTTGTAAGTAGGCTCAGGAAACATACCTATGACTGTAGAATTGGGACATTCCATAGCTGGTTTTTTTATCAGTCCTTTGATGGTGGTTGAAATTTGCTGTGGGATGGTAGGAAGCACAGTAGTAGTTTTCACTGTAAACAAGATAGACATGAAAGTGTTTTTCTTCTGTTTTCATGATTAATAGCTGGATGGTTTATAACAAGATTTCTTCTCCATAGTTTTAAATGGTTCCAAAATCATGATAGACATAAATGAAAAGAAATAAAAAGGAAAAGAAATACAGAAAAGCCAAGCAATTCCCTCCTGATTAATATCATCCAGGGGTGAAATGCTCCCGGTTCGGACTGGATCCAGTAGTGATGGCAGTGGGTGGTTCGGAGAACCAGTAGCAAAAATCCCTGTCCCCCCCTGCCCCAGCTGAGCCGCACGATCATCAGAGGTGTTTGGTTTTTTTTTTACTTTTAAAAGCATTTTTTCTTTGACCGAAAAAATGCTTTTAAAAGTTAAAAGAAAAGCCTCTGATGATCACGCAGCTCAGCTGGAATCATCAGAACCCTTTAAAAGTTTTTTTTTCTCTGGCGATCCCAGCTGAGTTGCCTGATCGCCAGAACCTTTTAAAAGCATTTTTTAATGCTACAACCTCTTTGGCTGAAAAAAAATGCTTTTAAAAGGTTCTGGCGATCAGGCAGTTCAGTTGGGATCGTCAGAACCCTTTAAAAGCATGTTTTCTACAAGCTCTTCGCTGAAGAGGTTGTAGAAAAAATGCTTTTAAAAGTAAAAAAAAAGTTGGCCATGCCCACCCGGTCACATTACCTCCCAAGCCACGCCCACAGAACTGGTAGTAACAAATTTTACATTTCACCCCTGATATCACGCCTAACCACAAGATAGAGCAGAAGCTGATCTGGTAGGGAAGATACAAATGGGGAATTTAAAGGTTATGATGAAACCTACCTGGCAGGAATACTGGGATGCCTGAACTAAAAAGCAGCTTCTGATTGCGATGGCGCACACAAAAATAGGTACCCTCGTGGTTCTCCTGAAAGCTGGCAATAGTTAGCTGGTAGTAGCTGCCAGTTTTTGTAGACTTGTAGCCTTCAAGAGTACCTGTTACTTCTTTAGATCTTGATGTAACATGTGTAATGAAGTGGAGTTTGCCATTTGATTTCTGAAGAACCCAGAACACGCCAGCATCCATGTAGTCAGTCTCACATTTGAATTCCACTTTGGTTCCAAAGGCTTGGGGAGGATTGCTGATCATACTGATTTCTATTTGGTCTGTTTGGGACCCACAGCAGCCTAGAGAGAGGTGGAAAGTTCAGTTGCAGCCCAAGAATTTTAAACACATTCTGATTGTCTGGATTGACTGAAAGGCTGTGAAGTTAAGAAAAAAAAACTATTAAACAATTCTGAAATGAGTGCTGACCTAGGACTGGGGAAACCCACTTTCTAGTCCGTTCCTAGCCACGGCCACTAAGTGGTTGGCTTTGGTCAGTCATGGAATAACAAATCTAGAACAGCCTACAATAACACGGTAGTGGGAAAAAGAGATGGAAGAAATGTAAGGTGTAGAGCCGTGGGGTGCAGTGTTAGAGTGCAGTACTGCAGGCTACTTGAGCTGACTGCTAGCTGCAGTTCACTCGGCCTTCCATTCTTCCGAGGTGGATAAAATGAGGATCCAGACTGTTGGGGGCAATATGCTTACTCTGTAAACCGTTTAGAGAAGGCTGTGAAGTACTGTGAAGCAGAATATAAGTCTAAGTGCTATTGCTAAGGTGTTGTCTTTTGCTTTTAAAGGAAAGGCAGGAGATAAATCTGTTTTTTAAAGAAATAAACAACATGGACTAAAGAAAACAAGATGCAGATAAAAAGGTGTAGAGCAATAAAGCACATTGGAAAGCTTTTTAATTTAGTCTACGGATCATTAGTAATAGATACGTTTTTGATAAAAATGGGATAAAAGTTGATTCTTTTTAATACAAGATTTTTAAAAAATGCACTAATACTTCATCATTACCAGCCCCCAATAAGTAACAAAATAACAGAATAACAGAGTTGAAAGGGACCTTGAAGGTCTTCTAATTTAACTCTCTGCTCAAGCAGAAAATCGTATACCATGTCAGACAAATCACTATCCAATCTCTTCTTTAAAAACCTCCAATAATGGAGCACCCACACTTTCTGAAGGTAAGTTGTTCCACTGATTAATTGCCAGGAAATGTCTCATTATTTCTAAATTGGATCTCTCATTGATTAGTTTACATCCATTGCTTCTTGTCATGCCTCCAGGTGCATTGGAGAATAGGTTAACCCCCTCTTCTTTGTGCCAGCCCCTCAAATATTGAAACACTGCTATCACGTTGCCCCTAGTCTTTCTTTTTATTAAATGATACATACCCAACTTTTACAACTGTTCTTAGCCTCCAATCTCTAATCATCTTTGTTGCTCTTCTCTAGAGTCTTAACATCTTTTTTATGTTGTGGTGATCAAAACTATCAAAGCGATAGGTTTTTGGAAAAAATCAGTTGGGAAAGTAAAACACCTAGAATCTCTCTTTCTAAATTAAATTTGTCTAAGACAGATAGCAGTTTTAATCTGGATTTTCAGAACAGTTACTGGCCTTGAATTTTAGTATCAATATTATAGGAATGATTTTTAGGGAGATAGAATGCCAATATAATTTAAATTGGAATGTTGTTTTACTTACTCATTTAAGTCTTGGCAGTTGCTAGGTACAACATTTATTAGCACTAATTTAGTATTTCCAACTTTGATAGTGGTAAAATGTATTTGGGCCCTGTTAGGGTTAGTTTTGATATGAACTCACATGAATGCTTGACTCTTTGGCATAACTTTATACTTAAAATCAATGGAAAAAATAGTCACAAAAAGGTACCATCTTTTTAGCAACTGCAAACATAATTTTCTTTCCAGCAATTTAAAAGTGGACATATATCCAGTTAAAGCATATCTTGACAGCTCTCTATGGATTCAATGCTTTAGCAGCTCCCAAAATATCTATGTAATTAATATTGAAGAATTCAGTGTCAGAATTCAGACTTACTTTTTGTGGTCAAAAGCTAAAGAAATAGTTTTATAATAAATATACCAGAAGTTGGGGATCAAGAATGGGAAACTACAATTCCTTACAACCAATGGACTGAAGCTTTGAAGAACTAAGTTTATGTCATGTGATTTAACATTGAAATTAATCTATAAAAAGTTTTTTTTATCAAATGGATACCATCTAGAATGCTCTGTAAAGAACAGATTAAGGATTATTAACCAAGCTCGTGACCATTTCAAAAAGGGAAACATGAAAATAGGAATTGATGGTGAAAAGCACTTTCCTAGGATTGCAGAAAGTTGAAAGCAGTGAATGCAACACAGAAATAAAATGTTGGATTGCTGTGGATTCCACAGTAATGATGCATATGAGCTAAATATGGAAAATAGAATAGAATAGAATTCTTTATTGGCCAAGTGTGATTTGACACACAAGGAATTTGTCTTTGGTGCATATAATCTAAGTGTACATAAGGAGAATAAAATACATTCATCAAGAATCATAAGGTACATTAGCCTGGCAATCAAATGCAGGTTAGTTCGTTCTATTGTGTTCCACATAGCTACTTATGGCTGTGAAAGTTGGTCCTTATAAAATCAAAACAGAAAGAAAATTGACTCGTTTGAGCTGTGGTGCTGGAGAAGGGGCCTGCGTATATCTTGGACAGCAAAGGTGATTAACAATTAAGTGACGCGCATAACACAAGATATATCACGAAACTGTCTTATTTACTTTGGCCATGTCATGCACGGAAATTTTATTTTATTTTTATTTATTTGTTTATTTTGTCACACAGTATATATAAGCATAAGCATGAAATAACTGTACAATATATAAGCATATATATAAGTATAAGTATATAATAACTATATTAATTGGATATAATGAAAGGAAACAATAGGACAGGAACGGTAGGCACGCTTGTGCTCTTATGCACGCTCCTTACAGACCTCTTATTCACTGTAGAAAACAATTACGTTTGGAAGAGTTAGCAGTAAAAGGCAACCTGCCCATCAAAGAATACGGTGACTGGACACTATCAAAGCTGATACTAGCCAGAATGTAGGAAAAAGAAATAATGCAAGATTGGAAGATGTGGAGAGACCTAACCCATAGAATTGCCAAGAGTCAGACACAATGAATGAATAAAATTATCATCATCATGCAAGAAATTTGAGGGCACTTAACTCAAATGTTATAATCATACTTCTGTTTACATCTCTTTTGGAATAATGGCATATAAATACATTGACAGAATTATTAAAGACGACTCTGGTTTTAAAAACATGTAGATTGTACTGAATTATATACTGACAATTTGGAATTAACATGTCCAGAATAAATATGGGGTTTTTTTGGTGCTCCTATAATAGCAAAAAGATAAAAAGATTAGATTTCAGAGATGTGTGCTTTAGCAATTTTTGAGAAAATTATATATTTGGTTAATCAGACAATGTCACATTATCTTTTTCTTTGTAAAAATTCTTGGCCAGCTTGACTAATATTGAAAGCTCAAGTTTATTTTAAACAAAGACTTGAGAGATCATATGAATTTAGAATATAGTTGTAATCATAGGGTTTTTAAACATATTTTCTTGTTTTTCTTTCCTTTTGTATTTGTCTATTGTTTATTTTGTTCATTTTATTTTACATTACTTTATCTCTGTTGAAAATGGATTAATCAAATCTAGAAGGTAAAAAAGACAGAATGGGAAGTCTCGTACATTGGGGTGAACCTGGCTCAAATTAGAAAAATAATGCAGTATTCAAGATTTATTGTTGCCACCAAGGTTTTTTTTAAAATTGTTTTTATATTGAATTTTTATCCTCATAAAGCGATCAGTATCACTGAAAGTGAGTTGGGTAGCCATATAAATTTTCTTAAACAAATAAATACAGGTAGTTCTCTACTTAATAACAGTTCATCTAGTGACAGTTCGAAGTTACAACAGAACTGAAAAAAGGGACTTATGACCATTTTTCACACTTATGACTGTTACAGCATCCCATGGTCACATGATATACATCCCGATGCTTGACAACTGGTTCATATTTATTATGGTTATTGTGTCCGGGGGTTCATTTTACAACCTTCTGACAAACAAAGTTAATGGGGAAGCCAGTTTCACTTAACAATTATGTTACTAATTTAAGAACTGCAGTGATTCAGTTAACAAATGTAGCAAGAAAAGTTGTAAAACGGGGCAAAGCTCACTTAACAAATTTCTCACTTGGCAACATAAATTCTGGGCTCAGTTGTGGTCATAAGTGAAGGACTCACTGTATTTAATTCTTCAATCATTTAACAACGTTGAAATACTTTACTGTTGGTTCAGTGCTCATATTGCTTTTATTGCAGATTAGTGCAACTTGCATAGCATTCTTGGGAGAATGAAGGTATGGGATATTGTTTATATAAATAAGCAACCTTAAGATTCCATCTTGACAGTTACAGCGTATCAATGTACTGCGAAGTATTTTATCAGTTAAAACAGAATTCAAAATATGAAAAATGTCTTCCTTATTGTTTGAATTATTAAGAGAATACACATTTACAAAAGATGAAGGCATTGTGTATGTGCATATCTTTAAGTCACTGTTGACTCCTTGCAACTGCCTAGACAAGTCCCTGCAGTTTTCTTGGCATGATTTTCCACAAGTGATTTGCCTTTGCCTTCTTCCCTGATTTGAGAGAGAAAGTCTAGCCCAAGGTCGCCAACTGTCTTTGGGCCTAAGGTAGAGCTAGAACTCCCAGTCCCCTGATTTCTAGCCTGGTACCTTAGCCACTGCATCAAACTGGTCCTACAAATATGTCTCTCAAAATTTGTCAAAACTGACAAAACAGACAGTGCTTTATGGGGCTATGGTTTAGCCTCTCTCTGTGAGGTTGATGTATAACCTTATAAAGAAGGGCTGTGGGAAGCAGCCACAATAGCACCTACAGTGATGGTGGTTATCTGTTACCACACCTTTCCACTGCAGGATGAGGGCAGGAGGTCTTTTTTTCCACATTGCAGAGGAGTATGTGAGAATTTAGATACTCATGGCCACTAGAGATGGGGAGAAATTGATTTAATTCATACCCGAATGAAAATGTAGGAACCGAAACCAAATTCCTTTGATAGTTCTGAAATGTTCAATGTGCTTTTGCCAAAGTTTCTGTGTGAGAGAGACAATGAGAGAATATGAGAGAGAGAAAGTGGGCGAGAGAGAGCCCTCCTGCATCAATGTATAGTGCTTGGAAACAATTCCCTCACATTTAAATGAATACAAATATTTAAGAAAATAAGAGAACGTGCTCATCGGAAAAATTCTAAATAAAAACACACACGGGTGGGAAAATGTGCAGCAAAAACCATCTAAATTTTAATGATTTTTAAAAAAAATCTCAATGGAGGATTTAGAAATGAAAAACAAGAAATCATGAGAAAGTGACAGATTCAATAGTCATTAGAAGTCACGCTGGATTTCCTAGAAGAATCAATCAAGCAGTCAAGCAATAGGTGTTTATTTTATTTGTTGTGATAAGTAAAGAAGGCTGCTTCTGGATGAGAACAAAGGCCATTCCTTCATCAGTTTTATTTCCAGAGGAGCCAAGCAGAAGATTTTGGGTAGTCTACAAATGGGGCACAATGAGAAATTTTCTTTCTCATTTTGCTGAGAAACAGATATTTGGAAACATGTCATCTCTAGTTTTGAAATATATATTGCCATCCATAATAGTGGCCATTGGTTGTGACTAATTATTTCCCTGAATTTTTCCGATTGCTTTTTAAAGCTGTCTCATTTTTCTGGCTACTATGATTTACACTGGAAATGTCATAGTTTAATGATGAGTTGAAAAATTATTTTTTGTCTGTTTTCATTCCAATTAACTTTATTTCAATATATTTTACAATACAGTACAGTCTTTAAACAATTCAATTAAATATGATAGTACTTCAGCACCTAAATTATTATGAATATTTTAATACTCCCCCCCACTTTTATTAAAATAAGTAGACACATAATTTTAATTTTGGAGGAATTACATTGAATTTACTAACCACAATTATGCGCTTTCAAGTTCAAGTGTGCTGAAATTCTCCAAACTTCTTATGCTAAATGTTGCTCTTGATTATGTGCCATCATTTTTGATTCCTAGTGATCATACCGATAGATTTTGCCCATGAGAATTCTGTGTCACAATGTTAATTTTATTTTAAGATTTTTGAAACTTCAAATAGAATTCTCTTTTTGAGAAGAGCAACTAAGATGATTAGGGGCCTGGAGACTAAAACATATGAAGAACGGTTGCAGGAATAGGGTCTGGCTAGTTTAGAGAAAAGAAGGATTAGGGGGTGACATGATAGCAATATTCCAGTATTAGAGGGGCTGCCATAAAGAAAAGGAAGTCAGCTTATTTTCCAAAGCACCACAAGGCAAGGCAAGAAACAATGGATGAAACTAATCAAGGAGAAAAGCAACCTGGAATTAAAGCAAAATTTCCTAACAGAACAATTAACCAGTGGAACAGCTTGCTTTTAAAAGTTGTGGGTGCTTCATCACTAGAAGTTTTTAAGAAGAAACTGGACAGCCACTTTTCTAAAATGGTAGAAGGTCTCTTGCTTGAGCGGGGAGTTGGACTAGAAAACTCCCAGGGTCCCCATCCAGCCCTATTCTGAATTGAATTGAAAAAAACTAAAATTATGTCAGAACTAGGACTGAATATTTTTTTATCCAAAGAGACAACTCTCTTTAAGCAAAATTTCAGATTTCCATATATTAGTATTAAAATTCTTGTGTTGACTATATTTTCTTACATGCTTCAAAGGTAATTAATATCAGTAATATAATAGTTACATTTTCAATATGTCCTTAAAAACTACTGTCTTTCAATAATAATAATAATAATAATAATAATAATAATAATAATAATAATAATAATAATAATAATAATAATAATAATATTGCTATACCTGGTGACAGCAGAATCGACGAGAAACAACTTGACAAAGTCACCAGATATCAAGATTTGAGAATCGCATTGCCGAGACTCTGGCATAAACCAGGGCAGGTGGTTCCAGTGGTTCTCGGCACACTGGGAGCTGTGCCTAAAGACCTAGGCAAGCACTTAAAAGCAATTGGCACTGACAAGATCACCATTGGTCATCTCAGAAGGCCACCTTACTGGGATCTGCTCGCATAATTCGCCGTTACATCACACAGTCCTAAACACTTGGAAAGTGTTCGACTAGTGATCTGTGATACGAAATACAGCATAGTTATCTCATTTGCTGTGTATACTGTCATTTTGTGTAAATAAAATAACAACAACAACAACAACAAAAACAACAGAGTTGGAAGGGACCTTGGAGGTCTTCTAGTCCAACCCCCTGCCCAGGCAGGAAACCCTACACCATTTCAGACAAATGGTTATCCAATATTTTCTTAAAAACTTCCAGTGCTGGAGCATTCACAACTTCTGCAGGAAAGTTGTTCCATTGATTAATTGTCAGGAAAGTTCTCTTTAGTTCTAAGTTGCTTCTCTCCTTGATTAGTTTCCACCCATTGCATCTTGTCCTTCCCTCAGGTGCTTTGGAGAATAGCTTGACTCCCACTTTTTTGTGGCAACCCCTGAGATATTGGAACGCTGCTATCCTGTCTCCCCTAGTCCTTCTTTTCATTAAACTAGACATATCGAGTTCCTGCAACCGTTCTTCATATGTTTTAGCCTCCAGTTCCCTAATCAACTTTGTTGCTCTTCTCTACACTACAATCTGTGCATGTGGCACAGATGAAGGTATTTATCTCAAATATTTAATTTTCAGAAGAATAAGCTGGCTGAAAAAACAAAAAACCAACTCTTGGTAGTTTAATGCATTTATGGAAAAATGTGGTGACATTAGAGGTATGCTGATTATCGATAATACTTTTTTTGTATTCATAGAATTATAGCAAAGATTAGCTTGTATGAGATATATGGATCAGAAAATGTATCAAATATAAAAGTATTTGTATTGGATCATGAATTTTATATATACAAATGGCAAAATGTTAGCAAGTAAGTTAATTTGTTTATCTTAAAAAACATTAATTTTCTTAATGTTGCAGACATTTAACTTGGAAAAAAGGTAATGATAGTACATGGTCTGTTGGAAGAAATTAATATTTGTTAAGTAAGTGAAAAAATGAATGAGGATTGAATTGCAAAACAACATTGGAAGGAAGGAAGAAAAAAAGGGAAGAAACGGTGAACAAATGTCTTAGAGAAAGGGAAAGACCACGAAAGGTGCAATTGAATGAAACCCATGAACACCTGGAAAACAAATAGATGAGAATTTTAAAGAACAACAGGCAATGTATGAAGTAGTACGTGCACATCATAAAAGCAAAAGTGGTCTTCCAGAAACAGATAGGTATGGTGAGAAATAGTAAATAGTTTTGTGAAAACTATAGTTGTGCTTCCTTTCCTTTGTGTTATCTCACGCTTTTAATTTTTTAAAATGTATTTTTTCTACTTCTCAAAATTGCTTACTTTGAAAAGGAATAGTGTGATATGTATATAGATTTGTGCAAATGTAAACTATTTTTTCTCAGATATTAATTCTGTTTTCTTCTTCAATTATCTTCTTTTTTTCTCAGATGTAGCCCCCTCCTCTTTATCCAACCAGCCCACTTAGTATTTTTTTTTTTAAAAATTAGGCTTGTGGATGTAATAACAAAATCGACATTAATAAGTTAGATTTAGATCCCACCTTTGACTTTTCTATGGATTCCATCTTCACCTTTAACTCAGAGCTACAATAGTATGAGATAGACTGCACATAATTTTGTTATACAGTTTGGACTCTGACTTTCAAATAAAAGAAATGTACATATCTTTAGAAACCCACTGAAGCTTTGCATTATATTCAAAATATTTTAAAAAGTTTTTCAATTATTGTTTGTTTAAGGATTTCCCCCCCACCATCCCACTACACCCAAAGTAGTAGCATCATACTCACATAAAATCAGAGCAAGGAACCATAGGAGACAGAAAATTCTGGCCATTTTTTTCGCCCTTTGGCAATCTTTCTTTTAGAAAGGCGGAGGTGAATTATGATTAATTTGATGGATGAAATAGGTTCCAGTTAGTGGAAGAGGATGTGATGTCAGCTGCTTCCCCTCCCTCTCAGAAGAGTTTGAGCTTTCCAATGAGCAAACTGAACAAGAATATCCTGAAGGGGCAGTTGGTGGATTTTTATGCAAAACTGAAGGCAGTCAGCTACTTTGATTACAGGCCATAAACAATTTGGGAAATAGTTAAAAAGGAGCAGGTATGCAAAAATAATTGCTCATAAATTTAGCTTAGCTTCCTGAAATTGTCTTAGAAATTTCCATATGCCATTTGTATATCTATGTGCATGATTTATGTAGATTCAGCTGGGATAATGAGGTTAAATCAACATTATGATCATCATAGAGTAACAAGTACTCCCGTCAGCTCTAAAAATATCCAACTTTGATCTCCATTATTCAGCAGGAATTCTCAAAATGCATAGGGTCACCAAGGGCAGTGTGGTGTCTGAACAAATGTTGATAGTTGGAAATGGGGTGGCAGTATAAGCTAACTTGCCATGTATTTCTTCAGATGATTATTATTTTAACCATTTTCTGTCCACTGTAGGATGAAGCCCTTTCCTGCATGTTTCCAGCCAATACTGAGCTTTCTTTTGCCAACTGGGCGCACAATACTTTGCTGATGTTGAAGATTCATCTTGTTTTAGGTTTCTTTCGTGGATGCTTTTTATCAAGTGGGATCCATTCTATGACTGCCTTGGTCCACCTGCCATCAGTTCTTCTTGTTATGTGACCAGCCCATTTCCATTTCAATTCTTTCACTCTCTTTATGATACCGTATACTTTTGTTTGTTCTCTAATCCATGTGCAGGTCTTTCTATCTTGTCTTGTAATGCTGAGCATGTATCTTCCCATAACGTCACTTGTATCGATTGTGAGATTAAAATTCATGTTTCATCGGCGTATGCAAGAACAGGTAGTGCACATAAAACTTTTCTCTTCAGGCATAGGGGGAGGTTGTTCTTGAAAATTATGCTTAGCTTGCTGAATGCCTGCCAACCACATTTAACACATCATTCAAAAATTTTTTTCTCAATATTCTTTATATATATATATATGGTATATTCCTATGAACTGGAGCATGGTTGATGAACAGAGGTTCTGCTTATATAGGACCCAACTGCATATCAGACTGCAAAGATGGAAGCCCACGAGTGTCAATCAATGTGTAAGGCATTCAGAGCACACACAAAAAATACATTACAGAAAAAGAGCACATTTCTGTAATTTCAGAATATTGTGAGAAATATTTTAGAAGGTGAAATAATCATTTTATGTTTTTATCCCATGAACCCTCAGCTTTGCTGTTTTACCTTTTTATACACACGAAATAATCTTTCAGTATTAGTTTTCTTGATTTTCTCTGTATGATGATATTTTGAAGGAATTCAGATAGGCTTGTTGGTTTCTATAATTATAATTGCAATTGAGATTAAGTTGGGATAACTGGAAAGAAGACAGTAGAAAGCAGAAGTAGAAAGCAGAAGCAGAAGCAGAAGCAGAAGCAGAATAATAATAATAATAATAATAATAACAACAACAACAACAACAACAACAATAACAACAACAACAACAACAACAATAATAATATTTTAATTTGTATACCACCCTTCTCCCGAAGGACTTAACAGCCATATAAAAACAACAATCAAAACACATACAATACCAAATAAAAACAATAGCTAAAAAAACTTATTTAAATTTGGCCCAATTATTAAAATACATTTAAAACCCTAAAACTAATTAAAAGTTAAAAACTCATAAAGTCATCTAAAATCCTATGCCAGTCCTGCGCGAAAAAATAAGTATGTCTTAAGTTCGCGGTGAAATGTCTGAAGGTCAGAGAGCTGTTGAAGTCCAGGGGGAAGTTCGTTCCATAGGGTAGGAGCCCCCACAGAGAAGGCCCTTCCCCTGGGGGCCGCCAGCCGACATTGAGGAGGAGGAGGAGGAGGAGGAGAATTCTTTTTTATGTGCAAGCATTTCATTTTAATAGATGATTAAATCTCATACTGCTTATGCTTCACTGATCCTAGAAGATTGCTTAGGATGTGTTGAAAGAACTGGGAAATGTTTTTATTAGCTGCTGGAAGGAACAAGAAAAGCAGGAGAAGGGAGACTCCTACAGTAACAGAGGCACTATTATTTTTAAATATTTTTCTTTATGACTCCGTTGTCACCCAAAATAGCCCGGGGAAATTTCCATGTCAACAATGAAGAATAGCAGATTGTCAACTGATGTAGAACTGGGGTAAAATAAATATTGTTGGATAAATGAGAAGCTGTTTGTCATCCAAGTTTCTTCTCTCTTATCAACATTAATAATGGTAGTGATTCCTAATTCCAAGTGAATGGAAGCCTTCATCAACACAACATCTGTTGTACTTCTATGATGTTTCAGCTTGCTCTCTTGAATTAATGATCTTGAACATTAATATCTCCTAAAGTGAAGATGGAGAGCAGAGGTGGACCAATAGTTGGGAGGACTAAAGTTACATTCTAAACTTTTGGGTCTCCTCAAGTTTAATAACACAAGATATATTGCTTGAGAGAAGAATCTTTATATTTAAACAGGTTTAGAATTGTTTTGCTTTGAAATTATGCAAAGGCTGAAGAACATATTTCTTCTCTAATTTATTTTGGAAGGATAAGATTGTTATTTTTCTCATGTTTTGCTATTATGTGTACTTGTGATTTTTTTTTTATATCTGACTCTTAATGATGCACTTGATTTTTATATCTACCAGTATATGCCCTTGGCTACTGGGAACATGTACATATTTCAGTTTGTTTTACAGCTGGCTCAGTCTTTTTTTATTGATTTATTTTATTATTTATTTATTTTGTCACAACAATATATATAGGTATAAGCATGTAATAACTCTACGAATTGGATATAATCAAAGGGAACATTAGGACAGGAACGGTAAGCACGCTGGTGCTCTTATGCACGTCTCTTACAGACCTCTTCCCTTCTTTCTATGCCTCCCCCCTTGCTTTTTCCTTTTCATATTCCTGTAAATCAGCTTTCATGTAAATTTAATATAATAGCTTAATCTGAAAAAGATTCTCCATTTTGTCTCACAGTAGTTCAAGTAACATAACAATTATTTGATTAATTGATGAATATGTGCAAGGCAATGTATAATGCCTAACTAGGGTCAATCTGGGTTTATAGATTTTTAAAAATCATTAAAAAAAACATTTTATTTTTTTCTCATTGTTTGGATTGAGATGTTGCATGGATTAGTCTGGGAAATGCCTTTTTCCTGTCACTTTTTAAAAATACCGAACAGTAATTTCTTTCTTTTTTTTTAAACATGGAGTGTTAAAAGGATCGGAGTCTCCAGACAAATGTTGCTGAGTTAAAAGCTTGGAACTAAAAATCCCAGGGTTGTTTTTGCAGGAGATTCCTATGCTGCATGAACAACTTTTACAGGCTAAGATAAGGTGGCAATTCAAAAGAAGAAGCGCATGCAAGTGTGAGCAAAACATGGTTAGGGTAGAAGGAGATCAGTGGTGTTCTCTGTGATCAACGTGTGTCAATCCATCTAAAATCAAAGTGCATAAAACAATGGTATGCTTAGCAGCTCTGTATAGTACTGAGTGCTGGTCAGTCACCAAATGCTTTGAGGGTGTTTTATATGCCATGGAGGTGTGCATGGCTCATTGGGCATTGGGCATTTTTCTCCTTGACTATGTCATAAATGACACAGTTCAGAAGCAAATGGGCACCATAGGACTATCAGAAAACGTGCAGGAGAAATGCCTACAGTGATACAGCCAGGTTCTACAAGCAGCATCCTACAGTGCATCGCTTCCACTATAATATGGATGGCAAGCACCCACGTGGAAGGCCAAAGCAAAGATGGCAAGATATAATAAATGCAGACATGAAACATGCCCAGTTGCACCCAGATGCTACATTTGATTGCACAAGATGATCCGAAAAGTGGACATTTTGAAGGAATTCAGATTTGGAGTTGCCAATTACTTGAGATTTGGAGTTGCCAATTACTTGAGAAATCCTATGGCATCTCAGGACCCCTCCACAAATGGATATCTGCTTTTCCGTCTAACAGACAACAAGTGGTCAAAATTGGCAATGCTTTATCAAATCCTGTTCCTGTCAAGAGTGGCGTTCCTCAAGGCAGCGTCCTTGGACCAACACTCTTTATACTATACATTAATGATCTTTGTGACCACATCTCAAGTAATTGTGTTCTCTTTGCTGACGATGTCAAACTATTTAACACCACAGACAATGCATCTATCATCCAAAAAGACCTTGATCATCTAACCACTTGGTCTAAAACTTGGCAACTCCAGATCTCAACCAGCAAATGCTCAGTCTTACATACTGGAAAAAAGAACCCAAACACTAAGTACATACTTGATGGACATTACCTTAAGATGACCCCCACCCTGTTAAAGACCTTGGAGTTTTCATGTCAAATGATCTAAGTGCCAAAGCCCACTGCAACTACATAGTAAAAAAGGCTCTAAGAGTTGTAAACCTAATCTTGCGTAGCTTCTTTTCCAAAAACACTACACTACTAACCAGAGCATATAAAACATTTGCTAGACCAATTCTAGAATACAGCTCACCTGTTTGGAACCCTCACCATATCTCTGACATCAATACAATTGAATGTGTCCAGAAATATTTTACAAGAAGAGTTCTCCATTCCTCTGTAAACAACAAAATAGCTTATCCCACTAGACTTGAAATCCTAGGCTTAGAAAACTTGGAACTCCGTCGCCTTCGACAAGACCTAAGTTTAACTCATAGAATCATTTATTGTAATGTCCTTCCTGTTAAAGACTACTTCAGCTTTAATTGCAATAATACAAGAGCAACCAATAAACTTAATGTCAACCGCTTTAATCTAGATTGCAGAAAATATGACTTCTCTAACAGAATCATCAGTGTTTGGAATACTTTACCTGACTCTGTGGTCTCTTCCCATAATCCTAAAAACTTTGTCCTAAAACTTTCTACTATTGACCTCACCCCATTCCTAAGAGGACCATAAGGGGCGTGCATAAGCGCACAAATGTGCCTACCATTCCTGTCCTATTGTTTTTCTTTTCTTCTTCCTATATATATATATATATGCTTATACCTCCTAATATTTACTCATATATATGTTTATATACTATATAACCTTTCTGTATGAAGCTTACATATATTGTTGTGACAAAATAAATAAAATAAATAAAAATAAAATAAATGTTCTGTGAGCTGTGAGGTTTTAGATAGGGAGCAACAAGTTTCAGCTGAATCCTGGTAAGACTAAACATATTTGGGTTTGGGGACCTTCTGAATCTTGAAATTTACCATCTTTGCTGCTGGATGGATTGTTACTGCTTGAAATAGACCAGGTGCATAATCTGGGGGCTCATAACTCCTACTCAAGATATAAGTGTGGTCATGGGTCTTGTATAAATTTGAGCTGGCAGTTATGTGTGCTTTCAGAACTATGTGTGTCACACCTCTGCTCTGCAAATGGCATTGTTTGCTAGTTTGCATCCAAGTCCAGTTCAAGGTTCTGGTATGGGTTTTAAAGTCCTAAATAGCATGGATCCAGGTAATCTGAAGGAACTCTGTCCCTATTACTTTTACTCATCCTATCAAATCAGTCAATGAAGGAGCTTCATTTGATGGAACCCACTCAAGGGGAGAGTCTTTTCTGTAGTAGCACACATTTTTTGGAATATCATTCCTGACATTGGCCCCAATTCTATTGTCCTTCTGGAAGGCTTTTAAAACCTGGTTCAGCTATCAGACTTGGGGGTCCCATGGAAAGCAGGAACCTATTAAATGTTTTAGGGTTAGGGTATAGAATGCATTTCCCCCTTTTTTATTATTATATGTTTAACTGTTTTAATTGTATTTTAATGGCTTTGTTTTAATTATATTGATTATTTGGCTTTCTATTTTAACTGTATGTGCCACAAGTCAAAAGTATGAGATTTTTCTTCCTTTCTTATTAAAAAAATACTAAGAAAAGAAATAATCCTGATCTATTTTTTTCTCTATGCCCCTTGATTTTCATTAGTAGAGCTTGCAGATCATTTACATTTTCACTTTTGGAGTAATAACCATAGTTATTGATGCTTCTTTCTCAAATGTTAAATAGTGTTCATCTTCATCTAGTCGAGCTTCCTCCAAAAAAGGCAGGTAGGTTGAATAAATAAGGAGAGAATATACAGCCTTGTCTCTTTTTTTAGCCAAGCTAGTGCCTGACTATTATGATCTGCCCAGACAGTACTTTATGTACACTGAGAGCATATATACCTAATACAAATTAATTGTGTGTCCAATCACACTTGGCCAATAAATAATTCTATTCTGTTCTGTTCTGTTCTGTTCTGTTCTGTTCTACTCTATTCTACTCTACTCTACTCTATTCTATTCTATTCTATTTTTCCTGTCCTGTATATAAGTTTTTTGTGTGATCAATGAAAAAAATCTATTTTTTGTAATATATGTCAAGTTGCAACCAACACTTCAACATTTTTTGAAATGTGATATCAGCAGCAAAACAGTTGTGTGTGAATATATATATTGTGGTTATATTGTGGGTGCTTCTGAGAAATGGAACATCTGAGAAATATGTAGAAAATCTTAAGAACTGAATCACCTAACAATAGAGATTCAGTCTCTATTGTGGGTCTATAATCAACATAGCTTTCAGCCAGTAGGAAAGCTGGTGAGATTATGGGCATCAAAATCCAAAATAATGGAGAGCTTCATTTTGGGGAAGTCTGCTGTAGATCAATAAATTGTCCATCTGGGGGAAAATGCATTGAAAGGGAGTCTTAGAGTACTTAGAGATAATTCATTCCAATATGAATTACCCTGAAAGCTTAAAGAATACTTGGGAATGATACTTGAAAGAATACTGAATGGAATTATTTGTTTGATATACCGGTATCAGATAAAAAAAAATATCCAGTTCAGCATTCTGGTTTCCATAAAAATAATCAGAATCTTGGTATTGTTAGTTTCCAGCACTAGAAATATAGATACCACTTTCACATGATTCCATTTAGTCATTATAGACAATTGTTTTGATAGGCTTTAAATTAAGATTATTTGATTTAATCTGAGACTCAGCTACAATGGGTGACTTAGTAAAAATTACAGTACAGCAGTATATTATTCATAATTCAAGGCTCCCATCTTTATATGGACACAGCCTTTCAGTATAGAAGATTTTGTGATATTTATTTCCTGCCTTTATTATTTTTGTAAGTTAACTGGCAGTGAATATATTCATTATTCCTTCCTCCTCCTATTTTCCCCTTAATAACCCTGGGTGGTGGGTTGGGCTGACAGAGAGTTGCACTGTAACCCTGTCAGGTGGATTGGGCTAAAATTAGCCCAAAGTTACCCAACCACCTTTTATGTCAAAGATGGTACTAGAAATCACAGTCTCCTAGTTTCTAGCCTGGTGTCTTAGCACTAGACCCTCTAACATTGTTAATTGTAAAGTATCAAATTGCAGTAGTGTAAAGTCTCTCCAGAGTTTATTTGTGAACTGAGCCAGGTGTAATGCTGGTTTAAAATGAAATTGACTATGCCCCCAATTGAGCTCCAAATGATATATTGATATATACTGTTTGCAATTTTATGTCAAGAAATTTTTATTTAAGAGCTACCGTTGCATGATCAGCAACTCACTGGAGAACTCCAATTTATGTAATCTGTTATTTATATGAAATTTCCAAAATGAATAATTATCCAACAGCTAATTGGTACCAGACCTCAGGACAGGACAGCAATATGACAATCCTAAACATTGAAATGTTCAGACATCTTTGATGTTAGCTTGTTTATATACTCGTTTTGAAAAATTTTCAATGACAATTCTGGATTTTTTAATAAATAAATATTTTTTAAATAAATTTTTTAAAAAATTATTTAAAGCAGCATGTACGGAGAACCCATGAATGTTTAACCTGAATGTTCAACTCTGAATTCATAATTGAGTATAACAATTATTTTGTTCCTATTGATGGAACAATATTTGATGAGTAAAAATACATGTACAACATGAATCTGGTAGACAGAATCTGGCAATCTTGTTTGACAAATCTTATCTGGAAAAATCTCCAGCCCATAATCCTTGTAAAGAGACGAAGTTCTGTCATTTGAATAAATCTACTGATATAGTTTTGACAGAATATATTATAGACTCATTCTGCATGTGGATTGAAATTCTTGAGTGTGAAGTCAAATAAATCTTTCATATTTTTTTATCCAAAATGTGTAAACTTTTGAGTTTGAAAATTCAAAGGCATTTTATTTTTATTTTGAGGGGGTATATTGTGGTATTAACACAATAAAGATCCTTAAAACTGAAACTAAAGAACTGTAACGATGTGCCATATAATTCCTGAATCCGATATTACATTTTAGTTCAAAGTATTTTTGCATCTATATCAATATGTTTATTAGAGGGCTTTATTTACATTTGCTTTTGAATATTTTTTAAAAAAATGAGAATAATGGCCAGCAAAAGATACCTTTCAGAATTACCTTTATGCAGGAAGAGATGCTATTAATTAGCAGATGTGGTTATTGTTGTTGCTGTTATATTTATTAATGGTAGTATTTTTATTAAATCCTCCTCAAAGCTATTGAAGGTATGACTGGAGAGAATTCTTTTTCAATGTCCCCTAATTGTTCTTTTTAATATAGATGAAAAAAAGGCTGTAAAAGAAAGACAGGAAGTTTGCAGAATAACAGGAAACCTCAAGCTTGGTTAGTGGGGCTATGAAACCCCACCAAGGTTGAGCAAGGCAGCAATGCCCCATCTAACGTTACCCAGGTGGTGCTAGGCTGGATTTCATGCTTCCCCACCACAAACTTTGTAAACTGTCAGTGGAAAAAGTCAGCTCTTGTTCTTTATTTTTGAATTTAATCTATCTAATCTATCTAGTTGATACATTAAGAAATATTATGGTCACTCCTAATCTAGACACGAAGCAGTAAACCAGTGGCTACTTAGTAGCAGCCATTGGCTAGTCAATACTGTCATGGAATTCTTTCCATTATGCTGAGAAAGGAGAATCACTTCTGCTTTGCCTGTTTCTGTTTTGATATTGTATCTCAGTGGGCACTTTGCGGTCTCCACCAAGTGTTGCCTTATGACATGTCTGGTCATTACTGCTTCTAATCTATTAGTCCTCCTGGGGCAGATGATTCTTTTGTTCAGGCACACCGTTGTGTAACTGGGAATGCATGTTTTTTTAGTAAACCATTTTATTGTGGGACAGAATACATCCTTGGAAACTCTTGAGATCAACGAAACAAAAATCTTACAGAAATTATCTCTGCAAACTTTCTCTTCATTTTATAGATAGAACAATTTTATTTGGGGCAATATTTAATTCATCTAATCAATAAGTGACATATATGTCTGCCAAGTTATAAAAGTAATAAATGATGTAGATGAGGGAATTAAGGGGCACTCATCAAATTTGTGGATGACACTAAGATGAGGGGAATTGCTAAGACTTTGGAAGATAGATTCTAAGGGTCCTGACAGAAGTGAGCATTGGGTCCTATCCAGCAAGGTGCAGTTCAGTGATTGAAAAAAAAGTTAGATCTTGCACTTAGGCAAGAAAAAATTAATGCACAGGTACAGAATAGGCAGCACCTAACTCAACAATAGAATCTGTAAGAGGGCTCTAGGTGTCCTAGTGGATCACTACTTAACTATGAGCATGCAGTGTGCTGCGGTTGCCAAAAAAAGCCAACACAGTCCTAGGTTGCATCAACAGGGGGATAGCATCAAGATCATGAGAAGTGATAGTACTGTTCTATAGTGTGCACTAATAAGGCAACACTTGGAACACCACATCCACCATGATACAAAAAAGATGCTGAGGCCCTAGAAAGAGTGCAAAGAAAAGCCGCAAAGATGATAACAAGTCTGGAGACTAAACCATTATGATGAACATCTAAGGAAGGATACTAGGTTTGTACTGTACAACCTATCCTTAGGAGTGACATGACAACTGTCTTCCAATATTTGAAAGGGTGTCACAGGGAAGAGGGATTTAATTTATTCTACAAAGCACTTGAAGTCATGATAAGAAGCAATGGGTGGAAGCTCATCAGAGGAAGATCCAACCTGGAACTAAGGAGAAATTTCCTAATAGTTAGGACAATTAATCTATGGAACAGCTTGCCTCCCAGAGTTAGGAGTGTTCCATTGTTGGAGGTTTTCAAGAAAAGATTGGACGATCATTTAGATGGGATAGACTTCTAATGACTTCTGCTTTGGGTAGTGGGTTGACCAAAAGACCTCCAAGGTGTCTTCCATCCTATGATGCTATGATTTTAAGACCAAGTATCTGATTTCTCCTGGCCACAGAGGTAGGATCTAGGATCCTGGTGGGAGGAGCACATTTCTGTAGCCTCAATCAGTCTATAGGAGCTCTACAGATACAAGTTTTGGCTATTTTATTATCAAGATGTATGATAGACAATATGTACATTAAAACAAGTTGAGAGAACATGGAAAATATTTTAAAATAAATAACAACAGAATAAATAATAACCAATGTGGTTTACCTCCATCATGGGCTGAGAGCTAACAAAGCCTGCATCATAAGAACATGTCCAGCAACATATTCAAGCTGTAATGGCAATCATACAATATTTTTGTACATACAGATCCACATACGTTGCAGTGGACAATCTAGCAGCCACATTTACATCAACTGCAACTTCTACACATTTTTCAAGTGTTCCTGACAAAGAGTGTATTGCAATACTCAAAACAGAAGGTAGCCAAAATATCTAACACCCTCATAAAATCTGGCAATCTTGGGTTAATTATTTTCTTCAAAATCATAATTTCTCCTGAATACATGACAGGGTGGATTTGCCTCAGGCAGCTTTAAAACTAGTTCTATAATTTTCCAGGTATCTTTTATTTATTAATTAAATGTATTTATTTATTACATTTATATGTCTCCCATCTCAATGTTGGAGCAACTCTGGGTGGCTTTAGGTTTAGACTACAACTCCAAGAATTATACAGATATTACTGTTGAATCAATTTGAGAAAAGCATCATTCTTGGATATTTCATTTCCTTTTTCCTTTGTAGTTTATCTTCCATTGGGTCTGAAGTTATCAACCTGATACTAAATACATAAAAATCGTGCATGGGATTAGTAATAACAAATTAGCTTGCTTTTGATAAAAGCCAATAAGCCCACCTGAATTTATTAATTGACCAAATATTTGAGATGAGGGGAGCCTTTCCTAACATTCCAATGACTCGTGTAGAGTTTTTCTTAACTATTTAGTCTTCCAGATGATCCACAAAATCAACTGTAATAAATACATTGAAGCCAACTCCTTAAAAGTAAGCAAAGTCCAAACAATTCCATTTGGATTTATTTTGTGTTTTCTTCATCATCCTTCTGTGATGTCTTGTTGAGTCAAAGCAGAGCCTTGTGAATCTGTTCCTCCCAAAAAATCTTTGAATATTCTCTCAGGCTTTTTACTTGCCATTGCCTTTTGCTTACCTGCTGCCTTTTAATGCTGCAAAATTCCATTTAAACAATATTGTGCTCTCCTCTTGCCTCCTGATTATCATCTCATCTCTCTTCAAATTCAAAAACATAAATAGTTTATTGATTGTCCCTTAACATATATTGGTGTTAGTAGTTGAGCCAGAGAAGACAATTTAATGCAGGTTGGGCATACTTTCCTGCTCTTTCAATGGTTAAATGTGGAGGAAAGCTCTTGAACACAGCTGAATGGAAACCCACTAAATAATGAGCATTCTAATATAAGTGTTATTGCTTTTATTGATGAAAGTTCTAACATTGTAGAAATTTGCTGATTGTTCTCCAGTTCCTTTTCAAAAGCAATGGAAGTGACTGATCAGATGACATACCATTGTTATTTACATAATGTTTAAGGTGGTTCATGTTTGAACTCAAATTTTCTATAACTTTAAAAGCACGTGATTTTACACCTCATTATTACATAAGAAAAAACTAGAAATGTAGATACAACTGATTATATCCAAATTGCCTCAAAATGTTTCACTTTGGTTCCCCAACATGTTTCAAACAAGGGCTCAGTCTGCAATACTTTCCAATGCCTTATTTTAATAATTTGCCAGTGAATGTGGAAAAAGAATTTGAACCCTGGAAACAACACAAAATGTCAATTATTTAAAAAAATCATTATAACTACATTTAAAAATCCTTGAATGCCTAAACATTTCAGAATTATATATTCCTTTTGCTTTTATATAAAGTCTGTCACAATAATTTTTAAAAACAATGGTTAACCTAATTTGTCTACAATTAAGCTCAAATAGGAGCATTCCATCAATGTGCTCTCAAAAAAAAGGAAGAATTTGATATGGAGGAAAAACATTAAACAAATTATCTCTTATATGCTTTTTTTTCTTTATTATCTGCAGGAAGAAAAAATATCTACTTTGGGGTACAATCCAGCCCCGTCTCATATTTTTATATTCTCTGTTAAACTTTACAACAATATGTACTTAATGGAACTTAACAAGTTATATGCTTCTGTATCAAATATGAAATATTTTCTGGTGTATTCAGTCTTGTTCTGGGTAGAAGCATTTTTAAAATATAAATGATACTCCAAATCATATTGGAGAATTTCTTCAATTTCTTCCCTAATGATTTCCATCTCCACTCATTATTTCTGAAGTAGCAACTTTAAAAATAGCCAGTAAATAAAACATTAAAAAAACTGTGTCAAGCTTCAAGCAACAATAAACAGAAAGTTAATTAGAATCCCAAGACAGATTCATTCCACAGCATGTCCTCTTCTGTAGTTGCACTGGTTTCATATTTCTTTCTCTCCTTCTTGTGTCTTTTGCTTTTCTTTTCAGAAGAATGATCTTTACTTCCCTTTACTTTACTATGCTTTGATTTTGACCCAGCTATTGAATCTATATGATTTTTCTTTTTTTTCTTCTTACCATCTTTTTCCAACTCTGTCTCTTGATTGTCTCCTGCTCTTTTAAGAGTTGAACGATCTCCTTCTCCCTCTTGTGGCCTTTCTTTTTTGGCTCTCGATTTCTTTGGCAGCTTATGGCTTCCCTTGTCAGCACTAGAGCTATTTTTTGAAAACAAAGACTTGTACCTATCAGTAGATTCGGCCGATAGTGGTTTATAGCTGTCATTTCTGTAGATAGTCAACTGAGGCACTTGCTTTTCAGAATCACTGTTTGTGCTGTACGTACATACATTTTCTAGTTTTACTGGATATTTTTGCATTGGTGGGTATGGTGATCTGCTTCCAACAGAATATGAAAATGTGTCCATTTCTGGAAAAAAAGTGGAATGCTGATTTGGTTCATAAGCATTTCTTGAAAGAAAACCTTGGTCAGATGCAAAGGTCTCCTCATGACCATTAATAGCTTCACAGGTTTTTTGCTCAGGCTTTCTAAAATTAACGTTTGGTTCCAGTCCTCTTGCTTTTTGTACTTGGATGTAATCTGCCAATTCATCTTGGAATGAACTGTTTGTATTACTGGAAATCTTCATCAGAGAAGTGGCAATCATATTTTCTCTAAAACAAATAATAAAGAAAGTATGAGAATGTCTTAATGGTTTTAATGCTTCCTTGGTATCATTAAGGTCACTCCTGAGGCTCATGCAGTACAATTCTTTAATAGGACTTAGTTCTTCACCTTTCCTAATTTAGTGCCCTCTAGATAAGGTATCTGTTAATTTTATAAATCTCATCTTTATTATTTTTACAAATTACTTAAGCTGGCAAACAAATCCATTACACCTTCTCTCTCCTCCTTTCTTCATCTCATTGAGACTGAGAGAGAAAATGACCTGTCAGCTGGCTTTCATGGATAAGACGGGACTTGAGCTCACATTCTTCTGCTTTCTAGCCTGGCTTTTTAACTACTAGACCAAACTGGCTCTCTATATGCTGTACTATATGCTAGATGAAAAGTTTGGGAGTAATTGTCTACCATATGCTTGAATAGAAATCAACTTCTGGTGATTTCAAGGACATATAAAAAGTATGTAACTTTGCTGGCAATAGTATCAGTTTGTCACTGCCTTCTTCATTGATGGTTTTCCTCCCCCAATATTAATCAAGCCTGATCATGTGTAGCTTAATTTTTCAAGATATTGAAAAATGAATTTTTAGCTTTACGGAATATTCATAGAAATAAGCAATTTACCTGACTATGGGAGATACATTCCCTGCATTTATGTTTTTTAAATGTACAAACACACACACACACTCTTCCAGCATTCATTTATTTGAATTTATTAGATGCTCAATTCCAACGGACTCTTGGACAATTATTTTTCCTGTTGCCTTTGTTGCATTTATTATTTTGGACAACTGTAAGCCAAGCTGATTGTTTTGCCTCATAAATGTGTCCATTGTGAGACCCTTACTGCCTCATGAGTGGAGGGTAGGTCTGAGTATCAGCTATAGAAAATATCAAGGCGGGGAGATACATGTGCTCTGCAAATCTCCAAATATTAGTGCACTATATCACAGTTAATGATATGAGTTCTACTCTAAAATATTTACAGACCCAAGATTTCTCACCTGAATTACCCTTTGAAGAACAAAGAAAAAAATTCCTTAGAAAATATTTTTTCTAATGTTAGTGCTATGGAAAATGTGCTATGGAAAAAAAGAACTCAACAGAAAAACAGTCCAGCCTTCAAGGCAAAGAAGAAACCTCATTTCTTCAGCAGAGGAACATTATTTGACCTCTAGTGATAAAGTTAATTTGCAGTGAACTTTGCTCACATTCTTTCTTTGCAATTCTAACCATCAATTTTTGTTTACAGTATGAGTACATGGGTACTCATGTACTCATACTGTATTCCTGAAGACTCAGCTCAGCTCCTCAATCACTGATGGAGGACCAGGAAAACACTTACTTAAGCTGATGCTTATTTCCTTGCATGTGTGACTGGTACATCTCTATGGATGTGAGGCTGATATTGCATGTTGTGCATACATAGTTGCCCACGCCAAGTGCTGCAAAAAAAGAGAGCTACAGGTTAAAGAAAATGCAGTAATATTATGCCTTTTCTCCCAAACAACAGACATCTTATGGGAGATCTTTGTGAACTTGTTCTACCATGGACCATGAGTTAGACTCAGAATCTGATTCTGACAATGCTGCTCCAGATGAGTTTGTGCATTGTCAACTTCAGAAATCATCAAGCCATGACGCAGCTGAGGCTGATCAACGATAGGCACCTCCTGATCAGCTGGAGCAGTCAGACGATGAGGCATGACACCCAAGCCCAGATTTTCATGCATGCAATGGCGAGCAGAGCAATGCAACCCCCATGAGGCTTCTCACTGGGCAAAATGCAAGGCCTAAGTAATTGTAGTCAACTGCCTGCACATAGATTTATGTAGCTGCCTTGCCTTCAGTCTTCATTTTTTCAAAATTCAAGCTTGTGACTCTTGTTCCTATGTTTCCCTGTTTTTTGAATCTTTAAACTTCTGGACTTCCTGATTTGGCTCTTTGACTTCTGAAATAAATTTGGACCATTCTCTTGATACTTTAATTCCAAATGGAAATATTCAGACAAGCATTCTTTGCAAAGACCTTAATTCATGATCTTATCTATTATTATCTGCCTGGTTGTAATAAAAAAACATTTAGCAACTGTGTCTGCTTTGGTGTGTCTGCAAATGCATCTGTCATGATCCAATTGTTACTGTAATAGAAAATTTTGACTAAAGGTAGGCAACAATATACTGGATTTTAAGAAAACAGCCAAAGCAAACAAGGAATTCCCTTCACCAGAGTCACTGGGCTCTGAAAGGAAGATGATCAACTAGGGCGAGCATATGGAAGGAAAAGACTGATGGTATACCTGGGTTCTGAGCCATGCTCACCTGATATAAAGGGGAATATTTATTTTGATGCTGCTTACCATTGGGTTTGGACTCCAGAGGGATAGCCTGAGTTCCAATCTCAGCCACCAATTTCTTACGTAATACATTTCTTTTGTGCTTTTTGCCTACGTAGTGTTGATGGGCCATAAACGAGTTGTTGAAGGGTGCAGAACAGAGTTTGCAATATTTATCCGGATCATCGAAATCCAAAGCAGTTCTACAGGATGAATATAGGTCCTCAGAATCAACATCCTGTTGCAAGTTCTTTTCAAGAGATGCCTCTGGCAGAATTGAAATTGCCGAGGAATCTGTGAAAAAGGGCCATGCAGAAAGATTGGTCTCCTTGTGGAAAACAATCAGAACAAAAAAGTGTCCAACCAGAATTGGAAATTGACTTTTTAAGGAACCATTAGACTGCCTCTAAGAAAATACAGCCATCTTTTTATGTCTGTAAGTTATTCAGGTAGGTTACTGATTCTTTCCTTTCTCACTGCACTGTTATGAAATTACAAGAGGAAAAGAAAAAAGAGAAATATGTAAGAGTAACAAAATAACGACATTTAATGTGCTTTGTTCTTCAGCTGCATTGGTATTATGATTAAAGCAATCCATGCTTCATCTAAAGTAGCTGACAAAAAAGAGAATACATTAATTATTAGATCTTTACCATGTTCTGACTGAACATCCTGTATGGGCTGAGTCTGATCTGACAACTGCTTCAGTTTCTTGGCATGAATCTTTCCCAGATAGTGTGATTGAGCAACAACTGGAGATGTGAAGACCATGTTGCAAAGTTTGCAATACATATTTTTGTCCATATTTGGATTCTCCTGAAATCAAAGTCGAAAGTTATTTAATTCATTATAACAATAGACATTGGCTGAACTTTTAGGACGTCAAATTCTGCTTTGGGTAAGAATCTAAAATAAAGCATCTCTGGATAATTTGGTTAACCAGCTTATGCTTGAAGACACCCAACAAAGTTAGGCACCAGTTCTATTTGTCCACAGATAAATTTACTATGGTCTTTCATTTTTTCCCTCTCACTCATGCTGTTCAAGAGACAAAGAATGGCTGTATGCAGGATGGAATTAAAAACATCTAAATAAGAAAATGATATTATTTTCTTTTTAACCATTAGCTAGTTTTATCATAGGAACATGTGTTGACCTATCAGAAAACTTAATTGAGGCATCAGTAAACAGAAACAAGGTTAGGGTAAATGTGAGGTGGATTAGCAGTTGTATATTAGGGATCTTTTATCTTTTTCTCTGTCATGAGAAACTCAGATAATGCTAGGGTCAGATTAAATTAAGCTACAAGGCACAAATCCTATGTCCAGTGGTGGGATTCAGCTGGTTTGCACCTATTTGCGAGAACTGGTTGTTAATTTTCTAAGCAGTTCAGACAACCAATTGTTGGAAGAAATCTCCTTTTGTTTTTTCCACTTTACGGGACTAATCATGTAAGGAAGGCAGGAAGGAAACATTCTAGTATTGTTTGTAGCCTAATTTTTATTGTCCTGCTTACAAAAACTGCCTCTCCGGCTAACCCTTATTATGTTGTAACAGCTAAAGGTTCTTGGCAGGATGCCCAGACTTACTGTTGCCTAAGCTTCTTCGGAGGTTTTTTTTTTCCTTTGCTGTATTTTTCTTTGCTTTATTAGGAACTTGACTTTCTTAAAGGAGAAGGGTTATTTTAAGCTTTTTACACTGCTGTTGGGAGGAAATACTCCAGCTGGGTTGCAACGATCAGGACTTATAGAGATAACTGAATAACGAAGCAGAGCTGCTAGAAAGAAGTTTTTAATGGCAAGGAACCAACATGAGTGACATTCAGCAAGGCTTCTTGGCTAGCTAGAAAGATTGACATTCAAACATGAGTTTATATACCTTTTCTGAGTTTTGGTCAAAAACTGTTTTTTTGGTGAAGTTTAATTCTGTGCTTGGCGATGTTGAATCCCGTGTTTATTGATGGGATAATTTTTCCTATTCAGCTTTGTTTGGAAGGAAAAAGATTAATCTCTGTTCCTGAAAAGAAGCAGGGTTGAAAAATCTGGTAATTGGTTAACAAGCAACAGCTACTGTGTTTGCTCGTTTGCTACATTTTAGCGCTAATTGCATTATTTGTAATTAGGTTTATCTCAAGTGTTTACACTTGAGCTTGCCTAGGGTTTGAGCTCTAGCAATGAGCCAGACAAGGATTGAGTTTTAATTTTAAAAGGATTTAAGATGTTGTGATTTAATTATTTGTATTTTGTTTGGTTTTTTTCCTGCCTCATGGTTTCTTTTTCTATCTGGGAAGGAGTGGTCTTCCTTCACTGCTTTAGTGGTTCTTGGCACTGTCCTTTTGGGGTGTACTTCCAAGAGGCAGATGCAAGCTTCACACTGATTTCTTTATTGCCTTTCTGGGGGCATGTGATCTTTCCTTAAATCTGGATGATTTCCTTAGGATAGCTTGTGAGGTGAGTGAGACCAGCTGGTATCTGATCTCTCTGCTAAAGGATTTCACTTTATGAGCAAGAGTTGGCTGTTGATAGTTATCATTGCATTTTAACTATTTTAATTCCTCAAGGTGCTCTGGCACCCTGCCTGATTTGTAACTCTGGGTTGCAGGTATTTCTAATCTAATGACTGGTATTCAGGGCAGCTTTTTGCAAGCAAATAAGCTTTTTGTATTTTTGTACAGGTAATCATTCAAAATTACAATGACACTGAAAAAAGTGATTTATGACGGTTTTTCACACACGACCGTTGCAGCTTCCCCACAGTTACGAGAGGCCGGGTGAGGTGAAGTGCTCCTTGACATGAATGATGTTGAGTTGTTCACACCCACCCAGTTACATGATCACCCAGCCAAGGCTACCCAGCTAGTCATTAGGGCAGAGAACTGGTTGTTAAATTATTTGAATCCTACCATTGCCTGTGTCCCATATGTAACCATCCTATTGATGTAAATTATATATTATTATATATTGATGATATATTAATATATTGATATATATTATTATATACTGATGATATATTGACCATCAATTGTGTTGTAAATGTTGTACCTTGATGAACATATCTTTTCTTTTATGTACACTGAGAGCATATGCACCAAGACAAATTCCTTGTGTGTCCAATCACACTTGGCCAATAAAAATTCTATTCTATTCTAAATGGGATAACTTTACCTGGAAATTCATATGCAGCCTGTCCATTTGTTCATTATACATTTGTAAATAAAGCCGTACTTTTTGTGCATGCCTTTTTCCCTGAAAAGAAAAAGTGTCAATTTTATATCAGAGCAAATCTTCAAAAATATGTAAAAACAATTGTATAAAGATACAGATCATCTAGGAGTAGAGCTTTTAAGCTGAAATTTTGGTACCCAATGATTTACAGCTAGATTGGGTGACTGCTGGGTGCTGTAGTGGAGCTATGGCAACATATTATACTGAGTTTCTAATTACAAAATTATTTGTCAGTTCATAATGGAGGGTTATGCAGTTCGCCATCTGACATGCCAAATTGAGGATTATTTTATGCTTACACATATTGGGATTGATCAGCACCACCTGTTGGTCTTCCTGTTCTAAGGTGCTGCCAGAAAGAAGAGGGGACAAACCTATTCTCCAAAGCATCCGAGGGCAGGACAAGAAGCAATCAATGAAAACTAATCAAGGAGAGAAGCAAACTAGAACTAAGGAGACAGCAAGAACAATGGATCAGTGGAATGACTTGCCTCCAGAACTCGTGAATGCTCCAACACTGGAAGTTTTTAAGAAGAGATTGGACAACCATTTGTCTGAAATGGTAGGGTTTCCTGCTTGAGAAGGGGTTTGGACTAGAAGAACTCCAAGGTCCCTTCTAACTCTGTTATTCTGTTATATTATTAACTAGCTGATAACAACTCATTGCCCGGGTATTTATCACCGGCTCCCGCTGTATGTATCTCTCTCTCTTTTCTCTCTCCCCCCTCTCTGTATCACTCTCTATGTGTATGTCTCCCCCTCTCTATTTCCTCCTTCTCTCTCTGTATCTTTCTGTGTTTCTGTCTCTCCCCCTTCTCTCCTCCTCTGTATCTCTGTCTCTCTCCCCCCTCTTTGTATCTGTCTATCTGTCTGTCTCTCTCTCTCTCTCTCCTCCCTCTCTGTATCTCTCTCCCTCTCCCTCTCCCCCTCTCTCTTTCCCCTCTCTCTGCCCCCTCTGTATCTCTCCCCTCTCTCTGTATCTTTCTGTGTTTCTGTCTCTCCCCTCTCTCTGTATCTCTGTCCCCCCCCTCTCTGTATTTCTCTCCCACCCTCTGATTCTGATATGAGGCGTCGGGCAGGCCAGGAGGCCCCCGTGCAGCATCTTGCGCAGCTATGAACTTTAGCGTGCTTCACAGTGGAGATGGGGTTCCCTCCTCCTCCTGAAGACCATTATGATGTGGAATGACAATGTGATCCTGCCCCACTCGCCCCTAGCAACAGGACACGACTTACAGCTCTGAGCCCGAAGTGGCAAGAAGGCTGCCTTGAGTGCAAATGTTGCGTGAAGGCAAGTACAGGGTTGGTTCACTCCTGAACTAAGCTCTGGCCATCACCTTGCCATGTCTCCTGTCTCCCCCCAACAGCTCTTCAGCTGAGCGTGGTGTGCACAAGCTCCAGCCTGAAGAGGCAGGAGGCGAAGGCTGCCTTGAGCACAAATGTGGTCCGAAGGCAATTATAGAGCCGCTTCACTCCTGCACTTAGGCTCCGGTGGCCCTCCTCCCCCTCCTCCTTTTGCGACCCCTGGCCGGCTGTGGTGGGGCAAGGAGGGTGTGCCGTTACCATAGCAACTCCACTGTGCTGTACAGTAGAAGCTATTTTAAGGCAGTACAGTAGAAGCTATTTTAAGGCACAATAGGCTGTATCTTAACAGAACATACACCCCAAGGGGTGTTAAGGGTGTTTCCAGGGAGTAAGTCATCTATGTACCAAGTTTGCTTGAAATTTCTCGAGGTGTTCCAGAGTTATGCTGGAATATACACACGCATATCAGTTTTTATATATAGAGAGATTTTTGCTGCTTTTAAACTGTGTAAACCAACCTCAGTACTGTGCGTGTAGCAAAAGAGAGAAATATTAATTTTTGAATTTTAAAAATAAGATTTGCTTACTGCTACAGATTTTCAGACAACACTTAGGGTTCAAGTGGTAAATTTTAGAGAAAGAGAGAATGTTTCAGAGGCTGGTTCCATATGATATCTAACAATTGGTTTGAACTTCATGGCTTTATTTCTGGTAGGGCCACTGGACAAACTAAGGGAATAAATAAATACAGGTAGTCCTCAATTTATAATAGTTTATTTAGTGATTGTTCAAAGTTACAACAGCATTGAAAGAAGGGACTTATTACTGTTTTTCACATTTACTTATAAATCCCCATGGTCACATGATCAAAATTCAGACACTTGGAAACTGACTCATATTTATGATAGTTGCAGTGTTCTGGAATTATGTGACCACCTTCTGACAAAGTCAACGGGGAAGCCAGATTCACTTAACAACTGGGTCACTAACTTAACAACTGCACCAATTCACTTAACAACTATTGCAAGAAATGGGGCAAAATTAATTTAATAAATGTCTCATTTAGCAACAGAAATTTTGGGCTCAGTTGTGGTTGTAAGTTGAGGACTACTTGTATTAGGTAAGTTAAAAAAAATTTTTGTTTATGTGAGGCATTAAAAAATATTCCTGACTAGAAGGCTTCTAAATCAAAGGCCAGCTTGATGAGATCTGTTGGGTAATGAAATGACTACCAGTAGCTTTTTGTTTAATAGGTATCACAGTTCTTCAATGGATACATTTAGGCTTTTTTTAGGAACATCTGATTCGTTTAAACAAGAATCTTAGTCAGTAAAAGGAGAATCCTCCATATTTGAGGAAACATGGGGTCACAAAATCTCATTGACATGTTCTGTATTAAAGCTTACCTCATAGTGAGCTATTCGTTGCGATTCAAACTGCAGTATAGCCCCACAAACTTTACAGTATGTGTCTGTGAAAAGTTCTTTTCTTGTCCTCTCATCAAAAACATCTAAAACGAATGGTTATGGATATAATTGGTAACTAGAACAACGAGGGTGTCTTATTTATAAAAAAAAACATTAAAAAGCTTAAATACAAGATGGTGCAATTTGTCCCCAATAGACAGTAGGGTAACCTCTATATGCTTTCTGTTGAATGCTTTTATTCCGGATGTTTTTCCACATTCTTTAAAACAAATCAAGTGAGCATTGTGTTCTGGATATGTTCTTTTTAGGAGGAGAAAAGTATTGGCTAATAACAGATGTGCTGCTCTTTTTTCTGGGGCGACAGTATGGAACTAAGAAGAAGCATGTGTACAAGGCAGCCTGCCTCTTTTGCTCTTCTTCTACTGCAATATAAAACATCTCAAACCTTATATGATAATAATAATAAGCACAAATATTTCATAGTTCTCTGGAGGAGAAATAAAACAATGAACAAAGTGAGCTTCTCAGCTTAGTTTGCCTGTGGTGAAATCTAAATTTTTCTACTACCGGTTCTGTGGACGTGGCTTGGTGGGCATGGTGTGGCTTGGTGGCATGGCAGGGGAAGGATACTGCAAAATCTCCATTCCCACCCCACTCCAGGAGAAGGATACTGCAAAATCTCCATTCCCTCCTCACTCCAGGGGGAAGCATATTGCAAAATCTCTATTTCCACCAGGGGTGAAATCTAATTTTTTTTGCTACCGGTTCTGTGGGCGTGGCTTGGGGGCATGGATTGGTGGGGGGTCATGTGACTGGGTGGGTGTGGCTATGTGACTGGGGGATCAAAAGACAGAAACTCACTAACAATGTCCTGCTAGAGCAGGGTTGGACTAGATCAGAGGTCTCCAACTTGGCCACTTTAAAACTTGTGGACTTCAACTCCCAGAGGAATTCTGGGAGTTGAAGTCCACAACTCTTAAAGTGACCAAGGTTGGAGTCCCCTGGAGTAGATGACCTCCAGGTCCCTTCCAGCCCTGGATTATCCTCTGAAGCTGCATCTAGTGCCAGGTTTGTACCCCTTCCTTCCTATTCTCCTTCCTTCCTTCCCTGCCTCTCTCCCTCCTCTCTCTCTCTCTCTCTCTCTCAAAAACGCCCCCCCACACATCCCGTTTTTCCTCCCAGCAGGCTTCAAGCTTCAGGGAGCCTGCTGGGAGGAAAAACAGACTCCCTCCCCCATTTTTTGCCTTGCATCCAGCTGATGATCGCGCAGCTCAGCTGGGCATTGGGGGGGCAGGAATTTTTGCTACCGGTTCTCTGAACCACCCCCCACCATTGCTACTGGATCAGGTGATCCGGTGCGAACTGGGAGCATTTCACCCCTGATTTCCACCCCAGTCTGGGGCCAGCCAGAGGTAGTATTTGCCGGTTCTCCAAACTACTCAAAATTTCCACTACCGGTTCTCCAGAACCAGAACCTGGATTTCACCCTTGGTTTGCCTCTAAAAAAACATCCATCAAGCTCAATTTTATGTTGCCTAAAGAAATTGGAAAAAAAGCAAGACAGAATTAAGGAAGCCAATACTTTTGAAAAAATAATGAAAACAACATTGCACTATTTTGCTGAAAGATCTGCCTTTCTATATTGCTGTGTATCACAATGCATGAACAAAAGTAATGGGGCTTGCAGTGCAAATGGCTTTCATTATTTGACTTCCCTTGATTTGCCACTCTCCCAACCATTATTAATTTTGAAGTGATTTATACATTGCCCTTCAATCTTCCATTCATGATGATGCCAAAATCATTATGCACTGATGGCAAATTCCATTAGCTTTGGAACTTGAAGTGGCATATAGTCCATATTAAAGCAGTTTACTTAACCAAACTTCAAAAAAAGAAAAAAAAGGGGAGCTGTGGTACAACTACACAGCTCCGGAAAAGACGCCTAGAGAGTGTCTGGAGGTCCAGCCGCACCAAATCTGACCAAACACTAGTTAGGTCACATATTCAGACCTATCTAGTGGCGATAAGAACGGCGAAACATAATTATTTCTCCGCGCTTATCGCATTGGCAGATAATCGCCCAGCCACCCTGTTTAGGATGACCCGCTCCCTGCTTGCGCAGGAGGCTCGGGAGGACCCCTTGCAGGGTTGTGCTGAGGATTTTGTACAGTATCTGTCTGATAAAATCGCTCGGATCCGGAGCGGTCTGGACGCTGATTGGATAGATCCGGGTGAGATGACAGGGCCGAGTCTTGTGGACATTACCTGGGCTGAGTTTGATCCTGTGACTCCCGATGACATGGACAGGTTGTTGGGTAGGCTGAATCCCACCACATGTTTATTGGACCCGTGTCCCTCCTGGTTGGTACTGGCCACACGGGAGGTGACACGAGGCTGGCTCCTGGGAGTTACCAATGCTTCCTTGTTGGAGGGCATTTTTCCCACCGCCTTGAAAGAGGCGGTGGTGAGGCCCCTCCTCAAGAAGCCTTCCCTGGACCCAGCTGTATTGGCGAACTATCGTCCAGTCTCCAAGGTTGTTGAGAGTGTGGTGGCATATCAGCTCCCCCAATACCTGGAGGAATCTGTCTTTCTAGACCTGTTCCAGTCCGGCTTCAGACCTGGGGTATCCTGCTGCGACGGTTGGAGGGATTGGGGGTGGGAGGCACCGTTTATCGATGGTTCTCCTCCTATCTCTCTGACCGTTCGCAGACGGTGTTGGCAGGGGGGCAGAGATCGACTTCTAGGTACCTCACTTGTGGGGTGCCTCGGGGTCGGTTCTCTCACCTCTCCTGTTCAACATTTATATGAAGCCGCTGGGTGAGGTTATCCGTGGTTTTGGGGTAGATTATCATCTATACGCTGATGATACTCAGCTGTACATTTCCACTCCAAACCACCCCAACGAAGCTGTCGAAGTGATGGCCCGGTGTCTTGAGGCCGTGCGGGTCTGGATGGGGAGGAACAGGCTCCAGCTCAACCCGACCAAGACAGAGTGGCTGTGGGTTCCGGTGTCCCGGTACAGCCAGCTTTCGCCCTCGCTGACTGTTGGGGGTGAAGTATTGGCCCCCAGGGGAAGGGTGCGCAACTTGGGCATTCTCCTGGATGATCGGCTGTCTTTAGAAGAACACCTGACGGCCGTCGCCAGGGAAACATTTTATCAGGTTCACCTGATTCGCCAGTTGCGCCCCTTCCTTGACCGGGACTCCTTACGCATGGTCACTCACGGCCTCGTTACCTCTCGCCTGGACTATTGCAATGCTCTCTACATGTGGCTCCCCTTGAAGAGCACCAGGAGGCTCCAGTTAGTCCAGAATGCGGCTGCGCGGGTAATAGAGGGAGCGCCACGTTGCTCCCATATAACACCCATCCTGCGTGGCCTGCACTGGCTGCCGGTAGCCTTCCGGGTGCAATTCAAGCTGTTAGTGACCACCTTCAAAGCGCTCCATGGCTTAGGACCGGGGTATCTACGAGACCGCCTTCTGCCACCGATAGCCTCCCAACGACCTGTGCGCTCCCACAGAGTGGGCATGCTCAGGGTGCCATCGACCAAACAATGTCGGTTGGTGGCCCCCAGAGGGAGAGCCTTCTCTGTGGCTGTACCGGCTCTTTGGAACGAGTTACCTCCGGGGTTACGCCAAATCCCCGACCTCCAAAACCTTCAAGCGAGAATTAAAAACCTTATTATTTAATCGTGTAGGACTAGCCTAAATGTATTTTAAATGTATTTTAATTATAGTTTTTAAATTTTAAAGGGTTTTATGTCGGTTTTGACCGTTTTAGTAATTTGGCCAATTAATATATTCGTTTTAAATGTTTTTAAATTTTGTTATTTATATTATGTGTATTTTTGTATTTTTAATATGGCTGTAAACCGCCCTGAGTCCTTCGGGAGAAGGGCGGTATAGAAATTGGATTATAAATAAATAAATAAATAAACTAGAAGCTAAGACATAGAACTATGGTAAGGGATAGTCATGTAGTGACCCAATTCCTAGAATGTTCACATGATGAAGTTTTATGCTACTTGAGTCCCATGGAAAGCACTTGTTCTACAGTTTATCATTGTTTTGGCCTCTCATCACTTACTTCTTAACATCTCTTTCTCTTATAGAGTAATTTCTGATCATACTCCAGTTCCAGGGATCAAACCAGAATCTGGGTTTCTGCTTACTGTATGCATTTAATTTGTGCCTATAAAAAAAAACTCTGCTCTGCCACAAGTACCTTCTCCCAATAGACTGTGGAATGGGCCAAAAATGGGTTGATACAGTGAATCTGCCTGGAGACTGAGTCATAATTTTGATCGCCATGCCTCCATAGACTCCAGTTTTTCGACTCAGTCGATCTGACGAGACATATCAGCAGATTCTCTGAATCAAGCCATTTCTGGACATCTGGACTCACCATTCAGGTTTCTTTTTTTGTCATTGGGATCTTCTTAGTGTGCTGGCCACTTCAGCCTTGCTGAAAACGCCACCGCCACCATTACAGGCCCTCATTACATCGGAGGTGCCTGGGAAAGGGGCAGCTGGGGACAGCAGGTGCTGCAGCTGGCATCACCTGCCCCCCCATCTTTGAAGAGAGCAGCTTAACGGGGCTTCAGCCGGCCGCTTATTTCCATTGGATTGCCCTGTAGCCGGGTGATTGCCGCTGTGGCTGAGAGCTCTGGTGAGCAGATTCAGTGCGCTTTGCAGTTTCTTGTGCGCGTGCACCAAATTCAAATGGCCGCAGCTGCCGCAAACTGCGACTTTGCCCTCTGCATCGGGCTCTTCAGGAGGAAACCGACTGTAGGACCAACTTCAAAATTGTAAGTCACAGAGGCCACACGGGCTGCAGGAATAGAACCAGTGGGCCTGACGTTGCAAGGCTCCTCACCAGCAGTGGAGCCGCGAGCGGCTGCCATTACTGTGAGTGGCTGCCATTGCTGCGAGGCCTTTTTAGCACTGCAGCCATTGGCAAACCTCATTTACAGCCCTGGCCTGTTAGTCCTCTGGCATTGCCTGGGGCGGGGAATACCTTAGGAGCTGGCATTACCTGGATTCCTCTCTGAGTAAGCCGTCTTTGCACAGCTGTATTGGCTGTATGCTGGCTAAATCACATAACGATACAGCCACCACTGTTACTCCAGCCGAGACATCCTGACACCTGTCAGAAGGATGGCTGACCACCATCCTTTCTGGCGGAAAGAAAGTGTCCTGCAAGTCAGCTAATGGACGCAGGGCACAGCATCAGCCCTCTAAGACAGAGCTTAAGGACTTGGAGCGCAGGAAGAAGGCCTTAGAGAAGCAAGTTTCCCAGGCAGAAAGGAAACAGGCCCTTTTGGATGCGCAGTCGGTTGGCACCAGTCACTCTGCCCATCCCAATCCAACCACAAACCAGCCTATTCCACAACCCAGAGCTTTGTCGCCTGAGAGAACTGGGCAGCTCTCATCAGATGTGACACCTTCTGCGGCCAAAGATCACTCTGGTCTTACTGATCCCTTCACTTGCCCCACTCCTGCGAAGGAGCCTGAACCTCAGGTTCAGCCTCAGCCAGCCACAAGGTCTACTGACCTGGAGCTGAGCGATTTACCCGAGACTGTGCAGGCCTTAATAACCAGACCTATTACAAGGAGCAATTGCAATAGGCATCCAGGAGCATCGCTCTGCATCACTAGCTTCTGAACATCTTTCGCGCCAACGCCACACTTCGCCATCAGCAAGCGTTCCTGGAACCCCACAGCATTCCCCTTCTCACCAAGGGGACAGTGAAACTTTGTTTTAAGAAGAGGAAGCCCAGAGAGAGCCTGATCTCTCTGACGACGGAGTGCCTCCTGACACCCCAACCTTCACTGGTTTCTTTCCGCATGACTTTTCAAGTCCTTGCTGTATAAGGTCAAAGTCACTGCGGAACTTCAAGACACCAAACAGCCACAATAAATTTTGGCTTCAACACAAGGAGGCGGCCACAGTCTGTTTTCAGTGACAGAGCAGATCTACATCACAGCTCCAAAGCCTTTTACAGATGTTGTCCAGAAGCAATTAGTTAACCTGGCTTCCCTTCCCACCCCAAGTGGAGCAGACCAGTGCAGCTACAACCTGGCTCCGGCTTTCGTCAACCTTTTGCAGCTACCACCAGTTGATTCCCCAGTTCTAGCTTTATAGTCTTTTTCACCTTACATCTCAGGGGACTCTGCCGAGAGTCTAAAGCCAGAGGATAAAAAATTTGAATTATCTTTCAAAAAGGCCCACCAGGCCTCCACCTGGGCAATTCAAGCCACTACTACGGCTTCATTTTTCAACAGCTCCTCACAACTGTGGCTGCAACAACTTCAGGCAAGATTATTGCCTTCAGAGGTCCAATTACATCAGGACCTCAATAAAATCATAGCAGCAGCCCAGTTTTCGGTAGATGCGATGCTAAACGCTGCTAAGTACGCATCCAGGGCCCTAGCTTCATCAGTTACCTCAAGGAGATTGCTGTGGTTACAGTAATGGCCAGCTGACCTACGGGCAAAGTGGCAATTGTCCGTGGCCCCATATACCGGAACAAAACTATTCGATGACTCTTTAGAACCATTACTAGTTGAGGATAAAGACCGGTGGAAGGTTTTGCCTTCTGCCACAAGGAGGGCAGATAGGAGGTCCACCCCTATTATCAAAGACTACCGTCTTGCTTCACCGCTCAGGAGGGCTTTACTCAGCAGTGGTTCTACCCCCAAGGTCAATTCTGTCAGAATGATTAGAATTCCTTTCGGGACAGAACTGAACAATTCGGAACCCATAGGCAGCCATTTTGTGGAACTGGCAACCGCCAGTTCAGACGTCAAAATGACTTGCCTCAAAACTCCCCTATAGGGGGCCGCTTGAAGCTCTTTCTAGACTGGTGGGCCATGATCATGACTGACAGTTGGGTCCTTCACACTATCAAATTTGGCCTCTCACTGGAGTTCCTCTCCAGCCCCTGAACCACTTCGTACCATGCCCTGTCTCTAAAAATTTTATCAAGCAAAGTCTCATGGAGCGTGCCATTCTGCACCTTTTAGAGATAAGAGCAGAAAAATGGAGGCAGGGGTTTTACTCCGTTCTGTTTGTGGTGCTGAAGTGTTTGGAAGGCTGGAGGATGATCCTAAATCTAAAAGCCCTCAACTCCCACTTGGTCTACAGGAGGTTTAGGATGAATTCTCTCAGATCCATCTTGGAGGGGATTCGTCCTGGGGCCTCCATAGACCTTTCAGAGGCCTATCTTCACAACCCTATTTTGGTTCCACATTAGAGATATCTCTGCTTCAGCTACACGGGTCGCCATCTGCAATATCGTGCCCTCCCATTTGGGCTGGCATCAGCCCCACGCAGCTTTACCAAAATCCTAGCCGTCCTCACAGCTCACCTACTATTAGTCCCAGTAAGACTGCAGGCATACCTGGACAACATCTTAGTCCAGACCCTTTCCTCGATAAGGGCACAAGATTTGCACCTAACTTTGCAAGCCTTACAGGCTCACGGGTTCCTAGTCAACCACCCGAAGAGCCATCTCACTCCCATAACCAGGATCACACATCTCAGTGCCATTATTGACAATACCAGGAGTGGTTTGCAAAGTCATCTCGGAAAATGCAGAACTCATTCTGATCACACCGCATTGGCTGTGGAGACCATGGTTTGCAGACCTGATTGTTCTCTCTATGTCTCCAGAATTCCTCCGGAGAGGATCTCTCTCAGCCAGGGGGTCATATGCCATCCAGAGCCTCAATGGCTCCAATTGACCACCTGGCACTTGAAGGAGTCCTCCTGAGAGATGGGAGCTTCTCCAAAAAGGTCATTCAGACCATACAGGCAGACAGGAAACAATCTACTATCCGACTGTATAACTCTACTTGGAAGGTATTTACATCTTGGTGTACTGCGCGCAGCATTAACCCTGTCTCAGCTTCAGTCCCACAGGTTCTGGACTTCCTACAGGATGGACTCAACAAGGGACTGGCCCATAATACGATCAGACATCACGTGGCAGCCCTAATTATGGTCTTGTCTCCTTCAGACAGAGAGCCCCTGGCACGACACCCCATTCCCGCGGGGTGCATGTAACATTTGACCTTCTAAAATTCACCATTACCCTACTTGGGATTTACCAGGGGTTCTAAAGGCACTTACTGAAATGCCCTTTGAACCTCTACAGACCATGACCCTCAGATACCTCATCCTTAAAGGTGGTTTTTCTGGTACATTGGCCTGGTGCATTTCAGAACTTGCAGCTCTATTGGCAGAAACAACCTCTGCATATTTCATCCAGACAGAGTAATCCTGAGATTGGACCCATCATTTGTTCCCAAGGTTAACTCCTGCTTCCACAGAGCTCAGGAAGTTATTTTGCCTAACTTCTGTCCAAAGCCTTCCCATGTCTTGGAATGGAGATGGCATACCTTGGATGTCCGGTGAGCCCTTAAGATATATATCGCTCACACCACGCCTACCAGAAAGTCCTAGGCTCTGTTTGTGTCTTTCCAGCTGACCACACTGGGCACTAAAGTGTCATCACACAGTCGGTTGCTGGATCAGGGTGTGCATAGCACGTGCATATGACCTTCACGCACTACCCATTTCAAAGAGCATTACCATGCATTCAACACATAGTGCAGCAATCACTGCTGCATGGGCCACGCAAGCCTCCCTCGAGGAAGTATGTAGGGCAGCTACCTGGACTACTCCTTCGCCATTTATTAAAAATTATAAACTGGACGTCTATGCTTAAGCGGAGGCGTCCCTCGGCAGGAGAGTCTTACAACAGGTACATTTGGCCTCAGGGGCTCCAGGCTCGGCAGCTTCCTGCCCGTAGGATTGCCAAGCTTTGGTATGGACCAGGGGTGAAATCTAAAATTTCCCCCTACCAGTTCTGTGGGCGTGGCTTAATTTGTGGGTGTGGCTTGGTGGTCAGGTGACTGAATGAGCATGGTCAATAATAATAAATAATAAAAATAATAAAGTATACAAAACTTAGGAGGCACTGGTCTATCTTCTTTAAAAATAGAGGCTTCAGTCTACCAATTGCATTTTACTGAAAGGCACCGGTCTACCTTCTTTAAAAGTAGAGGCCCCGGTTTACCAATTGCCTTTTACTGAGGCACCAGTCTACCTTCTTTAAAAATAGAGGCACCGGTCTACTAGCTTCCTACAGCGCTGATCAGCTGTAGAGCGGCCCTTTGAAGTGCCACGGCAGTCATTTAAGGCCGTTTGCAGCTATATCACCACCGATCGCTTCAGGGACAGAGAAGAGGAACAGCGAGGTGTGGGCAGTGTGGGGGGGCAGGGATTTTTGCTACTGGTTCTCCAAACTACCTGCTCCCATCGCTACCAGATCACGTGATCCGGTCCGAACCGGGAGCATTTCACCCCTGGAATGGACCATTCCTGGCCCATTCCAAGTCTATTGGGAGAAGGGGCATTGGTCCTACCATGAGTGCCATTTCTCCAATACTGTGGAATGGGCCAGCCTCACCCTGTCTTGGTGGTCTGGAGTGGCATTTGGATTCCTACTAACGTTCAGGCTGAGCTTCTCTTTCAGATTGGCTTCGCCGAAAAACTGGAGTCAATGGAGGCATGGCCATCAAAATTATGACTCAGTCTCCAGGCAGATCCACTGTATCAACCCATCCCTGGCCCATTCCACAGTATTGGAGAAACGGTGTTCATGGTAAGACCAAAACCCCTTTTATTATTTTGTGTAGGTCACTCCAGCTCTTTTTTAATTTCTTCCGAACTATGGCTACCATCAATAGCTCTACATGTATGACAGACAGTAACGATCCCAGAACATTCTGCAGAGGCAAACTTTCCTGGGTATCCACTACTGGAAAACAGGACTGCTGAATACTTACAGCATGTGAGAGTAACTGAAAGCCACAGGCTTTTTTACCTTAATATTTCTTAACATTATTATCCCTATTTTTTTTTAATGAGTTCAAGGGAGCTCGAATCATTCATTTTATCCTCACACAGCCATGTGAGATAGGTTAAGACTATGCTAGGATAGTGTGTTAAATAATGATTTAAGACCAAGAAGGTCAGAATTCAGGTGATCCATTAATCTGAAGCTCAGCTGGTGCATTTGAGCCAATTACCTCCTGTTAGGCTAACATAGCTCAAAGTTCTCTGAGATTCTAGAGCAGGGGTGTCAAACTCCTTGATCGGGATGCCTTGTGCACAGTCACTCATGCGCTCGTTACCTCTCGCTTGGATTATTGTAATGCTCTCTACATGGGGCTCCCCTTGAGGTGCACTCGGAGGCTTCAGTTAGTCCAGAATGCAGCTGCGTGGGTGATAGAGGGAGCTACGCGTAGCTCCCATATAACACCGCTCCTGCGCAGACTGCACTGGCTACCTGTGGCCTTTCGAGTGCACTTTAAGGTTTTGGTTACTACCTTTAAAGCTCTCAATGGCTTAGGGCCTGGGTACTTACGGGACCGCCTGCTGTTACCACATGCCTCCCACCGACCCGTACGCTCTCACAGAGAGGGACTTCTCAGGATGCCGTCCGCCAAGCAATGTCGGCTGGCGGCCCCCAGGGGAAGGTCCTTCTCTGTGGGGGCTCCCACACTCTGGAACGAGCTTCCCCCGGGTTTACGCCAAATACCTGACCTTCGGACATTCCGTCGCGAACTGAAGACACATCTTTTCATTCGCGCGGGGCTGGCTTGAATTAAATTTTATTAATTTTAAATTTTTATTAATTAATTTTAAATGGGGTTTTTAGTTTATTGTATATTTTTACTTCTCAGGCTAATTTTAAAATAAGTTTTTAAATTACATTTTAAATTGTACATTGTATTATCTGTTTTATTTTTGCCTGTACACCGCCCTGAGTCCTTCGGGAGAAGGGCGGTATAAAAATCAAATAAATAAAAATAAATAAATAAATAATGTTGTCACGTTACGTGATGTATTGGGAATTTTCCCCCTTTGCTAAACCTGGGGTGGGTGTGGCCAGCACATGATTATCTGGCCCACAGGCAATACGTTTGATACTCCTGTTCTAGATAATATGCAACATGTAAATAGTATGTAATAAAATGTCATATGTTTATTTTATATCCTACCAATGTAAAAAACTATGGGAAATTGATATAAAATAGAATATCCAATAATAAACATAGCCTTATATTTAAAACATCAAATCTCTAAAAAAAACATTAAAACTGATTGCATATTGGGTATTAGTAAAATTTTAAAACATCTAGGTATTTTGGGGTAAGGGCATTGGGATTTTGGGAGTTGTGATTGTAACCATATGATTGAAGCCCTACCTCTTTTTAATATGAAGTTTATCTCTAAACTGTTAGAGAAGGGCTGAAAAAAGATTTAAATAAAGTTTGGAGATATCTGTTAATCCACCAGAAAGGAATGGTTATGTTCTAATTGATAGATTCTTAACACTAATTCAATTTGTGACTAACATCTATGTTCCTAATAATATTGTCTTAGTTGAAAGGCATCATAATATTTCAAACTTGGCATATCAACCCCCCTATGCATTTAAATTCTATACAGCTTATCCAATTCTATTTTTTTTTTACAAAATAGTGAAGAGATAGAAACTATTATCTTCTGCCCAAGAAAGATTTGTTCCTAGGACTTCCTCTTGCACAGGAGATGCTGGAACTGTTTTGTAATGACTTTTCTTTTCTATAATGAAACTTCTGTTCAGACATTTTTATATTCTTATGTGCCTGGTTAATTAGTTTCAGTTTAGCCTGCTACATAAAGCCTGACAGTATATACCACAGCAGTTGGTATCTACTTCAAAAATGATTCAGAATTTATGTTTGGGACCTTGTGTGAATACTGCATCCCTGCTATTCATTAAAATAGCATATGGTTTATTCATTTAAAATATTTACTTGTCTTTTAGTTCAGGGGTCTCCAAGTCCACAAGTGTTAAAGTTGCCAAGGTTGGAGACCCCTGTTTTAGTTCATCTTAAACAAGTATCTCTGGGTGTCTAACAAAGAATACATGAAACCATTTTAATAAAAAATCTAAATAAAAAAACAATATAAAATACAATAAAGAATACTCATAGATTCAATGGGTTTGAAGCACTTCATATATTGGGCCTCAGTAATGTCCTGGCAATAATGCCTGAGAAAAATGCCAACAGCAGGAAGGCCATCAAGCTCTTAGAGGAAAGGCTGTTGCAATTTGAGATTAATTTCTGAACCCTTTATAGCATAAAATTTCTTAAATTCAAAATACTACTGGTGTATCTATCTGAATATGTATCTATGTTTATATGATTAATTACAGAAGTACATTTCCATGAAATCATTATTTCATAGGGCAATATCCTGTATCTCAGGATACTAACACAGAGGTTTAGGATCCCTCTATGGGTCTATCCAGAGAACTACATTGGAGGAAATTTAAGGTTACATTCTGTTTGACACTTCCTTCCTAACTACCAGTAGATTTTTTTTTTAGTGGAAGAAATATGTACAGGGAACATCTTGCAGATATTAAGTAGATCGATAGGGTATTAAAGTCTTGGATCACAGCTATCCTGAATGTGAGCAATATTTAGACAAGCTCACCAGGAAATGATAGGAAAAAAAACTATTTCTCCATCCCCAGTGAGGCTGAAAATCTTGGTTTTTTCCCCTCTAACACTAGAGCTAGCTTCCGTGACATTCCTCCCTGACATTTTTTTTTGTGCTTAGGACTTCTCAAAACAGCAAGCCCTGATATTGCTAACTATTTTAAATACTGCATGGACACAGCATAAATATAGCCAGACATAGATGTCAGTCATTAGGTACAACATGCAGTGGATGCTTAATAAAATATTGGAAGAGCATAATTTTAATACCAATGGGTAAATACTATTAGGATTGTGTAAAATAAGCAAAAAATATTTTCACATATGTATTTCAGAATATCCACATCTTTGGACACCTTTTCCTAGATAATGCGTAGGATTTCAATTGGGATTATTTAATGGCAAATTTAAATATTCTGAGCACATTTCCCGTTGTCAGACAAATTTGTACAGTATTTAATAAATATTGAAAAACTTTTCAACAAATCTTTGGCCAGCATATTTTTTAATTCATTGATTTGGATCCTCAAATATTTGGAGAGGCAAAATATTTTATATCACTTTAAACATCCACAGCCTTACTGGTGGTGAGCCAAGATACATATCTAACGCGTGTAAACATTATTATTTTCTACCTTTCTGTTTAAGCAAATTCATTAAAGATTTTTTTAAAAAAATGTTAACTTCATTTCAAGTAATTCAAATAAATGAGAGTGGATGTTGTACCATATGGAACCCAACATTTTAATATAAAAGTATATCTCAAAGTATATTTCAGGTAGATGCTCTGGTAAGTATATTATGAAAATATTTTGCTGATTTATCCAATATGAAGGATAGTCTGTACACATAAATATAATGTACCAAGTGCTTAAAACATGTTTACATTCACTACAAGAAGAAAAGTTCATTGTGTTGATACTGATAACAAGTATAAGGGACAGAAAATAAGATTAACATGTCTCCAGTAAGACAATATATTCTATATTCTGCTATAATGGGACAATGAAATCTTAAATATGGTCAATATGATTTGTAAATTGTGTTAATTCACTAGTATTTACTAAATATAATAATAATGTATAATAAAATATACATTATAATATACAATATATAATAATAATGTATAATAAAAAACAACAGGTGAAGGCCCTTAATGAACCAGCACTCATTCAAATTTACAATGGCATTGAACAACTTGTACTTACGACTAGACTTTGCAATTAAAATAATAGCATCTCTCTGGTCATTTGCAATCTTCTTTGCTAGCTTTCTACAAGTAAAGTCAATGGGGAAACCGGAAGGTCAAATTGGGGAACACGTGACACCCTCACTTAACAGTGGCATGGGAATAAGGATAGTCATGTGATGTTGCACTTCATTACCACATCACTTAGTAACAGAAATTCCAGTCCTAATTATCATTGATAAGGAAGAATTATCTGTATGATGGACATGACTACACTGTTAATTCAATTTTTAATAGGAAAATTAGTGATACATCATACATGTATTTTATGTACATTGCTCCTTGTATTTTTTTGGGCACATTTGTTTACCTCATTTCTTTTTTTCAAATACATCATCATGCTGTAGAAGATGTTACATTTTGTAAAATCTATTTAAAAGATAGCATGCCATCAAAAGCATTATACTATGCTACACGCAAGTCAAGGCCTGTAATTTGGTAAAAGCCACAGTAGATTGCAGAATGGATAAAACCCAACATTTATAAAAAAAATAGATGAGATTTGTATTTGGCAGCTCTTATGGATAATCTAGTTTAAAAAGAACCTTAATTTCATTAAAATGTATATGTTGAAGTAGCTGATTCCTTAAAACTATAATTTATTTATTAGTTGAATTTATTTATCGCTTATCTAGCAATGGATAGACCACTTACAACGATATAGTCTATCAGGTGCAATTGTTTCGTATGTTAAAAAGATTATGAAGAAAGTCTCATACTTCAAGTTATTTGATTAAATTATAGTTAGTTTGAATGACTGATTATACTTGAGCTGCACATAAAAAAGCAAGAAAAAGTTGGAATAAATTTTAGCTGTAAATCCCAATTTGGATTATATTTAGGGACAAAGCCACATAATGTTTATCTATATAGCAGAGTGGGTTCATAAAATGCTATTGGTTGAGGCTTTTTGTTCTGCAAAAACAGAACTATTTTGTTCTGTTGTATCCCATTTAGCATATATGACCCTGCAGGAGGATTGTTTCTACTACATATCATAGGTAGCACATAGTTCTACTTCTGTTTTCCATATATTAATCCCATAAACGTTTCAGAATTTGTGAATATCTGGAGCAAAATTAATATAGCCAAGACTGAAGACTGAATTTAGATAAGACAAGACAAGCATTAAGCATGGAGAAATCTATTGATGCAGAGAGAAGGATTAAACTATTGTTGTATAACACTGAATTCTCTTCTGAACTTTGTAACACAAAGTAACTTCTGGAATCAATTTTGTAAAAATATAGGTTGTGGCAATCAGCAAAGACCCTTCACCAATTTTATGCAGTACTTAAGTTGTTATCCTTGAAAAGTGGCAAAGAAATCATTTTTAACTAGCAAAGTTAATTAACTTTTGCTTAGAGTGTAAATTTAAATATATCTTTTTTTCTTGGTTATTCAATCATGCCCAGCACAATCCTAGGATGCAATGCAGTTGCTAAATTTAGAACTCTGGGCCCATTCTGGCAGGATAAAATTCTTCTCCCTTAATCTGGTGAACTATTTCCCTCCATAGTTGCAAGGATTTCCCCAATCTACTCATGCTCTAGTTCTTCCTATTGTGCCTTTTTTCTCCCCAATCTGGTATCAGAGCAGGATATGAAAAAATCTGAAGGGCTGGAGAAAAATTTGATTCAGATTTCAACCCACAAGACTGAGTTCATCCTTTTACCTCAGAGGTAAAAATGTGATGCCTCCAATGGATTCTGGAAAGTCACTGTAGGTATTCTAGGATTGTAGCCTAAATCTTCTTGATTTAAATCAACCCCACTGCAAATCTCATTAATTATAGCTTCCATGAAATGATGCTGCAAGCTTTCCTATTTAACTTCTACATAAGATCACTGGGTGGGGTGACATATCACCAACACGTTAATCATATCCAGCGTTATCTCCTTTGATTCCACTCAAACAAGACCGAGTGGTCTTCAGCATTTGGATTTCCTGGTTACAAGGTTCTTCCACCTCTGGTTCTGGATAGGGGGCTACTGTCCCAGATGGACTTCATGTATCTCTTGGGGGACTCACAGGCAGTCATGGTTAGGAGGGCTTTTGCACGTCCGTGGGTCAAAAGCCAGTTGTTCTTATTCCTGAATTGGGAGGCTTTGCTTATAGTCACTCATGCCCTTTGGACCTATTGTTAGGATTACTGCTATATGCTGTACGAGGCTACCCTTGAAAATTATTCAGAAACTTTATTTGAAGTAAAATGCAGCTACACAGATAGTAAGTAGTGTCAGATATTTGACATATGAAATACCACCATTTGGTTGCCAGTATGTGTAATTCAAGGTGGTGGTTGTCACCTTTAAAGCCCTTCATGGCTTGGGACCAAGTTAATTGAGGAACCATCTTGCCTCAGCTGTTTCTACCAGTCCAATTCAGTACAGCAAACGGGACATACTACAGTTTTTGACAACCAAGGAATATTAGCTGGTGGAGCCATGATACATATGTTCTCAGCTGTAGTTTTTACCCTCTGGAACAGGGGTCTCCAACCTTTCGGACCTCAGGGACCACTAAATTCATAATTTTAAATCCTGGGACCACTAATATGATCTGCCTAATGACCAGCTGGGTGGACATGGCTAGGTGATCATGTGACTGTGTGGGCATGGCCAACTCAATGTCACTCACGTCAAGGGGTGCCTCACCAGCCTCTACTTGCCCCTCTCCTCCTAACCACTCCTCGCCTGCCTGCCTACCTGCGCTCCTTAGTGCCCAAACAGGAAGCAGTTGTTGGAGCTAAGCAGCCACGAGAGAGTTGGCAAAACAGCTGTTCAAATTGAATCTGACCGAGAAGGGGGCTCAGCAGAAGCACCTCACTGAGGACTATGAGCATAGGCTTTCCAAGCAGAGGGAAGACCTGTGGGAGTGCAAGGCCAGGTATCGGTGCCTGGAGACACAGTGGGCTGAGATGGTCAGCCAGTTCCAGGCCATGATGCAGTCCCACTGGAACAAGGCCCTCCGGCTCTTCGCCACCAACAGCACTTCCCTCCAGCCTTTGCCCAAAGCCCTGAACCATGTGGCTGAAGCAGACCCCAAGTCAGAATTTCTCCCCCCCTCCGAACTGCACAAAAAGATCCCAAAGGGGGACACTCTCTGCAGCAACACAAACGTTCACTGCACGTATCCGGCCCAGTGGCTGTAGTTTGAGGACCCCTGATTTAGTGCAATATAAAAATGCAAATAATTTTTCTGTGGACCACCAGTGGTCCACGGACCACCAGTTGGTGACTGCTGTTCTGGAACATTCTCCCTTCAGATATTGGGATGACTTTGATCCTGTTGGTCTTTTGAAAGGCTGTGAAAATATAGTTATTAGCCCAGGCCTGGGGCCCTAAGTGCATTAAGGGGCCAGTTACTTGGCTGTTTAACATGCAGGGTAATAGTTTATACAGCAACCATGTGTGTGTGTGTGTATTTGTGATGTATGCTACACAATATTGAGATGCATATAGAAATTAAATAAATAAATGCAATCTTATCACTGTACTCACTTAACATCTCACCAATACGTTTTTATAAACAACGTATTGTTTTATTGCGATCTGAATCTCTTTTTAAAAGCAAAACTAGAAGGGTATTATAGTTCTAGAAGGGTATTATAGTTTTGGATTTTCTATCACCAACTTCTCATCATTGTTATTGTTTCAATTTTGATGCCATTTAAGTCCAACAAATCTATCCAAATTGGAAAAATAATAGGATTAAAATAATATAACATAATGTCTTAATACTATGGTAACTTAAAATAGAAATGACACAGAGACAACTGATTCAATGTGTCTAGGTAAACCTATAGGTTTAAAAGTTTTCATTATTCAGCAGTTCTTCTAAACACGAAGGTTCTTTTCACTGATCCAATATGACACTTAACAAGTTCCTTTCTGTTGGAAAAAATATTTTTAATCTTCACATCTCAAGTTTCTTCTAAAGAGCTCAAGGTAACATTTATGGAAAATACTTTTTGCTTTTTCTCAGTCGAGGACCATTGTAAGTTAGGCTAGGCTGAAAGAAAAATGACTGCTCCAATGCCACTCTAGGTTTAATGAACAAGGTAGTATGAATGTGGCTGTCCTTCATCCTAGGCTAAAATTTTAACGATAAGACTGTAAGATAGTAAGATACTTTACTATCAACCAGTTCTACAGTTCAATAAAATTAAATTCCGGGAGGTCAGATTGCTTTTTCGGCGATTAACGGTACAAACAAGATATTTCAAATCAACAACGATGTCTGCAGTTTATTTACTCTACTTTAAGTAGCTATAAGAAACAGAGATTTGAATTATATTTTAACTCCTTAAGTAGAACAAAACAATTGCTACAAAAATCAGTGGCGAAATGTTTGGTAGGCTCACACATATATTACTACTGATTACATTCAGTTCAGTCTCTTTTCTCTGTGATTCAGCTCTGATGGTGAAAATACCATGGTGTGGTGCTTCTGGTCTAAGTAATAGATTTATTAATTTATTTAGAAAATGTGTTATGCTTAAGTCTAAAACGACTGCTGATGTATGTAAGAACAAAAATACTAGCAATGCAATAAATTAAAATGATCAATAACAAGTTATCAACATAAATCCTTAATTTATCATTCTCTAAAAGGTCATACTTCAGCTTGACTAAACTATTCTAAAGGAAGGAAGCCCTCATAAGAAGGCTTTAATTTAATTTAATCCTCCATCCTTCCTTCCCATCACATCTTCATGAGATATTTTCTGTTTGTTAGATAATTTTATCTCTGGCATGGATTGGAGAATTCTCTATTGCATTGCTTTCAGCAGTTAAAAGCAGGCTATCAGAAATTGCACAATAATTGTGGGTATTATAGAGATTTAACTGGAAACCTGTATTTTTGTTTTCTGATTCTACTTTTACACTTATGTCCTGGCTATTCTTTTTGGACTGGGATGGATTAGATAAATAAAATGGCTACCATAAGGTCAATCCAAATGAGATATCAGTGTTAGACTATTATTAGAAATAAGGGATGGATTTCTTTTGAAGCATTCCTCTTTCAAGGATTTGCTTAAAAGGAATCTTTTAAGTATGGAAAATAGCAGGGAGCTGAGCAGGTGCCAAGAAATCCTGGAACACAATGTTGGATATCCCTGCATTAGAATTTCTCCATATATTATTGGTGGCAATTTATGCACTGCGAGAAGGTTCCAGGATCATACTTTAAGACCAACAGTAAAATGGGATGAAGGATTTGATTTTATATATCTTCCTTTAAGATAAGCAATAAAAAGGAATGTCAAACTTCCAGGAAACTTGGTTTCTATTAACTTTTCTAGCTCAACAGTTGCATAACTCTACCCCGCCTGCCTCAGAGATTGAAAATAATGAAAAAGGCACAGGTGTATTTTAGTTGAAAAACACTGTCCACTTCAGACAATTATGCAACAAATACATTTGTAAGAAACATTAACTGCATTAAACAGATGTGTTATAATAGATTTTGCCCTGTTAAAAGAACATACATTTTCTTCCAAACTTTACTTGTGCTTATGTGGCAGACTTCATAGAATTTTGTTCACCTGAAGCCATTATCAAGCTAATATCTTCCGTTTTATTACTTTTTTGTAAGTCCCATAGTCCATTGGCACCAGCTATGGATGGAACAGCTGCCAAATTGAAGCCTTTAACTTCTGGAAGACTTAGACTCTCAGGTAAGAAGAACTCTCTTCTTGAGACTATAGTGATCTAATTACAAATCAGACAACCCCAGTTAGATGTGCCAGTCGTATTCCAGCTGTCTGGGAGATCATGGGAATTGCAGCAACCCAATGAAATTGGAGAACACTAGCTCAGAGGAGGATGCTTTATGATATACAAAAACTATGACAAGTCATTTCAATTACATAGAAATGTCTAGAAGCAGCATACAAACTAGTTGCATAGTTTATGTGAAGTCAAGCACTTTCTCTTATTGTTAAGTGGAAAAAAAACATTTTACTATTTCTGAACTAGGATCATTTTTAGGACATGTGCTATGGCTATAGAACAACTTCATATAGAAGAGTCTTCACTGGAGTTTGCACAGAAAATTTAGTTGGACTGTGATATAAATGACTCCAATTTTTTATCATCTATGATTTATGAAGTTTTCTTCCATTTCTGTTTCCACTGACTTTACAGCTATCTGCAAGACTAGGAACATCTTTATAATTAATGCACTCACATTTCCAATATTGCAGGAAATGTTATTGCATATTTCTTTAATTAGGATTCAATCACATTCTCATAAAATTAACCTTTAAAAACTGTGTTTGCATTTCTCTGTATGTGAGTGTGTGGATGTAAGAAAAATAAGCAATGAAATACAGTGCATAGCAAGGGGCCTAATGCTGGTTCCTACAATGAACTGGATCGTTTAGAGATTAACAGTGAAATTTGAAAATGATAACCACCTTCTCCACCCTCAATCAGAATCTGCTCACTGACGTTGTATTTTTGGAAGATAATTGCACAAGATTTGGTAATCTTGTACGTGTTGTCAGTATTTCTCTAACTGTAGTCAGATGTAGAAAAGTTACTATTTCTGGACACAAAGCATTTAAAGAGTGTTATTATATGGGATGTACTTATATGGCCATATGTTTTCTACGTGACACAATTGTTTTCACTGTCATATAGAAAATGTATTAATTATATGTATAGGAAGTATCCATCCTAAATTTTAGGACAGCTCTGTGGAATATCCGCAGCATGTTCAAACTCACTGGAGGTATATTTCAAATTAATTTCATGTGGGCAATAGAAGTAAAGTTATTTATGGGAAAAGTGATCATACTTCATAAGAAAAAAGATATGTTTACTGAAAAATCTGATACATAAATAAATACATACATACATATTTTTCATTCATTCATTCATTCATTCATTCATTCATTCATTCATTCATTCATTCATTCATTCATTCATTCTCAGAAGAGGTCTGCCACAATTTTCCCTCTTCACTCATGCTTCCAATAAAACTATCCTTAATGAAAGGGGAAAAAAATGATTGGCACAAATGGGAAAGTGTAACTGCAGCTGAGGAAGGAAAACTAGATTGAAAAGAAATATTTTATTATATTGCCAAATACTAAATAATATGGAGAATAGTAAATAAGTAACTGCTACAATTAGGGCAAGGGCCCTGGGCCAGATTCAGCCCGTGGGATGCTTAGATCTGGCCTGCGGGGTCGCCCTGCAAATAGCAAAGGACCAACTTGCAGTCCTCTGCCAGTGAAAATGGAATTTGGGGAGGCCGCATACAGCCCCCCCAGGCCCCGGTTTTGGGCGCAACAGCTTCCTGGAGCCCACTGCCAGCAAAAATGGAGCTCAGGGAGGCTGCATGGGCTCTTCCAGGCTCAGTTTTCACTGGCAGAGGGCTGCAGGAGGCCGTTGCAGCCAAAAATGGGGCCCAAGGAGGCTCTACATGCCCTCTCCAAGCTCCATTTTCGCTGGCAGAGGGTGGCAGGAGGCCATCATGGCAAAAACGGGGCCCAGGAGAGCCATGTGTGGCCTCCCCAAGCTGTTTTCACTGGCAGAGGGCTGCAGGAGGCCCAGCTTCATTTTTGCTGACAGAGGGCTAGCAAAATAAAAGGATAAATGTTCCCCTTTTTCATTTATGCATCCAAGAAGGGACAGGAAAGGAGAAAGGGAAAGGGAAAGGGGAAAGACAAAGAAAAAGAAGGGAAGAGAGCAAGGAAGGAAAAATAAGGAAAGAGAGGAATGAAGAAGAAAGGAGAATGAAGAGGGAAGGAAAAAGAAAAAAAGGAATGAAGGAATGGAGATTATGAGTGGGGGAGAGTCTGAGGTAAGTTCTGCCTTAACACTTGGCCACTATAGGTGTCCCCGACACAAGTGATGTAGAGGTAACCACCCTGGCCACACCTACCCTGCCCCCCCCCCGTCAAACAAAACCCTAATGCAGCCCTCAATGAAATCGAGTTTGACACCCCTGAATTAGGGTATAGATACGCACTAGCACTAGAAGCAAAGCAAGCAAATTCAATCTCAATCATATAGATTGACTACATTAGTGTCAATAAATATAATTTGTAAAGCTTCAGAAGACAAGAAGACAAATTGATTGCAGGACAATCCAGACTCCTTACTCAAAGTACAAATGAAAAGAATTTAAATTATCATAGTTTAATAGCTGCCTGGAGAAGTTTATAATGCTGCCAAAGGTGGAAGAAAAGGACAAACGACAGCAAGGCAGATGCTGTCAATTACAGCAATGATGGACTAATGATATACACTACTGGAAGGACCAGGTTGGGGAGGGATCATTAGAGAAAATCTCTGTAGTTGCTGAGGTCTGCTACCAACCTAATGGCACATAATCACAGAAGTTTAGAAAATAAAATTTAAGATTTTAAATAAAGCTTATGTGGGGGCATTGGTACTTTTTCAATCTGCTCAAGGTAGTTTATTCATTCATTTTATTCATTATAATCAAAACTAAAAATCACAGTCAAGCAACTTACCACACATTCAGTAAATCAGTTATACAATGTATAGGTTTGGAATTTACATGTATGTAGTTTTTTAGACTGTTTTTATATAATATTGGCTCTGGTTCTCATACGTTTTTAAGGCTTGGGGGAAAGGATTGCCTTAGTGCCTCATAAATACTGTACCACATGGCTTATACTACCCCAAAAAGCATTTTATGAACCAGAAAACTTCACTATTTTTATGGTTGTAGCAGATTAAAGCAACACCCTCTTCAAAGTGATTGTGTACTAAAATAGGTATTGTCCATTTTTAAGACTCCTAGAGCAAGTCTTAAACCTTTTATCATTTCCGATTTTTGTTTTTAAACAGAAAGGCTTTTGTGACAGTTGCAAACCTAGCACAAATGCCAACATACTGAAACAGTTGGGCCTCCCAGTTTAAGGGTACAGAAAGTTCCACATGGGAGCTGACAGGTTACAGTGAATATCTTTCTTGTGCTTACTACTTGGATCAGATTGTACATAGTCAGCTAGCAGAAAAATAAACAACTGCTGAATTCTAGTAGCTGAGAAAGATGTAGATAAATACTACACATACAGTTTGGATTACTACGGTAGTCTCCTGCCGTTACCAATGATGGCAGGGCTGATGAGAATTTAAATTCACTTCTGGAGTGTACTAGGTTGCTTAATCCAAAGCTAGGAAATCCTAATTCATGTTTTACCTCTACTATGAATTCACTATGTATCTAAAGCAAATTTGTCCATGTAGTGTAGAGACAGTGTCATACCATACTGTCTCCTTAACATCTAACTTACAGATACTGGTAAAGTATTGTATAAAAGCATAATATAAAGTGTACTGAGCATGCCAAAGTATTCCATTCATGCTCAGGGGTGAAATGCTCCTTGTTCAGACTGGATCGGCCGATCTGGTAGCAATGGCAGCGGGTGGTTCGGAGAACCGGTAGCAAAAATCCCTGCCCCCCCCCCTGCCCAGCTGAGCCGTGTGATCGTCAGAGCCTTTTCTTTTACTTTTAAAAGCATTTTTTTTACCTCTTCCACTGAATAGGTTGTAAAAAAATGCTTTTAAAAGGTAAAAAAAGGCTCTGACGATCCCAGTTGAGCTGCCTGATCATCAGAGGCTTTTTTTTTAACTTTTAAAAGCATTTTTTCTACAACCTCTTCGGCCGAATAGGTTGTAAAAAAAAAAAAGCTTTTAAAAGTAAAAAAAAAAGATTGCGCGCCATAGCTGATCATCCCATGTGCGTTGTTCTACTTATCCCATGCCTCCTTTTGGCGTGCACTGCACGCGCAGCTTGCATTTGATATGTGGTGCGCACTATGCATGCGCGCACAGAGCGCATGCACAGCCAGCAAACCGGTAGTAAACCGATTCAGATTTCACCACTATTCATGCTATTATCTCAAATATAACTTTCTAAATTAAAATTTTTCAATTTTTTTACATATGAATTTCTTGGTAACAAGATTTTTCTAGATACTCTAAATTAGCATCACTCTATTTTTTGAAAATGAGGAAGGGAGAATTATGCTTTTGTTCAAAGTACAAACAAGATTTTACACAATTCTACACGAGGCAATGTTTATAATATTCTAGAAAAGAATGAAAATCTGATTTTGGGTTTTACCGATTAGATTGATAGATCTTTATAGAAATGGCTTGTTCATATTATTATGAAAAAGCAAAAAGTTGTGATTTGATGTTAATGCCTTATTTTACTGTAACAGAATCGGAAGTCAGTGCTTCTTTTTTTTCTTATCTTTCCTCCTTTCTCTTTCCCTTTATCCCTCCCACCGCTTTTCTATTTATTTTGTATTTTATACTATATAATTCAATAAAAAAGTTACTTATGAAGACTTGTTTCCTGAATAGTAGCCAGCTATTCCTGCAGGTAATCCACTATCCAAACTGAAAATAATTCTAAAACCATTTTTATTATCTGCATGTGTATACATATATAGTCCAAAGGGTGGAAATAAAGATAAACGTTCCTAATTGAACACAAATGCTTGGACTTATTTAAAACAAATCTTATTTTGTGCCGAGTTACTTTCTAAAAGAGTGTACTTTAATAATGATTCAGAAACAGTGCTTTGAACCTTACACCAGCATAACACCTCTTATTCATGAAATATTTTTTCAGCTTTCTTCATGAGACAAATAGTTGATTGTTTCAAATTAATGAGACTCTTAAAACATATGTTTTTTTCAGTTTCACATTCTGAAAAAAGATGGGCCCCTTTAATGAACAAAGGACCAGAGAATCAGTTCTGAAGTGTTCTCAAAGCTACTAAATTGTTTGAAAAGAATTGTTTAAAAACTATTAGAATCATAATATCCACAGAATGCAATGAAATCTACTCTCAGATAAATATTTAAAAGTGCAAGATAGATTATCGTCTTGCTCCACTTTAGGAATAAGGAATTCAACTTATGAAAGATAAATATAAAATTTATTGGAGTGACAAGTTTGCATGATCCTCCCTCTAATTTCATTAAATTGTTTTAAATACTATTTCAAGAAAATTGTAATGTAAATATCTTTGTGACTATTGTTATAGTGTAAATAAAAATGTGTGACACCTTACATGCATTTAGATTTTAAATGTTCCCCTCTTAATAATGATTCAAATTCTGGCTACAAATCTACTGAAGTGGCATATTTTCAATTTAATGACTGATGACTTAATAATTCTTCATCTTCCAAGACCAGTTTATTGCCACAGATCACCTGTCAAGATAGGGCACAGTTCATTGGAATAAGCAATATTTTGCATGCATGCATACATCCATTATACTGGTATCTCCAGTTAAAATGATTTGGCTCTCAAGGCTAGGAAATACTTTGGGAAAGTACTATATGAATCATTGGATTAGATGAACCAACAATAAGCAGCTTTATATGGCAAAAAGCTCTTCTTACTCAAAAAGCTTAAATTGTATCATGTTCGTCTGCATGGCTTGTGTGCATTTGCTGAGATTTAAAATTCCACTATTAATATCTCCTTTGAAATGCTAAGTTTAGGAGGACTTTTAGAAAAGAAATCTCTCATATCCCTAGGAAGTTTCTAGCCTGTTTTCTCTGCTAGGGAAGTCAGTTTTTTTCTGAAATATACTGTTTTTCATCAGAGGTAAAAAAATGAGCAATTTCTAGACCCACAAAGGAATCCAGTGCATAATGGTTACTAAGGTCTCATCAAAAAAATCTACTTACTTTGTTAATTGTACTGTCAAGACTCCTTCATATAACCTTTATTCAATTCCATTCTACCCGATAGAGATGAAAGCTTATTTTCAGATTATGACTCCTTTATTATATTTTATTGTGCTTTGGATGCAAGTCATTTTGAGTGTTCCTTATAATATGGAATGTTTATTTCCTTTATGTAATTCAAATACATTCTAGGCTGCCAATGGCCAGCTTACAATACTTAAAACTAAGGGTTGTGCCTTAGGATACTGTGAATGTACTTGGGCAAAAAATCATTAAACACTTTTCTTCAAAGGAAGGGTAACAAGCAGCCCATTGGAGATGATAGGCAATAAAACAGCAAATGGGAAGTAGCAATCCTTCTTTCCTCCTGTCAAGAAAGAAAGAAAAAGGACAGGAAGCATAAAAAAGGACTATAGCTTCTACTGCTTTTTCCCTGACTTTTCAAAGCTGTCAGTGCAGAGAAGATGGGGCAGATATACCATCTGAATCTCTCCTGCTCTCCTAGGCAATGAAACATAAAGGAAGAATGGAGAACCTCGAGATGTTACTGGGCTACAACTTCCAACAGAGCATGAAGTACAGCAACATCTGATGAGTCAAATTTCCTATTGCCACTGAGGAGTGGGCAGAGTACATACCTGCCAACAGTCTCACTCACGTGTGCTTCTCCTCTGAATGGCATTGTGGCAAGTGGAGTTATTTTCCTCTGGTAGTCTTTTTTCATGAATGACGTAGGGTAGGGGTGTCAAACTGGCGGCCCGAGGGCCGGATGCGTCACACACAGGCCACGCCCACCCAAGCTCCGCGAATGGGAAAAACGTCATGAAACCTCACGCGACGGCAACATGATGTGGCGAGTTTGACACCCGTGACGTAGGGGATTGTACTAGGTTAACAAATAACTTTTAATAGCCTGCCATTTAAAGGAAGTAGGAGAAATGGGTGATTTGCTGCTCTTTTTCTAACCAACCCTCTGTAACACGTCAACGAACAAAAGGACAAATAAACAGAAAAGAGGTCTAGCTCAATCTCTAGATCCAATTTTCCTCCATCAATATATGCGTGTATGGCAGGGGATGGTGGCAGCAAAAAAACTGGATGTAAAAAAACCGTAAGAGAAATCAGCATCCTTATCTTTTGCTACTCCCAACTTCTGTTGTAGGCAGAAGAAAAATAAGGCTGGCTTGTTATTGGATTAGCTTTCCTCAAAACAGGCTGCTTTTCATTCGAAATAGGAATGGCGGCCTTTCCCCTCGTGTTTTTAAAACAGGGGTGCTTTGCGTTGTCTATCCCGGAGCCCACGGCTCCGCAAACCCCCAGAAGCACCTGCATTGGATTGGAAAGTATGGGCCAGGAGCGGAGCATCCGAACAGCTGCCGCCTCCCAACGGTCCTGCTCTTCCACACGTCCTCCCCTCCCCCGCCCATCGCTGTCACTGGCCAGAAGGCACGTGGCTCCCTTGCACTCCCCCCCCCCTCGCTCATCCGAGGATTCCATCCTCCTCTTCCCTCGGCCCTGTGGGCTTCCCCTCTTCGCCCCCACAAGCCCCGACGCCCCCCATTCCAGCTGAGGCCGTCGCCCGTTTGTTAGGCGTCATTTCCTCTTGCGCTCCCCACCCCACCTCGCCCTCCCGGCAGCTCCAGGATCTCCCCTGCGGCCGGCCGGCCGGCCAGCCAGCCGCCTTCCTGCCACTCTCACTCACCTGCTCTCTGGCCGCGGGGGGGTGACGGCAGCGGGGGGGAGGGGACGTCCCCTCCCCCCTCTGCCTTCTCCCTCCCTGCAGCAACAACAGTAGCAGCAGCAGCAGCAGCAGGAGGCGCCGGTGCCACCACCACCGCCGCCGCCACCGCCGCCATAACTGGGGAAGCGGAGCAGAGAAAGCCCCGGCCACTCCCCGCGGGGAAATCCTCGCGGGAATGTGGGGGCGGAGTAACGGCGCCCCGGAAGCATAATGTAAAGCTGCGGAAGTCGCGCTTCTTCCGAGAGTACTCTTCGAAAATGCGCCGTTGAGCGGGGTGCTTAGACTCCCCCCACCCACCCAACCCGGAGCAGTGTTGTTATTGATTGCGTTGAGAGTCCATTGGCGACTCGCCCATAAGCAAACTATCTGTCAGCAAAGAACAACATAAGAGCACCAGCGTGCCTCCCGTCCCTGTGCTAATGTTCCTTTTAATTGTATTCATTTTATGTATTCAATTCTTGCTTATACTAATATGTACTCGACAAAATAAATAAAATAAATAAAAAAACAATCAAGAGACTACGAAGGCGAAAATGACACTCCCACCAACACTGTCAGGACAAATCACTGAGTGTGAACAAAGCAAAGCCCATTCGCTCCCTTCTAGCACTGAAGACGTTACCTAATAGGGTGTCGAAATATCTGCACGCAAAGGAGCAAACTCGGAGAGCCCCAGAAACTCCGCAATAAAATATATTTTAAAACTGATCTTTATGAGAGGTGATGCCTTGGAATAGTATTGCTTATATATGAAGAGTCTCAGTCATCCAGGTCATAGTTATCGCAAAGGTGTTTTTTTCAAAAGGCAACGACTTTTAAGTTTTTTCTTGAATGCGTTTCGCTTTTCATCCAAAAAGCTGCTTCATTTCTGAACTGGATGAAAAGCGAAACGTTTTCAGGGAAAAACAAAGTCCAGTTGCCTTTTGGAAAAAAAAAAAAACCAAACACTTTTGGGAAGTATTATTTGTAATTAAATTGTAATCATACTATTTCCCTTGTTTTTTTGAATGTAGTTTTTAAAGTTATTTAAAGATTTACTACAGTTATGATCTGTATCCTGTGTATCCAGTTTTTAGGTTAAGAAGTTTTGAAGGCTGGTCCCCAAATCCCTACACTACATTAAATGTTTTGTTTGAATTTTGTTTGAATCTAATGTTTTACCACAAGATGGCACTGTGATTTCACAGACTTTTGGCCTTTCCTCTAATCATGGCACAAATATACCCTGACAACATCATTTTTTTGCCAGTCCCCATAATGATGCCTTCATCTTGTCCCCAGTGGAGAATTAAAAGAGGACTTTCTATTGGTTATATCTGTAAAGGTGAACATATGGCATGTGTGCTAGAAGTGGAAAGCAGAGCCCTCTGTGGGCACGCATGCCGTTACCAGCTGCTCTTCTGGTGTGCGCATGTGCGCTGGCCAGCTGGCCGAAAATGGCTTGAAAACAGACTGAAAAACAACCACAAATGGCCAAAAAACAGGCCATTTTTCAGGTAATTTTCAGGCCATTTTCAGTCTGTTTTTTGGGCCATTTTCCAGGCTGTTTTCAGCCCAAAATGTCTGGAAAACTGCCCGGCCTGAAAACGGCTCCCAAAACAGCCAAAAAACAGGCATGCGCGCGCTGGTCAGCTAGTCTTCGGGTTTCTGGTGCTCTGGTGCACGCATATGTGTGCACATGCACCATGTTCCGGTTTGGGCACTCAGTGCTGAAAAGGTTTGCCATCACTGGGCTACATTAGTTGGCTGCCAGCACTGACAATCCCTTGAGTATTATCAGTTTGATATATTTTGTAACTTGGTGAATTGGTGAGAATTCTATAAGTGATTAGCACTCCTTGAAAACTCCATACCTGTGCATGATGATCAATCTCACCAGGTGTTGTGACCCAGGTTCCTGGACCCAGACTCCTGGACTCGGATGATTCAGAAAATGAGGGAGAAGACCTGGCAAGCCCTGTTTCTCTTGAGCCCTCTCCCTCCCTGGCACCCACTCAAAGGGAGGGGCCGGCACGGCCTGATTCTCCCGGGCCTTCTTCTGATTTGGCAACGCCCCAAGAACAGTTTTGGAGGGACGCAAGATTACGAAGGCTTGATCGACGTGCGCAGCAGCGGAAGAGTTGGGACAAAGCCAAGTCATAATTGTCATGCAGTGACATCTGCAGAGACTATAAATAGGAGGCGGGACTTCCTGGTTTTTTGTCTCGGACAAAGCAATGAATTTGGCGCGAGCTAACTATTTCATGGAGGGAAGAATATATTCGTGAGTAATTCTGGCCTTATCTATAATTTCCTCGTTATCTCCAGAAACTTGGCAGGCCCGTGGGTAGACGTGGCCAGGACATGTATCTATGTAAATAAAAGGAAAAAAAGGAAGGCCTCTGACGGACTCTTTGCTGGGAGTATTGGGGAAGGAAACAGAACATTTTGTCCAAGACCTGACTAAAACATCTTCCACCAAAGATGGATCAGCAGCAGGTACAGCAGCAGTTAGAGCAGCTACGCGGCTAATCAACAGCTCCAGCAGCAAGTGGCTCACTTGGCAGGCCAACTTGCTGCCAGGAATGTGCCTGCAGCCCCCATCCTCCCACCTCCTCCTCGCCGCAGTGCCCGATAACCGTGCGGATAAGTTTTCTGGGCAGCCTGAGATGTTCCCGACCTTCTTGGGACAGTGCCAGCTCTACATGGCTATGAGGCCAGAGGATTTCCCAGGCGACCGGGCTAAGGTGGCCTTCGTGATTAACCTTCTTTCCGGCTCGGCTGCTCGATGGGCCACGCCCTCTTGCTCCAGGACAGCCCCTGCTGGCGGACCAACAGCGTTTTGGCAGCACCTCGCACCATGTATGAGGACCCCGTTCAATGCTGACGGCAACCAGGCGCCTTAAGGAACTCCGTCAAGGAAACGCCCCTGCAGGAGTACATCGCGAATTTCGTCTTTTGTGCCAGGACTCTGACTGGAATGATGCAGCGCTGGTGGGCGCGTTCAGGAGGGACTCTCAGAGGAATTGCAAGACGAGCTGGCCCGCGTGGAGGCGCCGCGGACCCTCGACAACTTGGTGCCCTTTGTCTCCGCCTCGATGCCCGTCTGCAACGGCGACCGTCCCGTCGCACCCCGGGACCCTCCGTCGACATCTGCACCCCACTTCCTGCACCACCAGCACCCAGGGTCGCCCCACGCTTTGTAACCGCTGCGGAAGAGCCCATGGAGTTGGGAGCGGCCAGACCTCGCCTAACAGCCCAGGAGCGGAACCGGGCGCCAAGGGGATTGTGCCTGTACTGTGGGGAGCCCGCCACTTCGCCGCTTCTTGCCCCAGAAAGCGAAGTGGGGCACGACGCCGTCCCCGAATCACAGCGTGACCAATCGAAGCGGAGCAGGCCCGACCTCGGGAAACCCTAGGTCGGGCACGCATTAAGCCCCCACTGGACGTTGGAAGTAGACTCTGGGCCCCTCGGCATCTGATTCTGGACACACGGATATGGTTGGGGAACCAGTCGGACGGGCTCCAGGCGCATGCGCTGGTGGACTCAGGGCCACAACAAACTTTATGGACCAGGCCTTTGTGACCCAGTTTGCGGTCCCGTGGTTCCGTGGACCCTCCGATGCGGGTAGAGACAATTGATGGGCGAGAACTGGTGTCCGCCCCATTAAATTCGCCACCCAGCCTTTGCGCCTGGCTATTGGGGACCATGAGGAGGCGATCCAGTTTTATGTCACGGCGGACCTTCATTTTCCCTTGGTCCTTGGGTTGGCCTGGCTTCGGACCCACGATCCTCAGGTGGCCTGGTCGCGAACGCCATCTCTTTCCCGAGTCTGCAGTGCGTCGATCACATCCGCCACACCTGTGCCGCCAGAACGCCCCACCGCTGCCATCACCTTGCCTCCTGAGCTGACGGACTTCGCCGACGTGTTCAGCGAGAAGGAGGCGGACCGACTACCCCGCATCGGCCCCACGATTGCCCGTGGACCTTCTGCCCAACGCACCACTGCCTGTGGGACGCCTGTATTCCATGTCGGAGCCCGAGTTGGCCGCCTCAGGGACTTCCTGGACAAAAACCTGGCCCGAGGGTTCATCCGCCTTCAAAGTCCCTCTCGGCCCCGGTCCTCTTTGTGAAGAAGAAGACAGGGACTTGCGCCTATGCTGTGATTACCGCCGGCTAAACGCCATTACGGTGCGGAATCGCTACCCCCGCCGCCATCCCGGAGCTACTGGAAAGGTTGCGGAGGCCACGATCTTCACCAAGCTCGATCTCCGGGGCCTACAACCTGGTGCGGATACGAGAAGGAGACGAATGGAAGACGGCATTCGCACCCGATACGGACACTACGAATACACTGTCATGCCATTTGGGTTGACCAATGCTCCCGCCGTTTTCAGCACTTCATGAACGACGTGTTCCGAGACATGTTGGATCGGTTCGTGGTTATCTACCTCGACGACATCCTGATTTACTCGGTCCAGGAAAGCCACCTTCGACACGCCAGTCTGGTTCTGCAACGCTATGGAGCAACAACTCAATGCGAAGCTGGAGAAATGCGTCTTCTTCCGGACTTCCATAGAATTCCTCGGCATATCATCTCGCCCGAGGGCATAGCCATGGACCCATGTAAAGTAGAAGCTTTGTGTAGCTGGGAAGCCCTCGTCGGGTGAAGGATGTTCAGCGCCTACTGGGCTTCGCCAACTACTACCGGACCTTCATCCCGGCTTCGCCACACTGACAGCTCCACTTACCCAGCTCCTCAGGAAGAAGGTTGCATTCCGTGGGGTCCCCGCAGCAAGAAGCATTCACAGCCCTCAAGAAAGCCTTCACACGGAACCCGCCCTGAGGCATCCCGACCCGCTCCGGCCTTTTGTGGTGGAAACGGACGCGTCCAATGTGGCTCTGGGAGCGGTGCTGCTACAGGCTCCGGCGAATGGTGGCACACTTTTTCCTGCGCTTACTACTCCCGGAAACTCAACCTTCCGAGCGCAACTACACTATCTGGGAAAAGAGTTGCTGGCTATCAAGGCTGCATTCGAGGCTTGGCGACACCATCTGGAGGGCCCGACATCAGGTGGAGGTCCGAACGGACCATCGGAATCTCGAGCACCTCACCACAGCTCGGAAGTTAAACCAGCGGCAGATCCGGTGGTCGTTGTTTTTTGCCCGGTTCAACTTCCGCGTGACCTACATTCCCAGCGGTCACAACCGGAGGGCGGATGCCCTGTCCCGCAAGCCAGAGTACCTCTGCGCCAAGGACCCCCTTCCTCCACGGACAGTGCTGCCGGCAGAAGCCTTGGCCGCAGCACGGGAGCCAGTGGGCTTGCGGGCCCAGGTGCGGGCGGCGCAGCGCCAGGACGCCTGGTCGCAGCAAAGGAGAGCGGAGGTGGGCCCCACGCCTCCTTGGACCTTGGAGGAGGACTTACTCAAGTTTCGGGGGCGATTATATGTGCCCACAGGACCACTCCGAGCCCTCGTCATGACCCAGTGCCACGACAACCCTGCAGCAGGACATTTTGGGTTCTTCAAGACCCTCCACCTGGTGACACGGACCTTTTGGTGGCCCCGAGTGCGGCATGATATACATGCCTACGTGACATGCTGCGTGCCGTGCCGGCAAGCCAAGACCGCCACGGGGCCTCCCGGCTCCTCCAACCCTTGCCGACACCCGACAGACCCTGGGGCGATCTCTATGGATTTCCTGACAGACCTGCCGCCGTCCTCTGGGTTCACCACGGTGCTGGTGGTGGTGGACATGCTCACCAAGATGGCACACTTCATCCCATGCCGCGGACTGCCCACAGCCGCAAAACGGCCCGCCTCTTTCTGCAGCACATCTTCCGCCTCCATGGTCTACCGGACAGGGTGGTTTCGGACCGCTGGAGTTCAGTTCACAGCCCGCTTCTGGAAGAGCCTGATGGCGCGTTGGAGGTGCAGGTATGTCTGTCGTCATCGCACCATCCGGAGACCGACGGGGGTACAGAGAAGGTCATCGGTATACTGGAACAGTATCTCCGTTGCTTCATCAACCAGCAACAGGACAACTGGGCCGACTACCTGTCTCTGGCGGAGTTTGCTTTTAACAACTCTCAGCACACCTCTACTCAGATGACCCGTTCTTTGCCAATGTGGGGTACCATCCGCGGCTCTTCCTCTGGCACCACCGGACTCTCCTGTTCCCGAACGCAGACCTTCCTGACGGAATTGCATGCGGTCCAACAGTTGGTACGCCAGCAGCTGAATCGGGCAAAGGAGGACTACAACGGTCCGCTGACCGCTCCCGACGGGCAACGCCCCGCTGGCAGTTGGAGACCGGTGTGGCTCTCCACCAAACACCTCCCGTCCGACCGCCGGTAAAGAAGTTGGACCACCGATTCATCGGCCCGTTCCCTGTCGAGGCAGTCATCAACCCGGTAGCCTACCGACTGACCCTGCCACGATCCATGCGGATCCACCCGTTTTCACGGTCCCTTCTGGTTCCTGAGGCCACACCGAGTCCCCTTCGGTGCCCAACAGCACCCGTCACTGTCGCCGAGGACGGGTCGGAGGAATCTGAAGTCCACAGCGTCGAGACTCTCGCTGGCTAAAGGGTCGTTTCCAATATTTGATCGCGTGGAAGGGATACGGGACTGATTTCTCCTGGGTAGATGCCTCCGACGTTCATGCCCCTGACCTGGTGCAGGCCTTCCATGAGCAGAACCCAGCCCGACCGCATCCCGATCGTCAGCCCCGGGGGAAGGGCCCTGCGGTGAGGGATAGTGTTGTGACCCAGGTTCCTGGACCCAGACTCCTGGACTCGGATGATTCAGAAAATGAGGGAGAAGACCTGGCAAGCCCTGCTTCTCTTGAGCCCTCTCCCTCCCTGGCACCCACTCAAAGGGAGGGGCCGGCAAGGCCTGATTCTCCCGGGCCTTCTTCTGATTTGGCAACGCCCCAAGAACAGTTTTGGAGGGACGCAAGATTACGAAGGCTTGATCGGCGTGCGCAGCAGCGGAAGAGTTGGGACAAAGCCAAGTCATAATTGTCATGCAGTGACATCTGCAGAGACTATAAATAGGAGGCGGGACTTCCTGGTTTTTTGTCTCGGACAAAGCAATGAATTTGGCGCGAGCTAACTATTTCATGGAGGGAAGAATATATTCGTGAGTAATTCTGGCCTTATCTATAATTTCCTCGTTATCTCCAGAAACTTGGCAGGCCCGTGGGTAGACGTGGCCAGGACATGTATCTATGTAAATAAAAGGGAAAAAAAAAAGGAAGGCCTCTGACGGACTCTTTGCTGGGAGTATTGGGGGAAGGGAAACAGAACACCAGGCTTGCACAGATAAAAGGTGTTGGAAGAAATATCCATCTGGTTCAGTTCCAAACTGGGATAAAGACACTGGAAACACGGAGGCTGATTGGAAAGAGGGTTTAATGGTGAACAAAACCACCAAGCATATGATCCCGGTGCAGCTGACCACATGAAGTTGAGAGAGGGTGGCTTTTATACCTTATCTTGGGCTTTACACTTGAGCTTCCTGTTCTTGTGCAAAAACATGTATTCCATTGGCTATTGTAGAGGTCATAGCTAACTCTGTAGGTTGTCTGAGCTCCCAGGTTTGGTTGAAGCTTGCTTAGATTGCATCATGTGGTGAGCTGTGCAGCTAGATGGGTTAATCCGTGCGACCCGTGCGCTCTCACAGGGAGGGACTCCTTGGGGTGCCGTCAGCCAGGCAGTGCCGACTGGCGACACCCAGAGGGAGAGCCTTTTCTGTGGGGGCTCCCACCCTCTGGAATAAACTTCCCCCAGGTCTTCGTCAACTTTCCGACCTTCGAACCTTTCGCCGCGAGCTTAAGACACATCTATTTATTTGCGCAGGACTGGACTAGAATTTTAAATTTTAATTTGGTTTTAATAGGGTTTTATTATTTTTATTGCAATTTTTAATATTCGGCCTTATTTAATAAGTTTTTTAAATTGGTGTTTTATTTTGTATTCATATGTATGTTTTTATTAGGCTGTAAACCGCCCCGAGTCCCTCGGGAGATAGGGCGGTATACAAATGTGATTAAATAAATAAATAAAAAATAAAAAATAAATAAAAAATAATCCTATTATGTCCTAGAGGATTATGTCTTAATCCCATCACCCTGGAGCTGGAGGTCTTTTGTCTTGTAGTCCTGCTGGGGCTATTAAGAAAGGTGGGGGCTGCTTTCCAAGAGCATGTTTCTCCTTTAAGGAAATATAATATTCTGCCTTTTTAAATATTTATCAAAATATTTCATTCTTGTAGGAGTGGGGTGGGTGCTAACTTTGTACAAAGGGGAGCACTATTTAAATGTCTGTCAAAATTCACCTCCACATTGCAAACAAGCCCAACACAAATTTGTGTATATAAACCCAGAATTCAGTTTTAACAAATTGCTTAACTATAGATCTAGTCATCTGTCAAAACCATTTGCTAATCATATCAGTGGTTTCTTGTAAGCTAGTGGTGTCTAGAAATAGACAGGCACATAAAGCCAGAGGATTGAATCAATAGGTATGCTTAAGATGCCCTATATACATTAAATTAGGACATCAGCTTTCAAGTTTGAAGAGAGGCTATCGAGGCAAGAAGGGGATTTCCAGTGGGGATATGCCCTTACTTCCAAATTTTATGCTCATACAGTTTTCTGCTAGCTAAAGGATGATATACAGCATATTAATTAAACTGTAAAGAAAAACTCAAAAACTAAGTTATTTTTAATTATTCGGCCACTTGTAATAAGTTTTTTAACTGATGTTTTATTTTGTATTTATATGTATATTTTTATTTGGCTGTGAACCGCCCTGAGTCCCTAGGGAGATAGGGCGGTATAAAAATACGAAAAATAAATAAATAAATAAATACCGTATATACTCGAATATAAGCCGATCCGAGTATAAGCCGAGGTCCCCAATTTTACCCCAAAAACTGGGGTAAACTGGGGACTCGAGTATAAGCCGAGGGTGGGAAATGAGGCACCTATCGGTCGGCGAAACCCTCCCTCCCTCGGCCGAGAAGGCTGGCGGCTCCCCCGCCCCGCCCTCTCACTGCACCGGCAGGGCTTCCCCGCGCTAAAGCAAAAGCTCGCCAAGTTCGCGCCGGCCGGTATAATGTGAAAAAAACGAAAAAAAAAAAAAACTCGAGTATAAGCCGTATATACTCGAGTATAAGCCGAGGGGACGTTTTTCAGCACAAAAAACGTGCTGAAAAACTCGGCTTATACTCGAGTATATACGGTAAATAAGTACTAAAATAGAATAAATTGCAGGAGAAAAGGAAATGTGACAGAATCTGATTGCCAAATAATCTCCCAAGACACTTTAGAAAAATAAAGATCAGATTGAGAGATGAAAAGTTAAATAAATAAACTTTTGGATACTTTAAAACAATTTGGAAATATTCCTTAATTGTTTCTGCCAGTATATTTTGTTCTGCAAGGATTGTAATATGTTCAAGGCATATGACTAGACACATTATTATAGAAAGAAAATGATCACTGTGCATAGTTTTTACTATTTGCCTGCACTATTTGCCTGATATCTTAAAGCAAGTCTGTATATGAAAATGACAAAGGAATGACGTGTCATATACCCTAAAGGAAAGGAAGTTCAACCCTTGGTCTTTTTAATCACCAAAGTGCACAGCAGATTAGAAGGGTTCTGATACAATCAGTCTGGAAGGTGAAAAGGGGATAGGCTTCCTATGGCAAATTGAAATGCTACTTTACTCCTGTGTCTTCTTTTAGGACAAATCAAAATGGCACAAAATGGGTTTTTACAGTATGTAAGAGAGCGACTGTTTATCTCATTGATGCATTTGGCACCACCTCGAAGCCTCACTTGGCAGTTCCATTAGTTGAAAAAGGCTTCTCCTCTGTGCAGAGGCATTTTCTACTACTTATAGTGAGTGACTGGAAATGCTGAGAAAAGTTTCTGTGCATATTTAGAAATCTCCTCTAGCTATTGGTGCCACTACTTGAAGATGCTGCCAAAATGAGGCACAACTGTTTTGCCTTTAGAGGTGGGGTATGCCTCTCAAAGTGGCTCCAAAGGGATAATTCACAGTGCACCCAAGGGATCGAGAAAGTTAAGAAGGTGGCTGTAGCCATTTGGTTGAAACCCTTCCCCTTTTTTATTTCTATCATGCATGCAATGCATTTTCAAAAAGAGGCAGGCTTTCAATCAACTGCTACTGTACTTTATTTATTTTTTTTAAACTTTCCCCCAGAGACATGCAACTTTGTTTATCGTATTTTAATCTAGTGGCCTTCAAGTGAGGTACAGTTCATAGATATAGATAATAACAAGAAATGAACAAAATGACACACAAACAGTAAACAACGATCAATTATATCCTGCATTCCAGCAAAAGCAGAAGATTCTTAGAATCTTCGTTAGGACTTGAATTATTACGTTTTCACCAGTCTTAGTCTGTCAGTCTAACTACAGATTACCTGCACAAAATAAACAACAAAGCCAGGAGTGGTATACACTTACCTTCACTACCAGTTCGCAAATGTGAGCACGCGCCCTGCATGCGCAGAGCATCGAAAACAGGACGTGATGACGTCCGGGTGGGTGGGCGGAGCCTCCCACAGCCACTGCCATCGGTTTGTCCGAACTGGATAAAACCGACTGAATACTGCCACTGAACAAAGCCTTAACAACTGCTGATGAGAAAGACAACGAAGTCTGGATAATGGATATTGCCATACTTGGAAGCAGCAAAATAGAAAAAAAAGAAAAGAATTGGAGACAATCACAAAATACAAGACCTGCAAATAGAAATAGAGTGATTGTGGCAAAAAATAAATAAATAATACCAATAGTTACAGGCACTGTGGGTGCAATTCCAAAACATTTGGAGCATCACTTGAACACCCTTGGCATTGACAAAATCACTACAAGTCAATTGCAAAAGGTAGCTTCATTTGGAACAATTTACATCTTGCAATGTAAACACCATGAAATAACAACATATGCTTGCCCCAAGTCCTTAGGAGGAACTTGAAAGTTAAATAAAAATGCGAAATCCAGTCTAAACATCTGGCTGACGGTGCAACCAACCATAATATGATAACATAATCAGTACGTTGATGACAGCTAGAACCAGACCTGCAAATGATCCTTCATAGTAGTTTCATAAAACATTAAGTAACAGAGGAGACAAAATGTACCTTATAAGATTCTCCACAGGACAATTCTTCTGAAAATTTTAAAAAATGATAGAAAGTCCCCAAAGAACTTTCTTTGTATGAATTATATTTATTTATATTTACTGTATTAAAATTTAAAATTGATATATTTACTGCTGCTACTATTTCTCATGATTGTTTGATGGAATTTTAATATTGAATTATTTTTCAATATTATTTTTCAGACTTCTAAAAGGCTTTTGGGGAGAACCCCTGGGTCCTAGGACCACACTTAACCCCCCCCCATTCTGTCTTATCTTCTAATTGTGGTCAGAGGGATAGCAGTAGAATCATGACCCAATAAATCTTCCAACCGTCAGATTTGTAAAACATTCCAACAAGATACTGAGATCAATGAGGTCAAATTCCCCTTTTCTCTTTTCTGATAGACAACAGAGTAAGTTATCTTCCGTAACCGGTCTAGCTACTCTTCCAACCCTTTCCTCCACTCCATCAGATCCACATTGGGAATAAATTAATAACACCTATCCAGTTAGTCTACTCAACCAGATCCCAAATGAAAGAAGAAAAGCCACTGTCATTCTCTGAAAGAATACTTCTTTGATGTTTTCTTTTAGAGGCAATGGTGAAATATTATTCCTGACCTATTCCATATATTCTCCAACCCTGGAACCAACCACACCTGGAGCAAAGTTGGTTTCTTTTTAAAGGGTGGGGCATGGCTAATTTGCAAGATTGCAAGAATCTTCCACAGTGAAATCCAGCAAAAACTGTCTACTATTGACCTCACCCCATTCCTAAGAGGACTATAAGGGGCGTGCATAAGAGCACAAAAATGCCTACCGTTCATGTCCTATTGTTTCCTTTCATTATATCAAATTAATATAGTTATTGCATACTTTTGCTCGTATATATGCTTATATGATATGTAGTTATTTTATGTTGATGCTTGTGTATACTATTGTGACAAAATTAAAAAAAAATTATGGATAATGAATGCTTTCAGCATTTCTGGAAGAGGATAACAGGTACAGAAGATCAGACCAAGAATGATATTGGCATCAGCAACTTGTTCTATATTTTAAGGGATATTTACTATAGTTATAAGAGCTAGGAATAAGCTATTAAGTAATCAAATGATATTTTCCTTTTCTTTCTGATGGCATAAAATAATTTCAATGTTATATTGAAAATATTGCTATATATCCTACAGCAGTGAGAGTGAGTCCTAAAACAAATAGAAATTTAGCAGGTACAGGAAGGAAATAGATTTATCTTATTGTAATTTTGAAAGCATGGAAAGCTGATTCATTTTTACCATAGGTAATTGCCTAATGAATTTATTCTTAATACGATCTGTTTTCTAGTACTTCACATAAAAAGTTTAAATTCTTCATTAGAATGTTCATGTAAATTACTTAACAGTGAAAGTTAAATAATTTGGTGAGCTATATAACTCACTAATTAAAGATTGTCTACAATTTGTAAGATGGTGTTCTATCTTCAACTATATGGCCAGAATAACATGAGAGGGCCATAGTTAAACTATGGTAGAAAGAGTTTACCATAGCAAACCTACTACAATCTATCAAATGGATGGAGTGGTTAAAAAGATACAGGATTTAAACTGAGCCAAAGGAGAGCAAAGGAGTGAAGACATACTGGTTATGCAGATGGTTGGTATGTATGTGTATGTATATAGATAGATAGATAGATAGATAGATAGATAGATAGATAGATAGATAGATAGATAGATATAGATATAGATATAGATATAGATATAGATATAGATTTATATAGATATAGATATAGATATAGATATATAGATATATGTAATTACCGTATTAATTATAATGTGCTAATAGTCCATTGCCTTTATGGAGACCTTTTGAGCTAGACTGAAATCTTTTTATGTGAGTTCAGTAATCTCTTGCTTAATTGTGCTTTAAATTCTAATTTTTACAAAATGGCAATTTGAAATATGCCATACAAAGTGCCTGGGAAGTTTAAAATGGTATGATATTGCTTTTTCTTTTTTTTATTCTTGATGGCAAATCTGGATTAATTCTTTTGAATAAAGTTTGGTCTTCTTGTTCTACTTAGAATTCACAGAGAAATTGCTGAGAAACAACGGTACATATCACATTAGATACAGTGATGTCCTTATAATTAAAGGACAATTCTTTATTTCAGAAAACTGTCCTTAGATTTATTTATTTTTCATAAAGAGGGGAAGAGTCAAGATGTAAGGTTTTCTTTCTTGTCTCATTTATATTGTAATCAATTTAATGTACTCATGTAAGGATTGTATTTGAGAATGGCTGGCACAGCAAGTTCTGTACACCTTAGATTTCTGTCTGGTGGGGAGGGAAATTGTCCAAAATGTTTGTATTGTCTGTATTGTAAAAGTAGCTGCATACACATGCACACACAGAGAGACACACCATTAAGAATTACCAGTAGACTGAAACTTCACTTACCTACACACAAAGCTTCTTCTAGGTTGATTTTTGCTCTGTGGCACTAAAAGCCCAAGGAGTCATTTCTCCCTGCTAATTCCATGGGGGAGGGGCATCCCCCTCAGGCAATTCCCTCCCTTGAAGAGATAGCAGAAAAAGTGATATCCAAAACCTAAGCCCTGACTGTGACTCACAAATGATGCTGCCCAGTTGCCCAGTAAAGCAAGATATGTTGCACTGGTGGTCTCATGAGTGGATATTAAGTATATATTGTGTGGCTCATTGTGTGTAATTAAAAAAAAATACTAAAAAAAATCTTTAAAAAAGAAAGGAAAAAGCCTGGATTGCACACTGACTAACCTCAATTTGGACTCACAAATCCTGGATGCACAAAAGTAAGAGCTAGGGCAGGTTCAAGTAACCCTCCCTTGGAAATGGGCAGCCTGTAATGTAAAGGAAAACCATGGCTGTGAAAAATTTTAGGATGTGTGCTTGCTTGAAACCAGTCTGGAAGCTCACAGAAAGTGATATCAAACATCTGAAATTAATTGGCATAGAAAATTGGATACTGTAAAATTCTTTCCAGAACTTTCCCCCTGGCTGCTAGACCTTCATGGTTGAAAGCTTTTGGGAGTCACTGAAGGAATCCTTTTCTGTTGCTTCTATCAATGCCTTCCCCTTTGCATCAGAACAATTAAAAACATCCATCAAGTCTCCCTGATCTGATCAATTTTAATCTTTTGCCAAGAATATGTGTGTCCCACTCACATCTTAAAAAAAAAAAGAGGATTTGTAGGAAGTTAGCACTCACTCCACTCCTAGAAGAATGAGATATTTTCGGAAATATTAAAAAGGCAGAATATATTTCCCTAGATGAGAAATGGAGAGACATGTTTTAAAGACAAAGCAGCTCCCACCTTCCTGCCTCCCCCCTATCTTTGTCAATGGGCCAGAGGCAGAAACCCAACCCCCCCACCTTTGTCAATCATCTGCAACACAAAAAGACCCATCTAGCAACAGAAACTCACCATATGGCACCTGGGAAGATTACATCAGCCAGCAAGGCTAGCTAAGACCCCCCACCCCCTCAGAGTCTGACAACCAATCAGGATACTCTTCCTGTACCCCAGGAAATGCAAAGCTCAGAGAGGGCATAAAACCAAGGCACACTCAGCATCTCGCCCCTTTTTCTGTTCAGGAACTCAAACCATGTGATCCTGTCCACCATTAAACCATCTTTCCAAGCAGTCTCCATGTTTTCAGTGTCTTTTCCCCCACTTGGAACTGAATCCAGATGGTCATTTCTTCCAACACAAGATAATCAATTTTTCTCACTTTTTTTGTTGCCTAAGTAAGTTGAAGATCACCTTCTAGTTCCAGGAATGATAATCTGTCCACTGCAGTTAATCTAGAGGATTTGGCCTTGACACCAAGTAACTGAGATAATCACAAAAAGTCATGTGGTGAGAGAAAGGTTTCTCACAAAATTTAGCTGATTCATTCTTTTGGAGCACTGCCTAACAGTGAACAAAAAGAAATACTGAGAAAATTAAGGAATTTATAACAGACCCTGTTAACAACACCTTATACTAGCAAAACCTTTTATTAGTGTCACCATCCTCTGACAAGGGTTGCAAAAGCAATTATGCAATCTACAAACACCTCTGATAAACTTTGATTTAACTGAGGCTTCTCAACAGGAAAGCAACCAGATGGAAGACAATTGCAATTTTAACAAATGAAAAAGGGCTGACTTTGCATCACCCAAACAATATCTGCACTTCCCTTGATGTCATAGTTCTAACACATGGACTGCAGGCTAAAGGGACTCCCCAGAAGAAAAGTTTCAAATTCTGGATGAATCTACAGCCATAACAGTCTAGCAACACTTTAGGCCAAGCAAACCTAACCAAATATTGGTGATCTTCAGACCTCTTGTAGCACTGAACCTAAGATGGGTAACCTTTACACCAGTACATTGGAGTGCCAGGTGAAGACCTACATGGCTATCAGACAAAACTTTACAACAAAAGGAAATCAATAGGGTGAAGAATTTAATGGACCAAACAATCTGCTTTGCTGAGTCTTCAAGGAAAATCCAAGGTGTCAGTCACTGCATACACCTGAATACTTCATGTTCCTTCAATGTCATATTTGTAGGCAGCTCACCAAATGGGACACATAATAACCCACCCCCAGTTAGCTTTTCTTCTTCTTCCCCTATAGATATGGCTAATGATACAATCCTATAAACATGGAATCTAGGCAGGATGGAAGAATAAACTGCAATTTATCTAAATTTCTGTTCAATTTGGACTCGATAGTACAAGAAACCTGGCTAACAGCTAGAGATGATCAGTTTTTGAGACTTAGCTTTAAGTCCTGAGTCACTCTGGTACACAAAGTAAAAAAGAAAGGCTGGGCAACAGGGGATCTTGCCCTATTGGTCAAGAAATAACTTGGAAGAAAGGTCATAGATGCAACTATAAGTGCTCCTTCATCTTTTTGCTCAGCTTTACATTCTACTATAGATCTATTGTCATTATATTACATATACTCCCACAAACATCTACATATTGTTCCCCTGACATAAGTAAATTTAGAATAAAGCATGTTAGAGCTAAATTCAAAAACTCCCAAGTTAAATTGCTTTGGGAGATTTTAATGCAAGCTTGGGCAATCTATACAAGATCATATTAGTAATCTAAACATTCCTGAAGAATGCTATATCCTATTACCTTTATGTTCCTTTAGGGACCAGGGAAAAAACCACAATATTTCTTTTGAAATATTCAGATGTATTTTTGGATGTATCTACGCGTTAGTACTGATGATGTTATCTAGTTCAGGGGTATCCAACCTTGGCAACTTTAAGACTTGTGGACTTCAACTCCCAGAATTCTGGGAGTTGAAGTCCACAAGTCTTAAAGTTGCCAAGGTTGGAGACCCCTGATCTAGTTAGGATAATGAAACATTTGCAACAAAAAAAGCAAGCTCAGAGAGCACCAAGGACCCCTCATTTCAACCATAAGTTACAAATATTCTCCTTTATTGGAATAATTACAATATTTATGTTTCTTTGTAATATCATACATACATTAGTTTATTTTCTTTTTCTTTTTTTGATTTATTATTATTCATAGCTTAGATTTTGTTTTTAATTTTGTAACTGTTTTAATAATTTTTGGTTTTATATTTTGTTTCTTCAATTAAACTCATTCAAAATAACAAATTATAATGGAAGTGTGCTTAAACTAGTTCTAAATGAAATCAATTACTACAAAGTATAATTTTAAATATAAAATAAAGGCAAATATTATACATCTTTTCCCCAGAAATCCCACAGTGATTTTTCTTTTTTTGAAATGCCCTCTTAATGGCAAGATTTAATGGTAAGGGCAACCGTAAGTATCATTGTGGAGTTCTACCATATAGAAGACACCATCTTGTATGTGCTGACTTTAGTATTCACCAATTTTGATGGGGATCAGCAAATAGGACCATTGAAATTTATTTTTAAAAAGGGTATATTATTATAGTTGGTAACCTGAAGACATATTGTTTAGGCTTTTAAAGATCAAAATCAACACTTTGAATTTAAACCAGAAAAGCACTGGCACACCAATATAATGGGTATAAAACTGATTCAATGTGATTGTTATGTCTAACCCCAGTAGCAAAAATTTAAATAGCTGTATCCTCTACCAGCTGAAACTTCTGAGTCATCTTTAAAGGCAGTCTTGGTACAAGGGAATACTTCTTACAAATAGTCTTTTCTCACAGACAGTCTTTTGTTAACAGTTCTTTCCCAGCTCCCTTAAGGTATCCTTATTTTAGGACTCCAGATAGGTACTTGATAAAAACCACCCAAACATCAATTGGTGATGAAAGGACAAAGCAACTCATCCAGGTGCAAAAGGGTGGAATTCTATGTCTCATATGCAAAGGATGCAAATATTCGTGTTTTGGCTGCTCCTGAATATAATCATTCTCCTCTCTATAGAGAAAAACACCAGATTCCACACAGGGAAACAGGTTAATTATGTGTTGTGCAGGAGGTAGGAGTTGTTGCTCATGGCACCTGAAAGGCAAGTAAGTTTCCACCATGGAGTGAAAGGCAACACAAAACGTTGTTTTGTTGAAGGCCAGTCTCTGAATAGCAACTACTAGTATTTCTGACAGAAGCTTCTTACTCTGAAGAATTAGAGATATACCAAATGAAATAATTGAGTGTAGCCAGAGTTCCATTATGTCTTCCTACCAGGGAAAGTTAAATAATATATATCCTAACATATATTTCCAAATAACTATCATACTATTAAAGAAAGACAAGCAACAAGTGGAGGCCAGATAGCAGTAATTCTAGTGGTGGCTGCAGGGTATTTTCTGACAGATACAAAGACAAAAATGACCCCTATAAGTAGCCCAGTGCAAAATAGCCAGTTATAGTAATAGCCAATGTGAACCTAACAATCTTTCTCTAGGACTGAATTGCTAATGATTACAGAGGGAGACAGCTGCACATATGGAGAAATCTGGACAAATGCATTTCAGTGAAATCACAGATTTGCTCTTATGTTTTATTTCTTACTGAATTCAAATATGTACCTGGATGTAGCGTTTCCCTTGGACTTTTGGGGATATTTAAATAGCAGTCACATAATAGCCCTATACGAAGCTATTGCAGCGAGGGCATGTTCTGTGATCTCTGTAGCTGCCTAAGTTCTAATGAAAAGCCTGATATAAAGGTTAAGGAGTTGGACTGGCACCAGGGAGGCCAGGTTCTAGTCCTTCCTTAGCCACAGAAGCTGTTTAGGTGAGTCAAGTCAATCATTGTTTCTCAGCCCAACCTACCTTCTTGCTGTGAGGGGAAATGGAAAAAGTGATTGCTGTGTATGCTATCTTTTGTTCCTGGATGAAAGCAGGATACAATTCTAATAAATAAATATGATCAATCTAAATAGTATGGCTAAGAAGAATCCTTGTAGAGGTGATGTGGCTTTGCTAGCAGTAAAGCTTCCTGTAACAATTGGGGACCTGTCATCTTTATAATCAAATAAATAAAAATCAAATAAATAAAAATCAAATAAATAAAATAATAATACAATGCTCAGCTGGTTTATTTATACAACATTTATAGTCCTTTCTAGTTATTATTTTATAGTTCATTGGTTTATAGTTTATGGTTCTTATTGATTCTTTTAAGTCTTATTTATAGTTCATTATACTTCTTATTGGTTTCGGCATAGCTAGTATAATGACTGTACCATAAAATACTGTATATGTGTAAAAATTTAATGGTAGAATTTTCTTCCTCCAAAGGGAGAATATAAATGAAATACTCAGAAGGGGGAAGCTGTTGTTTCATTCAGAATGTTTCTCATTTTTATCAGCAAGACATCAGCAAGAGATACGGAAAATTTTAGGGGCTTTTTGTGTGCTAAAAGTTAAAGATTTGTCAGGCATTTGTTTATGGTCTTTAATAGGGTGAATATAAAATATTTGAAAACTACTCTAGATTTTTGGATGATTTGAGGAAGTCTGGCAAAGGCCTCCTAATTCTGATTGTTCATCAGTAGTAATTCCAGAATGATATTTCCTACTAAATGATATAACTGAAATGAAAAACACTTATTTATGAAGGGATTGGGAATACAATTCTGGCCTGGTGTCCTCTTGTTTAATTTAAAATGTGTGTCTTTTGTAGCTGGCTGATTGTAGCAAACAACAGGATAGTAGCCATTAAGCCTATTTACCCCTACTGTATTGGTGATGATAGTTTGATCAGAATATCATGAACTTCACTTACTAAAATTTAAAGATGACTAATGAATACAAAGAGAACTGTAGCAAAAAAACCAACAACCCTGCCTCCTGTGTAACGGTGGCAACTAGTACAGGAAATAGGTGTGCTTCTGTGAACCAAGCCTTCCTGTCTTGCATCATCATTATCACTCAGTTTAGTCTTACAGTCATGCTTAGAAGTAAACTTGCCACACTCTTTCCCAGAGCATTTTTCCAGAATGCAGAGAGGACTCTGGAAGTTCCACCCATGTAATAAACTCCAAGCAATAAACTCTGCGAAGACTAAACAGTGAGGAATGTGATCATAAAGCAGCAGTATTAACAAATTACAAGTCATATCTTTAAGGAAACTATATTTTTCACATCATTTTATTGCCATCAAAAGGCTGGTATTATAGATAAGCTGTGCTTGCTAAAGTCTCATCTTTAAATGGTGTACTAAAGACTTAATGACAGTATTAAGGTTAAGTAAAATATTGCTAGAAATTGGTATAGTTTATATTTGTATAACTCAAACTTACTTTGAACTTAACCAGATGACATGGGCTTGGTGTGTTTACAGAAGTCATTAAACTAAGCTCAGGGTTGAACTGTGGAGTCCTTGATACTCTCTGGATGTTTGGATGTTTACTTACAGACATTTCATTACCGAATAGAATAGAATAGAATAGAATAGAATTTTTTATTGGCCAAGTGTGATTGGACGCACAAGGAATTTGTCTTGGTGCATACACTCTCAGTGTACATAAAAGAAAAGATACGTTCATTAAGAATCATAAGGTACAAACACACAATGATGGTCATAGGCTACAAATAAGCAATCAGGAAACAATATCAATATAAATCATAAGGATAGGGCTTCCGGGTTGGCTCCGCTGTGTTAAATGGCGGATCTCAGTCCGCCCGTTCTTTGTGATTCTGTGAGAGCTGTTTAGACAGCGTTAATCTGCTGTCAACAGCTCGTAAATCTCTGCCCTTGGAGGGAGGGAGGAGATGAGCATTTGAACTGAAGTTGAGCCCCCAAGAAAAGCCCCAGAATGATTTCTGGTGGTTTGTTGGGAACGCTCCTTCCATAGTTCAAAAAAAGCTCCAGAATCCAGAACGCTTCTGCAAAAGCAGAACAAAACGCAGCGTCCATCTCCGTGACTGGAGAGGATTATTTGATAAGTTGTCAACACGGAAAAAGCCGATAGCAGGAGGGCCGGCATTGGATTGTAAGATGATTTTAACTCCCTGACAGAGAAGTTACAAGAGTGGAGACGAAGAAAGATGGCGTTTTGTGTTTTGAAAGTGAAAGCTAAGGAAATGCTGATTACAATTGTTGGCGTGGAACCTTTAAGAAGAAAATAACAAGATTTTTTTTTTTTAAATGGAATTCTTTTTTTAAAAAATCTATTCTTTTTTTTTTATTATCTTTTTCTTACAGTGTTTAAAAAGAAAAACTTATTGGGGTTTTTTTTTTCTTTTTATTCCCCCCCTTTCTTTTTTCTTCTTTTTGATATTACTTAGTTTAAAAATGGCTTTTAAGCAAAGAGATTTAACCACTTCTAAAATATTGGAAATTTCTTCACTTCAGGTACGGAAATTGAGAGAGGATATTAAAGAAAGTCTAAGGAATTTTTTACAGGAGCTTATGGAGGCTCATCTTTCAGAAATAGATCAAAAATTTAATGAAATGGAGAAAGAAATACTGGATTTTAAAGATTTGGTGGAAGAGCAGAGTAGGGAGATGAAAAAATTAAAGGAATCAATTACCCCATTATTGTTATCTAGTACACAGACAGAAGAAAGACTGAATGAATTTAACCAAATTAATTCAGATTTGCAAAGGAAAATAGATGAAGTTCAAATTAATTTGAATTTAGAAAATAAAATAGATGATATTCAGGTTAAGGCTGATAAGGCAGAGGAAGAAAGGGTTATATTACAATATAAATTAATGGAATATGCTATAAGGGTGAGAGGAATAAGAGAGTGTAAGGGAGAAAATTTGAAAGAGATTTTTATTCAGGCCTTTGCTCAGATAGAGGGAGTGGAATCAGAAGATTTTGAAGTTAATATTGAAAAAATTTATCGTGTTAATTCTTGGTGGGCAAGGCAGAAGTGCTTACCGAGAGATGTGGTTATTTATTTTACAAATAAGAGGATTAGGTATGGAATTTTGCGAGCATTTTATAAAAATAAATTTCAAATATTAGGACAAGATATAATAATGATGAAGGAAATTCCTCCTAAAATGTTAAGAAAGAGAAAAGAATTTGCCTTTTTGGTGGATGAGCTTAAGAAACAACAGATATATTTTAGATGGGAGGTTCCAGCTGGTTTAACACTGAATTATAAAGGAAGAAAGTATTTTCTCAACACAATTTGTAAAGCACGAGATTTTTATACTAATGTATTAAAGATTGGGAATTCTTTGTTAACAGATGTTAAGTTGAATGGTGAATAGATGGTGAAAATGTGTAAGACAGAAGAAGGGAGGAGAATGTTTAACTTTATTATATATGATTATGGTTAATTTTGTAAATGATTTATTGTGGATATAAATGTGTAATTTTAGGGTACTATTTGATATATTTAAGGTATAAAGGAATAGGAAGATGGAATATTGTTTAATTTTGGAGGATAGATAGTAAAATTTAGGAATCTGGATTAAATATTATATTTAAGAGATGGATGTAATGTTAATTAGAATGTAATTGTTATAATAGATATATTTTGGATAAGTTATAGGTGTAATTTTAATAATGTTATTTGATATAAGTAAGGTAAAGTGAAGATTTTAATTATTACAATTGATATTTTGGATATTTGTAATATTATTTGTTGTATATATAAATGTTAAAGATGTGAAAAGATGGACTATTGCTTACCCTTGAAGGTTGGACAGAAAAATTAAAGAAACTAAGTTGGAAATATGAACTATTTTGAGAGACTGCTTAGGAAGAAAGACATTTTAGAAGAACCCTTGGTGAATATTGGAAGATGGAACGTTGTTTTGATATTGGTTGATGAAGGTTGGATATTAAAAACTATGTACTTTATTCAAGAATAAACACTAACTCAATCGGAAACTTTGAGAACTCTAGGAGTGGAATGGTCTGATATATAATGGATTGGAAGAAAAGTATCTTCTTTGTCTTTGGAAGGGAGTGGAGGTTTTAAGGAATGACTATGGATTATGATTTGTGCTAGATTTTAATTTTGTTGTTAGTTTTATACCCTGTATTCGGTTCTCGGAAGTCCTGGGGGTGGGGAGGAAGGGGAAGGGAGGGGGAGGGGGCAGAAAATGGATTGATAGTTAATGTACAAAGATGATTGAAGATGTATAATTAATGTAAGATCGGACCTGCCTGGCTACTACTTTAGAATGATGGGAAAGAAGGAAGTAGAAGAGAGAAGGAGGAAAGAGAAGAGGAGGAGGAGGAAAGGAAGGAAGAGGGGAAGAGGGAGAAGAAAGGAGTAGGGAGGAAAGAGGAGAGGATGTAGATAAGAGAGGGGGAGGATGGTTATGGAAAGTAGAAAAAGGTAGAGAAGGAGAGTAAAAGGAAAAGGAAGGGGGTGGTGACCGGGCAGATCCGATTAATTGTATATGATGGTACATTAAATATGTTATTGGATATGTTATTGGATAAGTATGTCAAAATAAAACTTTTTTGAAGAGATAAATCATAAGGATACAAGCAACAAAATTATAGTCATACAGTCATAAGTGGAAGGAGATGGGTGATGGGAATAATGAGAAGATTAATAGTAGTGCACACTTAGTAAATAGTTTGACAGTGTTGAGGGAATTATTTGTTTAGCAGAGTGATGGCGTTTGGGAAAAAACTGTTCTTGTGTCTAGTTGTTCTGGTGTGCAGTGTATAGCGTCATTTTGAGTGTAGGAGTTGAAACAGTTTGTGTCCAGGATGCAAGGGATCTGTAAATATTTTCACAGCCCTCTTTTTGACTTGTGCATACAGGTCCTCAATGGAAGGCAGGTTGGTAGCAATTGTTTTTTCTGCAGTTCTAATTATCCTCTGAAATCTGTGTCTGTCTTGTTGGGTTATAGAACCAAACCAGACAGTTATAGAGGTGCAGATGATAGACTCAATAATTCCTCTGTAGAACTGTATCAGCAGCTCCTTGAGCAGTTTGAGCTTTAATTAATATCATCAGTAGTAGTGACAGTGGGATTTGCTCCCTGTTTATGTACAATAACTTGCCCTGCTAGTGTTGATGAGAATGTGGTTTTGCTCCTTGGTAGTTCCTTGATGCGGGTATTGTTTTCTGCTTGATTGTTTGTCAGTTGTTAATCTATATCAATAGCTATTAATAGCTAAGTGCAAAAAAGCACTTAGACTTACATACCACTTCACAGTGCTTTACAGCCCTCTCTAAGCGGTTTACAGAATCAGCATACTGCCCCCAACAGTCTGGGTCCTTATTTTACCCACCTCGGAAGGATGGAAGGCTGAGTCAACCTCGAACCTGGTGAGATTCGATCTGCCAAACTGCTGGCAGCCGGTGATCAACAGAAGTAGCTTGCAATACTGCACTCTAACCACTGCACCAAAGCGCTCTTGATGCTTATCTCTATACTTATCTTGGTGTTGGGTACTGCAAGGGATATGTTCTGATTTTTTTCATTTCCTTCTTAGCTTTTTGCTGTAGATATATGCATCATCAAACTTCTCAGCTATTTTGCCTTATTCCACATAGCTGCGATCAATACACACACACACACACACGCACACGCACACACACACGCTTCTGTTAACTACTGGCAAGAGCAAGTAAGAAGGCTCTAAACCTGAAAACTTACAGGCAGGAAATGCAAGTTCAAATGACAGTGTGTGATTTGAGGATCCCTGGGGTTCCCTAAACCTTCTCCAGGGTCTACAGAATTAAAATTACTTACCATCCTGTGTTGAAAAATTATCTACGTACTATTTATATACTACTAAAACTCTTGTGCCTGTAACCTTTAATTGGGCAAAACAGTGAATCATTGAGCTATAATTTTTGAACCATGGTGCCTCTTTGAAAGTTAGATGAGCTAACTTTCAGAATGTGTCCAAAATCTGGTACTCATGACTCCTCTTCTTGTGAAGACACACACACACACACACACACACAACGCAACACAACAGACTCACACACAATGTAAAAGCAGCTGCACTTCACTCAAAATGGCCCCTGCAAGAAGCAGGAACCTCACACAGCCACAAAAAGCTCAAAAGCCAGCTTTCACACTTTACATACAAACAACACAACACAACACAACTGACTCTCACACACACTCAAAATGCCACATACACCTTTGTGAGATTTTGTGTGTTTGTGTAGTTAGAGTGAAACACTACAGAAACACACCAAATCTCAGAAAGTTGCACAAATATTTTATTTTATTATTTTATTTTATTTATATTTTTAAATCAGGGGTCTCCAACCTTAATAACTTTAAAGTTTGTGGACTTCAATTCCCAGAGTTCCTCAGCCAGCAAAGCACTTGCTAACTGAAGAGATGGATTCCAGGCAGGCAGGCAGATTCAGTTGCTAGCTGATGCAACTGATGTAAAGCATGGCTTTGCCAGCCTGAAAGAAGCTGTAATGAGGTAAGTGAGGAGGGGGGATTGGGTGGGCCAGAGGAAAAAAAGATTTTGAAAGGCTCTCTGAGGATCCCAGCTGAAGTTGCCTAATGGCAGCCCAGAAGCTCTTAACTCAGCTGGGATTGCCAGAGGAGCCTTTTAAAACCTGAAGAGGTTGTTAAAAAAAACTTTTAAAGGGTTCTGATGATCCCTGCTCACCTATACGATCATCAGAGGTTCTTTTTTTACTTTTAAAAGCCTTTTTTTTAGCTGAAGAAAAGAGGCTTTTAAAAGTAAAAAAAAAACACAAAACCTCTGATGATCGGAGAACTGGTTCGGGGGCGTGGCCAGCCAGCCATTACTACGGTTCTCCGAACGCCAGAAGATTTTTACTACCGGCTCTACAGAACCGGAGCAAACCGGGAGCAACCCACCACTGATTCAGGTGCTATTCCTTCCCTCCTATCCTTCCCCCTGCTCCCTTCAACCCATTCAGACAACAGACAACAGAAAGCAAGCCAAAACATAGCTCTCACTGGAGCAAAAGAGCTGAGATCGGGGAAGGCACAGGAAAAAGAAAGCGGTGCATTTCAAAAGTGGCACGTTGTGTCTGGAGGTGCCGAACAGCATCACACTATGAAAGCCAGGCATGCCTCTCTGCCATCCAATTCGCCATTAGGGGCACTTCTGCTCGGCCATCTCCTCCGCTATTGTGCTCAGGGCTTGGTGGGGAAGGAGAGCGCTTCCCCACACCACACCATTCTTTCTCTTGGCCTCACCAACAAGAAAGTAGGAAGGATGGCCCCCACCCCGCAAGATCCGCCCCTGCTGTTCTCTCCCAGCCCTCTTTGCTGGAGGCAATACCAAATGTACCGCGATGAAGGCGGAATGCTGTTGCTGCATGAAGGCAAATGCAGGGGCTCTTCACTCCCACACTAAGACTCTGGCCATCCCTCCGCCACGAAAGGGCCATAGGGAAGCCAGCAGAAGACCCAAAGAGCCGCATGTGCTGACCCCCAACCCAGCCCAAAGGAGACAATTACTTTGTCTTGAATTTTTTTTTTTTTGCCACACAGTATTCTTCTTAACCTCTGGAGTCCATGTACTTCATTTCCAGTTGAAGCCATGTACATTCAATTTCCCTTACCTTGTTTCAAGTAGGTAAATAAATCTAGTGTCTTATTCATGGAGTTATTATGTTTATTCCTCCCTCTTTAGCTTCTCAGAAGGTTGTTCTTTTTGGTAAGCCACACAACAAATGTCGAGAAAATTTGCAGACAAATATATGACAGATGGAATTAAAAATTGGTTATATGAAACCAACATTCCTCCCCCCTTCTTTTTCATTTGTGGAGCAGAGTGAAGAGATTTTTGAGAAATCATATACAGAGGTCAAGATAGAGGCTGGATAGAGACTAAAGGACATTTTTTGTTTAGTTGATATTCTTTACAAACACTGAAGTGGCCAAAATGTAATGCCTGCCCATGATTATATTAATTTTGTATTATATTAATTTTGTCCTCGATCTGAATAGGCAAAAACAACCTTAAGGTCTTCTCATCTCATTTAAATACATGTGCTAAAGGTTTGCATTCAGTAGATGGCAGTATTTAGTAACAACAGTAGTTTTAGTAGTCTGGATTAAAAGCCTTGTTAGTACTTTGATTAGTACCTTCAGGAAATTTACAATTGTAGGGGAAACTGGGAAGTCAAGAGCCATCCCCGAAGAAGAGAGCAGCAATCACTTGCCATAGTGGGGCCAAAAAAGCAACCCGAATATATCCATAAAATTACCAGGTGTTAAATTCAACTTGGAGAAGATTGTAATGTAAAGCCCTATGATGGACTGGGGTTCTCGAAAGACTCCCAAAGTCAAAAATGATTCCTTGGGGATGATTTATGGTGAAGCCATGGAGGGAACATTTTTTGGATATGCATGTGTGCAGGGATCCCGAAGGAAAGGAGGATTGGCAGAAAATCTCCCCTCCCCCCCTTTTCCTGTCGATCCTCCTTTTCCTGATGATGATTTATGTTGAAGCCATGTGCACGTGTGCAGGACTGGATGGGCTGATGAGCAGAGGAGTGGATCTGGTTTAGGTGAGTAGGGTGGAGCAGGAGGCAGAATTGTGGGCACTTTTCGGATCTTGTTGGCCGCTTCGTTTATCACAGTTTAATTTTGCCTCAGTTGTGGGAGACGGAGAAAGATCGGAAGCGCCTGCACAATGGGCGGCCAGGTGAAGAACACTCTTCAGAACAAAGAAAGTGATCTGCAAGTGGGGGAAGGGGGATTTTTCTGCCTATCCTCCTTTCCTTGGGGATGATTTATGCAAGAACAAAGCAAACCCATTCGGCCTAACTGCATATCTACATGCCGGTGGAAAGTGGGTTGGATGAACTATCGCTTCGGTGGGCAGGAGCTCTGTGGCAGCCCTGCAGTTGGACAAATGGAGGAAGGAATGGAAATCTCACCTTCCTCCTTTGCACCCCCAAAACTGGCCCGCACTAGGCAGGAGTGAGATTGACTGGTGCTGCAGATAGGACTGGGGCTGGAAAGAGTGTGCCAGAAACACCTCCAGGCACCCGGAGAGATAGAATGAGAGGCAGGTCCTGGCCTGCGCTGGCTCAGCTGATCCACAGAGCTGTGATTAAGGGGCCGACTCTCTGTGAGGTGACTGGGGAAGGGAAGGAGCTGCCACGCCTCAGGGCTCACTGCAGGTGTTTGTAAGGGGACAAGCAGTTGGGCTGCCTCCTGTGCTAGCCATGCCTACCCCCTTCACAAGGACTTATTTTTGGTATAGGGCTTATATTAGACACCCCCCCAAAAAAAATTAGGCTAGGGCTTATTTTTGGGGTAGGTTGTATTTTCAGGGAAACGTGGTATATGTCTCTTTTTGAATGCTATTTTGCACAATATATGCATTTTTGAAAACTTTTTGGGGGAACTCCTTCCGATAAAAGCAAAAACTGTAGGATGTTTAGCAGATCCAAAATCAGCCTGTATTAAAATTTGGACTAAATAATTCTTCTCTCTATGAGATATTAGAACAGAATCTTACTGACATGTAGCTTCTAGCGTTAGATCATAAAGAGTACTCAAAGTGATTTAAGCAAGTTAATTTTTAAAAAACAAAAATATTTTAAAATGAACAGAAAAAATATTACATACTATTGGACAACAATATTGTAGTATCAACTGTATGTTTGAAACCTAGCGGTAAAATAATTTTCATAACCATTTAATTTAGCAAGGCTGGAGAAAGAACCAGGAAGGAAGGTAGGAAGGAAGGTAGGAAGACATCTCTTTTGCTATCTGCTAGGTTTCTTGCCCAGCTGTCTTTTTCTGTCTTTAAAACCTTTTTTTTCATTTTTAGAAACTGAGAGGCTGGCATGCTGCAAAGCAAATCTCCAATCCCGATATCCACTTAAGTTCCATGATTGTCTTTAGGTGCCATTGGCACAGTGGTGGGTTTCAAGGAATTTAACAACTGGTTCTCTACCTTAACGATTTCTTCCAACAACCAGTTTGCCAAACTGCTCAGAAAGTTAACAACCGGTTCTCCCGATGTGGTGCGAACTGGCTGAATCCCACCACTGCATTGGCATATAGCAACAATGTCCAGCTAGAACTCAGGCCTTTGAAATTAGCTCACTTGGCCAAAAAATGAACAAAGGTAGGTAAGGGTAGGAGGAAAAAAAGAGGGTGGGGAGTTAAAAGGAGCATTTGGTAAAATAATGCTTAATCTTTGTTTATTGCACTGCAGCTGCCTTTTTGTAATTTGGGATAGTCCTAATTTCAATTTTCAGCAGCCCTTTCCTGACAGAATCCACAACATGTTCCTAAGGAAAGGAGACAAGATGGTGAAGAGGCAGCAACCACTATAAAGAACTCCTCCGGAGGAATATTTCTTTATTATACCATCCTCCTGCTATTTTTTTGGAGTATTTTCAATACTTGGAAAAAGCTGGAAAGTGTTGGGAAGGTTCCAGGACACAACTGATCATCATGGAAGAATGGCCCCATGCACGGTCACTCACGCACTCGTGACGTCTCGCCTGGATTACTGCAATGCTCTCTACATGGGGCTCCCCTTGAAGGGCATCCGGAGGCTACAGTTAGTCCAGAATGCGGCTGCGCGGGTGATAGATGGAGCCCCCCGTGGCTCCCGCATAACACCCATCCTGCGCAGACTGCACTGGCTACCTGTGGCTTTCCGGGTGCGCTTCAAGGTTTTGGTGACCACCTTTAAAGCGCTCCATGGCATAGGGCCGGGTTATTTACGGGACCGCCTACTGCTACCGAATACCTCTCACCGACCTGTGCGCTCTCATAGAGAGGGACTCCTCAGGGTGCCGTCAGCGAGGCAATGTCGTCTGGCGACACCCAGGGGAAGGGCCTTCTCTGTGGGGGCTCCCACCCTCTGGAACAAACTACCCCCCGGACTTCGTCAGCTTTCGGACCTTCGGACCTTCCGCCGCGGGCTTAAAACATACTTATTTAATTGCGCAGGACTGAGTTAGATTTTAAATTTATGGGTTTTAAATTGGGTTTTATTTCTATATTTTTAATTATTGGGCTTTTAGAATAAGTTTTTTAATTGCTTTTATATTGTATTTATGTGTTTTTAAGTGCCTGTAAACCGCCCTGAGTCCTTTGGGAGATAGGGCGGTATATAAATATGATTAAATAAATAAATAAATAAATAAAATGGAAGAAGACGTAAAAGATGTCTGGCATATTCTGCAACACAAGCTAGTTTTGCACTAGTTCCACAAAACAGTCAAAAGTTACCGTATTTTTTGGAGTATAAGATGCACTGGAGTATAAGACACACATTAGTTTTTGAGGAAGAAAATAGGAAAAAAAAGAAATTCTGCCTACCAGGTATTCATCTGGCTAGCGTCCTTAGCCTAGTCAGCTTCAGCAGATTAGTTTGCTGGTTTTGAGCATGTGTGCTGGTTGGGGCTTAAAAACAGCTTTTAAGGCACAGCTGATCATCGGAGGGAATAGCAATGAGAAAAGTAGGCGAAGCACGGAAGATCGATAGCACCTTGTTAAAGCTGAAAAAGGCTTTGAAAGCACAGCTGATCATTGGAGGGAGCTCCAGTGAAGCTCAGAAGGGGTAAGAGAAGGCAGCAGCTGTTCTGGGTGGCCATTTTGGGCACCATGTGCTATATTTTAAGCCTCCAAATGCATCGCATTTTCGGGTGGCGATTGGTGGTGATGTGCTTTGGTGATCCCCGCAGCCTTGAAGAGCTCTCAAACGGAGCATTTGGAGACTGAAAACATGACACGCGGAGCCCAAAAACACAAGCCATTGTCAGTGGCAATCTCTGCAGGCAGGAAGATGTCGCGTGGAGGCCAAAGGGTGGGGGCTGGCGGGTGTGCAGGGCTGCATTCGGAGTTTAAGATGCACCCAAATTTTCAGCTTCTTTTAGGGGGGAAAAAGTGTGCCTTATGTACCTAATGAGCACATAGTCCATCCTGCTCACTGAAATCCCTTCATGGGATACAATACCTTAGAGTAGGATTTACAAGCAGAAGTCTAAAGTCAACAGTTTATAAATTTCTCTGCTACAACAGGAAAGAACTCTCCCTCTCTACCAACTTCCCCCCTGGACCCACTCTGAAAACCCTGCTGCATTCTGCTCTGAAGCTGCAGAGAACGAAAGTGTGAATACCAACCTGATAAACTTAAAGAAAGAAAGCACAACTGACTTTCTAACCAGACAAAGTCTGCTGGTCATACAAACAGTCTTCTCTATCTTTGACTTATCGTTTATAATTTAAATCAAAGTGGACTCTTTAAAAGACTTAAAACTTATTAACAACCAGCCAAATGACAACCCTGCCGAATGCACAGGCTTCTTGTACCAAGTTTCCCACAAAAGCAAACAGAAGAAAAGCCAAGGGAAACCTTACCTGTAACCAGTGGTGGGATTCAGCCAGTTCACACCACTTTGGGAGAACCAGTTGTTAACTTTCTGAGCAGTTTGGCAAACTGGTTATTGGGAGAAATTATTAGGGCAGAGAACTGGTTGTTAAATTACTTGAATCCCACCACTGTCCGTAATCAAGGAAAAGAGAAAGCAATAATTAGAGAGCTGATGACTTCCATGGAAAAGGATAAGAAACAAGCTTCCAGCTGGCAGATAACCAAAAGAAAGAGACTTTTAAATCATAAATATTATTTACAAATGAATCCCCTTACAAATATAAAACAACACCATAACAGACATCGATGGGGATCAAAAAGGGCAATTATTTTTTTATCTTTAAGCCGGATGCAACACTGAGAGGAGCAGCTGATTGATTTACCACATTGATTTACATGACTTCCATATAGCAGAGATCAAGACCCAATTTTACTTACATTTAGGCACGCTCCATTTACTGGCCCATCTAAAATGAGACATTTTCTGCAAACTTCTTCAGTGTTTCTGAAGCGTGTGTTCTGCTCAGAAGTATTCAGCAGCACTGCTTAGATTTGCAGTAGTCCTCTGCAAATCTAGCTCCAAGACTACTGCTTCTTAAAAGACTAAACATGACCACCCATTTTCAGATAATCACAAGGACACCTTTTTATTCCACTCCCTGAGAGATGGCTGCTGGGGCCAGAAATCTGCTTTCTTACAGACATTGCACAGATGACCTTCTAGGAAAAAAAATTCTATCAGTGTTCTGCCAGATTCAGAATATCTCATATTATACAAAGACTTGATGACTTGAGAGAAACTCTAGTGGCAACCCATAAACAGCTTGACCTTTATCTCTTTTTACCAACCACTGAAGAAAGCTGCAAGGCCTTTGAGAAAAGACTTGTAGGCATGTAGCCCCCTCCTCTGACCTAGGGAACCTAGATTTGCAATTCATCGAGATAGGATCTCCTGGAACATCCAAATCCCTCCACCCTGTCCTCTGTACCACAACATGCAGAAACTCCAGGGAATAATTAGCCAAATGTTGCTGTTATACAAGAGGAAAGTTTTGACTGCCTAAAACCCTGGGAATCATCCTCTGAATCATATGACGTCCCATACCGGGAACACAACATGGACTCCTGTGGCTTAATATACCCAATAACTGCCACACACTTCAGTCTATAAGCAAACTTTTACCTGAGGAATCATGTGGACCTATGGCATTAGCAGCCCCCAAAGTAGGAAGTGGAATCACTGCCCCACTCAACACATTATACCAAAATGAAAGAACTATCTCCTAATGTCCATAATGCCAGCCCTCCCCAAAGTTATTTGACTCCATAGAACAGCACAGGAATGGCAAAAGGGGGAGGCAAATTATTATATCTTCCCAGATACTGAAAGAACATTTCATATCAACATCCATAGACTACAATACAACAGCAGCCACCCCCTGAGACAACAAAGAAGTTTCCCATTTGAACACTATCTTTGCTTTCCTGGAACATTGCCAGATGAGAAGCCAGAAGTAGAGACCTTGCCTTTATAAGCTACATCTCCCAATTTAACATCCTTCTGTTCCAACAGATGTGGTCAACAAATAATCTCTTTATTGAATGACATAAGTCATTATCCTTAGTGGTTTCTGGCGCAAGACAAGGAAGATGTCCTGCAGGTTTGAGCACTCATATCTCAACCACTTTAAGTACTGAGATATCTCAATAGACTATTTGAGAATGTTGCTTAAACAGTTATTCTGAATTTCTCTGGATAGAAACTGCTTCTCATTAATTTCTATATACCTCCATCCCTCAAGCATGCATTGTTTAAATTTAGTGAAAAGTGTAAAATTATATCAACGCTCTTTAATTACTCTTTCCCACAGCCCACGTTGTGATTGCATGGGAACTTTAATGTCAAACTAGGCCCAAATCACAATTGTCCTTTTGACAATTTTTCTAAAATTCCTAACTGTCCCCTCCCCTCCTATTGGAGAATCTCATGACCACATTGGAGATTTCAAGGGGGTCATAGATGCTGCAGACATTGTATAAATTGGACCTGCAAATTTTGAATGACACCACTATTACTGATTATCCTGCAAGGTTCTCGCATGGTATAAGGATTTCTCCGATTGACTATGTGTTATGTCAAGAAGCTTGCCTTTCACAATTCTTCAATTTCATATTGACAAGTGTTGTGACAATGATCACTGCCTCAATATGTTGCCTCCTTTCTGTGCCTATCGTGTCCCATCTGGAGATATCCCAAAGGGACAAATGCACACAAAAAGGATTGTCAGACAAAGGATAAATTAATTCAGGTGCTCTCTATCAATGAAGCACTTCCACAATTACATACAGGTATTGTGGATAACAGGCCCCCTGAACAGGTCTTGCCATCCTACATTCAGCTAGTTACCTTCTTCAGCCATTTCTCTCTACCTATCCATTTAGCACTAATAAAAACAAACTCTGGTTAATAGTGATTGCCACATACCAAGGAACAACTATTTTCCTGCTGTAGGAAGTTAGCACCCACCCCTCTCCTAGAAGAATGAAACATTTTAGGAAATATTAAAAAGGTAGCATATATTTCCCTGGATGAGAAATGGAGAAACATGTTTTAAAGACAAAGCAGCTCCCACCTTCCTGCCTCCCCTCCCACCTTTGTTAAAGGACCATCATCTGTGACACAGTAGAACCCATCTAGCAACCGAAACACATCATATGGCATCTGGGAAGGTTACATCAGCCAGGAAGGCTAGCTAAGATCCCTGGGAGTTTGACAACCAATCAAGATACTCTTCCTGTGCCCCAGGAAGTTCAAAGCTCAGAGAGGGCATAAAACCAAGGCACACTCAGTATCTCAGACCTTTTCTGTTCAGGAACTCAAATCATGTGATCCTGTCCACCATTAAACCATCTTTCCAAGCAGTCTCCATGTTTTCAGTGTCTTCTTCCCCACCCAGATGGACATTTCTTCCAACCCTACTTTAAAGAATATAAAAAGGATTATTTCACCTACTCAACTCAGAACCTGCTTCTATTCAAGAGGAAATATAAACAGCTATTACATTTAAAGAAGAGGTATTCCCTGACACAGTCTTGGAACCAATTAATCTCTGCCACTCATTTCAAGAATTCAGTTCTGTTCTGGATAACTCTTCCGCCTGCTTCCTCTTTTCCATAAATTTCATTCTCTAGTCCTATCAGCCTCCTCAGTATGGTTAACAAACTATATGCCAGACACTTGTATAACAAAGTCCTGAACTGGGTCATAACTGAGAACATTTTGGCTGATGAGCAAGCAGGCTTCAGAGAAGTTACTCAACCATTGACCATACTCTAATTCTCCAAAATCTAGTTGAGAAAAACCTTCTTTTGAGCATGCTCATCACTTTATGTAGAGTTCATTGATCTTAAAGTGCTTTTGACACCATCTCCAGATTCAATGGGAGAAATTAAACTCTTCCTCAATGGATGAAAGACTGTTGGTAATTATACAGTACATACAGTAAGTTGTATGAGAACTCTCAGAAGAAGATGCTATGGACACTGTGCCAAAGAAATTCCTGTTAAGTGGGGAGTGATAAACGGGTATATTTCATTTCATTTCATTTATTTGATTTCTATACCGCTCTTCTCCCGAAGGACTCAGGGCGGTGTACAGGCAAAAGTAAAACAGACGGTACAATATACAAATTTAAAATGCAGTTAAAAAACTTATTTTAAAATTGGCCTGAGAAGTAAAATATATAATAAGCTAAAAAACCCCATTTAAAATTAATTACTAAGAATTTAAAAATTTGTTAAAATCAATTTAAGCCAGCTCCGCGCGAATAAAAAGATGTGTCTTCAGTTCGCGACGGAATGTCCGAAGGTCAGGTATTTGGCGTAAACCCGGGGGAAGTTCGTTCCAGAGTGTGGGAGCCCCCACAGAGAAGGACCTTCCCCTGGGGGCCGCCAGCCGACATTGCTTGGCGGACGGCACCCTGAGAAGTCCCTCTCTGTGAGAGCGTACGGGTCGGTGGGAGGCATGTGGTAACAGCAGGCGGTCCCGTAAGTATTTTAGGTTCCCTTCTCTTTATTATATATATTAATTCCCTTATTATATATATTAATTCCCTTATTGACAAATTGAACAGTTCATCTGTTCATCTACTGAAATTGGGAAATTTCCATTCTTCTGTATGCAGATGATGCTGTCCTGATTTCCCCAACACAAATTGGCCTGAAATGCTAGCTCCAAAGGCTAGCTGAGCGCTGCCAAGATGCCTAGAAATTAATTACACTGAAATCAAGGTCATGATCTTTGCTAAGCATCCTAAGACACATGTCTGGCGATTAAATAACCACCTAATAGAACAAGTCAAGAGTTTAAATATCAGGGGATTGTCTTCCAAACTATCGGTAACCACAAATTTCATGCTGATTAAATGCACACAAAACAGTGTCAGTCTTAAAGTTCTTTTACTTCTCCAAAGGAACTCAGCATATATCTGTGTTGGAAGAAATATACTTCTGGGTTCTGTTCCAAGGGAGGGGGGAAGATACTGGATTTATGAAAGTTGCTTGAAAAGAAGGTTTATTGATGAACTTATTGATGAACAGGATCACATGCCATGGAGATCTTGGATGAAAAAAAAGGGAAGAGATGCTGAGAATCCCTGGGTTTTATACTATCTCTGGCTTTGAAGTTCCTGGGGCACAGGAAAAGTATCCTGATTGGTTGCTGTTAGAGGTCATAACTAGCTTTTTAGGTTGTATGTGTATTAAGTTTGGATGAATCTTGCTGGGTGATGCAATGAAGGATAATTAAATGGCTCTGCCTGAAGGAGGTAGATCTTTGTTATGTAGAATAGGCTGGCCCAGGCCTTAATGGCACATTAACGAAGGTGGGGGGGTTGAGTTTCTACCTCCTTCCAGTGGAAATATTCTGCCCTTTTAAATATTTCCTAAAATACTTCATTTTCTAGGAGAGGGGTAGGTTTTAACTTCCTACAGCTCCACTGGTTAAAGTCTTCACAGCTAAGGCTTGAGCCCACCTCCTTTTTGGAGCTCAGTTGGGCCCCTAGAGCTCATTTCTTCCTTTGAAAAGAGTCCAGTCTAAATTTCTGAGAATTTAGCACTTTTCACACTGCATTTTGAACATATCTCTTCCCCATAAAGCTAACCTTCTAAAAAGTGAAACTTCAGCCTGGTTTACATCTTCTCCCACTGGCTTAAGACCCCTTTCTTTCCAGTAGATCTGACTCATGTGATGACTGACAGCTTCCAGTGCTCAAGGAACTAGGCAATGCAAGCTAAATATCAACTTTATGTCTATTCATGGCTTACCATTTTCTTGATGGGCTACCAATGTGCTGTAACTTATCTCAGACAGTGGACCATTGATTTAGAGCTGCAAGCCGACTTCTTGGTCCTATCTAGAAAGATCTCCTTGAGCCACTCTGTACATCTTCTCCAATCAGCCAGATATCTCATTCACATAACAATCCCATTATTATTATTCACATAACAAATATTCACATAACAAATATTGTTATTCACATAACAAAAGAAGGGCCTTTTCCTTAGCCAGATCCAATGTCCTTCCAATAGCCATTACTGAAGGAAGATACAACAAGATACCCTTTGAACAGAAACTGTATCCATGCAGTGGTGGAATAATTGAATTGACTCCATATCCAGATCCAAACACATATTATGTTCCACTGTCCTCTCTATACTTGAACTTACCAGGAATTATTACCCCCACTTTTTATTAAATACTCTGGCATCCTGGTCATTCCAATTGCTTTTGTTTCAAAATGGTCTCACCCGTTCCAAAGTAAAAAACACAACATACTTTTGCTGGGAGAAGGACCAAAAAATCTGTAGGGCATTACTAGCAGTCCTCTATTTATGACCACAATTGAGCCCAATTGCTGTTGCTAAGCAAGGTATTTGTTAAGTGAGTTTTGCCCCATTTTAGACATCTCTTGCTACTGTTGTTAAGTGAATCACTGCACTTGTTAAATTAGTAATGCAGTTGTTAAGTGAATCTGGCTTTCCCATTAACTTTACCTGTCAGAAAATCACAAAAAGTGATTACATGATCTTGGGACACTGCAACAGTCATAAATACGAGTCAGTTGCCAAGCGTCTAAATTTTGATCACATGATCTTGGGGATTTTGTAATGGTCATAAGTGAGAAAAACAATCGTAAGTCACTTTTTTCAGTGGTGTTATAACTTCAAACAGTCACTAAATGACTTGTTCTGAGTCAAGGACTACCTGTATTTTGGAGCAGAATAAGTAACTTGACCAGCAGGAACACAGACACACACCTCTTTATTTTTATAAGTAGGCTATTGGACATATGTTTAATAACAGCCCAATAATATGGCAAAAGATTATATATCAGTGTAAGGAAGGAATCCATGTAACAAATGAACGTCACTTGTGAAGGCCAAGCTAAATTGCACATAGAAAGCAGTAGATTGTGATATTTTAAACATGGAATTCTATGATTTCGTTTACTGTATTTTAAGTGCCACGAATACGTATTAGATCTGATGGTTGAAGCAATTAGTCACCTGCTTATTAGGTAAGGACTAGGCACTAGCATGGGAGGTACCTTAGGTAAGGTAAGCCACTTGCATGGGAGGTACCAATGCATACTGAAGTGGTGAGCCATCCATTGGCTCTGTTCCTTTGAGAGGAATGAGACAATGAAATCACCAGAGGGGAATTGGAGTTCATGCTGCTGCTATCAGCTGTTTACTGGCAACTTCAACTCATAACTGCAATTCTTAGTAATCTGAAGTCCAGAATCATTACTGTCAGTTATTCTGTACTACTTTCTGTGGGAATATTAAACTGGGGAAATGCTAACAAAAATGGGACATGGCACATGTGAAGGAGAAGCAATCTAGAGAAGCACACTAGCATCAGCTCTACATAAAATGTAGCATAAAACAGTTGTTTATTAGCACTACAACCCCTTCTTTATGCTTCCTTCCTTCTTTCTTTCTTTCTTTCTTTCTTTCTTTCTTTCTTTCTTTCTTTCTTTCTTTCCTTCCTTCCTTCCTTCCTTCCTTCTTTCTTTCTTTCTTTCTTTCTTTCTTTCTTTCTTTCTTTCTTTCTTTTTTTCTTTCTTTCTCTTCACTCCACATCAAAGCGCCTATATTTTGCTGGCCTGGGAAAAGTAATCAATTATTTATTATTTTCTAAGGAGGCACCTGGAAGTTACAGTATGTTTCCCAGGCATTTCTCTTCACAGCTTGGCTCCACCCAGCTTTACTTCTTCCAAAGGTGGCGGGAGATGGATTTAAAAAAAAAAGAGGGGATCATTGAAAAAGAGACGCATAACAGACTGTTAAAAGAATGGACAAAAAGCATTTCAAAAAGTGTTTAGTCAATGGCTTCACAATCATGCTCTTGGATATGCTCAGGATTAATTTGCCAAAAGAAAAGGGAGGAGAGGAGAAGAAAAAAAAATGCTATTTTTTTTATTGCTAATTTGTATGGCTCTTGACAGCAAGATATAATGACTTATGATTTGGCCTAAGAAGATGGCCTTACTTAATTCTGGCTTTACTTAATAATTCCTTGCATGGAGCCCTGCAGATCAACGTATATTCTCCATTGAACATTTTTTACTTTATTAAGACACTCTTTAACACTTGGTTCATGGCTTGTAACAGTAGGGTGGATTATTTTTTAATGCCAGGCAAGATTCTAGTTTCCAGACGCCACCCAAACTATCTCATGACTTTACTTGCTAGTCAATGCTATCATTTAAATAGTCTGCATCTCTCTTGTACTTCCTTTAATCTGTTTCTAACCTGTGACCTGGTTGCTACACCTATAAAGCCAATTGCTCTATTTATTTTCAAGGTGTGGGTTAATAATCACACAGCTCAAAGATTCAAAGCAAACATTTAACATCCACCAGGAAAAGTATTTTACTTAGTTATTCAAATAAGAATGCATACAGTTTTTACCAACACTTAGTGAGAAATGAAATATCTTTGAGCTCTGGAATGTGCATGATAAGCTGAACTAATAAGAATATGTTTGCAAAAACTCTTTTTAAAAAGGAGTATTGTTTATGTCAAAAGCATTATGCACAGGAGATATCTTTTAACATTTTTGTCATAGTTTGGGCATATTTAGAGCTGGCCAGCATATTCTTTCCTTATTTCCAGTGGCAATTTAGCAGTATTCTTTTAAATTTTCCATTACTTACTATTTTTTCTTTGCTAGAAGAACTTGGTAAATGGGCCATATGCTTAGACATGTAGACAGTATTTTGCAATATTTTAACGTTCACCAAAATGATCAAGGAAAAGAATTCAAATGAGCTAAAATGGAACTGACACAGAAATCAGCATGACATTTAAAATCAAATTTAAAACAATTACTTATAGACTTGTTATTTATGTGCTATTGCTTATATATGGCAATACTGTTAAAACTTATAAAAGAAAGACATTTTAGAATAAACTAAAAGATAAAGACATTTTAAAATAAACTAAAAGATAAATCAACTAAAAGATAAATATAGGATATATATATACAATCCTATAATACAATGTCATTATTTCAAATACTGAAGTTATGTTAAAAAGTCCTTGCACTGTGAAGAATCAAAAGTTGTTTTACTGCTAGGTGCACCTTTCCTTAAAAACAAAACAAAAACAAAACAAAAAACACCTGTTTAAACTTCTGAGGAAAGGAAGACAAAAAGTTATGACATAAACTGAAGGGTTGCCTTTTTGTATTTATGTGTCTCTGTGTATTTCCAACAATCTGAGATTAAAAAGAAATAGGTACATTTAACCCAGCAGAATATCCAGTTCTTACTGCTTAAAAATCTGGACATTTGCACTGCCCAAGAGGGCCCATGGTAGCCTACTCTTTGCTGCATATCTAAGCTGCATTTGAAAAGGTAGGGAACAAGAAAGCTGGTTGGTTTGCTGAAGTTATGATCTTATCTTGGTGGTTTTTTTAAAGGAAATTTGTATTTTCTGTAGTTTAAAATGAGAGGTAAGAAGCAGAAAAAAAACCCAAATTGTTAAAGGATCACGGTTGAATGTCAATATTATGTACATGCACCATTTAAAATGAATGACCTGAAGCAAAACATAACACCATTTGGAGAGATCAAAATCCAAGAATCTGTTCCCACATGGTCAACTATAAGAAGGCTGGGTGAATATACTTTTCACTTATACACATCAGTTGATGCTGCTGAAAACTAGAAGGAAGGGTCTATATAAACACTATAGATAGAAACCTTTTTGAGCCATGAAGTTGGCTAATTCCTTTCTAACATTGTCGAAATAAATAGCTATCACTGTCTCTTGTGTTAATAAACCCCGTAGCTTAACTTAGTGTTTCTTGGCCTTAGCAACTTTAGCATGTGTAGTCTTCAACTTCTAGAATTTCCCAGGTAGCATGGCAACACATTTTAAGATTGTGAAGGTTGAGAAACACCTTTAACACCTGGACGAAAATCTTTCTTGAATTGAATCAATGATTACATGGAGACATTGCTGCTTGGGCTTCTCATATTTTCAAGTAGCCAATCAGGACCAACATTAAAATGTTGCACAATTTTGACAGATGACTGAATTAAGCGTTATCACTGGTAATGGGCTTATAGAGGCAAATGGGGAGCAAATTGTGGCAAATAACTAATGGCAAATTGTGACAATGTCCCTCTTTGCAAATTTGTACAGTTCCATTTTCCCAATTTAATCTACAACCCTGGAGTTTCCTGGAGATCTCCTATCCAAATCTTTTCCAGATCCAACTACGCTTAGCTTTTTAAGACTGGAAAAGATTATTAGGTGCTGCCAACAATTAGCTGTGACCTACACACTGTTCTAAGAAATACTTCCTGTCTATTCCTGTCCATGGGATGCCAGTTCCAGTTCTGGAAAAATTCCTATACCAATTTTCAGCATGTCCACAAGTTTATACAGCTTTATCATCCTTTACTTTATTATCTTCTTTATTGAAAGAATCCTTAAGACTGTGAAACTTTTTATCATAAGGAAGATGCTCAAACCCATCGGTCAGTTTTCTTGTGCTTTTTTGTATCTTTCTAAGTCTAAAATAAGTTTTAGAATATGTAGCAACTTTTTAAAACTAATTTCTAGTGTGTTGCACCATGGATTTATAAAAAGATGTCGAACATTCTTCATACTATACATAAATGATCTTTGTGACCATATCTCAAGTAATTGTGTTCTCTTTGCTGACGATGTCAAACTATTTAACACCACAGACAATACATCTACCATTCAAAAAGACCTTGATCATCTAACCGGTGGGTCTAAAACTTGGCAACTCCAAATCTCAATCAGCAAATACTCAGTCTTACATATTGGAAAAAAGAACCCAAACACTAAGTACACGCTTGATGGACATTACCTTACAGATGACCCCCACCCTGTTAAAGACCTTGGAGTTTTCATATCAAATGATCTAAGTGCCAAAGCCCACTGCAACTACATAGCAAAAAAGGCTCTAAGAGTTGTAAACCTAATCTTGCATAGCTTCTTTTCCAAAAACACTATACTACTAACCAGAGCATATTTAACATTTGCTAGGCCAATCCTTGAATACAGCTTGCCTGTCTGGAACCCTCACCACATTTCTGACATCAATACAATTGAACGTGTCCAGAAATATTTTACAAGAAGAGTTCTCCACTCCTCTGAAAACAACAAAATACCTTATGCCACCAGACTTGAAATCCTAGGCTTAGAAAACTTAGAACTCCGTCGCCTTCGACAAGACCTAAGTTTAACTCATAGAATCATCTACTGTAATGTCCTTCCTGTTAAAGACTAATTCAGCTTTAATTGCAATAATACAAGAGCAACCAATAGATTTAAACTCAATGTTAACCGCTTTAATCTAGATTGCAGAAAATATGACTTCTGTAACAGAATCATCAGTGCTTGGAACACTTTACCTGACTCTGTGGTCTCTTCCCATAATCCCAAAAGCTTTAACCAAAAACTTTCTACTATTGACCTCACCCCATTCCTAAGAGGACCATAAGGGACATGCATAAGAGCACAAACGGAAATGAGCTCTGCGCATGCGCAAGATGGCGCGGCTCTGAAGACTCGGCTCCGGCGACGGAGAGGCCCCTCCGATGTTGGCGAAGCCTCGGCCGCCCGTTTAGCCGCTTGCTGCCCCCGGCCCGGCAGATCCTACCTCGGGCAGCCATATGAGAGGTCTTTGGACTCTCTCGCACATGTGGCTGCCGAGAACGAGGCCGGGTAGGCAAGCGGTGGATTCTGGCGGCCATGTTCTAGGCTCGGAGATGGGGCGATGAGTCGGCGTTTTTTTCCGGCCGTTTTTCGGCCGATTCATCTGGCCGGCAGGCCTCTAGCCTCTGGCTCGTCTCCCGGTCCTCTTCTGACTGCGGACTCCGGACTTTTTGGGTGTAGCCTTTGGGCTCCAGCCTCTGCAACGTGGACGACCTGGATGACTGCGGAGGTATTTCATCCACCCCTATTGCCATCTGCCTTGCTGCCATGGTTTCTTGGCTTTCTCCCTGCTGCCGGACTGTGGACTTGGCAACCTTCATACCCCCCAGCCTCTCGGAGAGGTTTAGCCTTTTTTATGGGCTTCGCCTCTCGGAGGGGGAGGTCTGGGGAGACCTGGTTTCTGGAGTGGTTAGGATTCTTCCCCTGGCCATGTCTGGAGGTGGTTGTTGGAGGACTGCGGGGAGATGATGGAGGCACCCCGGAGCTGCCCCCTGCAACCAGTCTGTGACTGTGACTATTTTAACATCACCCATGCCCCCCTCGGCCTTTTTGAGACTTCTATGGCCGTTTTTGGTCCTATTAGGACCCTTTGGGGGGGGACAAGGGAGTTATTTGGGGACAGAGGAGGACGGAGGAAGACGTGGCCAGCGACTGGAATGCCATTTCCCCTCACCCCGGTTCCAGGATGTTTGGACTATGCACCGGACAGAATACCACCTAGACTGTCATTCGGTGCTAATTGCTGTTCCATTCTTTGTTTGCCTTCATTCTGGACTAGTACCATCTGTCATCATCTTGCCATTCGGAGATGGAGCCTCTACTTTGCCGATTCTTAGTCTCAGCTGCTACGCGTTATACTGCTTGTGAACTCTTGCGCCTGCGAGGTGCCCCCGCCTCGCAGGAATGGCCCTCCTCATTATCGAGGGCCGGCCTCCATGACGGGTTTTGGGACCCACAGAGGTGGCATCACGAAAAGGAAGAGCTTGTGGGGTTTTTTAGAGAGGGAATTTTTAAGGGGTGGGAGGGTAGGGGCGGGTAATGGGGGTAACCCGTCGGGTAGAGGGCCAGTTCCTGCACACGCTCGCGGTGGTTTTTTACTATCAGGTTCGGAGGTTATGGGGGAGGAGTTTGTTCCTATTTGTGAGGGTGGTCCTATCGACACGGTAAGTGGGAGGGGCAGGTATGGCGGAAGCGAGGGGTCATATCAAGTTCCGGGAGCGCGTGCTCGATGTCTCAAAGCGATCACGCACTCCGACCCCTTAGACTTTTCCCGTTCCCCGGATGGTCAGGATCCTCAGAGCCTGGGCCTTCGGCTGATGTTGTGCAATGCTCGGTCCGTGGTGAACAAAGCCCCCCTTGTTTGTGATCTTATACAGGGGGGTTCCGCGGACCTTATGGGCATTACGGAGACCTGGTTGGGCACTGAAGGGGGCGTGCCCCTTGTTGAGATGTGCCCGCCGGGTTTCCGTGCATCCCACCAGCCGAGGGCCCAGGGTAGGGGTGGGGGGTGGCGGTTGTGATTAGAGAGAGTCTAGAGCCGAGGGAGACCACTGTACCTCAGATTGCCGGGTGTGAATCCCTCTTTGTGAGATGGGGTCGTAGGTGTCAGATGGGCTTGCTGATCACGTACCTGGCTCCTTGCTGCGTGACAGCTGCCCTACCCGAGCTGCTGGAGATGCTGGCTGGGGTGGCAGTTGAGACCCCCAGACTTTTAGTCATGGGGGACTTTAACTTGCCATCTTCCGGCTCATCATCGACGGCAGCTCGGGAGTTCATGGCTTCCATGACGGCCTTGGATCTGACCCAAGTAGTTGATGGCCCTACTCACATCGGGGGTGGCACTCTGGACCTGATTTTTCTCTCTGGTCAGTGGTTGAGAGATCTGGACTTAAAGGAAATAGTCATCGAACCTTTGTCATGGTCAGATCACTCTCTTCTTCGCCTGGACTTTCTGACCGCCATTCACCACCGCAGGGAGGCGGAGCCGATACGTTGGTTCCGCCCCAGGCGCCTGATGGACCCTGACGGGTTCCGGACGGAGCTTGGGCCGTTTCCTGAGGGTCTGGCTCACGACTCGGCTGAGGAACTTGTGGCGGCCTGGGAACGGGCCGCGGCGGGGGCCTTAGACCGTGTCGTGCCTTTGCGGCCTCTGACCCGGCGCAGGTCCCAACCGGCTCCTTGGTTCTCTGAGGAGCTGAGAGGGATGAAGCGCCGGAGAAGTCGCCTAGAGAGTTCCTGGAGGTCTAGCCGTTCGGAAGCTGATCGGACACTAGTGAAGTCCTATACTAGGACTTACCTAGTGGCATTGAGGGAAGCGAGGCGTAGCTACGCCTCCTCCCTCATTGCATCGGCAGATAACCGCCCAGCCGCCCTGTTTCGGGTGACTCGCTCCCTCCTACACCAGGGGGAGCGGGATGACCCGTTGCAGGGACGTGCTGAGGAGTTTAACGGTTATCTATACGATAAAATCGTTCAACCGGGATGGGTTGGACCAAGATTGCGGTGATGCGGGTGAGATGCTCGAGGGTGGTCTTGGCGATATTGTTTGGGATGAGTTTGACCCTGTGGCTCCTGAGGACATGGACAGGTTGCTGGGTAGGCTGAATGCCACCACATGTTTACTGGACCCGTGCCCCTCCTGGCTGGTGCTGGCCACTCGGGAGGTCACACGAGGCTGGCTCCAGGCGATTACGATCGCTTCTTTGGTGGAGGGTGTCTTCCCGGCCGCCTTGAAAGAGGCGGTGGTGAGGCCCCTCCTTAAGAAGCCTTCCCTGGACCCGGCTGTTTTAGGTAATTATCGTCCGGTCTCCAACCTTCGCTTTGCGGCGAAGGTTGTAGAGAGTATGGTGGCATATCAGTTTCCCTTGCACCTGGATGAAGCTGTCTATCTAGACCCGTTCCAGTCCGGTTTCCGGCCTGGTTACAGCACGGAGACGGCTTTGGTCGCGTTGGTGGATGATCTCTGGAGGGCCAGGGATAGGGGTTGCTCCTCTGCCCTGGTCCTATTAGACCTCTCAGCGGCTTTCGATACCATCGACCATGGTATCCTGCTGCGCCGGTTGGGGGGATTGGGAGTGGGAGGCACCGTTTATCGGTGGTTCTCCTCCTATCTCTCCGACCGGTCGCAGTCTGTGTTGACAGGGGGGCAGAGGTCGGCTCCGAGGCGCCTCACTTGTGGGGTGCCGCAGGGGTCGATCCTCTCGCCCCTTCTGTTTAACATCTACATGAAGCCGCTGGGTGAGATCATCAGTGGTTTCGGTGTGAAGTACCAGCTGTATGCGGATGACACCCAGCTGTACTTTTCTACACCGGACCACCCCAACGAAGCTATCGAAGTGCTGTCCCGGTGTCTGGAGGCCGTACGGGTCTGGATGGGGAGAAACAGGCTCAAGCTCAATCCCGCCAAGACAGAGTGGCTGTGGATGCCGGCATCCCGGTACAGTCAGCTTAATCCGCGGCTGACCATCGGTGGCGAGTCATTGGCCCCGATGGAGAGGGTCCGCAACTTAGGCGTCCTCCTGGACGAACGGCTGTCTCTAGAAGACCATTTGACGGCCGTCTCCAGGAGAGCGTTCTACCAGGTTCGCCTGGTACGCCAGTTGCGCCCCTTTCTGGACCGGGATGCCCTATGCACGGTCACTCACGCACTCGTGATGTCTCGCCTGGATTACTGCAATGCTCTCTACATGGGGCTCCCCTTGAAGGGCATCCGGAGGCTGCAGTTAGTCCAGAATGCGGCTGCGCAGGTGATAGATGGAGCCCCGCGTGGCTCCCGTATAACACCCATCCTGCGCAGACTGCACTGGCTACCTGTGGCCTTCCGGGTGCGCTTCAAGGTTCTGGTGACCACCTTTAAAGCGCTCCATGGCATTGGGCCGGGTTATCTACGGGACCGCCTTCTGCTACCAAATACCTCTCACCGACCCGTGCGCTCTCACAGAGAGGGTCTCCTCAGGGTGCCGTCAGCGAGGCAATGTCGTCTGGCGACGCCCAGGGGAAGGGCCTTCTCTGTGGGGGCTCCCACCCTTTGGAACGAACTACCCCCCGGACTCCGTCAGCTTCGGACCTTGGACCTTCCGCGGGCTTAAAACATATTTATTTAATTGTGCAGGACTGAGCTAGATTTTAAATTTATGGGTTTTAATTAGGTTTTATTTGTATATTTTAATTAACGGGCTTTAAAATAAGTTTTTTAAATTGTTTTTATTCTGTATTTATGTGTTTTTAAGTGCCTGTGAACCGCCCTGAGTCCTTCGGGAGATAGGGCGGTATATAAATATGATTAATAAATAAATAAATACCATTCCTGTCCTATTGTTTTTCTTTCTTTTCTTTTTTCTTCTTATATATATATCTATATATATGCTTATACCTCCTTATATTTCCTCATATATATGTTTATCTACTATATAATCTTTTGTGTGATGCTTATATATATTGTTATAACAAATAAATAAATAAATAAATAAATAAATAAATAAATAAATAAATATTGTACTGATATTTTTTACTTCTGCTTTGTGATTTTCAAAATGCAATTAGACTTTTTTACAATGACCACACATTGAAGAATGTCTTCCTCAAGCTATCCATTACTAACTTAGGATTTTCTGCTCATCATATCGAGTTAGAACCTGTAAAAGTTAGGACTGTTTGCCTTAATATATATCATTTTGCATTTGCTTATGTTAATTCATATTTGAGTTTAAGACCTATTTCCCCAGTTTGGACATAGCAATAGCACCTAAATTATGTACTGCTTCATAGTGCTTTGCAGTCTTCTTTAAGTGGTTTACAAGTCAGCTTATTGCCTCTAACAATCTGGGTCCTCATTTTACCAATCTTGAAAGGAAGGAAAGCTGAATCATCCTTGAGCTGGCCAGACTAAACTCCTGGGAGTCAGCACAATTAGCCTGCTGCATTCTAACCACTGTGTCACCATGACCCTTGAATAAGATAAATGTTAGAAGCTCTTTGTTTTCCTTTCAATGATACTGTAAATAATGATATCAGCAAACTTAGTAATTTTACTGCTTGTTCTCTCCCTCCCTTAAACTAGTATTTAACTAGTTTAAAAAACTTGACTCTGCAAGAACCTTTCATTTCATTGTTTCTCTTCTAACCTATTCTGACTCTTTAAAATCAGCGTTCCTCCCTTGAAGATGAAAACATGCTGTATCAAAGTAGATTTGAGTCAAACTGGGGTAATAAATCTGGTTAACATGGTCTGTACTTCCCATTTTACTTATATTGGAGTGGAGAATTCTGGGAGTTGAAGCCCACGTATCTTAAAATGTCCAAGTTTGAGAAATTCTGCTTTAAAGCAAAAGAATAAAATAACCTTACAGCATTAACAAGTTTATGATATTGTAAAGTCTCATAGATTGGAGTCATCTCCATAAGATGCATCACTGTACATAACCATGTAACTGTGTAATAGGCATATATAACATAAGAGTATAAAAACTTTGATACCAGAGCAAATATTTATTGATGCTATTGTTTGCATCTGGTTTCCACCTTTGTATAAGATCTGCAACATTTTAGGATTGTCAACAGTAGAAAGGAACGTGAGAGAAGTTGGTTTAAGAGGTATGATGGTACTGACACCCATTTTTCCATCCTATTACAATGCACCTGTTTCTAATGCCAGTTGAAACTCTGTGAGGTTTTAAATCTGTCAGTTTAGCTCTTTTATATTATTGAATTTTGTTCTTTGTTCTGTCTTACTGTTGCAAGATGCTTTGAGGCCCTCTGGTGACGAAATGCAGAATAATTATTTTAAAATCAACTGGTTGTATTATCAACCAGTTGTTGGGCAATAAAATATGGTATCTATGTGAAATCCTTTAAAAGACAGCACTTTCTTCAGCATAGATAGATGTGTTTCTGGTAGGAAGTTTTTAGTTACAATGACTATCTCTTTCTCTCTAAAAACTAGCAGCTGCTTTAGGATGCTTCAGCATAGAAAGTTTATAATAGGCATATATGGTATTTGCATAACACTTTAGAGCAAAGCTCCAGAACCCTTTTGACTAATCATCATGTTTCACATGTTAAAAGCATCCTGTAAATATTGCCAGCCAGCCAGCCAGCCAGCCAGCCAGCCAGGAAGGATATATTGTGGAGATAGTTCATTCACAAAAGGAGTTCATAGCAGACCTAGCCAGTCACACACTGGTGAGACCGCATCCTGTCTACTCTTTTGTCAATCATTGCACTCTCCTTTGCAATGCTCTGGACATTGAAAACCCTTCCAACAAAGAGTACTGCAGTTACCCCTAGCTTTTTTCTTTTTTTAAAAATAAAAATGTTATGTGGAACTGAGAGACATTCATGGAAATAGAAGTAATTCTGGAGACTAATGTTTTGTTTTTCAGTAAGTTAAACAGCCATTTCATTTTATTGACTCTTGTAATACAGTTTAAAATGTACAAAAAGGGGCGAAGGATCTGACAGGTGACTTGAGTAGAGTCCTCAGTCAGGTAAAGAAAGAACTTCCTCCAGATGAATGTTGTTTATTTTTTTTTAATCAGAAATTTTCCCAGGCTTGTAGGGGTATGTTATATTTTCCATTCACCAGTAGATGGCACCCTCACCAGTAGATGGCACTTTCATTCACCAGTAGATGGCACTTTCAGCATTGTTTCAAGTCTGATAAATTGATTAATCCAATTTTAGTTCAATTTATGGAAACAAAGTCAGCTATTCAAGTAGATAGTTCCAGCATTTTATAATGCCTTTCCAAAACAACTTCTACCTAGTTTAAAAATCCAATTCTCTATGTTTTAAAAGGTCTTTAGTTTTCCCTCCCTTAGTTCCTTTCTTTTGGTTTTAAGATTTTTCTCTCTACGGTTGTTTGCTGTTTTAAGAAATAGTTCCAAGAGTCTCTTTTCCTCAATGTTGTTCTTCTTTTTTCTTTTAAAGTTAGGGTCTAAATCAGCAGTAGTCAATCTTTTTACACCTACCGCCCACTTTTGTATCTCTGTTAGTAGTAAAATTTTCTAACCGCCCACCGGTTTCACAGTAATGCGCCATGTATTGTCATCTGCGCATGCCTCTTGCGCATAGTGGATTGGGTTTGGGGGGGGGGGCGCTGGTTACCAGCTCTGTTTGTCTGTTAAAGCTGGGTGGTGTGGGGGGAGATGCACGAGATATTCTGGGACGAGGCTTTTTTGTTTGTGTTGCACTATAGCACCATTTAGTTTCACTTATGTAATGTGAACTAAACTTATGCGTGGGTGATACAAATAGTATATTTTCAGAAATTTAAATTGTCACAGGGAATTTTATGAAAACCTATGGAAATGTTTTTAAATAATGCTATGAAATTTTTTTTAAAAGTCAATTAAATTAAAAAAAAAGGAAAGTGCTTCAGTATCGGACAAAACCCCTACTGCCCACCATGAAATCTGGAATGCCCACTAGTGGGCGGTAGGGACCAGGTTGACTACCACTGGTCTAAATAAAAAAAATGAATCTTTTCACCAAGCTCCAATCACTGTTCATTTACATCACTCTTGCACATTTCTTTGTTGCCTCAACTGTACCAGCTTCTCTTTTCATTGAGGGTAAGAGGGAAGAAGCCCTGGGTCAAGCAGGAGAGTTGTGGCTCTCTGCGACTTGCACAGTGCCCCTCTTTTCTTCACCACCCATACAGGGTGACTTTAGCTCCTTTCAGAGCCCTCCAACAGGGAGAACTCAGCATGGGGGCGTGGAGACCTGCTCCTCAAGTCCAGTCTTGCCACAGCATCAGCCAGAAGTCTCATTCATCACAACATTCATCTGCAGGACTGTGGTGATACTTACTGTTCTATAACGATTTACTTTATGATTACTGGAGAATCTATTGTGAGAATAAAGAAGACTCTTAAGTAAAGTAAAGTAACTTTTCATTTGTGGAAAGCTGCCTGGACTATTTAAATGGAACTGATTAATAATCCTGAGATGTAAAGAACTATGATTATTGAACTTTCTGAAGAGCAGCATTGGACTTGAATATATTGTTTTTGGACTATTGAGTAAGAGTGGGACTTACTAAAATAAGACAAGATGCTCCACCAGGGAGAAATGAGTGAGATTTCAAAAGAAATGACATTGATGTTTCAAAGTATTAGGGACACTATGACAAAGAATCACAGAAAGATAAAGAACCTATTGCAAAGCATAAATGGGAAAATATAAAATATTCTACAACTGATAATGAGTGAAGATCAAAGAGCCCGGGAAAGAGAGGAGACAGCAGAAAGAATGGAAGAAAAGATAGGACAGACAAACCAGCAATTAAAGCAAGGTGAGAAGGAGAAGATGACAAAGATAATAATGACTGATGAAATAAACCAAGGGAAAAGTACCTTAAGAAATTTAAAATTTAAAAATTTAAAAATGGAATTGGATAACCTGGAAGATACTATTGAAAGGGAGATAGAGGTGTGGATGGACACTCTGAAAACCTGGCAGCTTAGGAGGATAGAGATGGGAGAAATATTCAAACTGAATGGTGAAGACACAGATGCTGATAAAGACAAAGATCCAAGATCGGGCTTTTAGAATAAGTTTTTTAATTGCTTTTATATTGTATTTATGTGTTTTTAAGTGCCTGTAAACCGCCCTGAGTCCTTCGGGAGATAGGGCGGTATATAAATATGATCAAATAAATAAATAAATAAATAAATAAATAAATAAATAAATAAATAAATAAATAAGAGAGGAGTATGGGAAGCAAGCTAAAAAATGAATAAGAATCAAAGTATTAAAAAGAGCAAGAGATGATGGATAGAAAGGAATTTCTTTCTTTCTTTTTGTAATATAATGATGGCCTGATTAAAAACCAGAATAGAGGTAGAAATAAGAATATTCACCTTTATATAAAGCAATAGTTAGATGGAAAGATTGGAGATTGAAAGATGATACTATTAGGTATGATTAATAGGATGATTGGTACTAAAATGGCGTATTGAGATTTTGAATAACCAAATAATGAAGGACTATGTCTTGATATAAGCATGTGTATTAACACTAGGATTAGTAATGGTGGCCTGACTAGAAGCTAGAATAGAGGTAGAAATAAGAAATAGGGAGAATATTAGCAGACATAATTTTTATAGAATAGAATACAAGTAATAACTAGAGGAAAAGAGGTTGAAGGATGTTATTACTATGCATGCTTAATAAGATCATTGGCATTGAAATGGAACACTGAAATATTGAATAACTACTCTAAAAAAACATGTATATGATTATATAAGTTTTATTGATGTAACAAATATTGTTATTGTTATTGCTATTTGTATCAAAATGAATTATACCCAGAGACCACACTGTTCATGTACTGATGTATATTTAAAAATAAAAATCCAATAAAACTTTTTTTAAAAAAGCAAAGAACTTCCAAACCAGGAATTGCTGTTTCCAGACTGTTTTTCTTCTTCCATTCATTATGCACTGAGAGAATGCAGATCTCCACTCACTAATTATATTTTTTAAAATTTAAAAATATAAAAATTTGTCCTTTGATCTATAACTCCTACACTGCAGAAACATTTGGACTACACAACTTGACCAGGGTAAAGCAATAGACACAATTTACATAGACTTCTGCTAAGCCTTTGATTCAGTGGTACACGACAAACTACTGTTAAAACTACACTCTTACAGTATTTCTGCACAAATGGATAGCTGCATTCCTGTCAAACAGGCAACAAGTAGTCAAAATAAGGAGTGACCTATCAAACCCTTTTATTTTTATTTTTGTTTATTTATTTTTGTCGCACGGTATATATAAGCATAAGCATGAAACAACTATACAACACATAAGCATATATATGAGTATGAGTATGTAATAGCTATATTAATTGGATCTAACAAAGGAAAACAATAGGACAGGAACGGTAAGGCTTGTGCTCTTATGCACGCCTCTTACAGACCTCTTGGGAATGGGGTGAGGTCAATGGTAGATAGTTTTTGGTTGAAGCTTTGAGGATTTTGGGAAGAGACCACAGAGTCAGGTAGTGTATTCCAAGTATTAACAACTCTGTTATTGAAGTCATATTTTCTGCAATCAAGATTGGAGTGGTTAACATTAAGCTTAAATCTATTGTGTGCCCGTGTATTGTTGCAATTGAAGCTGAAGTAGTCTTTGACAGGAAGGACATTGTAATAGATGATTCTATGAGTTAAACTCAGGTCATGTTGAAGGCGGCGGAGTTCTAAATTTTCTAAACCCAGGATTTCAAGTCTGGTGGCATAAGGTATTTTGTTGTATTCGGAGGAATGGAGAACTCTTCTTGTAAAATATTTCTGGACATGTTCAATTGTATTGATATCAGAAATGTGGTATGGGTTCCAAACAATCGAGCTGTATTCAAGAATTGGTCTAGCAAATGTTTTATATGCTCTGGTTAGTAGTGAAGTGTTTTTGGAGAAGAAGTTACCAAGATTAGGTATACAGCTTTTAAACCCTTTTTTGTGATATAGTTACAGTGGGCTTTGGCACTTAGATCATTTGATATGAAAACTCCAAGATCTTTAACGGGGTGGGGGTCATCTGTAAGGTAATGTCCATCAAGCTTGTATTTAATGTTTAGGTTCTTTTTTCCAATATGTAAGACTGAGCATTTGCTGATTGAGATTTGGAGTTGCCAAGTTTTAGACCATTCAGATAAGAAGTCAAGGTCTTTTTGGAGGATAGCTGTATTGCTGATGATGTTAAATAGTTTGACATCGTCAGCAAAGAGAACACAATTACCGTATATACTCGAATATAAGCCGATCCGAGTATAAGCCGAGGTCCCCAATTTTACCCCAAAAACTGGGGTAAACTGGGGACTCGAGTATAAGCCGAGGGTGGGAAATGAGGCACCTACCGGTTGGGGAAACCCTCCCTCCCTCAGCTGAGAAGGCTGGCGGCTCCCCCGCCCCGCCCTCTCACTGCACCGGCAGGGCTTCAGTCCGGTAAAATGTGAAAAAAAGAAAAAAAAAAAACTCGAGTATAAGCCGTATATACTCGAGTATAAGCCGAGGGGACGTTTTTCAGCACAAAAAATGTGCTGAAAAACTCGGCTTATACTCGAGTATATACGGTAATTGTAATATGGTCACAGAAATCATTAATGTATAATATGAAGAATATTGGTACAAGAACGCTGCCTTGGGGAACACCATTTTTAACAGGAACATGGTTTGATAGAGCGTTGCCAATTTTGACCACTTGTTGTCTGTTTGATAGAAAAGCTGTTATACAATTCTGGAGGGGTCCTGAGATGCCGTATGATTTTAGTTTTAGGAGACGTTTATCATGTACTACTGAGTCGAAAGCTTTACAGAAGTCTATGTAAATTGCATCTATTGCTTTGCCCTGATCAAGATTTGTAGTCCATATGTTTTTGCAGTGAAGAAGTTGTAAATTACAATAGATAGGGATGGTTTCAGTTTGCGAAGAGCTTTTTCAACATTATTACCCTGCACCAGTTAACAGTGGTGTCTCCCAAGGCACCCACTTTCTTTCTAATTTACATAAATGACCTCTGCGATCATATTACAAGTGACTGCATCTTCTTCTTTGATGACATAAACTATGTACTGAAGACCTTAACTATGTGTCAGAATGGTCAAACAATTGGCAACTTCAAATCTCAACCAACAAATGTTCTTTCTTACACATTGGTAACAAAAATCAGAACACCAAATACAAACTGGGCAGATATGACCTCATAGACGACCCCCACTCTGTCAAGGACCTAGAAATACTCATTTCAAAAGTTCTAAGTCCCAGAGCTTACTATAACAGCATTGCCAAAAAGGCATTAAGAGTTGTTAACCTAATTTTGCAAAGCTACTTCTCCAGTAACATTGTACTGCAAACCAGGACATACAAAACCTTTGCCAGACCAATTTTTGAATACAGCTCATCTGCCTGGAATCCACACTGTATAACAGACATTAATACAATTGAAAGTCCAGAGGTACAGTATTTCATGAGAAGAGTACTCCATTCCTCTGCTTGCAATAGAATACCTTATGCTACCAGGCCTGAAATTTTGGACCTGGACAACCTAGAACTACGCTGCCTATAGTCTGACCTAAGCTTAGTACACAAAATTCTCTACTACAACATCCTACCTGTCAATGACTACTTCAGCTTCAACTGCAATAATACTACAGGCAAAAAAATAGGTATAAACTCAAAGTAAACCGCTCCAAACTTGATTGCAGAAAATACGACTTTAGCAACAGAGTGGTCAATGCCTGGAATGTACTACCTGACTGTTGTTGCATCCTCAAACTCCCAAAACTTTAACCTTAAACTGTCTACCATAAACCTCACCCCATTCCTAAGAGGTCTGTAAGGGGGCGTGCATAAGTTAGCATTGCAACACCCACCTGAGGCAAGTCATTCCACTGTCAGGAAATCTTCTTCTAACATTCTAACTGTCAAGAAATTTCTCCTTAATTTTAATTTAGTTCTCTCCTTGACTAGTTTCCATTCATTGCTTCTTGCCCTATTGTCAGGTGCTTTGGATAATAGGTTGATTCCCTCTTCTTTATAGATTTTGTAACATTGATATCGTCACTCCCGGGTCCTACTTTTCATTAAACATACCCAATTCCTGCAACTGTTCTTTGTATGATTTAGTCTCCAGTCCCCTAATCAGCTTTGTCACTCTTCTCTTCACCTTTTCTAGAGTCTCAATATCTTTTTTATATATTGCAGTATTCCAAGTGTGGTCTTACCAAGACATTATAAGCTAGTATTAACCCTTAACGTGATTTTTTCCCCTCATATTACCATCAGCATCAGATCAATATGGCATGGGAAAAATTGTCAAATCTTTTGTTAGACATTATGTCCATAACTTTCTAGTAGACTAACTGTATACTAACTTTAGACTTAGCTTTAGTATATTTAGATCCTAATACTGTGTATCCAACCAAAGGTGTTATATATGTATATTTCAAAGTTATCCAAATTGAAAAATTAGTGCCAATTATTGGCTTCCGATATTTAATATTTGACAGTAGGTAAGCATGATGTTGAGTTTTAGATTTGGAAAATCAAATCCTCCCTCAGATTAGATTAAAAGTGCACAAATATTATTTCATCACCATCATTACCAATCCAGAATTGGTAAATTTGAATATTAATTTGTAAATAAGATCCGAAGAGGTGGTCTACGAAGCAATTGTGTCAACTATGATTGAAATTAAGTAGTTATGCTTCTAGATTTCTTCCTGTTTGACTACTTTAGATGAGGTAGTAGTTTAATTAAAAGCACTCAATTTCTTCTCCACCCAATTCCCATGAATGAATTGACTTGGACAAACTGAGACAGCAGACAGAAAAATACTCCTGACTAAGAAATGTACTATGAACAAAAACTCTCGGTTAAAAAAAAATCACAATCCTGAAAGAGATAAATAATTGAATAGTTAGCAATGTAAATGCTGAGGAAAATAAATTTCTAAAAACATTTGTGTGTATTACCATGGCATAATATAAGCCATGAACTGTTTTATATCCAAACAAATTTACAATAAAAATAGGATAAAATGTGTATAGCAACCAATATAATTACAAAATAAATAAAATACATATTAATACCAGCTTCAAATAGCATATTTCAACAATCAATCCTTCATCAGTGATATCTTAGTACTATTATATTCCTTATATATGATGTATTGCTTTACATATTTCCTTTTTCTTTATAATATTATCTTTGCAGATAACATTCTCTGCCACACTGTGTTTGTACATGTTTATCTTGATTGCATGATTGATTTCCTTCTTTTCTGCTTTGTTCAGCAGATACAAAATTTTCAGTGCAGTTTGCAAACAAAATATAAATATAAGAAATTTGACAATTAGGACGTACCTAATTATGCCTTCATTATAATTAAATAGGTGTATAATTATACCTAATTATGCCTTAATCACTAAGACTGGTTCACTATCAAGCCATGGTAAGAATGACCAGTGCCATTTTTTTAGAGCATCACATGAATCCTGCATTTGTACCAACAATAACTTCTCAACACTTTTTAAGGCTGAACATACAGTAGTTTTGGATGAGATGTAAACAAAGCACAGATAACTGTATATCACTTAAGAAGAACTATAGAACCTTTAATGTTCTATAGTTCTTCGGAATAGTCGGAATAGCTCAGGCTGTTAGAGCCTGTTATTAGAACACAGTAGCCTGCAATTACTGCAGGTTCAAGCCCGGCCCAAGGTTGACTCAGCCTTCCATCCTTTATAAGGTAGGTAAAATGAGGACCCAGATTGTTGGGGGGGCAATAAGTTGACTTTGTAAAAAATATACAAATAGAATGAGACTATTGCCTTATACACTGTAAGCTGCCCTGAGTCTTCGGAGAAGGGCGGGATATAAATGTAAAAAAAAAAAAAAGTTAATTATTTGAAAATTGGCACATTCATCACTTGTAAATCCAGAGGCAGTTGAGGATCAAAGAGTTCTCTTTCAGATTGTGAATGAATTTGCTTTTTCAGGAGAGTGGCAACATAATCCAAAATAAGCAGAGTCTAATGTCCTTGTTATCAACTATCCATCCATTTTTTCCGGGTTGAATTTTAGTTTGTTGTTTCATCATCTAGCCCATAATGAAGCAACTTTTAAGAATATGCATTTTTCCCTTGGAATTAGGTGCGAAGGAAGAAAATATTAGAGCTGGATTTAGTCAAGATATAGAGGAAAAACTATTCCAAATTCCAGCTAATATTTCCTAGTCATTTCATACAGATCTTCGATAGCACAAAGGAGAAAATGGATGGATTCCTAAGGGACAGTAAAGACTAGCAATTCAGGTACTGAACAATTCTCTTTCTCATAAACCTTTTGAACATAGACTGATAGGAAAGATCAGAGCTGATAAAATGGTGCTCCAAGGCCAATTCTGCCAGATGATTAGTATCTTGGTTGAAGGTATTAAACGCTGAGAGAGATTCAGTAAAATTATTGAGGGCCTCTTGTCCATCCTATCCAGTTTTACCTCTTGATCATCCACAATGGTTACCAAAGTAGTTTCAGTGTCATATTCTTGAAATAGATCGTGAAAGTCAGTACCTTTCTGGTATATCTGATATGATGAGGCTAACAATTTCGCAATTACATTTCCCAGAAACTTACCTATAATTGTACACATCTTCTGCATGAAGCAAGAATTTCTTTAGTAAAGTTCTTACTACTGCCTCCTTTAAGAACATATCTGTCAGTCCCAGAAGATAAACCAGACCAAGAAAAAAAATCACCGCTCCAGCAAGACTATGAATAATTTTATTCAGAATAACTACAGTGTAGGAACAGAATTTTGCAATTAGTTTATGGAATGGAATGGAATGGAATAGAATAGAATAGAATAGAATAGAATAGAATAGAATAGAATAGAATAGAATAGAATTTTTTTATAAACAATGATCTCTCATTTCTTGACTGGCAAAATCTATTCTCAACCTGTATCACTGCAGAAGACCACTATAAAGTATTTCTTCTTGAAATCAATAAAATCATCAAACTATGCGTTCCACAAATTACCACTAAAATGAAAAAAAGAAACAAATTACCCATATCAATAAAAAAGCTTCAATCCAAAAAAAATCCCTCTGGAGAAGAAACAAAAAAGGTTATGTAGCAAACTTCAAAAACCGCTACAGAAATATTTGCAACCAAATTAAAACTAAATGTAACATTTACCACACCAAGCAAGAAGAAGACCTTCTATGCACAAATTCCAATCGTGCTTTCTATAATTTTGTGAACAATAAACTTAAAGAAACAAGATCCATCCCACCACTAAAAGAATGTACGGACGAAACAGTTAAAGCAAACCTCTTTAACATGTTCTTCGGCTCAGTCTTTGTAAACAGCGATGGCTCATATCCGACATTCCTCAATCGTACCAAAAATGATAACAACGACTTAATTCTTATAGACTTCACAGAAGATAATGTTGAAAAAGCTCTTCGCAACCTGAAACCATTATTATCAATTGGTCCTGACGGGCTATGTGCATACTTCTTAAAAAAACTTTCAATAAATATAGCAGAACCCCTAAGCATAATCTTTAATAAAGCTTTCACGACTAGTTCCCTTCCAAAACTCTGGTCTTTAGCCACAGTCATACCTATCTTCAAAAAAGGAGACCCCAGCCTAGTTGAAAATTACAGACCTATCTCTCTAATGTTGCGTCTCATGTAAAATAATGGAATCTATCATAAACCAATCCATTACACTCCACCTTGAAACTAATAACCTACTCTCTAATAAACAATTTGGTTTCAGAAAAAAATTGTCTTGTAACTTACAACTTATCCACTGCAAAAACATATGGACTACCAACCTTGATCAAGGAAAACCAATAGATGCAATCTACATGGACTTCTGCAAAGCTTTTGACTCAGTAGTACATGACAAACTTCTCTTAAAACTAAAATCCTACGGCATTTCAGGACCTCTCCACAATTGGATAAATGCCTTCCTATCAAACAGACAACAAGTGGTCAAAATTGGCAATGCTCTATCAAATCCTGTTCCTGTCAAAAGTGGTGTTCCGCAAGGTAGTGTTCTTGGACCAACACTCTTCATACTATACATAAATGATCTCTGTGACTTCATCTCAAGTTATTGTGTTCTCTTCACTGATGACGTCAAACTATTCAATACCACTAATAATACTTCTACTCTTCAAAATGACCTTGACTTTGTTTCCGATTGGTCTAAAACTTGGCAACTTCAAATATCAACCAGTAAATGCTCAGTCTTACATATTGGTAAAAAAAACCCTAATATCAAGTACAAGCTTGATGGACATTACCTTACTGACGACCCCCTCCCTGTCAAAGACCTTGGAGTTTTCATATCAAATGACCTAAATGCCAAAACCCACTGCAACTACATAGCAAAAAAAGCTCTAAGAGTTGTAAACTTAATTTTACGTAGCTTCTTTTCCAAAAACTCTACACTACTAACCAAAGCATACAAAACATTTGCCAGACCTATTCTTGAATACAGCTCATCCGTCTGAAACCCATACCACATCTCTGACATTAATACTATCGAACGCATCCAGAAATATTTTACTAGAAGAGTTCTTCGCTCCTCAAAAATAACAAAATACCTTATACCACCAGGCTTGAAATCCTGGGTTTAGAAAACTTAGAACTCCGCCGACTCCAACATGATCTGTGTTTAACACACAGAATCATCTATTGTAATATCCTTCCTGTAAAAGACTACTTCAACTTCAATCACAACAATACAAGAGCAAACAATAGATTTAAACTTAATGTCAACCGCTTCAAACTTGATTGCAGAAAATATGACTTTTGTAACAGAGTTGTTAATGCTTGGAACTCACTACCTGACTCTATAGTCTCTACTCAAAACTCCAAAATCTTCAGCCAAAAACTGTCTATTATTGACCTCACCCCATTCCTAAGAGGTCTATAAGGGGCGTGCATAAGAGCACAAAAGTGCCTACCGTTCCTGTCCTATTGTTCTCTTCATTATAGTATTATATGCATACTTTTACTTATACTTTTACTTATATATACTTTTTCTCTCATGATGGATTATTGTTTATGTTGATGATTGTATATACTGTTGTGACAAAAAGAAGTTGATTGGACACACAAGGAATTTGTCTTGGTACATACAGTATGCTTTCAGTGTACATAAAAGAAAAGATACATTTTATTTATTTATTTATTTATTTATTTATTTATTTATTTATTTATTTATTTATTTATATATTTATTTATTTATTTTGTCGAGTACATATTAGATAATATATATAAGTATAAACATGAATTGAATACATAAAATGAATGCAATTAAAGGGAACATTAGGACAGGGATGGTAGGCACTCTGGTGCTCTTATGCATGCTCCTTACAGACCTCTTAGGAATGGGATGAGGTCAACAGTAGACAGTCTTAGGTTACTGTTTTGGGGGTTTGGGGATGAGATCACAGAGTTTTGTAGTGCATTCCAGGCATTAACAGTTCTGTTATTGAAGTCATATTTTCTGCAATCTAGTTTGGAGCGGTTCATTTTAAGTTTGTATCTATTGTGTGCTTGTAATATAGTTGTGGTTGAAGCTGAAGTGGTCATTGACAGGTAGACATTGTAGCATATGATTTTATGAGCTATGCTCAGGTCATACAGAAGGCGGCATAGTTTTAAATTTTCTAAACCCAGAATTTCAAGTCTGGTGGCATAAGGTATTTTGTTGCGAGCAGAGGAGTGGAGGACTCTTTTTGTGAAATATTTCTGGATGTGTTCAATTGTATTAATGTCCGATATGCATTGTGGGTTCCAGACAGATGAGCTGTATTCAAGAATTGGTCTTGCAAATGTTTTGTATGCTGTGGTCAGTAGTGTAATAATACTGGAGAAGAAACTATGCAACATTAGGTTTACAACTCTTAATGCCTTTTTGGCGATGTTGTTACAGTGGGCTTTGGCACTTAGATCATTTGATATGAGTACTCCAAGGTCCTTGTCAGAGTGAGGGTCATCTACAAGGTCATGTCCATTTAGCTTGTATTTAGTGTTCTCATTCTTTTTTTCCAATGTGTAAGACATTGGAAAAATGTGTAAGCTCTTTGGCCAAAGAGGTTGTAGAAAAAAGGTTTTTAAAAGGTTCTGGCAATTAGGCAACTCAGCTGGGATCGTCAGAACCCTTTAAAAGCTTTTTTCCCTCTGGCGATCCCAGCTGAGTTGCCTGATCATCACAGACATTTAAAAGCATTTTTTACAACCTCTTCAGCTGAAGAGGTTGTAGAAAAATGCTTTTAAAAGTGAAAAAAAAAATTGGCCATGCCCACCCAGTCACATTATCCCTCCCCCAAGCCACGCCCACAGAACCGGTAGTAGCAAATTTTACATTTCACCCCTGGTATAATACTTAATGATAGTCATAGAGTACAAGTAAGCAATCGGAAAACAATCAATTTCAATATAAATCGTAAGGATACAAGCAACGAAGTTACAATCATACAGTCATAAGTGGAAGGAGATGGCTGATGGGAACGATGAGAAGATTAATAGCAGTGCAGATGCTTATCTTTATGCTTATCTTTTTATACTCATATGGATTGTAGAAGGATCTGCCTGAGCCTTTTCCAAATATTTCTGCTTGTTTTGCACTTGATATTTGCTTTCCCCATCATGGCTTCGGTAATGGATCTCACCTATTTCTGTCAGGATAATAATTTTACTTTCTACAAAATGCTTCTTTTAAAGAGGCATGGAACCAGTCTCCTCTTGGCCAAAATAAACAGCTAGGAAATGTAGAAATCAACCCTGCCACACCACTGAGATTTACAAACCCCCAAGAATCTAAAATACGTAAACAACAGAATAAGTGGGTCTACCAAAATTCTGGAATCCAAACTGAAGTGATGCAATCTGTTTTGACCACTTTCCTCCACTTTCATTTAACATCCCATTCTGCTTTATCACTCATAGTTTCCTTGTAAACTATGTCAAGAGATTAGATTCTACAAGAGAAAAGAGGGTATTTAAGAGAAATGGTGGTAACTGCCCAAGCTATTGCACTCCACAGATTAGCCATAATATCTGTTATATCGCAAAGTTTGTTAATATTTGTCCCAAACAAAATCCCTCTATATAGATGCTAAGAGACGATATCAATTTGATAGCAGTATTTGTAAGTGACATGTGTGAGAATATGTGGGTACCAGTTAACAGTCATCAGTTAGAGGATGTCTAAAAGGATTAGACAATCCTTTCCTTAGAAGCTTTTTCTACATGTTTTGTGATTTCTCTGTCATTAACTTATTTGTAATCATAGAGATCTGTTAGAAGCTACAATGAAGTTATGTATCTCATAATATCATTGCACAAATGATATATGGTCCATATGATATCATTTGCCTTCCTTTTGTGGATGCCCAGTTTTGCAAAAAGTGGTTTACATTTCACATAAGTTGTAGAGCGCTTTGAGACTACTGAGTTAATATATAGTTTAGTAAGTACACTGTGAAATATTGCAGTTGTATGAATAGGCAATTCTTTGCTGTGTTTCCTTTTCAGAAATATATTTGCTAGATTTAGAAAAGCAAGTTGGTTGAAAAAAAGTGTAAACACTTACAACTCATGCAGGCTTATGATTGTGACTTACATATAGAACAGCCCATGGTATTGCTTCAGATATAACAAATTAACAAGTCTGATTAGTTTATACACCTCATTTGGCAGTAGGACTGAAGCATATACCAATGCTAAATGTATACTGTAAGCAAGCCTAATTAATGAAGAAGAATATATTTATTGTGTTTGTCACATAAATTGATGCAGGTTGATGCAGGTTGTTATGATACAAATTCCTTGCTTTTTGCTGACTGAAATGATGGTGGCAATGATTTGATGATGATGGTACTTAAATTGTAAATTTAGATGCAGTCCTTCTAGGGCTTGAATTCCTGTGGATACTTTTTCATGATTATAAATAGATCAAAATCTGTTATTAGAATGAATTCAATTAAGAGTGGGTGGGGATCATACGTACACAGTCTAACTCTATAAACTCTGTCATTTTTAAAGACTTTTTAGAAGCTGCCAGATAGGGCAACTATCAGGACTTTATGAAAATTAGTAGGTACATTTCCCCCCAGATTTTCTGAGTGTTTTTTAAAATCTATGTGATGAATTTAATTATTTATTTATTTATTTTATTAGATTTTTATACCGCCCTTCTCCCGAAGGACTCAGGGCGGTGTACAGCCAGATAATAAAAAACCCACAATATACACATTAAAACAGAAACTTAAAACCAAGCATATTACAAAGATGGCCGAAATTTAAAAATTTAAAACTCTAAAATAATAACCCCAATTAAAATTTAATAAAACTTTTAAGCCAGTCCCGCTTGAATAAATAAATGCGTTTTCAGCTCACGGTGAAAAGTCCGTGGCATTTATAAGTTGCTCGAATTGAATACCAGGGACCACTTATAAATCATAACATTCAGTAGTTCACAGATACTCGGATAACCAAGAAACATCAGCATTCGCATAAGCCTAAACCATACAAAAAGCCACCCTTCCCCCCAAAATATCATTCCAGTTAACTGACTTTTGGAATATGAAACAGGAAAATCAACATCATATTTTTTTCCACACAGGTGGGCAGACTGCTATGGGAGAGAAAGTCCTGCAGGTAAGGTAAGTCATAAAGAGGTCTATTGGTCAGAACAATGCAGTCGCCACTGTATTCTACAATCTGCTACATTCTGAACCATTCCAATAGTGGCAAATATCTGTAGCTCCTTCTCTGAGTTTCATGGGTTGGCTTCCAAATGTTTCATTACCAGGATAGGTAACATCTTCAGTGGAGTTTAGGTGATTAACTTCTGCTGAAGATGTTACCTAGCCTGGTAATGAAACATTCAGAAAACAACGTAGAAGCTCGGAGAATGAACCTTCATCCTCATTCTGAGCAATCTTTCTGAACACTCTTCAAAGGAGCCTCAAGAAGAATGGAATTTGCAACAGAAATCTGCTATTTTGTTTACTAAATGACTTAAAACCTTATTGCATGCTTCTGTAGTTCTTTCATGTTTAATTAGAATCGAATCGAATCGAATAGAATAGAATAGAATTTTTTATTGGCCAAGTGTGATTGAATACACAAGGAATTTGTCTTGGTGCATATGATCTCAGTGTACATAAAAGAAAAGGTTTGTTCATCAAGAATCATGATACAACACTTAATGATAGTCATAGGCAGTGGTGGGATTCAAATAATTTAAAACTGGTTCTATGCCCTAATGATTTCTTCCAACAACCAGTTCACCAAATTGCTCAGAAAGTTAACAACCGAAGTGGTGCGAACTGGCTGAATCCCACCACTGGTCATAGGTTACAAATAAGCAATCAGGAAACAATATCAATATAAATCGTAAGGATACAAGCAACAAAGTTACAGTCATACAGTCATAAGTGGAAGGAGATGGGAACGATGAGAAGATTAATAGTAGTGCAGACTGAGTCAATATTTTGACGGTGCTGAGGGAATTATTTGTTTAGCAGAGTAATGGCATTCGGGGAAAAATGTTCTTGTGTCTAATTGTTCTAGTTAATAAATTTAGTTAATATTAATTAATAAAGTTGGAAGCACAGATGAGTCTGGTAGCTATGGTGCAGATGTAAGATGTAAGAAAAAGAGATACCATACGTGTGTGTGTGTTTGTGAATCTCAAGGGTAATTGCTGGAGCTCTCTTTTATTCTTACAGTATTTCAAGTCTTCTAATAGGCTATTATTGAACATTTAACCATATATTTTGCTGTCCAGGTGAGCATTTGCTTCATTTAATATAATATATATTCATCCATGAAATGATAAATGTCCTTTTCAGGTGTTGCTTTGCAACTAAGTACCGTATATACTCGAGTATAAGCCGAGTTTTTCAGCACGTTTTTTGTGCTGAAAAACGTCCCCTCGGCTTATACTCGAGTATATACGGCTTATACTCGAGTTTTTTTTCTTCTTCTTTTTTTCACATTATACCGGATGGCGCAAACTTGGCGGGCTTTTGCATTAGCGCGGGGAAGCCCTGCCGGTGCAGTGAGAGGGCGGGGCGGGGGAGCCGCCAGCCTTCTCGGCTGAGGGAGGGAGGGTTTCCCCGACCGGTAGCTGCCTCATTTCCCACCCTCGGCTTATACTCGAGTCCCCAGTTTACCCCAGTTTTTTGGGGTAAAATTGGGGACCTCGGCTTATACTCGGATCGGCTTATATTCGAGTATATACGGTAGATCATTTCTCAACCTCAGATCTACATTTATTATTCAGAAAGAACTAGACAATCCTAACATAGGGCTATTGTAAAGATTATCAAAGTAACACATAGGAAGTATTTCAAAGACTCTAAAATGTTACGTATTAGATTTTGTAATGGCGTAAGACAACCTGAAGCCACCATACTTCAGGGAATATATTATGGCTATCACTAGAACCATCCAAATCCTAACCAGGTCTAGTTCTATTTGGAAATCATGTAGTTGACTAAATTTTGGCACAGGTGTGAATGTGAAAAAAGAACCATATCACCTTACAAATTTAAGGAGCTTTTGTGAATTTCTACTAATTATTAGGAGCATTGGCCAAGATAATAACTTTTTTCACAACTGAATCTAAGATTTACAAATTAAATTCTGAAGTTACGTGTATCAGCATTATTTTATCACAAAATATTCTTCTATGCTCTGTGTTAATATTTTTATCATTTTGGAGAAAAGAAATTAGTTTTCAATATCCTGCAACTAATAAGAGCTTAAAGGTTGTTTGTGATGGTTTGTGAAAATTATTAATAAAAGACAAACTATCTGTGTCTTCTATAAATATATCTCCTACCTATTTGTAAAAACTAACATCTGGGAGTGAATCAAAATAGGCCTTTGAATTCATTGCTATCAAATTGCACAACAGATTGCGGCTGGAGACATTTGTTCAAAAACATTATAAAGGAGCTTGGCCAAAACAAGTAAGAATTTTGTTTATTGCCTTCATCAATTCTAATGGGAAATGTTTTATTGTATACTCTTTGATTACAAAGGTATATCTTAGTCTATATATTATAAAATACACATCATAACAATATATTATGGCGTTATACAGTGTTGAAAATTATGAAATTGTGGAACTAATAGTCCAAAAGTGATAGAATATTTGAATATAGTTTATAAATGAGAGTACTGAAAACAGAACAATGCACTTGGAAAAGATCCTTTGTTGTTAAAAATCAGTTATGTTAGCAGGGCAATGCTTCCAGGTTAGTCTGTTATGTGTACAGATGAACATAAGATGGCAGCATTTCAAAAAAGTACTAAGATATAAAATAGAAAATGATCTTTCATTTTGTTCACTTTGCTCATTTTGTTATTTTATTTTAACTTAACTGAAATCATTATCAAAACTAATTTTATCAAGACAAACAAGTAATTAAATCTTTCAGGATTTTATACTTTATGAAATGCGGCTGGGTTAGCAGTGAGCAGTGTAAAAAACTTGCCTCAAATTAATAAAATGAAAGAGAAGGAAAGAGATGCCATGTTTTTCCCACACAGAAAAAATTCATAGGAAGGAAGGAAGGAAGGAAGGAAGGAAGGAAGGAAGGAAGGAAGGAAGGAAGGAAGGAAGGAAGGAAGGCAGGCAGGCAGGCAGGCAGGAAAGAAGGATAGCTTATCAAGTCAGCCCTGATGCTGCACAGATTCTTTTCCTTCTTTGGGTTTTGAAATGTTGTTTTTTGAAAAATATATTTTATAATAACTTGGTAATAGAAAAACATTATATATCCATATAACAACATTAACAATATGACTAAAGGAGGAGGATAAGGGAGGCTGGGCTATTGCACTGGGCTATTGCACTGCACACCAGAACAATTTGACACAAGAATAGTTTTTTCCCAAAGGCCATCACTCTGCTAAACAAATAATTCCCTCAACACTGTCAAACTATTTACTAAATCTGCACTACTATTAATCTTCTCATTGTTCCCATCACCAATCTCTTTCCACTTATGACTGTATGACTGTAACTTTGTTGCTGGCAATCCTTATGATTTATATTGATATATTGACCATCATTTGTGTTGTAAATGTTGTACCTTGATGAAGGTATCTTTTCTTTTATGTACACTGAGAGCATATGCAAAGACAAGACAAATTCCTTGTGTGTCCAATCACACTTGGCCAATAAAAAATTCAATTCAATTCAATTCAATTCAATTCAATTCAATTCTATTCTATTCTATTCTATTCTATTCTATTCTATTCTATTCTATTCTATTCTATTCTATTCTATTATCAGACAATTAAAATCATTGACAAAATTGCTTAGAAGTATATAGTCCTTTGTCTCTTTGAAAAAGACTGACGTTGAGAAAAATACATGTGAATAATTCATTTTTGTAAATTGTGAACCTACCTTCAGGAATGGCATAATCATGATATGGCTATCTAAAAACTCCAAAAGCATCTAGAGACATTTCAAATGCTAAGCACAGAGCTAAGAGGAGCAACCATTCTTGACATGTACTGACCAGTCAGTCACATTAATAATTCTGTTGATTGTAACATGCCAATAACAGAGCATAGAACACAAAATAATGAGGTTAGAAGAGACCTCCAAAGTCTTCTAGAACAGACCCCTGCTCAAGCAGGAGACTTTATACCGTTCTGGACAGATGGCTGGACAAATGGCTGTCTCTCCTTGAAAATCTCAAGTGATAGGGTATGCCAGTAGTGGGTTCCTCTTACCTTTGTTACCGGTTCGCAACCAGGAATGCACGCAGGGCGCTTCTGCGCATGTGCAGAGTATCCATGACGATGTCCGGGCAGTGGGCAGAGCCTCCCACCGCCATCACTACCGGTTCGCTTGAACCGGGGCAAACCAGTAGAAACCCACACTGGGATACCCACAACTTCTGGAGGTAAGCCATTCCATTTATTAATTATTCTCACTGCCAGGAAATTTTTCCTTAGTTCTTGCTTGGACCTCTCTTTAATAATCTTCCAACTGTTATTTCTTATCCTGCTCTCAGATAGTTTGGAGAATAGAATTCTCTGTGACTGCTCTTCAACTATTGGAAGACTATCATATCACCCTCCAGAACTTCTCTTCTTTAGACTGGACATACCTAATTCTCTCAATCGTTCATCGCATGGTTTAACCTCCAGTCCCCTCATCATCTTTCTTGCTTTTCTTTGTACTCTTTCCAGAATTGCAATATCATTTTTGTATCATGGTGACCAGAACTCCATGCAGTATTCCAAGGGAATACTATGATATTATTATTATTATTATTTACTTTATTCATTAAATATGAAACTCAGTCAACCGAACATTCAAAAATGCATCACAAATACCATTGACTGGTGCTAGGATTGCTGACAGTGTCCTAGGTATTAACCAAGTACCTTCTTAAGATGTACCATGTTCCAAGTAGCGTAGTGTTTTGCAGTTCCTCTGGTCTTATTGCAGGAAGCTGAAATTTGTTGATGTATTTTATAAAATTATTATCATCATCATCATTATTTATTTGTCAACAAGTACAAGGAAACAAGTAACAGTATAAACATAGACATGGACACATGAAAAAAATTGGCACAAAAATGGTTATAAATAGGCAAAACATAGCCAGAAACACATAGAATGGTTATTGGGAACAGTAGGACAGGGACAGTAGGCATGCTGGTGCACTTATGCACACCCCCTTAGGAATCTCTTAAGAAACATGAAAGGTCCACAGTGGACAGTTTACGGTGAAAGGTATGGGGATTAGAGAGACTAACAACAGGATCAGGTAGAGTGTTCCAGACATTTACTACTCTATTGCAGAAGTCATATTTCCTACAATTAAGATTAGAGCAAATTACATTGAGTTTAAATCTATTAATCTATTATCATCATAGGTGAATTAATATTATATGCCCTGAACTGGATTTCTAACAGTATAACAATTTCTAACAGCATAATAATTGTAACCTGCATTTTTTAATGATTCTGTGTGGTCACAAAATTGACATTTCTGTTGCAGTAGCCTTGTTTTGAAATAAAAAGAAATAAATTGGACATTTTTTAGAACAATTTTCCACTGGTTTACAAGAACAGTATGATCAGTGTCTTAGTGCTGTCTTTTAGTCCAGCCCTTGTCAGCCTCTGATGGGATTTCCCAGCTTTCTACACTACATCGCCTGCATGATCTTGTCTGGTCATGGCGGTTCCTTTGCTTGATCTTCCTCCCAGGTGTTCTGCTGCCTCAGGCTTTCTCTCATCTTTGGGTGCCATACATTCTACTGTTTGATATTTTATTTGTTGACCTTAGGGCTATAATTAATTAATTGATTGACTAAGTGGTAGAAACATTCTCTTATACATAGCCCTTCAATTTCTTTGACAAACATTCATTCTTCATGGCATTATCTTTTAACTTTATTTTCCTAATATTTTACATCCATTTCCCCATCTTTAATAACCATCTCATTGGTCCAGCTTTTCCCCATTTATTAGAATTTGTAAACGTTCCTTTTCTCTATTAAATACAGCTACCTTGGTTTTCAATATATTAATTGTCTTTTAAATCTATGTTCCTTGTTGAATCACACAAATTAGCTGACTTTTGCAGTAAATCATTGGACTTTACAGACAAATTCATGGCGCCAACTCCACAGAAAAGTAAATGTATACAAATAGTGTCATGTTGTCACAACCAACACATATATAATGTCTCCATAAGCTTTTCTTATTTATTTATTAATAAATGCATGAAGCAGCCAAGAGAACATCTCCCATTCTTGAATCCCTGTACAATGCTGAACCATTGGCTAAAAATTACATTTGTTCTTACCAATGCTTTACTTTAATCACAGTACTCAATTTTTGGGCAGTGTTAAAGCTGTCTGACTCAGGATTAACTCCCTATCGCCAGATAATTATAATAATAAAACTTTCATAAGAAGAGATCTCAAGGCAAGGCAAACTCACTAATACATCAAAAATGAATATCTTGTAAATTAAAGACATCTTAACTTCCATGCAGTGTAAGTTAAGGCAATAAAGACATTATACATTCTAACAGATAGTGTTCACTCATAATTAATCTTCTTGGATTTTCTTTAACTAGAGGTTTCAATCTTAATCCTTTTTCCCTGCTTATATAATGTATAACGAGGCTTCCCAACTGTGCTATGAATCCACTGAAATCTTCTACTATATTACAAAAATTACAATGGTTCAGTTTACAGTTCAACTGGTTTCACTCCAGTTAAGGAAAATAAAATGTTGCAGCTGTGAAAAGCAAAAAGCCAAGCCAAACACCCCACTCACTATTCCTGGGGCAGAAGCCCTGAAAAATTAATTATTTCCCTTTACATATATTCAAACAATTGCCTTTTAAAAAGTATTTCCCAGCTACACTTTTTCTTTTGAACAAATTATTCTACTACTTGTTTGAAAGTAATAGTCACATCAGTTCCACGGCCTCCTAATCATGAGATCATTCCAAAAATTTCATGACCTCCCCCACCTCTTTCAGCTCCTTTAGAAAGTCAATTTTCCCTAATTTGTCCCAATTCTCTATTCTTTTGGATCAGAGTCTTCCTGTTTACTCTTTTTCCCTTTTCTGCTTCTCTATATACATAGCAACTTTGACATATGTCTGCCTTACAAACAGGATGTCCTCCAAGATGCTTGGCTAACCATGCTTCAGGACCTGTCTTATAATGCTTTTTTTCACGTCATTTCCACCATGTAGCTACCTATTTATTTATTACATTTCTACCTGCTGCAACTATGATATTGTTCAGCTGATTCACAGTGTTTTCTATCTTCTCTTGATACAGGTTTTGCTATTTGTATACAGTTTCTGGTGCTTCTGCATAATGCCATAAGAATTCTTTGAACTCTTGCATTGCCTGGAGCTCCCTCCCTTCCAGTCACTGGGTGCTACTCTACATGGCTGTTTTACCTAGTGCTGCCAGACTGATATCACTCCTGGCTAACGATTACTCACACAATATTTGGGTAGTGGTTTCCAAAACAGAGGTTAGATTTTATGCAGCTACCACCACATTAACATGCGTTCATCATTCTTGTGAAACAGCACTAGATGTTTAGATTGTTCAGTTTTATTGACTAAGGAAGTAAGATAATCTATTCTGGATATTACACCCCTTCTTAAGTTTTCAAAATTTCATTTCTGCCATTCATAAAATACAATTATTCAGAAAAATATCTGCTAGTTTGACTCTCAAAGGTCTCATAGTGTTTCCATAATGGACAAATACATGTAAGAAAAAAGGAAGGGATTTTTGTCATGACCCATGCATGATGAGGAGATGATATCAGCCCTATGGACTAGCAGCACGGAGGGTCATTTATTGTCCAACTTGGCAGTAGCTTGGAGGTAGTGAAGACTAACACTGAGTGGTTGACATGTTTGCTCTGAATGTTTTTTGGCAGCACCTGTTTGCCATTGACTTCTAATTTCCTTTCTCCAACTTCCAGTCTCACTTAGGGTTATATTGTTCTATTGTTGTCTGTCATCCAAATACTATCAGGATTAGTTTTTTTGAATTACATGCTTTTACCTTTGAAGTCAGCTAGTCTGAGTTTGTGCCCTTATTTTGAGGTCTAATTGCTCAGGAATGTCCTTCTCAGATGACACTTGCTTGGAAAGTCAAAAGCTTCAACTCTGAAGCCCAAGAAATCAGTTTCTTACGGAATCACTTGAAGTGATCTTTTTACTTCAGGTGATTCAATCAGGGCTTTACATTCTTGAGATGTGTTGATAAATAGCCACCTCTGTGTGCATAGAGACAACCCGTTCATCTCCCTCCATCTTGTGAATGTGGCAGTAATTCTTAGCAGAGTTGTTGGGAATAGTAGTAGTAAAAATATCAATTTTTCTGGTGTCTCTGCCTTTGCAAGTGAACAATCTTAACCCAATTTTCTAGGTGGGAGGTAGCAGGATATTCTGCCCTGCCCCCCAGGATCCTTTTATGGAAGCCACCTCCTCAACTAGAAGAATGAAATATTTTGAGAAATATTAAAAAAAGGCAGAATATTATATTTCCCAAAGTGAGAAACAGAGAAACATGTTTTTAGAGGCAGAAATCAACCCCTACTTTCCTTAATAGCCCACAGCAGATGTCAGCACTTAAGAGATCAAGAGCTTATCAAAAAATAGAAAGCTCTATTCATAGGCAAAGCAAATCCTTTCAAGAGATTATATTTTGAAATTCCCTGCAGCAAAGTCAGAGTGATAGGATTAGCCCTCACTCAAGATCCAAAACAGGACAAAAGCCATTTAAACCACAATAGGAATTGCACAATATCCTTTCAGAACGCAGCCCCTACATTGTATCACCCCAAACTTCAACCAAACCTGGGAGCTCAGACAAATATCTAGGATTTATACTTGACCTATAAAGCCAACTATGATCCTTACATAATCTCTACATGGCCCCATGAGAGTCTGATAACAGCCAATAGAATACATGTTCTTGCACAGGAACAGGAAGCTCAAGTGCAAAGCCCAAGATAAGGTATAAAAACCCTCCACTTCCATGTGGTCAGCTGCACCTTCTTTCCAGTCAGCCTCCATGTTTTCAGTGTCTTTCTCCCAGCTTGGAACTGAACCAGAAGGGTATTTCTTCCCACACTGTCAAAACACCCATTATTTCTCTGTGGTTGGCAATGGAGAAGGAACATGACTTCTGTGGCAAGTCATGAAGTGGGAGACAGGAGAGCTATCTTCTTTCTTCTTTTTCAGAAAATAATTTGAATGACTTGTTAACCAAGTAAAACATAAGAAAAATAGAGATAATAAAAATAGTAAACAGTGAGAAGAGGAAATAGAAAAAAAAATTAAAAAGAAAGAAAAGAAAAACAAAAGGTCATAAAAAAGTGGTTTCTATTTTTCTTTGGCCATAGATACATTTATATTTTGCTACCTGTCTCTAAGGTTACATCATAATTTTCTTCTTTCCATAAACTATCCTTCCTAATCTTCAAACCCATAAATCATAAATTCATTTTTATTTTTTCAGGAAAATGTCCATAAGGTTTTCCTATCATTGATATAGTAGTTGAACTTTCTTTAAGCATGCAAGTTAATTTTGCCATGTCTAATTCACAGTCAGAAGCCTATTCCTTTCTGAAGGATCCAGGGATTCAGAATCCCCTCTGATTCTGTGTTGGGAAATAGCAGCAATCATTACATTCATCCGTGTATTCTTCTAGTGGCGGAAGAAAGTTATTCCTATTAGTATGCTTTATACTTAGGCAAAAAGAAAAAAAAGGCCAGTTGCACAGGTATAGAATAGGTGGAACATGGCTCAATAGCAGTAACTTAAATATGAGCCAGCACTGTGCCCAGTGGTGGACCGGTTCTACAGAACCGGTAGTAAAATCAGCGGGAGGCTCCATCCATTGACCCGAATATTATCAAAAGTGATCTGCGCATGCGCAGAAGAACGCGCGCGAGCACGATGTGAACCAGTAGTAAAGGTAAGTAGAACCCACTGCAGCCGCAAAAAAGCCAATAAAGTCCTAGGTTCATTAACTTGAGGGATAGTATCACTTCATCACATGAAGTGTTAATACCATTTTATAATGCCTTGATAAGACCACACTTGGAATACGCATCCAGTTTTAGTTGCAACAATATAAAGATGTTGGAACTCTAGGAAGAGTGCAGAGAAGAACAACGAAGATTAGGGGATTGAAGCTAAAACATATGAAGAATGGTTGCAGGAATTGGATATGTCTAGGCAAGTGAAAAAAAGGGACTAGAAATGACATGATAGCAGTGTTTCAATATTTGAGGGGCTGCCATAAAGAAGAGGGGGTCAACTTATTCTCCAAAGCACCTGAAGGCAGTACAAGAAGCAATGGATGGAAAATAATCAAGGAGAGAACATCCTAAACCAAAGAGAAATTTCATCACAGTAAGAGCAATTAACCAGTGGAACACTTGCTTCCAGAAGTTGTGAATGCTCCAACACTGAAAGTTTTAAAGAAGAGATTGAACAGTCATTTATCTGAAATGGTATAGGACCTCCTGCCTATACCTCTGTTATTCTATTATTCTGTGATTCAGTATAATTCTATGATTCTATTGATGGTCTGCTGGGAGGAAGAGGATGGCAAGAGATAGCAACTTGCAAGAGGAATTAAATCTCTATCTAAAGAACATAGCAGAAGACATCGTTGAAGGCTCCATGCTTTCCATGAGCAAACATAATGTGGATTTCTTTGTGTTTTCTGAGTTTGGTTGCTTGTTTGCAGATGTTTCATTACGCATCTGGGGACATCATTAGTGTGAGGTGATCTCAGAGAGCACCAATAGCTTCACAATTCAACCCTGAATTATAGATATATTATTTATATATAAAAGTATATTATTTTTGTCACATTAACTGATAGAAGTATATAAGTTTTTTCCTACTGGTTCACTGACACAATGGAGATTTGTATATACTCCATTTGCCATATAATCTAATGCTGTTAAGGAATTACTTGTTCTAAAGTTTGGCACAGAATAAAGTAAGATAATAGGCCTAAAATCCAGAGTCAGAAAAAGACTAGAAAAAAATTAAAACAACCATGAATCAAACAAACACAAATACAGGTGCTAAAAATATGGAAGAGGGCCAAAGTAACTTCTTATATTTATTTTTTGTTTGGAATGGGAATGATATTTTGGGTAGAAATATCCATCAGGTTCAGTTCCAAGCCAAGAGAAAGACACTGGAAACATGGAAGCTGGTTGGACAGATGGTTTTTTGATTAAGCAGAACCATATGGGTTTGTGGTTCTGGGCAACGGACAAAATGGAGTTGAGAGTGGAGGGGATTATACCTTCTCTGGGCTTTGCATATGAGTTTCCTATTCCTGTGGAAAAACATGTATTCTATTGGCTGTTGTAGGGGTCATGTAAGGGTTATATTGGCTCTATAGGCAAAAGGGGAAATGCAAATCTAGGTGTTTGTCTGAGCTCCATGGTTTGGTTGAAGTTTGGACTGCTCTGGGGTGACGCAATGAAGGGGCTTGTATTCTGAAAGGGTGTTGGGCAATTCCTATTGTGGTTAAATGGCTTTTGTCCTGTTTTGGATCGTGAGTGAAGGGGCTTGCCTTTATTCAGGCTTTGCTGCAGGAAGTTTCAAAATATCCTGTCTTGAATGGATTATCAAATCTGCATTTCTAAAAGGTGCCTTCTCAGTTTCTGTTTGGGGGCAGGAAGATTGGGGCTGCTTCCTGTCTCTAAAAAATATGTTTCTCTATTTCTCCCTTTGGAGAAATATAATATTCTGTCTTCTTTTAATATTTCCCTAAATATTTCATTCTTTTGGGTGGGGGCTGACTTTCCACAATATGGTTGCTCAATTTGCGCTCCATGATTAGTAAAATTTGAAAAAATGGGCCACCGATTGGTTAATTTCTTTTTGGAGTTCCCTCATTGGACAATTGAAGGAAAGGAGGATGGCTTTCTCTCTATCTTTTTATTAATAAAGACAGATTGCATTAAATCTTCATTTAATCATGGGGAAAATCTATATTGGCATAATAAAGGAGAAGGCACTAAACTATAATTATGCACTACAGTTCCCATAATTTCCTGTTTTGTTTATGCGTCTTGTATCACTCTTAAACACTCTCCAAATGAACCTATTAGCATTTATTTGCCCAATGGAATAAAAGGTAAAAAACCAACCTTTTATTCAGAGGTTTGTCCTGTTACTCACTCACTCACTCACTGAAAATTTGTATGGTTACCCACTCTCTCTCAGTGACTCTGAGCAACCTACAAAAATAAAAACCGAAATATATAGTATTTCAGTAATAACAGTAATAAACAATTCCACCCCCGCCTCCTGGCAACAATAGTCAATCAAACAAGCCACTTGATGGGCTCCATCCCACTCTGAGTCTCCAGGATGTTTTGATAAAACTAAGTCTTCAAGCCTTGCAAACGAGAGTCCAAGTGGTGACCAATCTAATCTCTGCAGGAATGATATTCCAAAAGGAGAAAATCACCATGGAGAAGGTCCTTTTTCTGGGTCCCGCCAGATGTGCCTCTTAGGAGAGGGGACCTGCAACATTCCTTGCCTCCCCACTCAGGTGAGTTGGGTAGATATGACTGGAAAAAGATCATCCTTCAGATAACCTGGTCCCAAGCCATGCAGGGCTTTGAAGGTAACAACCAGTACTAGAATTACACCTGGAAATAGATCGGCAGTCAATACAGTTTCTGCAGGAGAGATGACACCTGTGCACATCTAGGCCTGCATGAAACCAAGTTGGCTGCTGCATTTTGCTGCACACTGGGTCTGCCTGAGGCAGTGGTACCCCATCCAAGATCAGACATGGCAGTTCTCCATGGACCAAAGTACTCCAAACCCAGAGCCATTCTGTCAGGTCTTCCATCTTCAGCCTCTATGCTTCGCTGGCATCTGCCATAAAATGAAATGTGGGGAGAGGGAATTCAAAGGAATAAAGGAATTCAAAGTAGTAAAGATTGGCCTGGGAATGTGAAGAGAAATGGTGGGAGGGAGGGACGGATGGGGACACAGCCTTGACAGAAACCAGAGGTGCCAAGACTGGAATGAACCAGTCACCAAGGACACCTAGCCTGGGAACAGAGTGAAAAACTGCATCGAGCAGCACCAAACATTCAAGAGGTCCCCAAAACATCTAAGTGGCCTGGCATTGGACACTGATGGACTGGACAAAGGGGGGAGTGTAACATTTGCGCTGGAATATTCAGATCTTGCTCTTGGTGCAGTCACTAATCCTTAATAAAAGACCAAATGGAGTTGGGTCATTGGTTCCTAGGGACCTGAGTGGGGCAGGTCTGACACATTTGATCTTACCAATATTTAGGTTCAGCCATTGTTCCCCATCCAGCTCTTAACAACCTCCTGCTGGAGGGAGGTCTTGGTATCGCTTAATTCACCATGGACATATAGCTGGGTGTCATCAACATATCAACGATATCTCAGTCCATAGTGGACTCTTTGTTACAAGAGAAAAACACCTCCCACCCCCCCAAAAATACAAATGACAACTGGTCAGTTTGAGAAAGATGAAAGAGCATGGAGCTCATGGAAATTCCTGCCAGTGTGAAAAAACCTCACCTGTCAAGCCATGCAGCTCAATTAGTAGTTTTGCAATTTCTGCTTTGGATAAATGAGCTGAAAGGACATTGACTTGGTTGCTTAGGAACTCAGAGTACAGAGTTGCTATGGTAAAGATACAAAGTACCATTTGGGTAAACTTTATGTGACCATCTTTGGATTGGAGCATGCATATGCTTGCAGAAATTACTTTTATTCTTCTTAGAATCAGTCAGTCAGTCAATCTGTCCATCCATCCATCCATCTATTTATGTTTCAAGGAAGCTGTTTTTTTCTGACCTGAAAGCAAAACCTGCTTAAGTATAATAATCCAAGGAAGTCAACACCTCAAGTATTCACAAGCAAAAAAGGGATAAATTGTTTATAGTGCAGCATGGGTATGTGTTCCTACGGGCCCTTCCTACTTTCCCAGGCATTCTTCTGGAATCAAGTTGCAACACAGGTTAATCAGGATCCAAAGTATGATCCAGAAAAAGAATCTGCTTGTTAGCGAGGAGGCCTCAGGCAATCAATAGGATTCATGGATGAAACAAATGAGATATCAGCCTTCACGGAGCCATTCATTATATTTTGCCAAGATAGAAGACAGTCACAGAAACTGGATGGCTCCATTGAAACAGGTGTATTGATGAAATATTAGACAAATTAATTTTGAAGCAGAGGCTTGAAAAACATGCAGGTGATCCAGAAAAAAAATCAATTCCTAATGGTTTGAAGTGAGCTACGCAATTCACTGGTTTTGTATATATAGTTAAGAGAAAGATTTAAAGACATTTGGAACTGAGACAGAATTTGAACTATGTTCACATGACAAGTAATTGCTAAAATGTAATAAAGTTTTATTGAAATTTGAGATGGAAGAACAAGTGAAAATCTTTATGATAAAACGAGCTAAGAAATTTCAATGTAATATATTGATGGAGCAGTGGGAAATATGTAACTACAGGGTTTGAAATTCACATTATATTATAACTTAAAAGAGAATTCTTATAAAATGATTTAACATTGGTACATGACTTCAGAAAAATTGTCTTTTCCTATTAATTTATATATAAATAACTACAATTAATTGAATGAAAAGTTTTGTTAATATTAAAATGTTCAGGGCAATAAAATAGAGCTACATATTTAGATTTTATTGCTTTATTTTTAATAATAAAATATCCAAAAAGGGGTGGGTAGGTGGATTACCGAGTAAAAAAATATATCTGATAATTAAAGTAATCTAAATATTTCAATGTTTGAAATGACCTTCTCTTCAAAAGAAGAGGAAAAAAAACCACATTTTTTCCCCTGGAGATTATGTAAAAGTATTTCTTTGGCATGCCCCAAGTTTGGTAGAGGAAAAACTCTTAATGAAAAATTCCAGGCTTTAGGACTATGTTTCAAAATCATATTAAGAATTTTTACAATAATATTTTTTCTCAAAATTACATCGATCTGTTATTTGAAATCAAAATGTCCAGATGACCAGATCATATGAGTTAAACAAACACCAACATAAAATGTTTAAGATAACCCCTTTTAAGTATTCCTATTACAGTGATTAAAATATATCAAACTTGACTAAACAAAGAAATAATTAAACTGAATAAGAATTGTAGAATGATAAATTTTTATTTTTAAAATAAAACTCTTATTTCTGAAAGGCTACCTTGATTTCAGCCTGTTTATCTGAAGTTTTGTAACTTCCAGTCCTTCCTATAATCTTTCATTAAATTAAATTTAATGTAAATTTTCATTCAATTTATAGATTTCTATATTTTGCATATGTATTCTATGTGCAAAAAAAGAACACAGCTTTGATTTTGAGTACCTTGTCTCTTTTTTAAATTGATAGGCCACTTATCAAATAGCAAAGTTTGACCCTTAGAGGGTTAAAATGAGTTCTCTGAGGAACCCCTTTTGCAGTCATTACATTGGCATTCTTCAGTCTCAAAAGACTATGGTATCGTACTCTGGAAAGAGATCCTAAAACAGCATCTAGTGTGACTAAAAAGACCAATTCGAGAGTGGCAATCCCTCCACACTGAGGGCAGATACATTCTGTCCCCTGCCACCCCCCCAGATTTCGCTGGTTCCGGGACTGCCTCTTTGCCTCAGCCTGCTGAACAAATATCTCTTCAAATTGGTGAAGGCCATGCTGCGTCTTTAGCCTCCAAACTGAACGATCGGAGGTCAAAGTTTCTCAGTTGTTAATGTCCATTCCCAGGGCCTTTAGGTCCCTCTTGCAGGTCTCCCTCTGAGGTGCTTTCCCTGCACTAATTCCCCATACAGGAGATTTTTCGGAATCTCAGACCTCAGACCTCACCCCTTTCCTAAGAGGTCTATAAGGGGCATGCATAAGAGCACAAACGTGCCTACCGTTCCTGTCCTACTGTTTTCTTTCATTATATCCAATTTATATAGTTATTACATGCTTATACTCATATATATTCTTATATGTTGTATAGTTGCTTCATGCTTATGCTTATGTATGCTGTTATGACAAATAAAAATAAATAAAATCAGCCATTCTCACTACATGCCCAAGGCAGCGTGGACATTGCTGTTTCAGTAGTGTATATATGCTAGAAATTCCAGCACGTTCCAAGACTGCGCTATTTGGAACGTTGTCCTGCCAGGTGATGCCAAAAATACGTCGGAGGCAGCACAAATGAAAGGTGTTCAACTTTCTCTCCTGCTGTGCATAAAGGATCCAAAGTGAGGAACCCTGAGAAACCCTGAGGGATTCTCTGAGGAACCCCTTTTGCAGAAGGGCAGGTCTTAATCTACTCCTGTTCCCGAATCCCCCATTCCAGGTCCCACCAACACATTGCTCCCTGCACATTGTCAGCTTTCTGTGACAATTGGCCTGCTTGGTCAACACTGGAATATTTGGGAAAGGGGTTTTTTTTTTGTACACCTGCAAATTCTCAAGCTAATCCTTCTCTCCTGTGTGTTCATAGCACCATGTAGGCAACGGTCACTGTGAGAACTGTTTTGTTTATATTGGCCATGTCTATTACCTTTTTCCTGCTCTGAATCCCTGTGCTTTCCTAATAATACTTTGCATGCTGTCTGTGTAATAATGGAAACACCCAAAACCCTAAAATGGGTTTTGTAATATATAATCAAACATCTGTTGAAAATGAAGAATGCTTTCATAAACGGTGGATAAGTCATGAAGATGTTTTGTTGCCAGCGTGCATGAATTGACTCGTTCTTTGGACAACCCATATGACAGCCTTTTTCATAAGGCTCTGTAACTGGAAGGTATTTCTGTGAATAGTGGAAGAACATCTGATTATGACATCACAAGACAATATCTGGTTTATAGCAAACAAATTCATTTGCTGTGTGGAGTCCCAAAGTTTGAATTCTGTTGAAGCACTTTAAAAGGAGACACATAGTTTCAGGAGGCAGTTTTGTTCCCCTGGAAGGCAAGGGTAATTTTTGGTCTAAAGATGGAAAATATACATCTTGTGGGTATCTGGATATGCCTTCCTTTGTGACAGATTCATAAGTGTGAGACTACTTTGTCTAGCCCAGAGGTAGTCAATCTTTTAATATCTACCGCCCACTTTTGTATCTCTGTTAGTAGTAAAATTTTCTAACTGTCCACCGGTTCCACAGTAATGTGCCAAGTATCGTCATTTGTGCATGCCTCTCATGCGTTGTGGATTGAGTTTGGGGCGGGGCGCCAGCTACCAGCTCTGCTTGTCAGTTACAGTTGGGTGGCGTGGGGGGAGATGCTCAAGCTGTTCTGGGATGAGGCTCTTTTGTTTGCGGTCGCACTATAGCGCCATTTAGTTTCACTTACATAACGTGAACTAAACTTATGCACGGGCGATACAAATAGTATATTTTCAGAAATTTAAATTGTCACGGGGAATTTTATGAAAACCTAAGGAAAATGTTTTTAAATAATGCTATGAATTTTTTTTAAAAAGTCGATTAAATTAAAAAAAGGGAAAGTGCTTCAGTATCGGACAAAACCCCTACTGCCCATCATGAAAGCTGGAATGCCCACTAGTGGGCGATAGGGACCAGGTTGACTACCACTAGTCTAGCCTATTAATAACAGTAATCAGTGTGAAATGGGAAGTTAAGTTTTCATATGAATGAGGAGGTTTTAATGGCAGAAGATTACAAGAAAAGTTATGACCAAAAACAGTTGTCTGGCAGGATTCTGGTGAAAGGTAAAAAACTCAACATATTTTGAAAACCCTGGTGGTATCAATCCAGAGAGGTCTCTGCTTGCGCCTTCTTCTTCTTGATCCACTAACCATTCATTGACTTCTCCAATGAATTTACAGTTGCACGTATAACATGGCCAAAGTAAATCAGACGCAGTTTTGCGATTTTGACTTCTAATGATGTATCTAGTAAACTGGGTATAAAAGTGTTTAAATCAATATTTCTTGAATTTATGGTAAATGCGTGATCTTTAAAATATCACAGTGAATGTGTGTCTTAGCTCAGTCACACAAAGGAAATTCTAAATACTTTATATTAAAATCTGAAATTGGTAAATCAGTATTTGGATAGAATATTTTCTCGGTTCTCCATTCTGTTTTCAAAGCACTTGAATCAGTTAAAACACTGATAGCTAAAATGTATTTTTTCTTAAAGGCATCTAGTACTTTCAGGATCTTCTATTAGCATACCCACCCACCCCAATTCTAAAACAGCAAAAGTCCAGCCCCTGGAAGTTCTGCTTAGCTATTTTTTCCATTCTATTTCTCAGGTTAAAATGACTGCTAATTATTTTTAGTGTTACTAGAAATCCATATCAAATAGACCTATTTTTTTTATGAAAGCTTAATTAGTATGCAAAGAATTCAAAAGCAATTTTAAAATGTATAAAAATCAAACATAAACTGCTGAAGGGACAGCAGCAGTTTTTTATAAGAAACGTAATTATTGAGATATAGGCAGGTATTCGCAGGATTGATCTCAGCTTACTAGGTAGATCAAATGGAAACACGGCCAGATAAGCTTCTTTATTACAAAGATACATTAACAGTACCTTTATTGCTTGATAATAGGGAGACTCCCTCCTGAGTTTCTTGCTCTGCCTACGATGCAACTGAGGGATATGTGCCGTCTCATTTGACCATTCTCAAAGCAGCATTTATTTATTTATTTATTTATTTATTTATTCATATTTGTATACCGCCCTATCTCCCGAAGGACTCAGGGTGGTTCACAGGCAAATAAAACATTTATGTACAAATTAAGATAACCATTAAAAAACTTATTCTAATGCCAAATTATTACAAATATAAATATAAATATTAAAACCAATTTAAAACCCCTATAAATTTAAAATCTAGTCCAGTCCTGCACAGATGAATAAATGTGTCTTGAGCTCGCGACGGAAGGTTCGGAGGTCCGGAAGTTGACGGAGTCCTGGGGGGAGTTCGTTCCAGAGGGTGGGAGCCCCCACAGAGAAGGCCCTTCCCCTGGGCGTCGCCAGACGACACTGCCTAGCTGACGGCACCCTGAGGAGTCCCTCTCTGTGAGAGCGCACGGGTCGGTGAGAGGCATCTCTTTGCCCAAGTTTCTCAAGCTCATTCTCATATGCCATAGATATAAAATCATCACCATTATTAGAGCATATACACTATATTGTGTCTATTTATTTAGATATGATAAGAAACTGTATGATAAAATAGATGCAAAACCTAAACAAAAAAGTTGTGATGCAATAATGGGAAGAATTTACACTATATTATAACTTAAGGAAAAATTAGAACAAAAAGCTGTTTAGATTGTATTCAATTCCATTATTATCCAAGGTAGACTATCATACAGTAATAAATGCTTGAAATGTCATGAAGCAGCAGGAATATTTTACCCAAAAGTAGAGGAAAGATTTAGTACAACGCAGAAAATGTCCCAAAGGTGCTTTTTCCAAGAAGCAACTGGACTTTCTGGTTTTTCTTTGAAGACGTTTCGCTTCTCATCCAAGAAGCTTCTTCAGCTCTTTCTTCAAAATGTCTTCAAAAAAAACCCAGAAAGTCCAGTTATCTCTTGAAAAAGCACCTTTGGGGCAACTATGACCTGGATGACTGAGAATCTCCATAGACATTTAGCAATGCAGAAAATGATTTCTTGTTTGTCACAGATCACCCCAATCATTATCTCTGATCTGCCCTGAAACAAATATCTCATTTGGTTCTTAATAACGAAACCTTTCCTTAGGTTTTTAATTGGGAACTTCTCCAATGATTGCACCTCATTTCCAAAGTTTGTAAATCTCTGTTGTAAATATCTCTGCAGCATCCGTTGTTGAAAAGTTGTCCTTAAAAATACAGCATTCCTCTTGCCAAGAGAGTCCAGTCCACCATCTCAGAATTTCTTGCCTTCTTATATTCATATTCCTTTCAATCTTTTCTAGCAGATCTATATTTTGTCAATATTTTAATATTTTAAGAGGAGACATATATTTGAGGAGCATTGGCTAGCCAGTATTTATTGCCATGGATGGCTGAGTATGAGCTCCTGAATCCTAGCCAAAGAAAGGGTAGTGCGGACTTATGAAAGCATCCAATTGGCAGTGGTGGAACACAAGAAGACTGGCCGAGATGGATCTATGGGCTGAATCTCCCAAGAGGACTTTTCTTTGCTCTTCACACAACAGTGCAAAGGTGATGCCACATTGATGGAATTGAATTATGTCTAGGGAACTTTAACTAAAAGCCAGATTTCTGGAGGGCTTATTAAGGCTTTCTGGGCATGAGAGTAACATATTACCTTCAAGAGCAGCGGAGGTTGATTTTGTATCTGAATTTTTATAAAACATGAACAGGAGGATGTAATTATTATTTAATTATTATTTATTTATTTTATTTGTCAGCAAATATAAGAAAACAAGTAACAGAGTAGACGCAGACATGGACACATGAAAAATGTTGGCACCAAAAAAAAAAGGATATAAATAGGCAAAACATAACCATAAACACATAGAATGATTACATATAATTGGGAACAGTAGGACAGGGACGGAAGGCATGCTGGTGCGCTTTTGCACGCCCCCTTAGGGACCTCTTAAGAAACATGAAAGGTCCATGGTAGACAGTTTATGGTGAAAAGTATGGGGATTAGAGAGACTAACAACAGGATCAGGTAGGTTGTTCCAGACATTTACTACTCTATTGCAAAAGTCATATTTCCTACAATTAAGATTAGAGCGAATTACATTGAGTTTAAATGGCCCTTGTATTATTATGGCTGAAATTAAAGTATTCATTTACAGGTAGAACATTTGTAAATGTTGTCCATTTACAACAATTGTACGGGTCCTGTTTGGAAACTTTTCAGAAGCACTAGCTAATCCATAAACTGAAAAGAAATTTGAGTAGAAAGGCAATTCCAGCAATAAAAATGTACTGAACTATCACATGAAACAAAAACAGAGATAAACATTAAGATAGTGGAGCACTTCAAACACAATGGAGAAGAAGTAGAATGCTCACCTAATTTCAGACAACCGAAAGTAGTTGTCTTTTTAAAAATTTCTGCAAGAAAAGTTAAACTACAGGATGTGAGCTTCCTGAGGAGTTAATGTGGATGATGATGATGATAAATGAGGGGTCCTTTTATCTTTGTTCCTATTCAATTGGTGAAATATTTAATGGCCTCTTCAGAGTAAGAAAAGGAGAAGAATCCTACCTGTTTGTTTACTACAACTTTAAACTAGCATATATTACAGGGAAAATGTCAAGCAAAGTTAAACAACTAGCCAAAATATATGAATGTTTCTTAGGCTGGTTTAATAACAGCCACCATAGAGAATATCTTTCTTTTTTTTTTTCATTAATTACAAAATGTGCCCAGTGCTATTTCAGGATCAAACAGAATTATCTGATTTTATTACTGATAAAATTATCAATAATTTTATTTGTAAGAAGAAAATTATAGTTAACTTTTAAATAAAATAATGAACGTATCTTTTCTTTTATGGAGCACCAAGACAAATTCCTTGTGTGTCCAATCACACTTGGCCAATAAAAAATTCTATTCTATTCTATTCTATATAAGAAAGAAGGAGGATCATTGATCTAAATCAGGAGGGTCCAATCTTGGCAACTTTAAGACCTATGGACTTCAAGATCCAGAATTCCCCAGTCAGCCATGCTGGCTAGGGAATTCTGGGAGTTGAAGTCCACAACTCTTAAAATTTTAAAGATTTGACACCCATGATCTAAATATTGCTAATTTGATGGTTTATCCTTATTCTGCTTATAGGCAACACATACCAGGATCTTCTAGTGTTTGTATATGTAATGAGGTTAAGCCTCTATTGTGCTGACTATAGTCTATTCTCTTTGCTAAAGGGTTAATGGCTGGGTGTGTATTCATATCCTAGGTGGTAACAATGCCTAAAAGCAGGCACATTCTTTTGTTCTCTTTAATGATTCATTCCTTTAGAGTGTGGTAATATTCATGCACATTTTTGCTTTTAAGGAGAAACAGAGAATTGGAAAGAGCTTATTAAAATTGTTTGGTGCTTCTCAGAAAAAAGAGAACAAATGGAGGCATATAGCTTTAGTTCACCAACAGCATTCATTATACCCAGTGGTGGGTTTCAAATTTTTTTACTACTGGTTCTGTGGGTGTGGCTTAGTGTGTGTGGCATGGCTTGGTGGGTGTGGCAGGGGAAAGATATTGTAAAATTTCCATTCCTTCCCTATCATCTGGGACTTGGGAGGCAGAGAATAAATGCCAGTCAGAAGTTTTACTATCAGTTCTCCAAACTACTGAAAATTTCCGCTACCTGTTCTCCAGAACTGGTCAGAACCTGCTAAAACCCACCTCTGATTATAGCTGAATATAATAAATTGTGTGTCTACATTTCTATCTTTCTGAACTATCCATATTTACACCTCTTCATATACCACTCACTTTTGTTCCTTAAAATTTTCAGCTTTTTTTATTAAAGGATTTAATCAATTCCATTCAACTACGACTTTTTTTATTTTCTCTTTTTCTTGTTTATATTTCTTCTTAAATTTGTGTTGCAATTTGATCCCTTCTTCTTTTCTACATGAAGTAACCACCTCACAGCATTTTTTTGTATCATCCCTCATATCTGCAACCAGCATTTTCCCAATAGCTGTGTCAAAAAAATGCAGAACTATCATTGTGGTTGGATTGGAGGGCTAGGTGCTAACTAATGAGTACTCTGGAAAAGCAGTAAAGTGACAGATGGAGCAATTTGAACACTCTGTTCCTCAGTGCCCGTAGATATACCTGTATATAGTAAAAGAAACAAGAAAAGGTACAATCCTCCAGATATAAAAGAGCTCTTGATCCCAAAAGGACAAGGAAATGATTAGTTTCAAGAACTTTCACTGAATTTCTTTAATGGGGGGATGGAGTCATAAGGGAAGGAGAGGGGAGTCATAATTAACTTGTTCCTTGTTGGAAGAAATATCCTTCTGGGTTCAGCTCCAAGTGGTGAAAAAGACATTGGGAACATGGAGACTGCTTGGAAAGATGATTTAATGATGGACAGGATCACATGGTTTGAGTTCCTGAACAGAAAAGGGCCAAGGTGCTGAGAGTCCCTGGATTTTATACCCTCTCTGACTTTGAACTTCCTGGGGTACAGGAAGAGTATCCTGATTGGTTGCTGTCAGAGGTCATAGCTAGCCTTGCTGGCTGATGTATTCTCCCCAGGTGCCATGTGGGGAGTTTCTGTTGCTAGATGGGTCCTATTGTGTTGCAGATGATGGTCCATTGACAAAGGTGGGGGATGGGGGTTTTCTGTCTCTGGTCCATTGACAAAGGCGGGGTGGGGAGGCAGAAAAGTGAGACCTGCTTTGTCTTTAAAACATGTTTCTCCATTTCTCATCCAGGGAAATATATTCTACCTTTTTAATATTTCCTAAAATATTTCATTCTTTTAGGAGAGGAATAGGTGCTAACTTCCTACGCCTAGAAGCTGGCAGATGTGATAAGACAAGCATTTCCATCAATGATAAAATGGATTGCCATCTTGGGTGCAGAGTTGCAGCAATCAAAAAGAGAAGCATCTTTTTTGCAGCACTAATGAGGCCAGAGCACAAAAATACATTAAACTCAGCTCTCCAAACAGATGTCATAAAACCAATCAGGGTTTATGGACCTTTGGCTGATGTTGTGCAATGCCAGGTCTGTGATAAATAAAGCCCCCCTCATATGCGACCTTATACAGGAGGTAGGTACGGACCTGATGGGCATTTCGGAGACCTGGTTGGGCATGGAGGGGGGGTTCCCCTTATTGAGATGTGCCCGCCAAGCTTCCATGCATTTCATCAGCCGAGGGCCCAGGGTAGGGGTGGAGGGTGGCGGTTATTATTAACGAATGTCTTGAACTGAGGGAAGTCACTGTCCCGCAGATAGCTGGATGTGAGTCTCTCCTTGTGAAGTGGGGCCTGGGGATGCAGGTGGGTCTGCTGGTTATGTACCTGGCTCCTTGCTACGTGACAGCAGCCCTGCCCGAGCTGCTTGAGGTGATAGCCGGGGCGGTGGTGGATACCCCCAGACTGATGGTTATGGGGGATTTCAACCTGCCATCTGCAGGCAAGACCTCAATGACGGCTCGGGAGTTCATGGCCTCCATGACAGCCCTGGACCTGACCCAGTTAGTGAATGGTCCCACTCACATCGGGGGAAACACGCTGGACAAAATTTTTGTCTCGGGACAGTGGCTGAATGATCCGGAAATGGGGGATTTAACTATTGAACCCCTGTCATGGTCAGATCATTCTCTCCTCTCCTTGACTTTCGAACCACCAACCCTCACCGCAGGGAGACGGAACCGGTTCACTGGTTCCGTCCCAGGCGCCTGATGGACCCAGAAAGGTTTCTGACGGAGCTTGGGCCATTCCCTGAGGACCTAGCCCACGGCTCGGCTGAAGAACTAGTCACCGCCTGGGAACGGGCGACGACAGGGGCTTTAGACCGTGTTGTGCCTTTGAGGCCTCTGGCCCGGCGCCGATCTCGACCAGCTCCATGGTTTTCTGAGGATCTGAGAGAGATGAAGCGCTGGAAAAGATGCCTAGAGAGTATCTGGAGGTCCAGCCACTCTGAATCCGATCGAACACGGGTAAGGTCTTATATTCAGACCTACTTAGTGGCGATAAGAGCGGCAAAACATAATTATTTTTCCGCTCTTATTGCATCGGCAGATAATTGCCCAGCCGCCCTGTTTAGGGTGACCCGCTCCCTACTTGAACAGGGAGCTCAGGAGGACCCCTTGCAGGGTCGTGCTGAGGATTTTGGACAGTATCTGTCCGATAAAATCGCTCGGATCCGGGATGGTCTGGACGCTGATTGGGTGGATTTATTTATTTATTTATTTATTTATTTATTTATTTATTTATTTATTTATCAAACTTCTATACCGCCCTTCTCCCGAAGGACTCCCAAAGGATCCGGGTGGGATGACCGAGGCAGTTCTTGAGAATGTTATCTGGGGAGAGTTTGATGCTGTGACTCCCAAGGACATGGACAGGATACTGAGGAGGCTGAATGCGACCACATGTTTATTGGACCTGTGTCCCTCCTGGTTGGTACTGGCCACACAGGAGGTTACGCGAGGCTGGCTCCTGGGAATTATCAACGCCTCTTTAATGGAGGGTATCTTTCCTACTGCCTTGAAAGAGGCGGTGGTGAGGCCCCTCCTTAAGAAGCCCTCCCTGGACCCGGCTATTATGGCAAATTATCGTCCTGTCTCCAACCTTCGCTTTGTGGCGAAGGTTGTTGAGAGTGTGGTGGCATGTCAGCTTCCCCGGTACCTGGATGAAACTGTCTATCTGAACTCGTTCCAGTCCGGCTTCAGGCCTGGGTACCGCACGGAGACGACTTTGGTCGTGTTGGTTGATGATCTCTGGAGGTCTCGGGACAGGGGTTGTTCCTCTGTCCTAGATCTCTCAGCGGCTTTCAATACCATCGACAATGGTATCTTGCTGTGGCAGTTGGAGGGTTTGGGAGTGGGGGGCACCAGATTTCGGTAGTTCTCCTATCTCTCCGACTGATCGCAGATAGTGTTGGCAGGGGGGCAGAGATCGACCTCAAGGCACTAATGACACTCAGCTGTACATTTCCACCCCTAACCACCCCAATGAAGCCATCGACGTGGTGTCCCTGTGTCTGGAAGCCGTGCGGGTCTGGATGGGGAAGAACAAGCTTCAACTCAGCCTATCCAAGACAGAGTGGCTGTGGATGTCGGCATCCCGGTACAGCCAGCTTACACCATCGCTGACTGTTGGGGGGTGAATCATTGGCCCCCTGGGGGAGGGTTCGTAACTTAGGCATTCTTCTGGACAATCGGCTGTCCTTAGAAGAACATATGACGGCCGTCACCAGGGGAGCTTACGCCAAATACCTGACCTTCGGACCTTCCGCCGTGAACTGAAGACACATCTTTTTACTCGCGCGGGGCTGGCTTAAATTTTATAAATTTTATAAATTTTATAATTTTATCGATTTTAAATTTCTTACTACTAATTTTAAATGGGGTTTTAGTTTTTTATATATTTTAAAGTTTCTAGGCTAATTATAATAAGTTTTTTAACTTGTATTTTAAATTGTATATTGTATTGTTTGTTTTTACTTTTGCCTGTACACCGCCCTGAGTCCTTCGGGAGAAGGACGGTATAAAAATCAAATAAATAATAATAATAATAATAATCAGGTCTGCCTGATTCGCCAGTTGCGTCCTCTTCTTGACCGCGATTCCCTTCGCATGGTCACTCATGCCCTTGTCAGTTCCCGCCTGGACTACTGCAATGCTCTCCAAATGGGGCTCCCCTTGAAGAGCACCAGGAGGCTCCAACTGGTCCAGAATGCGGCTGCGCGGGTAATAGAAGGGGCACCGCGATGCTCCCATATAACACTGCTCCTGCACAGCCTGCACTGGTTGCCGGTGGTCTTCCAGGTGCAATTCAAGGTGCTAGTTATCACCTTTAAAGTGCTCCATGGCACAGGACCGGGTTACTTACAGGACCGCCTACTGCCACCTAGAGCCTCCCATCGGCCTGTGCACTCCCATAGGGAGGGCCTCCTCAGGGTGCCGTCAGTCAAACACTCCCAGGGGGAGGGCCTTCTCTGTGGGGGCTCTAGCCCTATGGAATGAGTTGCCTCCGGGGTTGCGTCAATTTCCCAACCTCCAGTCCTTTAAACGCGAGCTCAAGACTTTCTTATTCCATCGTGCAGGGCTAGCTTGAGGAAATTTTAAGTGGGGTTTTAGGATTGTTTTATTTTAGTTTTAATTTTAATCGGCCATTTTATAATCAGTTTTTTAATATGTTTTTAATTTTGTCTATGTGCTTGTTTGTTTTTACTTGGCTGTGCACCGCCATGAGTCCTTCGGGAGAAGGGCGGTATAAAAATATAATAAATAAATAAATAAATAAATAAATAAATAAATAAATAAATAAATAAATAAGGTCATAAAATACTCATTTAGGAGTTCTATAACTGTGCCTTTGTGATAATCCAATTATTACTTTACTCATTCTTTATGGTAATTGAAATCACACATTAATATCAGCTTTCCTCTGGGATATCTTCCAAGTTCCTTTCTTCACTTCTAAATTACTCATGTAGTTTACAAGGTATCTTAATTAAATTATTTCTTGGGATTTGGGAAATAATTACACAGGAATTCTGTGGGGGAGGATGCTCCATTTACGTACATTTTGTACTTAATGTATTGTCTTCCATCTCAATTATTTCTTCTCCCTGTTATTTCTATGCTACCTGTGTAGACCACTTAGCAGCTTTTATTAATGTTGTTTATAGGCTTCTATCAGCAGTAATACAAACTCTGTACAAATCTAGAACAAATCTTGAATCAGGACTAGCAAACCACCTGTGCATGTGCTGGTGACAAAAAGCAGTCTAGATCAACTGTCAAATCAGAAGCCAAGCCAGTAGAAAATATGTGAAAGAAGAAGAATGCAAAAACTCAAATGAGGACCACTTAAACAATTTAATATGGAGGAGAATATATGTGACATTTGACCCAGGAGTGGGTTCTAAATTTTTTTACTACCAGTTCTGTGGGCGTGGCTTATTTTGTGGGCATGGCTTGATGGTCATGTGACAGTGGGTGTGGCTTGATGGTCGTATGACTGGGTAGGCGTGGCCAACTCAATGTATCTCATGTCAAGGGGTACCTCGCCTGGCCCCTCCCCTCCCAGCCATTCCTTGTCACACCCAGCCTCAACGTATCTATAATTCTGCAAAAATCTTGTTCACCTTTTTTCAACTTTATTATCTACATACTATAGATCAGGGGTCTCCAAACTTGGCCACTTTAAGACTTATGGACTTCAACTCCCAGAATTCCTCAGCCAGCTTTGCTGTCTTAAAGTGGCCAAGGTTAGAGACCTCTTCTATAGATGCACTTTCATGGACCACTGAAAGGAGGAAATGGCTCACATGCTTTGCCCAAGACTGTGATAGGCAACAGTCTTTTAAGGGGCTGCTAGAAAGAAGGGGGGGGGCAAAGTATTTTCCAAAACACCAGAATGCAAAACAAGAAGCAATGGATGGAAACTCAACAAAAAGAGAAGCAACCTAAAACTAAGGACAAACTTCCTGACAGTGTGAACCTATATAGGTTTCAGTCATAATTTCACATAAAAAATAGCCATTCATATAATACAACCTGCATATTGTTCAAAACAATCATTGGTATTATGGCTGATATTTGACAGCAAGCCTAAAATCCCCATTCCCTCCCCACTCCAGGGGAAGGTTACTTCAAAATCCCCATTTCCTCCCACCCCACTAATCTGTTCTGGGAAGGAATCAAACTCCCCACTCTTCATTTCCCAAATAAAATATCCCAGATAATTAAGGAATAATCAAGCTGCTAGCAAGGAACCTGCCTGGAATTCCACATTCCTGCCAGCTGCATAAAGGAAACTTTGTAAGCAGAAAACAGTGTGCTTAGAGATCATAGAAAGTGGAAGCCGGAAGTTCGGCTCCATTTACAAGCAGCCAGAAAACTTATTCAAGACAGGATACTTCACAATGAATGTAATGTATCTTTAAATGTTTTGGCGGGAAACAAGCACGTTGCTGATTGGTTGAAGCCGCCGGCTAAACTGTATATAAGGAGAGGTTTTTCCCCAGCCCGGTTGCTGGGTTCACCCTATATTAAAGAGCTGTTGTCACTACCCTGGTCTCCAGCCTCGTTACTGCCCAAACTTAACACTGGCGACGAAGGTGGGATATCGAGGCTAAGAGCACCAGGAACGAGCTGAACGCACGAAAGAACCGAACCCAGCAAACTCAGGGCGGAAACGCAGTGATGGCCAGCTACACTCCTCCCACGCCGTTTGACCCATCGAGGGAGAAATGGGGAACGTACATGACCCGTTTCGAGAGCTTCCTCGAGGCAAACGAACTGCAAGGAGTTCCAGACAACCGCAAAAGGGCATATTTCCTGAGCCACTGCGGTCCCGAGGTAATCGACATCGCGGAAGCCCTGGCAGAGCCAACGCCGGTACAATCGGTATCGTGGCAAACTCTGCAAAATCTATTGAAGAACCATTTCGCGCCAACACCGTCCAAATATGTACGGTGTTTTGAATTTGGAGAGCGCAGACAGCAAGAGGGCGAATCCATCAGCGATTACATGGCCGCCCTGAGGAAAGCCTCCAAGGATTGTGGGTACCGAGACTTGGATGAGGAGCTGTTAGAGCAACTCATCCGTGGGGTCAGAGACATTCGTTTGCGGAGGCGGCTGCTATCAAAAAGCAATCTAACGCTGGCAAACACTCTGGACGAAGCCAGAGCTCATGAGATGTCCACCCAAGCGGCGGAAACCCTACAAAAGCCGCTCACGCCAACGGCGAGCGCGAAATCAACCCCGGTCCACAACGAAGAAATCCAGACCGAATCAGACGGCGAGGATGAGGAAGGAATTTGCCACACCGGGAGAAGGGGCAAAGAAGACCGGGATGAATGCGGAAGTTGCGGAGGGCAACACCAGCGACAGCAACAATGCAAGTTCAAGGACGCTACATGTCGGCGGTGCGAGAAGAAGGGGCACCTGGCTCAAGTCTGTCGAGCACCCCAACCTTCCCGCCGAAAATTCAAACCAACCAATCAGAGTGCGGGATCGGCTAGGCGACCCGTGATTGGTCAAAACAAAAAGGGCGCGAATTCAAATCGAACGACCGTGATAGTAGGTCGTGCAGCAACCCGCGTAGAGAAGAAAATCTTCACAAAACCGAAAATCGAAGGAGTGCCGTGCCGACTAGAAGTGGACACAGGGTCAGCGATCACAATCATGTCCTGGGACACTTTTGCGAAAGCTTTGCCGAAAATCGCCAAACGCAAACTGCAAACACAGCGGCTTAAAGTTCAAGACTACCAAGGGAATCGCATCCCTGTTCGAGGGACCACCTCCGTCCGCGTCGAGTACGGACCACACAAGAAGACCCTGCCCATCACGATAGTCGAAGGGACCCTGCCAAGTTTGTTGGGACTAGACTGGTTCCGTGCGTTGGGCATGGGAGTGACTGGCATCTACAGAAATGACTTTAACCTAAAGGACACACTCATGGACGAATTCGAAGATGTTTTCAAGGACTGCCTGGGCAAGTACAAGGGGACCCCTATTTCCTTCAATTTAGACCCCCAGGTAGCCCCCATACGGTTAAAAGCAAGGAGGGTCCCTTTTGCCCTTAAACCCAAGATTGACAGGGAGATAGACAAGCTCATCAGTCAGGGGATACTGGTGCCAGTCGATCATGCAAAGTGGGAGACGCCAATCGTCACCCCAGTGAAACCAGATGGGTCAGTTAGAATCTGCGCTGACTACAAGGCAACGTTAAACAAAGCCTTGCAAAAAAGCGCTTACCCGGTCCCCGTGGTGCAACACTTGCTGCACTCGCTGGGGCAAGGGCACGTTTTTGCCAAATTAGATTTGGCCCAAGCCTATCAACAACTGCCTGTAGACGCCAACACAGCCGAAGCCCAGACAATTGTGACTCACAGAGGTGCTTTCAAGTGTACCCGTTACAGTTTGGGGTGAGTGTGGCACCTGGTCTATTCAAAATTTAATGGGCGACTTCTGCAAGGGCTCCGGGGTAGTCCCTATTTTGATGATGTATTGGTATCAGCCGAAAATTTAGAAGAATTGGGGAGCGTTTGAGAAAAGTTTTGGGCATTTTCCGGTCAGCGGTCTAAAGGTTAAAGTGAACAAATGCCAAATAGGGGTAGAATCCGTAGAGTTCTTGGGCTACAGAATAGACAAGGAAGGAATCCACCCCACTGAGAGCAAGGTCAAGGCAATAAGAAAGGCTCCAGCGCCAAAAACAAAACAGAGCTACAGGCATTCCTGGGTCTAGTGAACTTTATGCGGTCTTTTGAAAAATAAGGCAACCGTTGCGAGCCGCTACATAAGTTACTGGGAAAGAATACTGTTTGGTCTTGGGGAAAGACGGAAGCTAGGGCTTTCGAGGCAGTAAAAACCTACTCTCGGCGATAGCTTACTGATCCAGTATCATAGCACAATGCCATTGGTATTAGTTTGCGATGCTTCCCCTTACGGGTGGGTGCTGTGCTCAGCCACAGGCTTCCAAATGGCACAGAAGCCCCAATAGCCTTCTACTCCAGAACGATGTCCTCGACAGAGAGGAACTATAGTCAGTTGGATAAGGAAGCCCTAGCTATAGTTTCAGGAGTAAAAAAGTTTCACGAATACGTCTTTGGTAGAGATTTTGAAATTGTTACAGACCATAGACCACTGTTAGGGTTACTGGCTGGCGACCGCCCAACGCCTGTGGCACTTTCGCCCCGTTTGACCCGATGGACTATCTTTTTAGCTGCCTACTCCTATAAACTGCGGCATCGGCCAGGAAAAGAGTTGGGGCATGCGGACGCATTAAGCAGATGCCCACTACCAGGGGCGATCGAGGACCCCACTCCGGGGACGCCCATACTGTTAATTGACTCTCTGGACTCCGGCCCAGTCACGTCTAAGGAAGTGGCTTGGGCGTCATACCGGGACATTATTTTGAGAACTGTACTTGGTTGGGTACAAAGAGGGTGGCCCGCTGCGCCGGGCGAGCGTTTTAAAGAGTTTGTAAAGAAACGTGGGGAACTTTCGGCTCAAGGAGGGTGCCTGCTATGGGGGGATCAAGTGGTGATCCCAGAGAAATTGAGGAAAAGGGTGTTGGATCTACTCCACGAGGGTCACCCAGGGATCGTAAGGATGAAGGGTCTAGCGAGAAGCTATGTGTGGTGGCCCTTAATGGACTCGGAAATTGCTGAAAGGGTAGGGAAATGCCAGGCCTGCCAGGAGTCCAGACCGCTACCCCCAACGGCCCCAGTTCGGGAATGGGAGAGACCCCAAGGGCCCTGGTCTAGAATCCACATTGATTTTGCCGGCCCCTTCCACGGCCAAACCTTCCTGGTAGTAGTCGACGCCTACTCCAAATGGCTGGAAATCATTCTCATGAGATCCATGACAGCCGAGGCCGTGATCTCAGTCCTACGGCACCTATTTGTAACCCATGGGTTGCCCGACACGTTAGTATCCGATAACGCCCGCACCACGGCAACCCAGTTTGAGGAGTACTTGGCAGAAGAGGGCATCCGGCATGCCCTCTCGGCGCCTTTCCACCCTGTGACGAATGGCCTTGCAGAGCGTTTCGTCCGGAGCGCAAAAGAGGCATTGTCCAGACTCAAGCCAGGCGACTGGCAAACAAAAATCGATGTTTTCCTGGCCGTCCAACACAGAACCCCCTGTGTCACAACCGCAGAAGCCCAGCAGAATTATTAATGGGCGAGCTCAGGTGCCCACTAGACCGTTTAAATCCAAACTATACACCGGAGGGTTACAAGGGGGGACTCGAAAAAACAAGAGGGATGGACATAGGCGACCGAGTGTGGGCACACAACTATGGTGAAGGCCCGACCTGGGTAGCAGGAAAAATCCTAAACATAACAGGTCCAAAATCATACTTGGTGGAGATAAAGGACGGCCGGGTATGGAGGCGCCACATAGACCAAATAAGAAAACGCATAGCCGAACAATCCAAATTAGACGAAACAGGCCCTGACTATACAATGTTTGAATCCACAGCTGACTCAAACCCGGGAAAATCACAGGACTTATCTGAGTTCCCGGAGGTCCAGCGACGCCAACAGGTTCCATTAGAAAACAGCAGGGACGACTCTGCAAATAATCCAGGGCCGGATGGCCTAGAGGAGGAGCTGAGAGGAGCAAACAGCCCCTCCGGTCAGCTCGACCCACTCCCAGGGAATGAACTGCACAGGTCCGAAAGAGTCAGGAGACGCCCAGTCTATTTGCGTGATTACGTTGAAAAATAATATGTAAATATCATGTAAATATGGGTAAAGTGTTTTCTGGGAGGGAAGGAGTGTAATGTATCTTTAAATGTTTTGGCGGGAAACAAGCACGTTGCTGATTGGTTGAAGCCGCCGGCTAAACTGTATATAAGGAGAGGTTTTTCCCCAGCCCGGTTGCTGGGTTCACCCTATATTAAAGAGCTGTTGTCACTACCCTGGTCTCCAGCCTCGTTACTGCCCAAACTTAACAATGGAAATCGCCCAAACCATTTTAGAAACACAAAGCCCATTATTTATTAATTTATTTATTATTTATTAATCACATTTATATACCGCCCTATCTCCCGAAGGACTCAGGGCGGTTCACAGGCAAATAAAAAACATATAAATACAGATTAAAATAACAATTAAAAAACTTATTCTACAAGGCCGAATTATTAAAAATAGTATAAATAATAAAACCCATTTAAAACCAATAAATTTAAAATCTAATCCAGTCCTGCGCAGATGAATAAGTGTGTTTTAAGCTCGCGACGGAAGGTTCGGAGGTCCGGAAGTTGACGAAGTCCTGGGGGTAGTTCGTTCCAGAGGGTGGGAGCCCCCACAGAGAAGGCCCTTCCCCTGGGTGTCACCAGATGACACTGCCTCGCTGACGGCACCCTGAGGAGTCCCTCTCTGTGAGAGTGCACGGGTCGGTGAGAGGTATTCGGTAGCAGTAGGCGGTCCCGTAAATAACCCGGCCCTATGCCATGGAGCGCTTTAAAGGTGGTTACCAAGACCTTGAAGTGCACCCGGAAGGCCACAGGTAGCCAGTGCAGTCTGCGCAGGATAGGTGTCATACGGGAGCCACGAGGGGCTCCCTCTATCACCCGCGCAGCCGCATTCTGGACTAACTGCAGCCTCCGGATGCCCTTCAAGGGGAGCCCCATGTAGAGAGCATTGCAGTAATCCAGGCGAGACGTCACGAGGGCGTGAGTGACCGTGCATAGGGCATCCCGGTCTAGAAAGGGGCGCAACTGGCGCACCAGGCGAACCTGGTAGAAAGCTCTCCTGGAGACGGCCGTCAAATGATCTTCCAGAGACAGCCGTTCATCCAGGAGGACGCCCAAGTTGCGCACCCTCTCCATCGGGGCCAATGACTCGCCTCCAACAGTCAGCCGTGGACTCAGCTGACTGTACCGGGATGCCGGCATCCACAGCCACTCTGTCTTGGAGGGATTGAGCTTGAGCCTGTTTCTCCCCATCCAGACCCGTACGGCTTCCAGACACCGGGACAGCACTTCGATAGCTTCGTTGGGGTGGCCCGGTGTGGAAAAGTACAGCTGGGTGTCATCCGCGTACAGCTGGTACCTCACACCGAAGCCACTGATGATCTCACCCAGCGGCTTCATATAGATGTTGAACAGAAGGGGCGAGAGAATCGACCCCTGCGGCACCCCACAAGTGAGGCGCCTCGGGGCCGACCTCTGCCCCCCTGTCAACACCGTCTGCGACCGATCGGAGATAGGAGGAGAACCACCGATAAACGGTGCCTCCCACTCCCAATCCCTCCAACCGGCGCAGCAGGATACCATGGTCGATGGTATCGAAAGCTGCTGAGAGGTCTAATAGGACCAGGGCAGAGGAACAACCCCTATCCCTGGCCCTCCAGAGATCATCCACCAACGCGACCAAAGCCGTCTCCGTGCTGTAACCGGGCCGGAAACCGGACTGGAATGGGTCTAGATAGACAGTTTCATCCAGGTGTAAGGGAAACTGATATGCCACCATACTCTCTACAACCTTCGCGCGGCGGGTTGGAGACCGGACGATAATTACCTAAAACAGCCGGGTCAGGAAGGCTTCTTGAGGAGGGGCCTCACCACCGCCTCTTTCAAGGCGGCCGGAAAGACACCCTCCACCAAAGAAGCACTCGTAATCGCCTGGAGCCAGCCTCGCGTCACCTCCTGAGTGGCCAGCACCAGCCAGGAGGGGCACGGGTCCAGTAAACACGTGGTGGCATTCAACCTACCCAACAACCTGTCCATGTCCTTGGGAGCCACAGGGTCAAACTCATCCCAAACAATGTCACCAAGACCACCCTCAGACGTCTCACCTGAGTCACCGCAATTTTGATCCAAACCGTCCCGAAGCTGAACGATTTTATCGTATAGATAACCGTTAAACTCCTCAGCACGTCCCTGCACGTCTTGCCAAGCAATCTCCTGCCTGAGAAGTGAGCGGATCAGTTGGGAGCTTCTTGGCTTCTCAATTTAAAGGGACGGTGTCTTGTTTTTTTCCCCTCTTCTTTGACAAGTGAGTCTTTGTTATGTATTTGAATCATTGGAGGGAAATTTGGGCGGGAAAAAGCATGTTCCTGATTGGCTGGTGCTGTAGCCCAAATACTATATAAGGAGGACTGTTCTGCTATTTCTCTGCTGGGTTCTCACAATAAACTTAAGAGCTGTTGTCACCAATGACTGTCTCCTTCCTCCTCATTGCCCAAACATAACATTGGCGACGAGGATGGGATGAAGTTGGCAGTGAGACCGAAAAAAAAGAGCTGATTCGGAAAATAGTTTAGAACCCAGCCAGTTATAGGGTGGCCACATAGGAACAAATCGAAATGACTAACTACACGCCGCCAGTGCCATTTGACCCAGCAAAGGAGAAGTGGGGGTCATACATGGCTCGTTTTGAATGCTTCCTTGAGGCTAACGAGTTGCAAGGGGTATCGGACAATCGGAAGCGCACATACTTCTTGATCCGTTGTGGGCCAGAAGTATTTGACACTGCCGAATCGTTATCGGAGCCAACGCCCGTCTAGTCAGTGCCCTGGCCAGTGTTACAGACGACACTCCGAGCGCACTATACCCCGGTGCCATCAAAGTTCGTGCAGAGATATGAACTCCGACAGAGAGTCCAACATGAAGAGGAGTCGATTAGCGTTTACATGGCTGTGTTGAGAAAAGCCATGACCCACTGCGAATATAGGGACTTAGAGGACTCCCTTTTAGAGCAGCTTATTTGTGGAGTACAGGACATTCGTTTGCAGAGGCAGCTCCTTGCCAAGACTAACCTGACTCTCAATATTGCCCTAGATGAAGCTAGGGCACATGAACTTTCCACTAAAGCTGCTGAAACATTACAAAAACCAACGTTGCTGAGTTCACCCGCTAAAGTGACACTAGTCCACAGTGAGGAAATCCAGTCTGAGTGTGATGGCGAGAGTGAGGAAGAGGTTTTCCAAATGGGGAAATCGGAAAGAAGTGACAACGATGAGTGTGTGAGTTGCAAAGCCCATCACCAGAGACAAAATTGTCGGTTTAAAGAAGCCAGTTGCCATAGATGTGACAGAAAAGGGCACCTAGCAGGGTGTGTCGAGCTCTCCAGCCGTGCCGCCAAAAGTCCAGAGCCAAATTTAAACCAGCCTATCAGCAGAACCCCAGCTCCGCGAAAAGGCCACCTATTGGCTCAATCAAAAAGGGCGCAAAGTCCAACCACACCACAGTACGAGTTGGCCAAGCCTCAACGAAACCGGAAAAAATATTTTTACAAGAGCCTGCATAGAAGGGGTGCCGTGTAAAATGGAAGTCGATACCGGATCATTGATCACTATCATGTCCTGGGATACGATCACCAAAGATCTTCCAAACATTGTGAAACGCCAATTGCAACCTCAGAGACTAAGAGTCCAGGATTATCAAGGGAACTGAATCCCTGTCCGAGGCATCACCACAGTTCGAGTCAAGTATGGACAATACAAGAAATTGCTACCAGTCACTATCGTAGATGGACATTTGCCTAGCTTGCTAGGTCTCAATTGGTTCCGGGCCCTTGGGATGGGCATCACCGGAGTCTACAGTGTTGGAGGCGACCTGAGAGAGGAGCTGCTCCAGGAATTTGAAGACGTATTCCAGGACAGCCTGGGCAAGTATGTGGAGACCCCCATTTCATTTAATTTAGATCCAAAAGTAGCTCCGATTCGGCTCAAGGCCAGGAGGGTTCCTTTTTGCCCTTAAAACTAAAATTGATAAAGAATTGGATAAGCTAGTGAAATAGGGCATCTTAATTCCGGTTGACCACTCCAAGTGGGAGACACCGATAGTCACACCAGTTAAACCAGACGGATCTGTCCGTATTTGTGCCGATTACAAGGCGACACTGAATAAGGCATTGCAGAAAAGCGCATGCCTGTCCCCATAGTCCAACCTTTGCTGCATTCGCTGTGACCAGGGCAAATTTTTGCCAAACTTGATTTGGCTCAGGCATATCAGCAGTTGCCTGTTGATAATGAAACAGCTGAGGCACAGACAATAGTAACACACAGGGGTGCACCAGACTCCAGTTTGGGGTCAGCATTGCCCCTGGCCTGTTCCAGAACCTCATGGAACTTTTATTGCAGGATCTACCAGGAGTAGTACCCTATTTTGATGACGTTCTGGTGTCAGCTAGTGACATGGAAGAACTACGAGAAAAACTGCGAAGGGTGCTGACACCCTTCAATTTTCAAGCTGCTGGACTTAAAGTCAAGCTCAATAAATGTCAAATTGGAGTGCCCTCAGTCGAATTTTTGGGATATCAGATAGATAAAGCTGGTATCCATCCAACAGAGAGCAAGGTACGAGCAATTCGGAAGGCTCCCCCACCAAAAAACAAAGCGGAGTTACAGGCTTTTCTAGGGCTTTTGAACTTTTATGTGGTCTTTTTAAAAGACAAGGCAACTGTGGCCGAACCACTGCACAGACTGCTTGCTAAAAATACCCTGTGGACTTGGGGTATTTCCCAAGTGAATCCCAGCTTTTGAATCTGTAAAAAAGCTACTGTCTAGTGACAGTCTATTAATCCAATATAATGGGACTTTGCCTCTCGTTCTGGTATGTGATGCATCACCCTATGGAGTGGGAGCTGTTCTCAATCATAAACTGCCTAATGGGACAGAAGCCCCCATTGCCTACTTCTCCTGCACCCTATCCGGAGCCGAAAGAAATTATAGTCAATTAGATAGAGAAGCTCTGGCCATAGTTTCGGGAGTAAAAAAATTCAATGAATATTTGTTTGGGAGGCATTTTGACATTGTTACTGACCATCGGCCATTGTTGGGTTTGTTGGTTGGAGACCGCCCTACACCAATTGCCTGTCTCCCAGATTGACTTGCTGGACCATATTTCTGGCAGCATATTCATACCGTCTGACCCACCGGCTAGGCAAGGAATTGGGACACGTGGACACTTTAAGCAGGTGCCCCTTGCCGGACATGATTCAAGACCTGACTCCGGGAACCCCAATATTGCTGATTGACTCTTTGGACACTGGCCCAGTCACTTCTGCCAAAGTGGCTAGGGCATTGACTAAAGACATTATTATCCACACTGTAATAGGCTAGGTAAAGAGTGGGTGGCCCGTTGCAACGGGCGAGGAATTTAAACAGTTTGCAACAAAACGTTCTGAATTGTCTGTGCAAGGGGGATGTTTGTTATGGGGAGATAGAGTTGTTATCCCATTGCGTTTGAGGGAAAATGTATTGGATTTATTGCATATGGGGCATCCAGGCCTTGTGCATATGAAAAGTCTAGCACGGAGTTATGTGTGGTGGCCCCAGATGGAAAAAGACATTAGTGACCAGCTAGGCAGATGCCAATCTTGCCAGGATTCTAAACTGCTACCCCCAATGGCCTCGGTGAGGGAATGGGAGAAACCCCAGGGACCGTGGTCTAGAATTCACATAGTGTTATGTCCTCCTTGCCTCCGTCCGAACGATGGCTTAATTAGCCGGCTTTTATCAGCTCTGGCAGCAAAAGAGCCAGCGTCTGCCAAGAGCCCTCATTAGCTACCAAGACACTGGTGAGTCACAACCTTCAGCTCTAGTCAATCTGCGGATTTGCCTGATACAAAGAGACACACCTGCTCTTGCTGCCTTTTATATCCTGTGGGGTGTGGCTCCATGACTCAGCACTTCCTAGGTCTGCCCATCCCCTGTTTCTGTGGTTCCCTTCTCTCCTGCCTACGAAAACTGGGATTGAGCCAAGCCTGATTGCTGTCAGCTGGGTCTACAGGCATGGCCTGGGAGGCGGGAGGAAGAGTCAGGGGAAGGAGGCTTCGTTATCTCTTTCACTTGGCCTGCTTCTGGCTCCTGGAGCTGATCCAGGGAGGCTGGTGCTTCCGAGGTAAATCCTGACAGCCCTTCCCCCTCACTGTCCAAGTCACTTTCTGGCAGCAGGCCAGAAGACACTTTCAGGCATGGGCCTGGTTTGGGGGCAGGAGCCACAACACATAGACTTCGCTGGCCCTTTCCATGGGCAAGCGTTCTTAATAATAGTAGATGCATATTCCAAGTGGTTGGAAATAATATTGATGAAAACCACGACTGCTGAAGCAGTCATAAGAGTATTGCGGCGACTATTCGTAACACATGGTCTGCTGGACATACTAGTATCGGATAATGGCCTGCAGTTCACTGCCATTCAATTTGAAGGGTACTTGGCTGAAATGGGCATCCGACATGCCCTCTCGGCGTCATTCCATCTGGCTAGCAATAGCCTTGCAGAATGTTTTGTAAGAAGTGCCAAGGAGGCACTGTCCAGGATTGGCCCGGGGGACTGGCAAGCCAAGATTGATATGTTCTTGGCAGTTCAGCATGGGACACCTTGCATGGCCACTGGCCGGAGCCCAGCTGAGTTGTTAATGGGAAGGAGACTTCAATGCCCATTAGACAGATTAAATCCAAATTATTCCCCTGATGGGTATCTGTCACTAAGAGCTAAAACAAGGTTTTTGAAATAGGGGGTCCCGTCTTCACCAGGAATTACAGTGAGGGTCCCCTTTGGTTGACACGAACAATCTTAGAGGTAACTGGCCCCAAATCTTATGTAGTTGATATGGGAGATGGGAGGGTCTGGAAAAGGCACATCAACCAACTATAAAAATGGTTAAAAGCATAGAAACACAACAACCAGGTCCTGACTACCCACTGTTTACACCAACAGCTGACTCAAGCCCGAAGTGGCCGGAGGACTTATCTGGGAGTTGCGAAGTCCAGCGACGCCCCACGGTCCAACCAGAAGTCAGCAGGGAAGAATCTGCCCCTAATCCAGGCCCGGAGGGCCAACTGGAGGAGCTGGGAGGAACAAAGAGTCCCTCTGACCAGCTCAACTCCCCACCAGGGAATGATTTACGCAGGTCAGCCAGGCTTAGGAGACGCCCCGGCTACCTGCGTGATTACGTTTGTAAATAATACGTAAATACTGAACTAAGTGTGTTCTGGGAGGGGAGGAGTGTTATGTATTTGAATTATTGGAGGGAAATTTGGGCGGGAAAAAGCACGTTCCTAATTGGCTGCTGCCGCAGCCCAAATACTATATAAGAAGGAATGTTCTGCTATTTCTTTGCTGGGTTCTCACAATAAACTTAAGAGCTGTTGTCACCAATGACTGTCTCCTGCCTCTCATTACCCAAACATAACAGTCTTGATTTTTTCTTTCTAGCCGATCAGCTGGGAATTGGAAGGCAGTAATAGACTGGGGGCGGGGCCAGGCAGAATTTTTACTATTGGTTCTCCGAACTACTCAAAATGTTTACTACCGGTTCTTGCGAACTGGGGAGAACCGGTAGTAACCCAATACTGATTTGACCATAGGCTGGTGAAATGAAAATGATTCTGGCAAGCCAATGACAGAGAATTTTATACAGCATGCCTTCTTTGTTTTTTTTCTGATAAATATCTCCCTTTTCCCAGAATTTCAAGCTTAATTTAAAAAAAAACAACTCTTTAACCTAAATATTATTAATCTGTTCTTTGTTGCTGGTTTATTCATCCCACTAACCGTAAGAGCTTTTTCTGATGATTATTTTGTCCCAGCCTTAGGAAAGGGTGCACTCTACTGATTCTATACTGTTGTTATCATGTTAGGACAAGAAGCAATGGATGGAAACTAATCAAGGAGGGAACCAACCTAATAGAAATTTCATGATATTGAGAACAATCAACCAAATGTAATGGCTTATCTTCAGAAGTTGTGGGTGCCCCATCACTGGAGGTTTTAAAGAACAAATTGAACAGCCATGTTTCCAGAATGGCATAGGGTCTCCTGCTTGTGCAGAGGGTTTGACTAGAAGATCTCCAAAGTCCCTTCCAACTCTGAAATTCCATTTTTGTATTAATTCCAAAGTTTTTATAACTTATATTAGATATTTAAATTGACATCAGAAATATTTTCCAGGAATTCTTTCTTTTTGGAACATTAGATTAGATTTTTTAGTTTTTAAATTTTAAATTTTAAATTTTGTACTGATTTTAATTGGTTTTGTTATTTTTAGTTAAATTGGCCGGTTAAATATTTCATTTTAAAATTATTTTAAATTTATTGTCTATCTATGTATTTTAATAAGGCTGTACACCGCCCTGAGTCCTTCGGGAGAAGGGCGGTCTAGAAATTTAATAAATAAATAAATAAATAAATAAATTTCCTATATTAAAGCATTATTTTAAATTCTAAAGAATTAGGAAGCTTTCATATATCTTCTCTAACCTGTTGTCCATTTACTTAGAACATAAATATGATGGATGTTGGTATTTTTTTTTAAAAAAAATATATGTTTAAAGTAAAGGTAAAGGTTTTCCCTGTCTAGTCATTTCTGACTCTAAGATGTGATGGTCATCTCCATTTCTTAGCTGAGGGAGCCAGGTTTGTATTTCCATGATCCATGTAGCCAGCATGACTATATGCCAAGGTGCATGGAATGCTGTTATTTTTTATTTTTTATTTTATTTTATTTATTTGTCACAACATCATACAAAAAGATTATATAGTATATACACATATAAACATATATAGGAAGAAGAAAAGAAAAACAATAGGACAGGAACGGTAGGCACGTTTGTGCGCTTATGCACGCCCCTTATGGTCCTCTTAGGAATGGGGTGAGGTCAATAGTAGAAAGTTTTTGGTTAAAGCTTTTAGGATTATGGGAAGAGACCACAGAGTCAGGTAAAGTATTCCAAGCACTGATGATTCTGTTGCAGAAGTCATATTTTCTGCAATCTAGATTAAAGCGGTTTACATTAAGTTTAAATCTATTGGTTGCCCTTGTATTATTGCAATTAAAGCTGAAGTAGTCTTTGACAGGAAGGACATTACAATAGATGATTCTGTGAGTTAAACTTAGGTCTTGTCGAAGGCGACGGAGTTCCAAGTTTTCTAAGCCTAGGATTTCAAGTCTGGTGGGATAAGGTATTTTGTTGTTTTCAGAGGAATGGAGAACTCTTCTTGTAAAATATTTCTGGACACGTTCAATTGTATTGATGTCAGAGATGTGGTGAGGGTTCCAAACAGGTGAGCTGTATTCTAGAATTGGTCTAGCAAATGTTTTATATGCTCTGGTTAGTAGTGTGGTGTTTTGGAAAAGAAGCTACATAAAATTAGGTTTACAACTCTTAGAGCTTTTTTGCTATGTAGTTGCAGTGGGCTTTGGCACTTAGATCATTTGACATGAAAACTCCAAGGTCTTTAACGGGATGGGGTCGTCTGTAAGGTAATGTCCATCTAGTATGTACTTAGTTTTAGGGTTCTTTTTTCCTATATGTAAGACTGAGCATTTGCTGGTTGAAATTTGAGCTGCCAATTTTAGACCAAGCGGTTAGATGGTCAAGGTCGTTTTGAATGATAGAAGTGTTGTCTGTGGTGTTAAATAGTTTGACATCGTCAGCAAAGAGAACACAATTACTTGAGATATGGTCACAAAGATCATTAATGTATAGAATAAAGAGTGTTGGTCCAAGGACGCTGCCTTGAGGAACGCCACTCTTGACAGGAACAGGATTTGATAAAGCATTGCCAATTTTGACCACTTGTTGTCTGTTAGACAGAAAAGCAGATATCCATTTGTGGAGGGGTCCTGAGATGCCATAGGATGTTAGTTTAAGGAGAAGTTTATCGTGTACTACTGAGTCAAAAGCTTTGCAGAAGTCTATGTAGATTGCATCTATTGATTTGCCTTGATCTAGATTTGAAGTCCATATGTTTTTGCAGTGGAGAAGTTGTAAGTTACATGATAACTTTTTCCTGAAACCAAATTGTTTGTTGGAGAGTAGGTTGTTAGTTTCTAAGTGTGAGGTAATGGATTGGTTGATGATAGATTCCATGACTTTGCAGGTGACGCAGCAAAGGGAGATCGGTCTGTAGTTTTCGACTAAGCTGGGGTCTCCTTTTTTGAAGATGGGGATGACTGTGGCTAGTGACCAAAGTTTGGGAAGAGAACTGGTAGTGAAAGCTTTATCAAAGATAATACTTAGGGGTTCAGCTATATTAATGGAAAGTTTTTTTAAGAAATATGCACATAGTCCATCAGGTCCAATAGAAAGCGATGGTTTTAAGTTGTGAAGAGCTTTACCAACATTGTCTTCTGTGAAATCTATATGAGTTAAATCATCATAGTCATTGCTGGTTCGTTTGTGGAATGTTGGATATGTGTTATCGGAGTTAACAAAGTTATCTTTGGGAGTTATCTTCCCACTGAAGTGGTACTTAGTTATCTACTTGCATTTGCATGCTTTCGAACTGCTAGGTGGGTAGAAGCTGAGGCAAATAACAGGAGCTTATCCCGTCATGTTGTGCTCAGGTCTCAAACCCAGATTTACAGCTGACAAACTAAGTGACTTCGATGCTGAGCCATCGTGCCCCCTTGAAAGTATATTTACCCATCTAGGGAAAAAAATAGTTCTTCATTTAAGTGATCTGTGGAATCATCCAGTTTTACCAAATACATTTTCACCGCTATCTGTACTTTTCAGCTATATTGCCTGGCAATTTTGCTTTGTATGAAAATCAGTGTCAGTTCTAATGTAGCCTGATTCTTCAACAGGGTTTTTAATCCAGTCTGAGCAATAAGCATCTAATGGATCTAGCTGAAGACCACAAAAGTTTTGCTGCTATGCATTTTTTTATCCTAATTGTGACTCATTCCCTCCTTAAAATAAAGTTCTTACCAAACCACTCCTACATGAAAAATTGGATGGTGAAGACCTTGTGGGCTGAGAACCAGGGCAAAGAAGATCAAAGTTCAAGAGGCAAAGCCTGAAAGTTCAGGAAGCAGGTTTGATTCCTCCAGATAAATCTCGTAACACGCTTCCGTGTCCCTGATATACCTGTCTCTACACTGAATCTGCTGAAAGAAAACATGAGTGCATTTCTTCTTGTTAGCCACCTGATGGTAATCTGGAGTATTTTGCACATGGTTGCACAACAATCATGTGCCTCTTTTAGCATATTAATAATGCCTTGCTATCTTGAAGCTCATCCCAACATTCCCTTAACCATGGCATGAATATGTTCCAGCCATTTTTATCTGACATATCTCTGTGATGTTGCCTGAGTCTTATCTTCAACTAATACCTAAAATAGGTTAAAATTGTTGTTAGCTGTTGCAATTCTAATGCAAGTTTTCCCTGTTTTCTCAACATAATTTTTGTTATTGAAATTATTTAGCATGCTTAATCAATTCATTGAAACCGGCCCAGACTTCATTAAAAATACAGTATGTACCTTAATACAAGTTAAAATACAGAATGCATGATAAAAAGAGGCTTGTAATTGTGCATAGCCTACTTTATTGTCAAAATTTTTTGAGTCTATACAATTTGCAACACCGAGAGTTGATATCTTTATTTGAAGAAAGAATTCATTGCCAAAAGAAGCTGTACATAGAATTCTTCTGTCTGACCTGGAAATGGGTAAAGATGTTTCCATAACTTACCATAAGTTTTAGGTAGAAATGATAGTAGAGAATAATCCAATGCCACAGTGTTTACATTTATATAGAGAACGAGTCTTTTTAGCACATCAGATTTCACAGAATTTTCTCTCAAACACTGCTGATGGCAAGATATCAAACTGTGATAATCTCTCTATGATCTCTGAAGTTTGTTATTTTTAAGAGTAAAAGGAGAATCTGACGGGATATGATGTACTAGATCTTAGGCTGAAAGCTTGTTTAATCAATGTAGAGCTATTCTTGTTTTGGTTGTTATAAATCCTGCTTCCACCAACAAAAACATTCTATAGCTGAACCTTTTGCGTTTTATTATCTGGGGAAGGAGTTCTAATTTTGCCTCCGTATATGCCTTTGTACCATATCAATAAGATAGTTCTGGGTGCTGTGAGTCCCATCCAGGAAAAAGCTTGTTCACATTGCTTCTGCTCCTGTGACTGTAATTGAGCTACTTCAGGACATTAGCTTTGTACTCTTTCCTTCATCCTTCTCTGAGATTCTCATCCTGATTTATCCAATCCTGCCCATTAAGAAGACTGATTGGTGGCTGGTTTTCACACAAAGCAGGTGTCACTCATGGGAGGGGTGACGAATCCAGGAGAATTCACCAACTGGTTTCCTTAATTGGTCCCACATTAAAACTGGAGTAGTATTATGGAGTTCAACAGGGCAATGCAACTTATTTTAGCATATTTTTCTGCATTGCAGCATGGCATAACAGACATCGCCTATGTCTTCAAACTAACATAGCTCCTTTTGAGAGCACATCTTCCTTGACACACATCCTTGAGTGTGCATCTGCTCACACTGTTAGTCCTGGGATCTTCTACAGTAAATTTTGAGCCTACTATTTCTATAGAGAAAGAAGAAGATTTCTTGATATGAGTACACACTGCAAACTGACATAGAGCAAAAAACGAAAATATCAGCTTTTATAGCCGAGGCCTAGTCTGTTCTCCTACTATTTTATCTACCACATTATTACTGCTTGCAAAACTAAGATGTATTATTTTCAACCCTGCCCAGTTACAAGTACTTTAGAAGCCTGGACTTCTAAATGTGACGTACATGATTGTTCCATCAGATTATCTAAACTGCTCAAATGCAATTTAAAGTGACATGGGTGAAGTTGTTGCATATCCTGCCTATAATAGTGTCCTTATGTGGTACATATGCTCTGCCTTACAGTTTATTTTTACAGATGTCATTAAGATTGCACTGCTGGAATCCAACATTACTTCATTTATGTCAGATAATTCTAAAACACCCCAAGTAAGCATGCTGCTCACGAAGTAGTTGAATATAATTGTTATCCTATCTTTTCCAAGAGACCTAATGATGATAGCTATTTCTGTCTAGAATTCAACAAATAAAAGAACATCAACCTGTTCTTAATTGGAAACATAAACATTAATAAATTATTTTAAGACCAGGTAAGAGGCAACTGGTGAGACTATGACGACTTTTAAAAAAAAAATAATAGAAGTTACTAAGCAGGTTCCTCAGGAATTTGTTATGAGACCCATCTTATACAATATTTTAATTAATGGTCCTGGCATCAAAGACTGGAGCATGTTAATGAAATTTCTTGCTGCCACAAAGCTGGCACATACCAGAAGATCCTTATACTGCTATACAGGAGGAACTGGATAACCTTCTAGACTTCTCTACCGGAAATGAAATTGAGCGAAACTAGCGTGACAAAAAGAGAGATAATATAACAATAGCAATAGCATCTAGACTTATATATCATTTCACAGTGCTTTACAGCCCTCTCTGAGCAGTTTACAGAGTCGGCATAGTGCTCCCCAACAATCTGATTGTCCTCATTTTACTGACCTTGCAAAGATGGGAGGCTGAGTCAACTTTGAGCAGGCCAGGATTGAAAGAATTGAACTCCTAGTAGTGGGAGCAGAGTTAGGCTGCAATATTGCATTCTAATCACTGCACCATTAGGGGTCTTTGTGTGTGTGTGTATGTGTGTGTGTGTGTGTGTGTGTGTGTGTATGCATGAAAATTCCAGTATTATTGTATTAAAATGTTGTGGAGTGGAGGACGGGAAATGAGAATTCATTGTTGAAGTCTGTCATGTCATGTCATGTCATGTGATTCGTTGGGAAAGAAAATTAATATTACTGTAAATTATGTTGGGCAAAGAATTACCAGCAGTATTAGTAATATTATTTTAATCCCATGGGAGCTGTTTTATTCATTGTTGCTTCATAATTATATAACTCTTATATAAAATATGGAATAAAGTGTCTTAAATAAATAAAAAATAAAGCAGAAAAGAGAGAAGGTTAAGAGCTTTTTCTTAGCAGAAGAACAAAGAAAGAAACGTTTTGATTCATAGGGACTTCAGTAGGATGAACAACAGAGAAAGAGAAAATCCACTAAATGAAATAGGAGGAGAAGTTCAGAGCATTTTCAGGACCAGTGACCTATTGTGGATGCGTGAGACTCTCACATTTCACTTCATCGAGGCACTGTAAACCACTTCACAGCCGTAACTCACAGCCAGTAAATGACCAGAAGCCTCTTCTGAGAACTAGCTAGTCAGGGAACAACTCTAAAAAAATGGAACCAAAGTAATGTATCCCTTTCCCTTTAAAAAGTGAGGAGGATGCATTTGGGTCACAAATAAAGCATCAAAGGAATGTTTCACAGAAATATTTCATGAAGTGAAGGAACATTTCAAAGCTTTGCTTTGTGCAAGCAAAGCAAATAATTATACCATTGGAAGAAACCATTTGGGCTGCTTGGGGCAACCTGCCACTAAGACAACCGAGATTGATGTCTGTTCAACCTTGGCTTAAACGCATCCAGTGAGGAGGACTAACCAACTACCTCAGGAATTGGTTCCATTGTAAATTGCTCTTACTTATTGGTGGTCTTTGTTGATGATCAGTTTAAATTAGACGAATTTGTCTTCCTCTAACTTAAAAGTATATTCCATGTTCACCATCTGGGGACAACTGATAATAATCTTAATCTTTTTGCTACATGACACACTTTCAAATCATTTTATATCTCCTCAATAATCCTTTCCATGTTTTCTCAGCCTTTCCTCATAAAACCTAATGTTTATCTCAAGGGACTTCTCTTTGCACCTATTCAAGATTTTTCTGAATCTTTCTGAAATGGTACAGTCAAGAACCGTGAATAATAGAGTGTATGAACTGAAGCATGAGTTATTATTTACTGTGTTTTAGAAACTATACTTCTAATAATGTATTCAAGACTGTCATTAACATCCATATCATACTACTGGTTTAGATTCAGCATTGGATCAACTTTAGCCTGAAAATAGTATTTCTCATCTTAAGATTGATTTGATTTTATTCTTCGAGATGAAAAACTTTACATTTGTTAAAATTCATTATGTTATTTTTAGAATATGCTGCTAACATATTAACCAAGATCATTTTGAATTAGCTATCCAGTTCTAAGCCACTAGTTCTAAGCCACCTGTAGATTTGATAAGCTTTTATTCTTTTATCTTCTAATAATTAATGACAATGCTGAAGAATATTGAGCTAAAGACTGAACTATATGTTATCACATTTTGATACCTCACTCCAATCTGATGGGGAATCATTAAAATTCATGAGTATGGATTTGAATATCAATTACAAAGACTATCACAGAGCCATTCAGTTGACATCTGTCTAGTTAATTTGCTTATCGGAATGCCACATTGGAAGCTCATAAGCTCATCGGAATGCCACTTTCTCAAGTGTTTATAGAAGTCAAATTTGGTACTTCCATAGCATTCAACAAATATATTATGGAAACTGAAAAAGAAAAATGAAACAAGATTAGAAACAACATGAAGTAAGATGTATTGTCAGCAAACCTATTCTTTCTATAATTACTTCATTGATTTCAAAATATCTGGATCAATACAATTATGTTTGCTCTCAAAACTTTCCAGATAGCAATATAAAACTGATTGATCAGTACTTCAAGCTTTTCCTTTCAGAAAATAAGGACATTTGGCCTCCTTGGATTATCTAGCGTTTCACCTGTTCTGCATGATTTTTCACCCTTTCTGAAGAACGGATTAAAAATAAGACCATCAATGTCCATTCACCATCTGAAAAATCAATTTTTTTCAGCAAAATGGCTATTTCATAGAACATAGAATAATAGGGTTTGAGGGGACCTTGGAAGCAGAATCTCAAGCAGGAGACCTTACAGTATTCTGGACAAATGGTTGTCCTTGAAAACCTCCAGTGATGGAACACACACAACTTCCAATGTTTCTTTAAATTTCTTCCACTCATTACATCTTATTCTGCCCTCAAGTACTTTGGGGAATAGTACTTTCTCTGTGACATCCCTTCAAGTACTAGAAGACTGCCATCATAATATTTGGTGTTTCTCTTGTTAAACTAGACATATCTAGTTCCCTCAATTGTCCATTGTATGGACAATTAGCCTCCAATCCACTAATCATATTTGTTGCTTTTCTCTGCACGCTTTCTAAGGTGTCATCATTTTTTTTAACATTGTGGTAACCATAACTGGATCCATTATTCTGAATGTTTCACTAGTGTAATATAAAGTATCAGTAGTACTACCACTTCATTTCACTATCGCTCTGTTGATGCAACCTAGGACTGCATTAGCTTTTTTGGCAGCTGCAGTACACTGCTGGCTCATACTTAAGTGGAGGTCTATTAGACATCTAGATTTCTCTACAGTTATTACTGTTGATTCAAATACCTTACTTTTCTCACCTTTGAACTGCATCTTGTTGGATAGGGCCCAATGCTCAAATCTGTCAAGATTCTTCAGAATGTTAAAGTCTATCATCTAAAGTGTTAGCTATTCCCCCACCCACCCCCATATTGATGTTGTCTGCAAATTTGGTGATTTCCCCTTCTATCCTCTCATCTAGATCATTTATGAAGTTGTTGAAGACTACTGGGCCTAAGATAGAGGTACCCCACTGCATGCTTCCCTCCATGCGGATGACATTCCATTGAGGACAACATGCTGAGTGCAGGTGGTCAACACACCACAAATTATCTGATGGTGGTACTGTCTATTCCACCTTGTCCTATCTTACCAAGAAGTAGGCTGTGGTCTACTTTGTCAAATGCTTTATTGAAGTCCCTTATTAAACCTCTAAATGCTACTGATGGAAATACTTTAATTAAGAATGAAAGGTAACCTAGGGAGAGGGGAAATTTATTGTGGCTGATTTGATGAGAGGAGATAAAAATCTTTCTGGAATGAAAAAATTACTGAGATGGGGAAAAAAACTCATTCAGCTCCTTATTTTAAGATGAAACTGAAAGTGATGGGACTAATTACTTCTGTTTTTGTTTTTCTCAAAGAGAATCTTTCTTCCCACATTCTTATGAAATAAAAGTACATTTTTTATGAAATGTAGGAAATAGTTGCTTAGAAGTAAAGGTCCACTGGGCCAATATTCATTTCTTATGGGAGCCAAGCAGCCTAATCTTCTCCTTTGATCCTGTGTTGCATTTCCCCAGGCATTTATTTATGGAATGTCTTAATTACTATATGCTAACAACATTTTTGCCCACAAAAAAATATTAATGAAATGGATTTCTATTCAAGATACCAGTTTCTCCAGCTGGTATGCAATATAAAATAAATGTGGCATTATTATTTTTTTAAATCATGACACTGGTTTGAAAGCTCAGTCAATACAATTTTCTGTCTCTGATTGAATGTTAAAAAACTAGTTCTACAAGTCTGTAGGCAACTGCAGTGCAAACCAGGGAAAGACAATAATGGGGGGATGACAACAGACCAGTGCAAAACAAACAACAAACAAAAATCACTAATACCTCCTACAGGAGTTTTGGAATACTAGACTGTCTTCATGTAGTTGAAGTGCCTGATCTTCGGACCTTCCGTCATGAGCTCAAAACACATTTATTCATTCAAGCAGGACTGGCATAACTAGTGTTGGATTTTAACTGGGTTTTCTTACTATTTTAAAATTTAAAATTTAATTTTTAACTATCAGCCTTTATAATTTGCTTTGTTTTAATTGTTATCTTAATTGTATATATTTTGTTTTTTACCCTTGGCTGTACACCGCCCTGAGTCCTTCGGGAGAAGGGCGGTATAAAAATTTAATAAATAATAATAATAATAATAATAATAATGTAGTTGCATGGAAATCTTTGGCTGATAATTTAGATTTACAATATCATATTATGAAGCAAGATTTAGATTAAATGTGAAACAGAGTAGAATTGTTGGTGTCAGGGAAACTATAGTTTCCTTTTGTTAAAATTAGTTTCCAGAAGGATTCCAAGTCTATCTATAGTCCCCTGATTGGGATCTGACCAAGAAATTGTTGGATTGTGTTTTAACTTGCAAGACAAAGTTCATTCCCAGAAGGCTACATTATCAGAAATATAGGTCTTCAGAGAAAGCATGCTTCTTTCTGTTGTGGCCTGGGTCATACTGTACTATTAAACTTGCACAAAAGTCTGGACAGAATATGGTCCTCGCACGGGAACAAGAGTGAATAGTCTGAATGTCATTTTACAGGGTTTGTAGTGTGTTCTCAATAGAACCTGCTTAATGAACTGAAGAAATGATGTTTCCAGATGTGCACACTGAAAATAAGGTTCTTTATTAGAGCAGAGAAGAAAGACAACAAAGTGAGAGACTGAAGTTAATGGAGATCAATTAAAACACAGGATTCTTTTTCAAAGTCTGACTTTGTTTGTGATAGATAAATACAAGGAATGGGTAACAATATTAGACTGTATTTTTACACATCTACATGTAGCCTTGGAAATAGCCAATGAATACGTTTCTCTACATGTGTAAATATTAATTGTTGCATTTTAAACTATTCAGTAACATCCACATAAACAATTGCAATCTTTAGTCACTGCCTTTTAGCTTATGGTTTAATTAAGTGACTTTATTTTAACAAAATCTTTAAAAATAACAGCTCAAACTTAGTGTTTTGATATTTTACAATTAGTTTGCAACGTCTATCCTTTTTCTTGGTTCTGTGATGCCTACCTTACATCCTATCTGCTTCCCTGGGCACCAGTTCAATAATCTTCCAATTCCAATAATTCTGGAATTTACCTTTGAAAAATTAAGAAAATGATACTTTGCAGTACTACTCATTTTAGATCAGCTGATTCACTTCTTAGAAATTATCGGAGAAAGAATTATCCTGTTGTTATTAAGAGTAGAAACATTCATTTCATTAGACAATCTGCCAAGATTAGCATCAGAAAATCCATTATTTTAAAATTAATGGACTTCTGGAAAGCAAATGAGCTACGATTTTCAGCCTTAAATGGGCTTCTACCACAACAAGGCCACTCTTTTTATGAGGGAGACAACCTCCAGCCAATGACATGATGTGTCCAAAACAAGCTGAAGGAGGATGACAACTATTAATTTGAAATGCTATTTGTGGCTTTCTTGAGAAAAAGTTGTTGACACACTGTAATTGGCAGCTCACATTCTGTTTTTCCTGTTCTACTTGCTCTTTTAAGAAAGGGTTGGTGCCCCATACTACAGTATCATTCTGATGAGACGCAGGGTGAGCCAACCAAGCAAGACTACAAGTATCAGAATAATAGCTCTGGGGAAGTTTCACCATAGTTACTGTCCATCTGAAATTTTAAATGCTTCACAGTACCAGCAGTTCCCAGTCGCTCTTTGCTTTCTGAGTGCACACTCTCTTCCATAAGCTCCATTATATAATATAAGAACTATATAAGCATAATAATATAATATATATTATATATAATATAATATATATAATATAATATATAATAATAATAATAATAAAACTATATATAGCATAAGAACTATACAAAAAATGTTTTTACAGAGATTAGGAAGGAAACAATGCCAGAAATTATTGTGCCATAGTCATCCCAATACAGGTAGTTCTTAAGTTACTTTCATTCATTCAGAGACTGTTTGAAGTTACAATGGCATTGAAAGAAAGAACATACGACCAGTCCTCAAAATTCTGGCCATTACAGCATCCCTGCAGTCATTTGAACAAACTTGGGTGCTTGACAACGGCTTACCCTTGCAACATCCCAAAGTCATATGATTGCTGCCGCCAACCTTCTTCATTGGCTTCCCCCAAAGTCAGGGGTGAAATCCAGCAGGTTCTGACAGGTTCTGGAGAACTGGTAGCGGAAATTTTGAGTAGTTCCGAGAACTGGCAAATGCCACCTCTGGCTGACCCCAGAGTGGGGTGGGAATGGAGATTTTGCAATATCCTTCCCCCAGGAGTGGGGAGGGAATGGGGATTTTGCAGTATCCTTCCCCTGCCACGCCCACCAAGCCACACCATGTGCACCAAGCCACGCTTACAGAACTAGTAGTAAAAAAATTTGGATTTCACCACTGCCCAAAGTCATTGGGGAAGCTGGCAGGAAAGATCAGCTACAGTATATCTCCCCCCACAGGCCTTCCTTGCTTGTATGAACCACACCTTCTTTACTTGCTTGCACCTATCAGTGTCATGCCACTGCTTTCCTTCACTCACTCACTCACCCCACGTCTCCTTTCCCCAGCCTCCCTGAGCTCACAACACACCATGTGCCCTTTTCCCGGCACACATGCCACATGCACCTCCACATCCTCTTTCCTTGGCCTCCCCGAGCTCATGTTTTGGCACCATCCCAACTCATATTCAGCCTGCACCAGGCATCCTGAAGCCTCCCCCATCTTGTGACATTGCTGTGTTCTTTACCTGGAATTCCCTGTTCTTTCCATTTAAAGACTTGCGTGCCTTGAGGTTACAACTGGTTTGTTGTTGGTAAGCAACATGATCACTTGATGTTGCATTTTCTAACCATATTGCTCAACGATGGCTAGCCCAGTCCCAAGTGCCATGGTAACTTAAGGAATACATTTACTCAGAGAATTTGGAATTCCTCCTTTAAAGTATTTTTTGAAATCTTGACAAAATTAGTGAGAAATTTAAGGAAATAGAAATGTTTTGGCTATTTGCGAAATCTTAACGTAGTTAGGGTTTTCTATTTCTCCCATCAATGGCTTTTGAGCAAAGACTTCCATTTATTAATAATACTAACTATCTAAACAGAGGACTCTGTTACAAAGCATAAAGACATGAAAATAATGATATGTGCATCATGTCATTTTTACACAGGTCATGCTTGTTCTCTCACACCTGATGCAAGTACATCAGTGATGTCACTTGCACAATTTCACCGGGCATGGTATAGTTTCCCCCCTTCTCCCTTATATTTATGTGTACTTATATTTATGTGTACTTATATTACACATAAAAACTGATTTATTCTTTCCTATGTCTGGAATCTGAAGAGAGCAGAGAAATAGGGTGGTAAGATAGGCAGCTCTACCACCTTCTGCAAATCAACAGTCACAACAGTGACACATTTATGGTGGATAAACTGATATGAAAATTAATAATTGTGCAGATTGTGTTAATGTGAAGTGCTGCTTTGGGAAAGTGCAAATGCAAGGAGCACTGGGACCAAGTAACGGTATAAATTACAACTCAGTTTTTTATTTGTGTAGAAAAATTATAAAATAAATAAGTCATTGAGTTGTGTGAATATATTAAATAAGAATCACATTTACAGAAATAGAAAACTCTATACTTACATATTTACATTAAAAAAATCTGAAAACTATGTTTCTTTTATATACAAGCTACTGTCAACTAACATAAGGCTATGTAGATTATTCTGATATAAGTCCAATTACATTTCATAGTTTACCTAAACGTGCATAGAACTATAACTTAAGTTAAATTAAAGGTGCCTCTTTGTGGAAAAAAATTATATCTGTAGAGAAAACATTGAAGCTAATAATATTGCAAACTAAATTCAAGATGCTTTATCTTGCTCTTTAATACTCTTTAAAGAAAAATCCCTAGAAGTTGATAGTATACACACACACACACACACACACACACACACACACACACAATACACATTGTTTCATTATTTACTCTTATATGATTGAAGATGCTCAATTTCAGCAAAAGCTTGGCTCAGAGCAATGCTTGTTCATCCCAGAGAAGATGGGGGAGAAGCAGTTCTCACTAGTTAGTTAGTGTTTTGTTTTTTGTTTTTTGTTTTGTTTACATTTATACCCCGCCCTTCTCCGAAGACTCAGGGCGGCTTACAGTGTATAAGGCAATAGTCTCATTCTATTTGTATATTTTTACAAAGTCAACTTATTGCCCCCCCAACAATCTGGGTCCTCATTTTACCTACCTTATAAAGGATGGAAGGCTGAGTCAACCTTGGGCCGGGCTTGAACCTGCAGTAATTGCAGGCTTCTGTGTTCTTAATAACAGGCTTTACCAGCGTGAGCTATCCGGCCCTTTTGTTTGTTAGGAAATCTGGAATCTGATAGAATTTCTAAGTTGGAAAAGGTGTCATTAATGGGCATAAGCTTTCATCAGCTGCAGTTCACTCAATCAAATGTATGTGGTAGTTGGACTGGTGTAGGATTTAATTTAGAGCTAACTGGAGGGGAGCAGGGAGAAGAAGACTGGTTGGCTATACAGATGCTGGTTACATGTTAAATTACTAATATATTGATATGGTAATAGATAAGAGCCAGGGGGAACAAGCATGAGAAAAAACAACAACAACAGCAACAGTGCATTTGTTTAAAATAAAGTCTTTACATTAACCAAATCTCACAATTCTTATTGCTGAAATACTAGGTCATTGCCCACCTTAAAACATTAAAGGGAAAATTGAACGCTATGGAATAGTTACGTTGCAGATGTTAAGGACTAGACTAATCTCAGGAAACAAAGCCACCAACAAATAACTCTGTTGGTTGATAATTTTGCAAACTGATTGCATCTCCCCAAACACATGTTTTAAAACCAGAGCAGCAACTTGGAAGCTGCTCCAATTGCTTATGTACTTTCCAATGAGACAAAACTGCATTCAACACTGGCACTTCTGGCCTGGCACATTTTCATCGAGCAAGCGGGAATCCTACAGATGACAAGGTTGGAGGCGTGGGAGAAACGAGGCACACCCTGTACCGTTTGTCCCGGTTAGGAGTCATTGAGCTCTTTAAGCAGCGTGAGAGACTTACTCAAAGCCAGTTCCATTTCTGCCTTTCACCTTCATGGGTGTGTGTGGAACACAGCAAAGAATACAATCACAAGTGCCTTTCAGATTCATGCTTTCTCACATACTCTCTCAATCAGTTCATCTCTACCAAAGGTAACATGTGCAAAAAAGAAGTATGTGGGGCAGCAGCCATTCGGTATTCTCCTACAACTGAGCAGCGCTGGCTGCTGCTGTGAAACCAAAGCTGTTCATTCCTGTATGGGCAGTCGCATGCTAGCTATTGCCAAAAAAAAAAAAAAAGGATCACCCTCCTTGCAGCACACCTCTGGCTTGGTGGAAATAAAGTTTCAGGTTAGCTGCCTTGATTTCTTGATTTGGATTTTTCAGAGGTGCCTCCATGAATTAGTATGTGCTTCAGTAACAGCTTCTTTTATTATCTGGAAGAGGCAAGCATGGCATTAGCAGTTGGAACATTTGCTTTCTGGAAAGCTGAACATAGGAGGCTGCTGCAGACACTAATAAACTTAGATTTTGTTCAAAGATCTTTGGGGACAACTCGAAGATTTGGGTGACTACACGAGGATTTCAGTGGTTGTTGTTGGAGGTTACCAAGTAACAATATAAACTTACAACAACTTTATTTTTCCCTATATAAAATTATCAAATTATCAAGTCACTCAGCTGTACAAACATACTGAATTCAATAGAAAGCACATTTATGACAATAGAATTTTCTGCACTTACATATTGACGGGTAACAAAATATGGTATTTATCTTACACTTTCCTTTGTACGTTATTCTGAATATGTATCACAGTATTTATCTGAAAATATGGATCAAGCTATAACTTTAATCATGAAAGTGATTTATTTCTGAATTGATCTAATTTCTGTCCATCCATCTCAACCAAGGACCTTTTGCAAAAATTGCTTGAATTCCAGTTGGCAGAACAGGCAATTCTTGGATGAGGTTATCAGTCAGTTAGGTAGAGAGTTGGGTGGGTTTTTTTTAGCCTCAGGAGAGTTGTACATTTGATGACTGGCCAAGTATCTCTGAAATTACAGTGCCTGGCTCTGTAGCTGCTACATTTTTTTCAGGAAATGTTCTACGTTACACATACAACAAAGACCTATTCAAAAATGCCCAACACCTCTTATGAAGCTCATCTCCAAGAATGCAGAATTATTGATAGGGATCCTAGGGAAGTATAGCACAGGTAGTCCTCGACTTACAGTTCGCTTAATGATAGCTGGTATAATTTGAAGTTATGGACCTGAAAAAAGTGATGTGATAGTTTTTCACACCTATGACCATTGCATCAACCCCACAGTCCCCTGATCAAAACTCAGACGTTGGCAACTGGCTCATATTTACGAAGATTGCAGTGACCTGGGTTCATGTGATCCCCTTTTGTGAGCTTCTGAGCAGCAGACCAAATTATTATTTATTTATTATTATTTATTTATTTATTTGTCACAACAGTATATGTAAGCATAAGCATGAAATAACTGTATGATATATAAGCATATATATAACCATAAGTATGTAATAACTATATGAAATTGTATACAATCAAAGGGAACATTAGGACAGGAACGGAAGGCACGTTGGTGCTCTTATACACGCCCCTTACAGACCTCTTTGGAATGGGGTGAGGTCAATAGTAGATAGTTTTTGGTTAAAGTTTTGGGAATTTTGGGAAGAGACCACAGAGTCAGGTAGTGTGTTCCAGGCATTAACAACTCTGTTACTGAAGTCATATTTTCTGCAGTCAAGATTGGAGCGGTTCACATTAAGCTTAAATCTATTGTGTGCTTGTGTAATGTTGCGATTGAAGCTGAAGTAGCCTTCAACAGGAACGACATTGTAATAGATGATTCTATGAGTTAAACTCAGGTCATGTCGAAGGTGGTGTAGTTCTAAATTTTCTAAACCCAGGATTTCAAGTCTGGTGGCATAAGGTACTTTGTTGTATTCAGAGGAGTGGAGAACTCTTTTTGCAAAATATTTTTGAACACGCTCAATTGTATTAATGTCCGAAATGAGGTATGGATTCCAGACAGGTGAGCTGTATTCAAGAATTGGTCTAGCAAATGTTTTATATGCTCTGGTTAGTAGTGTAATGTTTCTGGAGAAGAAGCTACGCAAGATTAAGTTTACAACTCTTAAAGCCTTTTTTGCGGTGTAGTTGCAGTAGGCTTTGGCACTTAGATCATTGGATATGAAAACTCCAAGGTCTTTAACAGGGTGGGGGTCATCTACAAGGTCATGTCCATCGAGTTTGTATTTAGTGTTCTCATTCTTTTTTCCAATGTGTAAGACAGAGCATCTGCTGGTTGAGATTTGGAGTTGCCAAATTTTTGACCATTCTGACACAAAGTCAAGGTCTTTTTGAAGGGTAGCCGTATTGTTGGTAGTGTTCAATAGTTTAACATCATCAGCGAAGAGAACACAATTACTTTTAATAATGGGGAAGCCAAATTAATCACCATGTTACTAATTTACCAACTGTAGCGATTCATTTAAGAAGGAATCATGTGGCAAGAAAGGTTGTTAAAATGGGCAAACTTACTTAACTACTGTCTCACTTAGCAACAGAAATTTTGGGCTCACTTGTGGTTCTAAGTCGAGGACTACCTATAATAAAAAGAGTATATTTCTATTTGTTTCAAATGTGAAATATATTTTTTAAATATATTAAAAAAAACAGGTTGACACTAAAAGATAATGACTTTCTTAAATCAATTGGATGAGTTTTAAAAAGATTTCTGTTACTATATACTATAACACAAAGCCTCATAATATGATAAGAGTATTGATAAACAAAAAAAAAATAGTTATGGACTTCTGGAGTTGGAAGAATAGCATAAGATATAGTTAAAAGAATCCTTACCTTCATTTTTTTTTAGACATTACTACTGGAAATTCCATTTTCTTTTTTGAGATTTCTCCTTTCCTCTATTTCATTATAGTTAGTGCATTTTTTTCTTACCCTGAGTAATAAAAACATTAATCTCCATCACTTTGTAGAATTATTTTGCTTTTAAATTATTCAAGCATAAGTACAAAATATTTTAAATTATAGGCATGATACAGAAAAACAGTAGCATATCAGGTTCCTTGCCCCATTTAATTTTCTTCATTTGTGAGTAGCCAAAGAGCCATGACACAAAGCTTTTGAATGAGCAAACCTCATCTGACCATGCAGTTACTCTTACTACAACAGTCTGTCAACATTTAAAAAGTGCTTCAAAGCCTAAACGTTTAGGGGCATCTATTTTGAATATAAAAAAGTTTGGCACGTTTAACAATCAAAAGATAGGATAGGAATAGAATAGGACAGGACAGGACAGGACAGGATAGGACAGGACAGGACAGGACAGGAAAAGGACAGGACAGGACAGGACAGGACAGGATAGGATAGGATAGGATAGATACAGTAGATCATTCTTTCTCTAAGAAACCCCACACAAACCAGACATTAAATTTGCAAGAATTAAAATAGAAAAAAGTTTCAGAACTTCTGCATAAATAAAATAGTATGTCCAGTTGAACAATTGGGGGGGGGCAGTTTCCTAACGATGGCCCTGTAATTTAGATTTCAAATGATCAATAGGTCCTGAAAAAGCCTTGTAATAACACAACTCTATCACTTGAAAACATTTTTGTTCCAACATTTCACAATTTTGGGACTTCAAGAAATTTACGGGAATGAAAAGCATTTTATTTCTGCAGGACCTCACATTCCCATCCCCATCTTTAGCATTTTTACCTTAAAATCAAACTTTGGAGCAAAATTTATTACTACACTCTTGGGAACTTGGAGTGGTGGTGAAGAGATTCAGCAATACAGAAACAAAGCTTCCAAACTGTAATGACCAGTTTACATCGGAATCCCAGTCAAAATTATTTATTAAATGTTAAGAAAGGCAATGTGTTACATGCATAATATTGTCCCAAGGCGAGCATTTAGATGATGATTACTATTATTATTATTATTATTATGGATAAGCAACTCTATTTAAGGAATTCAGGACAGGGATAGGGTGGAGACTGCCGCATGAACCACAAATTGCTATAACATAAGCTACAGTTTGAGCAAAATATTAATACAAAGGACTGAGAAAAGTAAACGGCTGGGGAAAGGAAGTGTTATGGATTCAGTGCAGTATAGTTCTGGCCTTAGGATGAGAATTGTGCAGGAGTAGAAATGATAGAGACCAAATCTTTGCCACTGCAATTGTCACCAGATGAATGTTTAATTGAAGTGGAGATTTCATCTATGACCTATACGTTGCAAGTATCATTGTGTGTGTCTGTGTGTGTACAAGCAGAAAACATACAGTGCTCATAGTTCTGCACTGTGGAAACTTAGTTTATATGGTCCTTGATATGAAACCTACAGAATCTCACAGGAAGTAGATCAGTTATTTAGACTTTACATAATGGTGAGATAGAGAACCTGACCGATGTGGTGTTAAGTTCAACAGTAGTAGATAGCAGCTAAAACATTATTTCTCAGGAGTGAAACTTAAAGCAATAAGCATCGTATTTGCTAATGGTCCCAAACATGAAGCTCAATTAAATAAGGTTAAATAGTGCTGAAATTTCACTTTTCTCCTGCCATTGAATTCTATTACAGGACTATTTTTCCACAGCACAACACAACAGCCAAAAACATAACAGCCTTAATTTGTTAATTATTTGAAAATCATACTTGGCAATAGTTAGAAGTCACCAATCTACCATTTATTATACCTCAATTAGGCTTGATTGATACATTTACTTCATAGGACTAGATCCAAACTGAGTCATAGCTAGAGTAAACACTCTGAAATAATTAAACTTAAATGTTGAGTTTCATCAATTTCAAGCTTAATATATCTCATAAAATCAAAAGGACACATTAGTTGTTTCCATTGCTCATTTTTTACAGATGTAATGAGATCATCACCTGTCAAATATAGTTTAATCTCCAAGATTATGGTATGCTGAATTTTAATGTGTCCATACTGGTCTATCCGCTTACACTATTCATTATTTTATGATGTTCTAAATGGCTCTCAGAGGTAAATTGAGGTAAATACTGCTCTACAAAATTGGTCCAATTTATTATTCCATATAATTAAAGTTAAGGATAGAGAAATACAAATTCAGTTTCACATTTGCCAATTTACATTTTTGTATCCTATTTCTGAGTCAACCTGTATATAGATATTGATGTGTTTTCTCTAAAATACTATTTTTTGTGAAAGGTTTCTTAATATATACACTATAGCATATACGTTTCACTTGAGCTCACTGTAATATTCACAAAATAGAGTCACCAGTGTATGAATATAGTCATCATGTTTCGTAAATGTATATTTAGAAAGTATCAACTAGCATTAAAATAAGAACCAAATTTCTTTTTTATTTTGGGGCACCATAAATTTTAATTCTGGCAAGCAATTTTACAAAACTTTATTATGCTGTTGCTGAAAACGTTGAGTATATTAAGTATCACAGATATCTATCAGTCTTTTTTGCCACTATTTTATTGTACTTTCCTTGGTTGACTAGGGGACTTAAATAACTTGACTTACTGTTCAGCGATGACAATTATAATGATGGCCAAACTGATCATCGCGAAGAAAATTGATACTACCACAACTTCTATTTTTAAGACACTTGTTTCACCTTTGGTTCTTTTTGTCTTCAAAAACTGTTCCACGCAACGTTCACCAAAGTAATCTGGGTGGCATCTGAAAGCAAATCATGAAAATGCACATCACTGCTATTCTAAACAAATATAGAACACTGAAATGACGTTCAAAGTATCTTTAGGTACATCTACTCAGGGATGAAATCCAGCAGGTTCTGACAGGTTCTGGAGAACCAGTAGCGGAAATTTTGAGTAGTTTGGAGAACCAGTAGCAGAAATTTTGAGTAGTTTAGAGATCCAGCAAATGCCACCTCTGGCTGGCCCCAGAGTGGAGTGGGAATGGAGACTTTGCAATATCCTTCCCCTGCCATGCCCACCAACCCATGCCCACCAAACTACACAACACCCACCAAGCCACGCCCACAGAACCAGTAGTAAAAGAATTTGGATTTCACCACTGCATCTATGGTATTCTGCTGCTTAATTCCCTCTGTATTTGTTTCAAATTCAAACAATAGTTTGAATTCTTGATAATTTGGGTGGAAAGCACCAGGAAAGGCAACTTTATTTTCATCTGATGCATAATGCAACAACTCTACACTCTTTTATATATATAGTAGGTAGTCCTTGACTTAATGAACATTTGAAATTATGATAGGCCCAGAATGAGAGTTTTATAGCCACTTTAGGCCATTGTAAAATGTTATGCTACACACACAAAATTGCATTTTGAGTGTTTGGTTTGCCTTTACAAACCACTTCAACAGTGCATGATTATGTGACTATGATTTGTAAATTTATTGCTAGTTTCTGGAAAAAAATGTCCATTTGGAAGAATAGGTCTGCACTTACGACCATGATGTTCGTTTAATGATCATGGATTCACTTAATGACCACAATGATTTGCTTAACAATCACTGCAAAAATGCTGCAAAATCAGGTCCAGTCACATGGTGCATCGGCTTACAACCGTAATGACTTACGACTGGAAATCCTGTCCCAATTGCGGTCGTAAGTCGAGGACTACCTGTAATAATATAACAAAAAGAGCATTTCAGCCTACAGAATAATGCATATATCAGTCATTTATCTGAGCAAAGATAAATGAATCTCCAGATTCCTGTACTTTGCAGTTCACTCAGTGATAAACTTCATTTGCTGCACTGTTTTAAACCATAGATTTTAGCCACAAATGCCTGCTGCATGTAATATATCAAACACCAACCAAAAAAATTACACCTTGTGAATGGAAGATATATGCATACAGGCAATATAGTGGCCAGGGTCACTATATTAATTTTTTCTAATGCTTCCAGAAAACTGGTGGGTAGGGAATTAATATTTTTTTCAGATCCATATGTTCTGTTTCATCACTCTATTAATAACTCTGTGAGAGAATAATACTTTCAAGTGCCATATATGGCAACATATTAGCTATCAAAATAGAGAGACTAACAGCATTATCAGCATTTCTAATTTAACTTACGTGCAAACAGGTATTAGAAACTGTTCAATGTATCTGCATTCACCATGAACACAAAAACCTTTATATTTTCCTTCGCATGGAGTTTTAATTTTCCTTTTAGTTTTCTTCTCGTTTCCTTTTCTTTTGGGTTTGTTAGGGTTCTTTTTTCCACCATCTAAATTTGCTGGATTCTTAATGGGTGGTTTCTCTGGAAAAAAAAGTATTAATTATATTTAATTTCTGCAGAGAGACAGTGTGCTGTTGTGATAAAAATGCTAAGAACTAAGAGTCCTTCTAAAACTCTAAGAAAAGAGGGATTAGCACTCAGGTGCTAAAGAAAAGAGGGATTAGCACTTACTCAGGTGGTTTCTCTTAGGTGAGAAACCACCTGACTGACCTTGAGCCTTTCTGTCCAAAGAAGCAGAAAGCTGGCTGATAAACAAAACCCTTTTTGTAAAAACACACCGATAGCTTCACTGTAAAAACTAGGTGTGAAAAAATAAGTGGATCCTGCATGAGGAAAACAAGCTAAGAAAACAACAACCTAAATTGGCATCTAACTGCCACAGCGAGCTCACTGGAAGTTTTTGATTCCAATCCACTAGCCTTATTATATAGGTAACACAAAGAAAAGGGCTTGGACTGGCTGAGAGATGGAAGAAAGATTTTAATTTCAGATTCCTGTTGTTCTAATCAGACTACTGCTTCGATTGCATGTACAATTATGAAGCCAAGAGATGTGTATATTGCTTGGTCGCCATTATGACAAGAAATGTACAATGGCTATTTTCATCTGAAGTGGTTATTTGTCATGGAAATCCTAAATTTTAATCAACTCTGGAATTTACTTTAAACAGTCCCAGGTTTATATCAGTTAGCCATTAATGAACCATTAACCCCATTATTTTATGCAAGCACTGTAACCTAGTAAAAGTAGTTGTCCGCCCTCATCTACAAAGTCACAACTTGAAACTCCTCTACAACATTTATCTTAAACCTAGTGAGTCACTGTGATGGGGGATGGCACTCCCCCATCTTGTTGGTTTTCTTCCTCACGATGCTGGAGCAGGATAGGCAGTGACAATGGTTTGTGCAAAGCTCATAGAATAGCTGGAATTTCCAGAAGAAAACGAATGGGGATCTGCATTACCAAAATGACTTCTGATTGTGAAGACATATTAACTGGGTTAAGCATATTGTGCAACTATGGCTAATATGTTTGTGCCAGCAACTCTAGTGGAACAAGAAAACGAATTCAAGAAAACATGCAGTTTTCTACATACTAAAGTCAATTTGCTATTCTAGGCAGTGAAATCTTCTGATGCAGAGCGATCATGTTCCCATATTTAGAAGCAAGGGCCAGCTGCATAGCTGAACAAAAATAAGAAGAATTAATTGATGACCTTGACAAAAGTAAATATTTATGTAAAGTTTTGGTTTGATGCATTTTAAGAATTTCAAAATCAGGAAACAGAAACAGGATTTTAAATAACTTCTGCCTTTGCAATTAAAAAGTCAGTGTGCAAAACATTTTAATATAATCAGTCTTTTCTTATTTCTCTCTGCAATAAAGTCAAAACTAATAATATAAACATTACTGCTCAGCAATAAGGTAAATTAAATAAAGTTCTCTTAGAAGTTTAACAATTCTAATGAGGTGTGGTAATATGGTTAACCCCAAAGATATTTGCATTTCAGAGGGGTTTAAAAGATCAGAGTAGATAATTATGTGGTTTTAGACAGGGTTTCACAATGATCTGCCAATTCAAAAATGCATATTGTGGGATTGAGAGTATGATTTGCAATGGATTTCTCATTTCTAATCAGCATAAAACAGTCTAAATGAATTATTCGTCTCCCTGACATGATTCCACTTACAGGTAGGGTACACTCAATTCTCTAGCTCAAAGGTGATTTGAAACCCTAATGAAGCAACTTCTGTTTTTTGTTTAAGAGCCTTTAACTTCTAAGCCTTATGGCCAACTTACATTCACATGCAGCAGAAACCTAGCATTTAAATGATTCTTGGTATATTAATATATTGATACCACATGCAAACCTTTTTCTTCCCATTTTGCATTTCCCAGCAGCAGGAGTGGTTAAAACAACAAGGTCTCACCACAAGGGGACAAGCAATCTGGGGGCTTCCACATGTTTTGGACTTGAAATCCCAAGAGGCCTCCATGGCCACAGGCAAGGATTGTGGAGGTTGTGGTTCAAAACATCTGGGGACATCAGGTTGTCTCCTCTAGCTTATCAGGTTCTCGTGTTTCATTATTTACAACAAAAGACATGCAACTCTTTTCTTGGAATAGGCATATTGAGTCAAAAACCTTAGTGAGTTTTTACCTCGGTTATTTTAACCCAGCTTTCCCACATCTAATACCCTCAAGATGTATTAAATTATAACTTCAGTGAAACTACTGAGGAATGATGGGAACTTGCTGTTACTCATCTGGAGGGCATATAGCAGAGAAGGCTGATGTAGCCCTTTCTGTAATAGTAGGACCTAAACAAGAGTGAAAGAGTCAGGAACTCAGGAATGATACACCAGAATTCTTGCTCATTACATATGAGCATAATCACAAAGTTGTAAGTTGGAATCCATTTTTCCCAAGTGATCCAAGCTAAATGGAATTATTTTTTTCCTTTTTATCTTCATAGCATCCCTTTATGTTATATTAAACTGAGAAAGCATGATTGGTCAGATATGTGTCAAAAATGTGGAGGAGGCATTTTCTTATTTGCAGTTTGTCAGGATCAGGTCTAGCAACCCAAGAGCTTCCTCCTGATCATTCAGCCTCTGCTTATTATGCTCTAGCCCAAAAACCTAAAGGGTTGTGCCAAATATTGTTGTTCTAGAAAAGAATTTGTTTTTCTATTTAAGTTTCCACATCAACAAAGTCTGTAAACACCATAAGTTTTATAACCTCTTTCTGGGAAGGCAGTCAACTAACCTATGATCAGATGTACATCTTGGGAAGAACTATGGTAATCCTAGTTTGCTTAATCACTATTCAGAATATATAACAGGCCAGTAAGCAGTATATCTGATTAGCAAAAGTATTACGTACTTCATATATATATATATATATTAGTTAGGGCCAAGTGATGCATTAAATGAATATTGAGAAAAGGTCATGAGACAAACTAGAAAATTCAAGCATCAGAGAGCAATGGTTAAATGCAACTTTCTATTAAGTATACAATTCCACTATGTAATTTTACTTAAGCCTGATTAATTTCAATTAAGTACAAAAAAATTTGCATGCATATTCTGCATTAATAACACCTCTGCCAACACATTTATAATTTCTGAACCATCCAACTAAATCCACTTACTCTGCAATTTGATTTAACTGTTTAATTCAGTAACTATGTTCAAGCAAACATATCTCAATTTAAAGAGACATTTAGCTCCTTCTTTTACTTAAATAATTGAACATCATAAAAACATCTATCTTCAAAGTAAGTAGAGCTTCCCAATGGGATTGAACTGAGGAACTACAGGAATTGTTTCTAAGTAAGCCCAAATATTAGCTAATCAGATAAAGTTGACTTTTGCAAAAAAAGAACTTCTAAAATATTTAGTTCTGACATTTTTAAATATTATAATTCGGATTAGTCGCCCTACAGAAACCTTTAGATATTGTGTTATCAGAATGAATCATAAAACAACATGCTGAATATTATTTTGAAATAGCAGGGTCTTGCAATCTAAACAATTGGGTTTATGCCATCAAATTAAAATAACAAAACTAAAGATGGAACGATTAGATTTAAGTTCTGAGCTACTTGGATCCTACTCGGTGACATTTGTATCTTTAGTCCTAAGTACTGTATGGATAACCTGATAAGAAATCCCCACATATGCCATGTTCATCTCTTAGAAGAAAAGTAGTATATATACTTGTAATAAAATATAAATAATATAATTTGTCATTCTAAAATAAATGAACACATTATAGCTTTTATACCTACCGCCCACTTTTATATCTCTGTTAGTAGTAAAATTTTCTAACCACCCACTGGTTCCACAGTAATGCACCATGTATCATTGTCTGCGCATGCCTCTCACACATCGTAGATTGGGTTTGGGAGGGGGCGCCAGCTACCAGCTTTGCTTGTCTGTTACAGCTGGGTGGTGTGGGGGGAGATGTGCAAGCTATTCTGGTACGATGTTTGTGGTCACACTATAGTGCCATTTAGTTTCACTTACGTAACGTGAACTAAACATGCGTGGGCGATACAAATAGTATATTTTCAGAAATTTAAATTGTTACAGAGAATTTTATGAAAACCTAATGAAAATGTTTTTAAATAATGCTATGAATTTTTTTTAAAAAGTCAATTAAATTAAAAAAAAAGGAAAGTGCTTCAGTATTGGACAAAATCCCTACTGCCCACCATAAAAGCTGGAATGCCCACTAGTGGGGAGTAGGGACCAGGTTGACTACCACTGCATTATAGGAATGTGTTCATTCTTATAATGTGGGTGAAATCTACTTACCTTCCCTACCAGTTCAGAAGTGCACCCTTGAACCCTCTGCACATGCGCAAATCCTTCAGCTGAACCGGTCTGAACCAGTAGCATTTAACCCCTGAATGATACTTATTCTTTGTTAGAACTTTGTTCTACATGGATAAGATAATTAAGCTAACCCATTCAACAAAGATCTTCACTTGAGTTAATGTCCATAGTTTAAAAAGTGCAACGCAGATATTTATTTATTTATATTTCATATTTCTTAACTGCAAATCTTCCTCAGAGAAGGATTCTGGGTGGTGTACAATATCATCAATAATATTAAACATTAAAATCAGAATAATTTAGGATTAAAGATTTTAAAATTATAAACGCATTATAAAAATTTCAGAATGTGAAGAATTCCAAAATGGCGGATTAACAGTTGTTAATACAGGTGTTGTCGGGGAGAGAAAAATGAGTTCTCATGGGGCCAGCCAACCCCATGGTTGTGTGGGCCTTGTGTCATCCCTCATGCAAGACTATACAGCCACATTTTGACCCCTTTATATTATGATAATTAAGATTCATATATTTTTTCTCTCGCATTTCATCTGACAAATACTTATTGGCAACATTAATATTTTTATCCATAGCTGCTTAGGCTAGAGATGTACATTAATTCTAAAGAATTCTGAGTGTTCTCGCTGCCTTTGTCCTCTGTCCATGTTCACCGGTATCCTAAGATGATTGAGAAATAATAATGATGCTTATGGCACTCACCCAGTGAATGCACAGCAAATAACATAGCAAACCATGGTCATCTGTGGTTTGCCACTTCCTCCCTTTTTGGTTGATAACTCAAAAATCTTGATATTAATTGATATTTCCTGTTCCTTTTATAGTTTTGTGATCAACACTGAACATCTGTGAATAGAATAGGGGTAAAGCTAATGTTTTTTTTTTGTTTTTTTTAAATTTACATTTATATCCCGCCCTTCTCCGAAGACTCAGGGCGGCTTACAGTGTGTAAGGCAATGTTTCCCCTTGTTTCTAAAGCAGAGGTAAAAAATAAAGATACAGTAGTTGGAAATGCTACTCCAGGACCAGCTCAGCTTAGACTACTGTAGTACAACCAACATAACTATGCAATTATTAACTCAAATTATTTATAAGAAAGATATTCAATTTCACTCAATTAGAAAACAAAAACATTTATGAACCAAATACTTTGGAAGTTCAATACATTGCCTCAGGGAATATGAGTATAATGACAATACATTATATTCATATTCCCAAGGAATAATATTTAATTGAATTTCTGATTTTCTAAATTCTGATAAACTTATCCAATTTGATTTTAATATCTAAATTATAATATTCTAATCAAAATTTTGCAATTCACATTAAGTATCCATCAATAGGTTACAGATACATTTTAAAAGAAAATATGCCTAAAATTGTCAATTTCATTATGAATATCAGTTCCTTCTTAATGTTGCAAATGAATGTCCAAATGAAGTAGAATGGAATGGCTGATACTAAACTACTTCAAAAATTATATAAATCAAAAAAAAGTTATTTCCCCCAATATTATATTAGAGGAAATAAATTTAAGTTTTATTTGACCATGTCACAAAATTAAAGTTATTTTTACTGACATATTTTATTTGTTTGCTAAATTTATTTGGGACCCATCTCACTGTGGGACTACTCTAGACAATTTACAAGAATAAAATGGAAGAAATGATAAAAATGTAAACATGACAATTGTAAAGCAATGAAATAATACAAATAAACTAAGTACAACGATGTCAATTAAAAGATGGTCTGGGGGGCAGGAAGTGCAAAGGGGAGGTGGGGTCAGCTAATTAGTCCAGTAGCCATCTCCAGTACGGTTCTCCCCCATAGGGGCCTCATGCCAATTGGCAGAGCCCTGTCTTCAGGTCCTTTCAGAAGGACAGAAAGATGGAGGCAGACCTCAAGGGGGGGTGGGGGGGATTAGAATGTTTGGCAGGATTAGCATTATAGCAGAGAAGGCTCCTTTATATACTTTATGCACCTTTTTGTTATGCTGGCAGATGCTTATCTCTTTCTATCTTGGAGCCATGGTGGCACAGTGGTTAGAATGCAGCATTGCAGGCTAATTCTGATGACTGCCAGAGTTCGATTCTCACCGTCTCAAGGCTGACTCAGCCTTCGATCCTTCCGAGGTCAGTAAAACGAGGACCCAGATTGTTGGGGGCAATATGCTGATTCTGTAAACTGCTTAGAGAGGACTGTAAAGCACCGTGAAGCAGTATATAAATCTAAGTGCTATTGCTATTGCTATTCTGATTTTGAAGAATCAAAATAAACAATATAGTAATATTAAGAGAAAATGCCTTGTTTTATGCTTTCAAATTTCCATTCATGCCAACATATATTAGGTGTGTGTGTGTGTGATTGGACAAAGTATGTTTATAGTACAGGTTGAATGATCTAGCACAATATAGACTATTTAAAAACAGAAGAATTTCTTATATTTCATTTCAGTATTCCACTGAGGGGTTGTTTTTTTTTGGAAGATTTAATTTTAAGGGCAACAGTAAAATCCATTTATTTTTTCGTCACTAAATAAGCTTCGTTTTTGCAAAAAGGGATTTTTATATAGTGATAAGTTGAAACCCACACAGTGCACATAATAATTGTATACTATTAACTATTTGTAAAAAAAAAAAAGTTTCTGGGATTTTTAGCTTCACCAAAGTTTCTTGAAAGGCATATTTTGTCAGAGCTTCTTGAAAGTCATACTTAGAACCAAGCACTAAAGTTCCCAGGACACCTTGAGAGAAATGGATTGGTAGTGACATTAGCTTAAATTTATATTGGGGTTCGGAAGATAATTTCATCCTTGCATCCAAAATGTACTTCTATCATACTAGAGTTAAGTTATGATAAGTTAAGCCAATGATATACTGTATATGCTATAGAATCTTTCAAATTCTTGGAAAGTGCTACATAATCATTCATACTATTAATATTATGATAATTATTTAACAACAAGCATGTGACTATTGATTTATTTAGAAAGAAAGAAAAGACAGCATTGTTCAGAAAGACTCCATAGGGCATGTATAAGTCTATTGAATACAATACCTTCTTAAACATATTCATTTTCTGGGATCCTTGGTGTTCTCTGAGCTCGGTTGCTTTCTTGCAGACATTTCATTACCAAACTAGGTAACATCATCAGTGCTCTGAGGCACATGAAGTGCTCTGAGTTACCTAGTTTGGTAATGAAAAGTCTGCAAGAAAGCAACCGAGCTCAGAGAGTATCAAGGACTCTACAGTTCAACCCTGCGCTATAAATATTCTCTTCCATGGTACATCCATTTTTATCTGGCTAAAGTCTTTAGATTGCATGGATAAAAATAAAGGAAGAATAGGGTTCTACAATGTTTAGAGTATATTCTAAGAAAGCCCCTGTCTTGTTAGGAGAGACAAAACAACAGCTCTTTGCAAAAATTGCATCATTATACCAGCCTCCTCTCAGGTGCCTCAGTCCCAAATGAGAGGAACTTCACGGGTAAGCACTCCATTTTTTTACCTACCTCTTCTGGCATCATTCACAAGGAACTGAGATTCTCTCACTTCCTTCACATTATCTTCACCCTCTTCAGACTCAACTCCTGATGATAACCGATCAGTGGAAGATATGTTGAACGTGTTCAGATTGGGCATGTTTTGCTCATCTTTTGTCATGTTTAGCTCTGATCCAGTAGCATGCTGGTAAACTGTGGAAGAGAAATGAAAGAAATGGATACCATTCTTACTAGTCAGGCAAAACTGGCAGAGAGGTGTTTATCTGAAAATTACACTTGGCAGCTATTGCACATGTAGTTACCCTTATTCCCATAATGAGTCATTCAAAAAACAGCTCTCAGTTTTTCTAATGTGAATTTGTTTAGATTGTCCCAGAACCTTAAAACTGACTGGCCAACTTCCAAGTTATTGCATTCCATTAACCAGAATCTTAGCAAGTGTTCTTTAAGAAATATTGATCTTCTTCAGTAGGTACAAGCCACTACATAATGGATTTTGACCAAACAACTGATTAAAAAAAAACAACACAGGTCACTTTAATTTAAAGTTTGCAACATGCTTTCTCCTTTTCTAAAATCAAAATTCAATATTTAAAATTCCTCTAGCAAAGAAATTACCATTTAAAACCTGAAGACTAAGCATCACTTTGAATTAAATTCCATTCAGCATTGTGGGGTGTAAACAATGCTTCTTAATTCCAATCCTGCTTCAGACAATATGCTCTCATCACCCTGACCCCTCTAAAATATTAGTGCCTCCTTTTGTGATTTAATTAAACAAGAAGCAGCCACAGCAAAAAAATATTGTTATGTCAAGATCTACAAGAATACAAGGAAGCTTAGGCAGGCTCAAATCAAGAGAGAGCTGAGTTGTAACTCCGTACTCAGCAAAAAAAGATCTCCAATTTTGTGACTTAGCCAAGCTGTTCTTAGCATGGTTCTTATACTGTAAGGAGAAAAAGAGGAGATACGGAGGTACGGGAATAAACTAGAGATAAATTTATAGATTGAATACGAAATACAGCAACGAGATTTTGAGGATGGTTTCAATGCCCATCGCATACACGTTACTTTCAAACACCCAAAACGACAAAGTGGGAAAGAGAGAAGGAGCTGGGCGGAAACGCAGACGGTATCTCCGCCACTGCGTCTCAGCCTTTCAGGCACCTCCTATTTCCAAACAGCAGTGATTTCCAGCATAACTTTCAAAAAATGAGGGAAAACGGAGCCCAATTCAGATAATTGCAGCGAACTACACGACCCTAATGCCAGCAACAAACCACTCTCCAATTTTCTAAGTCGAGCGCCCTTGGTGCGGCCGCCGAAGCTTCGCGCCCCCTCTGCCCCGCCTCTCGACAGGGTCCACCGCTAGCCCGCTCACTCACCTGGACTCTGGAGCAGCGGGAGGAGAAGGAGAATAAAGAGTGGGGCACGCATTGAGGGGGAAGGAGCGTCCTCGGGGACCGGTTTGCCTATTAAAGAGTGACCGAAAAGCGTGTTGAAGCGGTTGAGGAGGACTCCCTTGGTGCCTGGCGAGTGTTACGCTCGGAGAGGCGGCAAGACACTCCATCCCCATTGAGCAAGGGATATATATGCAGTGCCGCCGCCACCACTGAGAGGCCGGTAGTCAGGCAGGGCGGTCAGATGAAGCTCGACGTCAGCCGGGTGGGGAAGGGAACAGGTGCGCCTCGGGTCGGGAGACATCACCCAGTTGCGTGTGGCGGAAAGAGCAAGCAGGTCGCGGAGGCGGACCGGCAGCGGCAAGATAGAAAGCCGTCGGATGAGTCAGATAGGGTCACGCTCTTTACTTGTAATCCCCAATGGCTGCAGAGTAGACGTCTCTTCAGGTATATAGAGAAGCGGAAGATCGACTAGTTGAGAGCCAGGTGGGGTCACCTAGACCGGTCGGATTGTGTCCCTCGAACTCCCTCCCCCAAAGGGAGCTGAAGGATAAGGCCCTCCAGTAGCCCTTTCATGTTCAGAATGGACTGTATGGGACTTGGGGAGGTTCCAGCCACATTTTCTTTTTCAGGCATTTTTCCTCTAGCACAGGGGTCTCCAACCTTGGCAACTTTAAGACTTGGGGACTTCAACTCCCAGAATCCCTCAGCCAGCAAAATCCCCAAGTCTTAGAGTTGTCAAGGTTGGAGATCCCTGCTCTAGCATTATGGAAGCAGTAACTCTGTTTTCAAACATGGCAACCTTAAGATGCATAGACTTCATCTTTCAGAATTCCCCAGGCAGCATGCAGCTTTGCAACTGAAGAAGCCACCTGAAATGATTAATAATAATAATAATAATAATAATTTAATTTGTATACCGCCCTTCTCCCGAAGGACTCAGGGCGGTGCACAGCCAGAATAAAAATACAAAGAAAAAAACAATACATATAATATTAAGAACACCCCTTAAAAACCGTATTCAATTGGCCGAAAATTTAAAATATAATAACACCCTATAAAAATTTACAATAATTTAAAACCCATAAAGTAAAAAAGTGGAAGATATTCCCCATCTTCACCTTATTTCCCTGTCGGAGGCAGCTGCCCAGTAGCAATAGCAATAGCACTTAGACTTATATACCGCTTTACAGCCCTCTCTAAGCAGTTTACAGAATCAGCATATTGCCCACAACAATCTGGGTCCTCATTTTACCCACCTCGGAAGGATGGAAGGCTGAGTCAACCTTCAGCCTGTTGGGATTAGAATTTGCCAAATTGCAGCCAACTGGCAGTTAGCAGAAGTAGCCTGCAGTACTGCAGTCTAACCACTGCACCACGATAGCTATTAGTTGAGGATCACACCACACTTTTCATCCTCCACTGCATACTAGCGTAGGCTATGTTCTGAATTGCATCTAATCATGATATATTACTTGGTAGCATCATTGGCTGCCTTGTCAGGACATTGCCCTCATCTCTACAATCTATGAATGAGACAGGCTTCAATAACCTTTACCTGGCCCAAGGCTAGCCATAAGAGAGAGTAAAAAAAATGGCCTGATTGCAACTGCCAATTTGATTTTTGTGCCTCCCCGTTAAGCTATCTCTGGCTGCAATATTAAAGTAAAATTTTCCCTGTATTATGACACTATCCAAAGGCAAGCATGAAGGTGCGTAAAATGTATCAAGTTTTGTCATACGTGAGCTTGAGAAATGTCTGGGCACTACAGGTCCTGGAAAGAGACGACTGAGACTAAATAAGAATTGGCAATGGAGGCAGCAAATTTCATTGTGGTATATTTGCGATCCTGACAGGCTCAAGGTTGGCTCAGCCTTCCATCCTTCTGAAGCTGATAAAATGAGGAGCCAGATTGTTGGAGACCTAACATGCTGATTCTGTAAACCACTTAGTGTTGTAAAGCACCTCAAAGCAGAATATAAGCGCTATTGCTATTTTCTTCCAGTTCCATAGGCAAAATTGCATCGTGATAAAGGAAAAAGACCCATAGTGTTAGTATTTGAAGCAAAAGAAATTTAGCACTTATAGTTTACAAATGACTGTAATAGCTTTTGATGCTGTTGACACAGACACATCTCGCAAAGAATGGCCCTGAAGTTGGATGCAATTGCCTAAATACAGTGTATTCAGAATTTCAGAAAATATTCAAAAAATTCACTTTTGTCAATTTTGTTATGCTGCAGACTGATTCTACAGTTGTTGAAATTCATTTTTTTCCTCATTAATCTCACTCAGTATCCCATAATGACAAAATTAAAACAGTACTTTAGAAATGTCTGTAAATTTATTAAAAAGAAAAAACTGAAATATCACATTGGCTAAGTTTTCAGATCCTACACTCATACTTTGTTGTAGCACTTTGGCAGCAATTACAGCCTTGTGTCTTTTTTGTTATGATGTGACAGGCTTTGCACACCTAGATTGGGGAATTTCCGCCATTCTTCCTTGCAAATCCTCTCAAGCTCAGTCAGGTTGGATGGTGACTGTTGGTGGATAGCAGTGGTGAAATGTAAAATTTGTTACTACTGGTTCTGTGGGCATGGCTTGGTGGTGGTGGGGTAATGTGACTGGGTGGGTGTGGCCAACTTTTTTTTTTTTTTTACTTTTAAAAGCATTTTTTCTACAATCTTTCTTTGGCCGAAGAGGTTGTAGAAAAAATGCTTTTAAAAGCCTTTGATGATCCCAGCTGAGCCGCATGATCATCAGAGGCTTTTTTTTAATTTTTAAAAGCATTTTTTCAGCTGAAGAAAAAATGCTTTTAAAAGTAAAAAAAAAAACTCTGATGATTGCATGGCTCAGCTGGGCAATGGGGAGGGGGCAGGGATTTTTGCTACCAGTTCTCTGAACCACCCGCCGCCATTGCTACTGGATCAGGTGATCTGTTCCAAACAGGGAGTATTTCACCCCTATGGACAGTGATTTTCAGGTCTCTCCAGAGATGTTCAATAGGGTTCAAGTCAGGACTCTGGTTAGGCCACTCTAGAACATTCACAGAGTTGTCCCTAGGCCACTCCTGTGTTGACTTGGTGGTGTGCTTAGGATTGTTGTCATGTTGGAAAGTGAACCACTCTCCCAGTTCCTGCTTCTCAAAAACACCCTCACAGCATGATGCTGCCACCACCATGTTTCATTGTTGGGATGATATTGGGTAGATGATGAGCGGTGCCTGGTTTCTTCCAGACATAACACTTAGAATTGAAGCCAAACAGTTCAATCTTGGTTTCATCAGTCCAGAGAATCTTGTTCCTCACAGTCTAAGAGTCCTTCAGGTGCTTTTTTGCGAACTCCAAGCAGGCTTTCATGTGTTTTGCATTGAGAAGGTTCTGTCTAGCCACTCTGTCATAAAGCCCAGATTGGTGGAGGGCTGCAGTGATTGTCCTTCTGGAACTGTGCCCCATCTCCACATAGGATCTCTGGAGCTCAGGCAGAGGGACCATCGAATTCTGGATCACCTCTCCTACTAAGGCCCTTCTTCCCCAATTGCTCAGTTTGACCAGGTGACCAGCTCTTGGAAGAATCCTGGTTGTGGCAAACTTCTTTCATTTGAGAATTATGGAGGCCACTGTGCTCTTAGGAATCTTCAATGCTGCAGAAATTTTATTGCAACCTTCCCCAGATCTTGCAATAATTCTATTTCTCAGGTCTTCATGCAGTTCCTTTGTCCTCATGGCTTTTGTTTTTCTGCACTATACATTATCATGTGTGAGGCCTTACATAAATCATTAAATCATGTCCAATCAACTTAATTTACCACATGTCAACTCCAGTGGGGGGTTTCAAATTTTTTTACTACCAGTTCTGTGGGTATGGTTTGGGGGGCATGGTTTGGTGGGCGTGGCAGGGGAAGGATACAGTAAAATCTCCATTCCCTCCCCAATCCAGGGGAAGCTTATTGCAAAATCCCCATTTCCTCCCAATCAGCTGGGACTTTGGAGGCAGAGAATAGATGGGAGCAGGGCCAGTCAGAATTTTTACTACTGTTTTCCAAACTACTCAAAATTTCTGCTACCAGTTCTCCAGAACTGATCAGAATTTGCTGAAACCCACCTCTGGTCAACTCCAATCAAAGTGTAGAAACATGTCAGCAATAATCAAGAGAAATGTGCTAAATTTCAGTTGTTGTTGCAAACGGTCTGAAGCTGTTAGATCCGATGATGGAAGAGACGGACACAGCTCTTTCAGTAACAACAGCTCTTTATTAGTAGACCAGTACAATCCAACAGAGTGCTTGTCTGGCAGTGTCCTCTTTTTATAGGGGGCTGCCAGACAGTTTAACCAATGAGCTTTAAGTATTTTCCCGCCTATTTGGAGGACCCGAGTGAAACCTATTGCTCACTCCTTATACATAACACCTCTCCCCTCCTAGAATATATTTACTTAGTTTAATATATGTACATATTTACAGACATAAGCACGCAGGTAGGTGGGGATGGTGCGAGCCCTAGTTGACCTGTGCAGTTCAGTTTGCTCCTGGGCATCGACTTGAGCAGGTGGATTAGTTGCAGTCTCTGAACCCATCAATGGAACCTCCTGGAACACATCGCTGGGCATGGTAGGAGGTGGAAGGCCCAACCCCTCTGGATGTCTGCGCTGGAGTCTTGGTTTCACAGGTGGGCAATCAAGCTGCACAACCGAGTTTGAGTTAGTGTTAGACATTGGATTTAACAGTTTAGGATAGTCAGGGTCTGGCTGCTTGTCGGATTGAGTTTGGTCTGGTGTGCGAAGCGGAGAGTTTGAAATTCGGCCTCAGAGTTGGTCCAAATGCCAACGCCACAGTCTCCCATCCTCAAGCTCAACTTTGTAGGAGCGAGGATCAGATAATTTAGCAAATGTAGTTCCAGTTCCCAATGAATGCAGTAAATGCTGAACAATGGGAACAGGATAGGCGTTCTGCTTTAAGGCCTTGTTGATTGTACACTTATAGTCCACACAGATGTGGACCGAGCTGTCAGCTTTGACAGGCATTACTATAGGGGTCTCCCAACTGGCATGGTCTACCAGCTCAAGGATTTCTTGGCCAATCAATTTATCCAATTCCTTATGAATCTTAGGTCTAATTGCAAGGGGAACCCTGCGGGCTTAATTCTAATTGGTGCTACCTTGGGATCTAAGTTGAAAGAAATAGGCGTTCCTTTGTACTTGCCTAGGCCGCTGCTGAATATATCCTCGAACTCCCTCACGAGGTCCTCAGTGCCATCGTCTGCAATGGTGTTGATGCCGGTTACACCCATGTCCAGGGCCTTGAACCAGTCCAAGCCGAGTAGCCTTGGCAATGCCCCTTCGACCATGGTGATTTTTAATGGGCCAACAACCCCCCGAAATTGCACCTGGAACGTTCCGCTGCCCACAACTGGAATGCGGTTTCCTTGGTAGTCTTTGAGTTGTAACCGCTGTGGCCTCAAGTCTTTTTTCCTGATGCCCAGAACAGTGTCCTTCATGGTTTTCCATGCAACAGTAGTCAGGGATGATCCCATGTCGATTTCCATCTTGCACTCCATCCCTTCGATCAGCACTGTTATGTGAATCTTCTTGGCTGATGAGCTGGTCTGTCTAATATTTGTCTGATACACTTCTCTGTCAGCAGCGGGGGATTTCTCCCTGCACTTGGGTTTCCACAGCCTGGTTTTTTTTCTTCTCTGGCATGGCAGTGGCAACAGGTTGCTGTTAACTCTGAACGTGGATGGCATGCTGGCGCAGCAGACTCGAGCCAAGTGCCTTTTTCAGTCGCGCCTCTGGCACACAATGTCCTTGTATCTGCATGTTGCTCTGGAGTGTGGCCCTCCACATCCTGCACACAGTGGGTTGTCTCAATTCTGCGTCATCTTGGAGCCGATAGATGTCATTTTCATCTTCCGACGACTTGATCAGCTTGGTGCTCTCCTGATGCACTGCGATTGGTTTAGCATGAAGTCGGCATGTTTCCCGCTCTTTGCAGGGCCATGGCTGATTTCTGTGAGTTCTCTGCTGCTCTGGCCTCACCTAAGGCCATCTGTAGAGTGAGGGCCGGCTTTACTAACAACCGCCATTCTAACATCCCTAACTCCGCTTATGAGCTGTTCCAGCAGCACATCCTCCAGCTCTCTGAACTCGCAGCTTTTCTGAGTGCCACTACATAATGGTTCATGGATTCGCCTTTTTCCTAACTCTGCGGTGGAACCCGCACCGCCAGACAAATTTTGACTGCACTGGAGCATAATGTGCCTGAAGTGTGTTCTGTAGCATGGGCCATGGTACCGTTTGAACTGCGACTGGTTTGACGAGTGCCTTGGCCATGTCAAATATGTCCATACCACCATAACTGAGGAACAGTGCTCGCTTGCGGTTGTCGGATAGTCCCAGGAGGTCGTTTGCCTCCATAAAGCATTCAAAATGATTCATATAGGAGTCCCAATTGTTGACGGCTGGGTTGAATGGAGCCGTCGGAGCATATGCAGTCATCATGCTGGCAGATGGTGATTTTGCAGAACAGTGGGCGATGTCGGTGGCTTCCTACTCCGTTGGGACTCTGGTCTACTTGTCCTTAATCTTCTGATCCCACCTTCATTGCCAGTATTAGATCTGAGGATGGAAGAGACTGACACAACTCTTTCAGTAACAACAGCTCTTTATTAGTAGACCAGTACAACTCAACAGAGTGCTAGTCTGGCAGAATCCTCTTTATATAGTGGGCTGCCAGACAGTTTAACCAATGAGCTTTAAGTATTTTCCTGCCTATTTGGAGGATCTGAGTGAAACCTATAGCTCACTCCTTATATGGTACATAACAGAAGCCAATGTGATATTTCAGTTTTTTTCTTTTTAATAAACTTATAAACTTTTCTAAAATTCTGTTTTCGCTTTGTCATTATGGGATACTGAGTGAGATTAATGAGGAAAAAAATGAATTTCAATAACTGCAGAATCAGGCTGCAGCATGACAAAAGTGAAGGGGGTCTGAATACTTTCTGAATGCACTACAGCTGCTTCCAGTGTTACAAGCCTGTACTTTAACTACTGAAAGATTTATTTAGTTTATTTAGTCCCACCACTCTGGGTTCTAAGCAGTTTCTTCTTAGCTGTCCTGACTCCTCAATTCTTACACATTTTAATTCAAAAATAAGTACCACTTAATAACATCTCTTAGACATATGAAACAAAACGTGTGTTTTGTGTATGCATATATATGTGTGTATAAAAATTGTTAAGTGAAATAATGGGCATCTGTACAGGTAATCCTTGAGTTAAGGTTTCTTTGTGCCTGTTTAATGTTACAATATTAATACCCACACACCCCAAGTACTTACGACACAGTCCAAAAGTTATGAATTGTTGCAGCACTATGGCAGTCATTCACCCTTACAAACGACCACAAAGGTACTGCATCACTCATCCTGCCTATTCCCCCCTCCCATGATGGGTCTCCACTGGGCCTGTATCTAATAACATAATGACTGGTTATCTTCTAATTCTAACTCTTTATACATCCAAAATATAACAATACTATATTGACCGTCAGGATACAAGCAAATAATGTGACTCCAGCAACATGCCTATATGCCAAGGATTGCTCCCATTCTCTGCTATTTCTTTGGTAGTTGTTTTACGTATATTTGGTTCCTTCTCTTCACTCTCCATCCTTGTCTTAGAATTCAACTGGGCCCTTGTAACTAAGATAGTGATCCCACTATCTTATATATCCCACTATAGGTTTGCCATCACAGTTCTAGGCTGTTGCAAGCTATTTGAGTTTCCCCAAACTAACACAAATCTCATTCCCTCACATTAAGACCAGGCAACCCCCAGCTGCCTCTCTACCCAGCTTTTATAGACACACATTGCTGGGCTGGTTAGGGAGAGGTCTTAAAAAGGCAGGGCAGTCTAGTCATTTTGCAGGCAGTCTGATTTCTCATAATCCCTTAAACCAGTCCCTGGCTTTTGTCGCCAAATAACTCCCTTTAGTTTGGTTGGATACCTGGTAACTATGTAGATATAAAGTCCATTCCAAAAAGAAAGCCGTATTGTTTTGCTCTTGAAACTTTTCTTCACCTTTCCTTGAGGTTAATGAGAATGGCCACAGACACTTGGTGTATACAGAATGGCTTTCATTTCTTTCCTAGAAGAGAAAGATTCGTTTTAGTAATCCTAGAAAGTCCAGCCAAAATAGACAGATTAATCAGGAGCTTCACTTATATGAGGCACCTTTCTCTGTTCCATTCCTCCTGTGTCATTTTCCTCCAGATCTAGATTTCTACACTTTCTTGACTGCTAAATGGAAACATTGAATTTGAGAAGGGTAGGGGTCAAAGATTCTGGATTAATTGGTATCATATTTATTATTGTATGTGTTTTGAATTTTCAAAGCAGCATTAATCTTGTGTCAAAGTAGGCACTAATATGCTGTATTTATTTATCAAGCTTAACCTATTACTTTTCAGCCTAGGGCTTTGACATAATCGAATAAATGTAAAATAAAATAAAATGTGACAGCCTTTGTTTGGTCAGATCCTGGTCAGTTAAATAGGTGGCTAAGAACAAAAAGAGCATTTTATTGTAATAATAATTTTATATCTCTGGAATGCAAAGTAAGCAGATTATTATCTTTCATGCACAATTTGCCAAGGTTATGGCAACAGAGGGCAGCTAGTTGCAATCTAGATACATTAAATTAGGGTTAATTAGATCTGAATAAAACAAAAGAATTGTGAATTGTAAAATGGCTTCAATATAAATAGTGATTCTGAATATTCTTCATAAGATATTCAATATCTCATATAACACCTATCCTGCGCAAGCTGCACTGGCTGCCTGTGGTCTTCTGGGTGCACTTCAAGGTGTTGGTTACCACCTTTAAAGTGCTCCATGGCTTAGGACCGGGATATTTACGGGACCGCCTTCTGCTACCACTTTCCTCCCACCGACTGGTGCACTCCCACAGAGAGGGTCTCCTCAGGGTGCCGTCAGCCAAACAATGTCGGCTGGCGACCCCCAGGGGGAGAGCCTTCTCTGTGGGGGCACCTACCCTCTGGAATGAGCTTCCTCCAGGACTTCGTCAACTTCCCGACCTCCGGACCTTTCACCACGAGCTGAAGACATATCTATTCTTCCGCGCAGGACTGGCATAAAATGGGTTTTAATAGGATTTTAATTGGGGTTTTACGATGTGATGTATTTTATATTTAAATTATAGACTAAATTGAATAAGTTTTTTAATTCTGGTTTTATTGTGTTGTATGTGATTGTTATTTTATTTGGCTGTTAACCGCCCTGAGTCCTTCGGGAGAAGGGCGGTATACAAATTAAATTATTATTATTATTATTATTATTATTATTATTATTATTATTATTATTATTATTATTATTATTATTATCATCATCATCATCATCATCATCATCATCATCATCATCATCATCATATGTTTCTGTTTTTGTTCAAGTTTCAATTATATTCAGGAGGGTCCTAATTCTTTAATAAGTTTACTAGCTGTCAAGGAGCTATGGCCAAGTTGTTACTGTAAAACATCTCCATATAAATGTTTACTCTAGGTTGGCATTCTTACAGTACAGTTCTTTGATGTAAGAATTCTTTCTAAGGGCTATTGTCAAATACTTGGTGATTGAGGCAAGCAGCTGGGATGACGGGACATCCCTGCCTCATTCTCCTTCAGGACTGAACAATAGAAACAGCTGATTATTAACCTTCACCATACGGATTTATAGTAACTTGTTCCAGGACAACTGGCACATAGCTCCTTTTTAATAATTTGACTATTCCATTGTCAAAATCTTTCAGAAAATCATCATGGTCAGCTGCAAACTCTTGACTACGGTAGGTAAAAAGTTGTGATGACTTATCTTAAATTGGTGATTTAGTGACGGCTGGATATCTATCTAAATTTGTTCAGACTAATATCATTAATGATAGAATAGCATTCAAAACAATAAACTTTAACTCTTCAGAGTTTGGAAAGATTGGGCTTTGAAATATGAACCTTTCCCAGGTATGTTCTTACTCCTATTGTGTATAAAACCACTGACTTCCTCCACTGAAACTGCAGAACAGTTTCCTACAATTTCTGATAACTCCTTCATTCATTCACAAGTCCACACTTGTTTGGAGAGCGGATGGAAGTATAGGACAAATAAAGAGAGTGAAGAATTTTAAGAGGAGGAAGGAGAAAAAGAGAAGAAGGGGGAAAAAAACGAGTGTGGATTTTAACATGAGAAAGGTTGATTGAAGGTTATGATAGATCTTTAGTTACAATGATATTGAAAAAAATTATTATGTAAAATTTTCTAAATTGAGTTTTTGCTTGTTCTCTTCTCCCTTTTCTTTCCTCTGGATGATACAAAATAATTTACAAATTGTTATTGTAATATAAAGATATGATTGATGATGATGTTTAAGTAGAAGATGTAACAACATATACCAAGGGGGAATAAAAGGGTTTGATATAAATGGGAATAGAGAAAAAGGGGGGGGGAGAAGTATAATTAGATATAAAGATTAAAGATGAGGGCGAAAGGCAATTAGATTTCTAAGAAGATTGTAAATAAAGAAAGGGAAAATGAGAGAAAATATATTGATGAAAGCATGGAAGGAAGGTTGGAAAATAACAAATTGGACTTGAACATGTACCTGGTAGATATTTTTTTCAGCAAAGAGGTTTTTTTATGTTATCTTGTCTAAAAAATAAAAAAAAATTACAAAAAAAAAGTCCACACTTGTTCCTGGATGTACAATATTTGCTCTACAAAATGTACAGAAAAAATATTTATGGAGGTCACCTTAAGATTCTCTAGATGAATGATAGAATGTATCCAATATTTTCATTATGATTATTACATGTCCTTCCAATTCCCATTGGAAATAAGCTTTTTTCCTAGGTGTGTATTTCAGCTTCAGCAAAATTTGATAAAGTTTACCAAAGATTAACTGTGAGATTTTTGATCACATAAAATTTGTTCATTCTTGTTGGTGTTCCTAAAACTGAAAATGCTTCTGATCAAACTTAAATGTCAATAGATTTATATTTGAAAATATTACCAGTAGATAGGAAAAGACAAATTATATTTGTTCTTGTACATAAGAAATAGTAAAAGCAATTAGTTTACAAGTAATCCCAGCATATATTCAAATTTTCCATACTTTTTTAAAACTCATTTTTTTTAAAAAAAATTGCTACTTAGTTCATAATGCAGATTTAGCATGAAAAAATATATCAAAATTTAGTTTTTCAGAAATTCAAGATCAATCTGATTACTAGGGATTATATAACAAACCATGGTTAAAAACACCTGGCTCGTAAATGAATGGAGCCGTTGTTCTCAAGGATAGATTCCAGAAAATTATTACCTAATTCTTTTACTGCAAAATCAAAGTTCTCTTGAGCCGCTTTATAAGAGTGTGTGTGTGTGTGTGTGTGTGTGTGTGTGTGTGTGTAGTATCTATCTCAAAAGTTTAATGGTGGATATATTGTCTTTGAGGCATCTAATACATTATCAGCTTATTCAAAGGTTTTCCTGATAGTAAGAGTTAGTTATACAAGAACATTTAGAATTTGAATTTTATCACACATTCACTCTAACATTCAAACTGTTAGAGAGGCTTTATGGCTTTTACAATAATTTTCATTTGGAGGTCAAATTGTTGTACTCATTCATGGTGCCACATTATAGAGGCAAATTGTTCCTAAACAAACAGATGTCTGTTTGTTTAGTTTGAAGTACAATTGTATTATTTGTTGGTAAACATTCCTATGTACCATATATAATTTCATATGACCTGCAGTATTGTGATAGGAGAAATAGCTTACTGTATCCTAATTGTGAAAAAGATCTTGAAAGATTTAATTATATTCCAGAGTATATTAAAGCTTGTGGTGGTTGTACTGTAGAGATGATTGAACTAACCATTTTGGGGAGGACTACTTAATATTATTTGCAATAATTGATTTTCCCTATTTAATTCTTTTTCCCATAGTTTTTCCCTTGCTGGGGTCATCAGATATACTAGGAAGCACATGGTTAAGAGTCTTTACCTGACTAGGTGGCTCAGTGGCTAAAACACTGAACTTATTGATCAGAAAGGTTGGTAGTTCAGTGGTTCGCATCCCTAGTACAGGTGTCCTGCATGAGCAGGGAGCTGGAGTAGATGACCTCCAAGGTCCCTTCCAACTCTGTTACTGTTATCTACAGTAGTGGCCAAAATTGTGGAAAGAATCTAATTTAGGGAAAGCTCAGAGAAATGGATGACTGGAAATGATGGAATCACAAATGGGGCTAGGTCTTAAAAACCTCTTTCCTCCACTGCTGCTTTTGCCTTTTGTCCTTTATTTTTCTATTCCTGAAGTATTTTCTGCTCATCCAAAGTAAATGGTGATATGAATCACAGAAAGGAACTGTGAATTGTCCCATCTGTGAACTTGCTGGTGACCTTAGATAAGCCAAAAGCTTCCAGATCTCCATTTGAAATATAAAGAATATGCTATTCCACTATTTTAAAGGATTGGGTGGATAAAAATCGATTATTTTTTTTAAAAAAAATAAAAACAAACAAACCAATTTTTAAAAAAATTAAATCAGATTTTTTAAAATTTAAATTTGATTTTTTTAATTTTATAATAATAATAACAACAGAGTTGGAAGAGACCTTGGAGGCCTTCTAGTCCAACCCCCTGCCCAGGCAGGAAACCCTACACTATCTCAGACAGATGGTTATCTAACATTTTCTTAACAATTTCCAGTGTTAGAGCATTCACAACTTCTGCAGGCAATTCGTTCCACTTATTAATTGTTCTGTCAGGAAATTTCTCCTTAGTTCTAAGTTGCTTCTTTCCTTGATCAGTTTCCACCCATTGCTTCTTGTTCTACCCTCAGGTGCTTTGGAGAACAACCCGACTCCCTCTTCTTTGTGGCAACCCCTGAGATATTGGAACACTGCTATCATGTCTCCCTACTAGTCCTTCTTTTTATTAAACTAGACATACCCAGTTCCTGCAACCGTTCTTCATATGTTCTAGCCTCCAGTCCCCTAAACATCTTTGTTGCTCTTCTCTGCACTCTTCCTAGAGTCTCAGCATCTTTTTTACATCGTGGCGACCAAAACTGGATGCAATATTCCAAGTGTGGCCTTACCAAGGCATTATAAAGTGGTTTTAACACTTCCCATGATCTTGATTCTATCCCTCTGTTTATGCATCCCAGAACTGTGTTGGCTTTTTTAGCAGCTGCTGCACACTGCTGATAAATTTTTAAAAATTTAAAAATTTGATAAATTTTTTATCAAATTTATTTTAATAAAATGCTTTTGGAGTAAAAATCTGTCTAAAGATAGTTTTTTTATTTAAGATACATTAATAATTTAGTTTATTTAGCATGAAATGAAGCTTGGTTTTGTAGCATGAGGCTGTATATTCTGCACTATTTACATTTTTAGTAAACTCATTCAATGAATCCAAGCTCTGCTAGCTAAATAGGAAACCTTCATTTTGTTTGCAAATAATAATATTAAAGATTCTAACTACCAGCAAGAATGAGTCCTTACCTTTAAAGAACATGTGTCATTTCAGATCCATCATGGTAGTGCCTGTTAGCAGGTATCCACTCCAGTGGTGGGTTGCTCCCAGTTCTGTCTGGTTCTATAGAACTGGTAGTAACACCGGCATCATGGCATCCACCTGCCATGACGTCATCATTGGGTGATCTGTGCATGTACAGAAGCCTCTGTGCGCACGCTCCCATGGCGAACTGGTAGTAAAGGTCAGTAGAATCCACCCCGATCCAGTCACCTGCTGTCTGCCACATCCTCACCTTGTGTTGTGACCCAGGTTCCTGGACCTGGACTCCTGGACTCGGATGATTCAGAAAGTGAGGGAGAAGACCTGGCAAGCCCTGCTTCTCTTGGGCCCTCTCCCTCCTGGCACCCACTCAAAGGGAGGAGGAGGGGCCGGCAAGGCCTGATTCTCCCGAGCCTTCTTCTGATTTGGCAACGCCCCAAGAACAGTTTTGGAGTGATGCAAGACTGCGCAGACATGACCGGCGCGCGCAGCAGAAGCAGCGTTGGGATAAAGCCAAGGAAGGATGGACATCTGCAGAGACTATAAATAGGAGGCGGGACTTCCTGGTTTTTTGTCTTGGACAAAGCAATGAATTTGCGCGGGCAATGGAGGGAAGAATATATTCGTGAGTAATTCTGGCCTTATCTATAATTTCCTCGTTATCTCCAGAAACTTGGCAGGCCCGTGGGTAGACGTGGCTAGGACATTTATCTATGTAAATAAAGTAGAAGAGGAGGCCTTTGACTGACTCTTTGTTGGGAATATTGGGGGAGGGAAACAGAACACCTTGTTGTGTCATTGTCGCATCACCAGCCATCCCACTAAAGTGAATGGGACTGTCGGTGAGTCAACAGTGGGTCAGAGGAGGAGCTACTGTGGGACAGAGATGACAGCTGCTCTTTAAAAATTATGATTTAAATCGAGTTGATTTAAATCAAGCCTTTTTAACTAGTGATTTAATCATGATTTAAATCAAATCCACCCTGGTTCTGAGTATTTATAAGTAATTATGGGAAGTGCTTGAGACACTCTAAAAGTCTGTATGTAAATTGCATTCTTGATATAAATTATATTATTTATTCTATTTCTATTCTTATTTCAATGACATCAAATATAGCAGTTGCTGTACCCTGCTCTGGGAGTATCAACAGAGGTTGCAGCTTTGTGTCCACAAATACAGGTAATCCTTGACTTACAACCACAATTGAGCCCCAATTTTTTTGTTGCTAAGTGAGACATGTATTAAGTGAGTTTTGCCCCATTGTACAACTTTTCTTGCCACAATTGTTAAATGAATCACTGCAGTTGTTAAATTATTAACATGGTTATAAAGTGAATCTGGCTTCGCGGTTGACTTTGCTTGTAAGATGATCACAAAAAGTGATCACCTGGTGATCCTGACTCTAGGGGGCGGTCAGGGTGATTCCTGACTCTAGAGGGTGGTGTTCATCGCTGTTTCGAAGTTGAAGAGCCAGCGCTGTCCGAAGACATCTCTGTGGTCATGTGGCTTGCATGACTAAATGCCAAAGGCATACGGAACACTGTTACTTTCCCACCAAAGGTGGTCCCTATTTTTCTACTTGCATTTTTTTAAGTGCTTTTGAACTGCTAGGTTGGCAGAAGCTGGGACAAGAAATGAGAGCTCACCCCATTATGCGGCACTAGGGATTCAAACCGCTGAACTGCCGACCTTTCGATCAACAAGCCCAGCATCTTAGCCACTGACCCACCTCATCCCGCAACCATCATAAATGGTGTTAATTGCCAAAATTCTGAATTTTGATCACCTGATCATGGGGATGCTGCAATGGTCATAAGAGTGAAAAAATGGTCATAACCTACTTTTTTTCAGTGTTGTTGTAACATCAAATGGTCACTAAATGAACTATTGTAAGTTGAGGACTACATGTATTTGGATAGTATTCTGCTATATTGTAGGTCTTCTGAAGGGAATATAACCTCAATGCCAAACTATTTAATATTTTGTATAAAAATGAAGTTATTAATTATTCACTTTATTCTTGGAATGTATAAAATGAAAGGAAATGAAACAAGTGCATACAGATAATGTTTGTTTGAACTTGTAGATGAGAACTGAAGGTCCTCAGGGTGTGGCACATGATTGACCTGGCATTCAAACATAACTTATCCTTCCTCAGTGTTCCAGTTAAAGGCAAATGAGGTGGAAGAAACTTGCTAAACTATGATTCAGAATCAGAGCTTTTCTAAATATTATATTTATACTTTCACCTAATTTTCTATATCTTCCATCATGTCTTATTAGTCCATGCTCCTAATTTTCGGTGACATAGGACCTATTAACCCAGTTTGTGCAGCACCAGTGCTGAGGAAGTATATTACAGGGAAGATGATATAGTCTTAGGTATTCACTTTTCAAGAATTAGAGTGAACGATATCCCAAATTTTCTGAATATTTTAGGCCTGAAAGGATCATATGATGACTGGATGACTTTCAGATATGGAATCAAGAAAACTTCATAGAGCATATTTCCTTATCTCGTGTTTGAAACAGGCTTTGATAGGACCTTATTATATCTGGCTATTTTTAAAAAATTATGTAGGTATTAAAGATAAATGAAAAGATGTTACAGATAAATACCGGTAGCTGACATACTCAACATCACTGCCCTAATCTCCAACTAAATAAGGCACGCTGAAGATGAAGGAGAAGCATCTGGCCCAGTGGAAAAAGAAATATCTGAAGAGCCATTTAGGAGGGAGAAGAAGGAATCTTTGAAAGAGACAGAGGTGCTAACTTTGAAAGAGACATAAGTGCTAACTTCAAACTTTTCTCTACCACCTCTGCCAATATGGGATGGGAGAAGAGAATCAATCGACTACCTTGAAGCCCTTTTCTGTTTTCACAGAAGATAATAGGGAGGAATATTAACTTGCAATTTTTCTCTAGTTTTCCCTTCACCTTTGCAATAGGTATTAAGAAATTACCAGACTACAATATTTTCAATCAATATTTTTATAGGATTTGTTTAGGCAGTGAATTCAATTTCTTATGACCTTGCAGAATTAATCTGATGGCAATGTTTGCTATGACAGCTAATCTTCACTATCTACAGTTCAAAAAGCTTCTGCAAAAGCATGACAGCATCAATAAAGGAGAAACTGAAATCATAAAAGCAGCATGAGATATTTTGATTTCACTGTTAAAACAAGCTCTGTGTCTTATCCAAACTGCATCTCTTATTATAAAGTAAAATACTGGAAATGCAAGTAGGAAATAAATTGCAATAATTTTTAAAGGGAAACACCCATTTGGCTGGGAGACAACAAGGAAATCCCAAGCCTGAGAGCTATATTAGGAAGTTGAATAAATATCCCAGAAGAAAGCAAAGGGAAACAACTTCAATCTTTTTGTCTAGAAAATTGTATGGAAAGGTTATTGCAGCTACTGTACCAGAAATTGAATGTAACTTGAGCTAAGTTTTATCTTTAAGGCTTTATTGTGAAAGCACATCTAAGCAATTTAAGGCGAACTTGGCAGCATTCATGTGGAAAGTTGACCAAGAGACTGAAGCTCAATAATGATAATATGGTTTATACCATTCACTGAGTTTTGAAGGCGTGGTTGGTAGCTTAACTCTGTACTGTGGTCATTTTTATCTATTCAGATGAACAGCTGCTGTCCATGGTCCCAGACAAAGAAAGGTGTTTCTCTTTTGATCCTTCAGATTTGGGTCAATTTAGGGTAGAGATAGTATGCACAAAATCAGCAACCTATATGGTCAAAATTGGAATACTGACCCATGGCCACTCTTCCATTCAGCCTGATGATACATCCATATCTTGCAACGTGACAGTAATGTATTTAATCCAATGGAAATTAATCTTGATGTACTCACAACTTCTGATACCTTGCCTCATGTAGCTCATATGGTGGAAGGCTTGCTCATCCTTGGAGCTTTATTTAAATGATAACTGTTATGTATTCTTGTCTGTACCTTTAAATATTTGAGCGGGAAATCAGCACGTTGCTGATTGGACGAAGCCACCAGTAGAACTGTATAAAAGGAGAGGTTTTTCCCCCAGCCTGTTGCTGGGTTCACCCTATATTAAAGAGCTGTTGTCACTACCCTGGTCTCCAGCCTCGTTACTTCCAGAACTTAACACTGGCGACGAAGGTGGGATCTCGAGGCTAAGGAGAACCAGAACCGAGCTGAAGCACGACAGACCCGAACCCAGCAAACACAGGGCAGAAAAGCGGAGATGGCCAGTTACACTCCGCCCGCACCGTTTGACCCGGCTAAAGAGAAATGGGGAACGTATATGACCCGTTTCGAAAGCTTTCTAGAAGCCAACGAACTGCAAGGAGTTCCAGATAACCGGAAAAGGGCTTATTTCTTAAGTCACTGTGGTCCGGAGGTCATTGATATCGCGGAAGCCCTGGCAGAGCCAACGCCGCTACAATCGGTGTCGTGGCCAACTCTACAGACTTTACTAAGGAACCACTTCGCGCCAACGCCGTCCAAATACGTGAGGCGGTTCGAATTCGGAGAGCGAAGGCAGATGGAGGGCGAATCCATCGGTGACTACATGGCCGCCCTAAGAAAAGCGTCCAAGGACTGCGGATACCGCGACCTAGACGAGGTGCTCCTCGAGCAACTCATCCGAGGGGTCCGAGACATCCGTTTGCGGCGACGGCTGTTAGCAAAGAGCAACCTGACGCTGGCCAACGCTCTGGACGAAGCCAGAGCACATGAAATGTCCACCCAAGCGGCGGAGACACTGCAAAAGCCGGTCCCACTTAAGGCAAGCGCGAAGACAACCCCAGTGCACCAGGAGGAGGTTCAGACCGAATCCGACGGTGAAGATGAGGAAGGGGTCTGCAGAACCGAGAAACGCGACAAAGGGGACCGAGACGAGTGCGGAAGCTGCGGTGGTCAACACCAGCGCCAACGCTGCAAATTTAAGGACGCGACATGTCGGCGGTGCGGAAAGAAGGGGCACCTAGCTCAAGTTTGTCGAGCGGCCCAACCTTCCCGCCGAAAATTCAAATCGGCCAATCAGAGCGCGGAATCGGCAAGGCGACCCGCGATTGGCTCAAACAAAAAAGGCGCGGATTCAAACCAAACGACTGTGGTCATAGGCCGCGCCTCGACCCGAGTGGAGAAGAAGATCTTCACCAGACCAAAAATAGAGGGAGTACGGTGCCGGCTTGAAGTAGACACGGGGTCAGCGATCACCATCATGTCTTGGGACACTTTGGCGAAGTCGCTGCCGTCAGTCGCGAAGCGCCACCTGCAAGCACAACGGCTGCGAATCCATGACTACCAGGGGAATCACATCCCTGTTCGAGGGACCACCTCCGTCCGAGTCGAGTACGGACCATACAAGAAGACCCTGCCCATCACGATCGTCGAAGGGACCCTGCCCAGTCTGTTGGGACTAGACTGGTTTCGTGCCCTGGGCATGGGAGTGACTGGCATCTACAGAAGTGACTGTAACCTGAAAGACATTCTCTTTAACGAGTTCGAAGATGTCTTCAAGGACTGCCTGGGCAAGTACAAGGGGACCCCTATTTCATTCAACTTAGACCCCCAGGTAGCTCCCATTAGGCTTAAGGCGAGGAGAGTCCCTTTTGCCCTAAAACCAAAAATCGATAAGGAGCTTGATAAGCTCATAAATCAGGGGATTTTGGTGCCAGTCGATCACGCCAAGTGGGAGACGCCAATCGTCACCCCAATAAAACCAGACGGGTCAATTAGAATTTGCGCTGACTACAAGGCGACGCTTAACAAAGCCTTACAGAAAAGCGCTTACCCGGTTCCAGTGGTGCAACATCTGCTGCACTCTTTGGGGCGAGGGCAAGTCTTTGCAAAGTTAGACTTGGCCCAAGCCTACCAACAACTGCCCGTAGACGCCCGCACAGCCGAAGCCCAAACGATTGTAACGCACAGGGGGGCCTTCAAGTGCACCCGATTGCAATTTGGGCTGAGTGTGGCACCAGGGCTGTTCCAAAACCTAATGGAACGTCTTCTGCAGGGGCTCCCAGGGGTAGTTCCCTACTTCGATGATGTCCTAATTTCAGGGGAAAACATAGAGGAATTGGGGGAGCGTTTAAGACAGGTTTTGGGCATTTTCCGGACAGCCGGATTAAAAGTCAAGGTAAACAAATGCCAGATAGGGGTCGAATCCGTCGAATTCTTGGGCTACCGGATAGACAGGAAAGGAATTCACCCTACTGAGAGCAAGGTCAAGGCAATTAGAGAGGCTCCAGCGCCCAAAAACAAAGCAGAGCTGCAGGCATTCCTGGGGTTAGTGAATTTTTACGCGGTCTTTTTAAAGAACAAAGCGACCGTTGCCGAACCGCTGCATAGACTTTTAGGAAAAAATACTGTTTGGTCTTGGGGAAAGTCGGAAAATAGGGCTTTTGAAGCAGTAAAGAACCTGCTCTCAAGTGATAGCCTGCTCATCCAATATCACAACTCATTGCCCCTAGTGCTGGTCTGCGATGCCTCCCCTTATGGGGTGGGGGCTGTACTCAGCCATAGACTTCCAAACGGCACAGAAGCCCCTATAGCTTTTTACTCTAGAACGATGTCCTCCCCAGAGAGGAATTACAGCCAATTAGATAAAGAAGCACTAGCCATTGTGTCAGGGGTTAAAAAATTCCACGAATATGTCTTTGGGCGGGATTTTGAAATCGTGACTGACCACAGACCGCTACTAGGGATACTGGCTGGCGACCGCCCAACGCCTGTGGCACTTTCGCCACGCTTGACCCGATGGACTATTTTCTTAGCCGCTTATTCGTACAAGCTGCATCATCGGCCAGGGAAAGAAGTGGGGCATGCAGACGCGTTAAGCAGATGCCCACTGCCAGGGGCCATCGAAGACCCCACGCCGGGGACGCCTATCCTGCTTATTGACTCCTTGGACTCTGGCCCAGTCACGTCTAAGGAAGTGGCTCGGGCATCATACCGGGACATTATGTTAAGGACTGTACTCGGTTGGGTACAAAGAGGGTGGCCCGCTGTGCGGGCGAACGCTAAGGAGTTTGTTAAAAAAAGGGATGAGCTCTCGGCTCAAGGGGGGTGCCTGTTATGGGGTGATCGGGTGGTAATCCCCGATAAATTAAGGGGAAAGGTACTGGACCTCCTCCACGAGGGCCACCCAGGGATCGTCCGAATGAAGGGGCTAGCAAGAAGCTATGTGTGGTGGCCACTCATGGATTCAGAGATTGCTGAGAGGGTAGGGAAATGCCAGGCTTGCCAAGAGTCCAGACCCCTACCTCCAACGGCCCCAGTCAGGGAATGGGAAAAACCCCAAGGGCCCTGGTCAAGAATCCACATTGATTTTGCTGGCCCTTTCCATGGCCAAACTTTCCTAGTGGTTGTCGACGCATTCTCTAAATGGTTGGAGATCATACTCATGAAATCCACTACGGCCGAGGCAGTAATCGCAGCCCTGCGCCACTTATTCGCAACCCACGGGTTGCCTGACACTCTGGTGTCCGACAACGGGCCGCAATTCACGGCAGCCCAGTTCGAAGAATACTTGGCAGAGGAGGGCATCCGACATGCCCTCTCTGCGCCTTTCCACCCTGCGTCGAATGGCCTTGCAGAGCGTTCCGTCAGGAGCGCTAAGGAGGCATTGTCCAGGCTCAAACCAGGGGACTGGCAAACAAAGATAGACTTCTTTCTGGCCGTGCAGCACAGAACTCCAAGCACAGCTACCGGCAGAAGTCCAGCCGAATTACTGATGGGACGGAAACTCCGGTGCCCACTTGACCGCTTGAGTCCCCATTAGACACCAGAGGGTTACAAGGGGGAAATAGACAAAACAAGGGAATTGGACATAGGCGACCGAGTGTGGGCCCGCAACTACGGGGACGGCCCAAGTTGGCTCGCGGGGCAAATAATAAAAACAACTGGCCCAAAGTCGTACTTGGTCGAATTACAAGATAACAGAGTATGGAGGCGTCACATAGATCAGATAAGGAGACGAATAACTGAACAAATTAAGCCACAGGAAACAAATTATGACCCCTCCTTATTTAAACCCACAGCTGACCATGACCCGGGGGAGGCGCAAGACTTAGCTGAGGTCCCGGAGGTCCAGCGACGCCATCAGGTTCCCGAGGGAAACGACAGGGAAAATTACAAAAGTAATCCAGGGCCGGATGGCCAAGAAAAAGAATCTGCAAATAATCCAGAGCCCGATGGCCTAGAGAAAGAGCTGGGAGGAGACAACAGACCCTCCGAACAGCTCAAAACACCACCCAGAACTGAACCGTGCAGGTCTGAAAGAACTAGGAGATGCCCAGGTTATTTGCGTGACTACGTCGAAAAATAACATGTAAATAAAATGTAAATAGAGGCAAAGTGTTTTCTGGGAGGGGAGGAGTGTTATGTATTCTTGTCTGTACCTTTAAATATTTGAGCGGGAAATCAGCACGTTGCTGATTGGACGAAGCCACCAGTAGAACTGTATAAAAGGAGAGGTTTTTCCCCCAGCCTGTTGCTGGGTTCACCCTATATTAAAGAGCTGTTGTCACTACCCTGGTCTCCAGCCTCGTTACTTCCAGAACTTAACAATAACCCTCAACTGAAGTATTGTTTCAATGCTCAGTGAGGAACAGGATTGTCTATTTCTCAATGTAAACATTAATATTTAAAGCACTAGATTGGAGAGACAGCCACTATCATCTCCGACTGTTGGTTTTTCATAAAATATTGATGTTAATTTTTAGAAAATATTACATATTTTGTTTCTTAAAAACTTTGGTGGAAAATAATAGCAGTTAGGAAGTATACTAAACATTGCATAGTATAAAACACCAGTATGTTTCTTTTCTGTACTAATTATTCTCACCTAAATATAGTCTTTTTAGTAGAACAGGAAGGTTGCAACTTTATTTTAAAATAAATCTGTTTTTAAATGATCCAGTTTTAACTTCTATTTTGTCCCAGCCCAAACAAGCTGACTCTGAAAACAACCCTGGTCTTTGTTTTCAGAGTAAAGCAAAAACTTTCTATAACTTTTTGATTGTACTCTACAGAATACCTATCTTTATGAATGAAGCTGAAAGGCATAGTCATAGTTTCTTAAAAAGAACCACAAGACAACAGCTTTTATATTGACAATTTTCTGCAATGATTCCATCAAATTAATGAAATTAGGATTTGCACCTATATATTCCATATAGACAATATGCTCTTCACAAAGTAGAGCCAACCAAGTTGTACTTTTACCCAGTTTTCTATCAGATGCTGGCGAGTTCAAAAATTGCACTAGGGATCTTGTAAGCTTTGTCCAGTTTTTGTGGAAAACACAACAAATGTGAAAAATTAGTTTATCTTATCTCATTTATGAAAGGTTCAACATTCTCTATGTTGAAGGAATTACTACTGACAATAGAAACAAATGCAGTAATAGTGTATTATACAATAAAAAAGTGCCAATAAATTACTGTTGTCTTCTTGGTAAGACCATATAGTAGTGTCTTTCGATTAGGAAAATAGTTGGTAGGAGGTAATTTTTTTTATATAACAAGCTTCCTAATACACAGGGAGCCCATGGTCTGATGTTGGGCAAGCCATGGGACCACAGCCGTGGGTTTTTGTTAGATGGATAGCACATATGCTGTATAGATAGTCCTTGACTTATGACTTATGACCTCAATTAGGGGAAGAATTTATGTTGCTAAGAAAGATGGCTGTTAAGTGAATCATGCCCAATTTTGTAACTTTTTTGCCATGGTTGTTATATAAACCATTGGTAATTAAAGGAATCAGACGGCCATTAAATGAATCTAGTTCACCTCATTGATTTTTCTTGACACAAGACAGCTGGAAAAGTTGCAAATGGAGATCATATGACCCTGGGATGCTGCAACTATCATTGGTTGCCAAGCATATTAAATTTGAACATATGACTGTGAGGATGCCGCAATGGTTATAAGAGTGTTGTAAATGCAAGTGGCTGCCCTTGTGATATTTTAGAACATCCCTCCAGAGATCTCCTACCCAGTGCCATGGGCTTTATCCAGTTTGTACCTGTGACCTGTTTTTTTTTTTAATGAAAAAAGAAAGATGGGGAAACCTTACTACTGCCATGAGATTTTCAAACCATTTTTGTTGCATACCCTGGAATTCCTTTAGGTGCTCAGTCATGTTCCAGAAGTATATTTGCTATACTGAAGTAGAAGAATTGGGGAAATAATCATGTAAATGATTAGATGAGTTTAGTACAGTTTTAGAAACACTCCCAATCTGTCCTTTTAAAAACTTGAAGAAAAAGATTAATAAACCAGAAATCCCAGTTATGCTTACTATATCACTGCTTAATATCATTGCTGTGGTCAACCATCCAGCCACAAAGGGTTGCCCGCCTTGAATTATTAATTAATTAATTAAACAAATATGACTGCCCAAGTCACACATGTTGATTTCTGGAAGCTTATAACATCAACAAAATATCCAAAGCCTATAGTTCCCCAACTGATAGCGGCAACAAATACAGTCATACTAACTACTTGATTGGCTCTGTACCATATTTAAGTCATCAAGCCTGCATATGGAACCACATCTTCACAGCCTTCTGGAAAAGTAACAAGGTAAGGAACAATCTTATCTCTAGAGGAATGATACTTCATAGGAAGGGAGTTTCCACTGAGAAGGCCCTTTTTTAGGGGGGCCAACAGATATATTTCCCTCTAAATAGAACATGCAACATGCCCTGCCTTCTCAATCTGATGAGACAAGTAGATGTAACTAAGGAAAGGCATTCCTTCAAATAACCCTTGTAAGCAGTGATAGGTTGCTACTGGTTCTCCCTGGATTGGGTGAACCGGTAGAGGCAGCAGGAGGCTCCGCTCACCGACCCGGACATCTCTGTGCATGTGCAGAAGCAGCACATGAGCGCCTGCGAGCGAATTGGTAGTGGCGGGATTTGAAGCCCAATACTGCTTGTAGGGCTTTAAAGGTGATACTGCACCCAGGAGTAGATCAGTAACCAATGCTGCTCCTCCAAAAGGTTTGACACATACAAACCTGGGCTTGTTACAAACTGAGGATCATTGCATTTTAAGCCAGCCAAAAGTTCCAGACACACTTCAAGGACAGACCCATTATAATTTGTCTTTTCTCATGTACAGTATAATAAAGATGTATGTAGGAAGGCTTTTTAAAAAACCTTACATATACATATATATATATATAAGTTCCTTTGGAACAGCAATTTAGAACCGTTATAAAATACCAGAATGTTGTAAAAATGTAACGAGATAAAGAGATAGAGGAATAACACATAAAAGTATTGATCCTGATTTTTCAACCAGCATAACTCTTAAATTTCCTAGTGTGGGAAGTCAGGTTATATTAGTGACCCAGCCCTGAGCTCATACAAAAGTGCTTTTCTTAGTCTGAATGGCTGTCTTGAAATTCTCCATCTGAATTACTAAATGTTTGGCTTTTAGCCAGCCTATGTGTTGGATGTCTACTAACCTGATCTCTAGCCTGAGTACATGATATTGAGAAATATATTGAAAAACCACCTTGAATGTGACCTATTGTTGCAAAAATCTCAACAAGTAAGTGATTCCTAGTGATTGCCACATATAATAATGGTTCTGTTTCATTGATCAACCAACATCTAAAAGGAAGTACCGGGTATTAGAATTCTTCTACTTTCTCATCTCTCTAGTAAGTTCTTTCCCACAAATAACTTTCAAATACAAGTAATCCTTGACTTACAACCATTCATTTAGTGACCATTCAAAGTTACAAAGGCACTGAAAAAAGTGACTGATGACCAATTCTCACACTTACTACTGTTACAGCATCCCCATGATCACGTGATCAAAATTCAGATGTTGGGCAACCGGCATATATTTATGACAGTTGCAGTGCCCTGGGGTCATGTAATCACCTTTTGCAACCTTCTGACAAGCAAAGTCAGTGGAGAAACCAGATTTACTTAACAACCAGGTTACCAATTTCACAACTGCAGTGATTCACTTAACAACTGGTTAAGACAAGAAAGGTCATTAAATGAAGCAAAACTCACTTAAAAACTGTCTCTCTTAGCAGTGGAAATGTTCAGCTCATTAAGTCAAGAGTTATCTTTAAAGCAAAAACAAAATTCATATTCTGCATCTCTGCCAGCAAATTAATATCTAATATAAATTAGTTCAGTTGATAGTTTTTAACCTTTTTATTCCTGGGACTGTATCAAAATTCATATTAAAAAGAATTTTGAGAGACTTCGTGATATCCCCTTCATGATGGGGGCTGGTGCACAGCTGTACCAGTTGTGTTCAGTAAAGATTAATTAATTTAGAAATGCTTCTTCCTAACTGGAAGAATTTGATATAGTTGAAATAGATGGTTTTGAATGTCATAAATTTATATTATGTGCATAAGATAAGATACAATATAACACAGATATAGGCAATTATTTGCATCGATTAGATTACTATCAATCAGTTACTTATATCACCCACAGTATTAAAACAACAGTTACATAATTTTAGTAAGTAAAAATGAAATTTGAAAAATATACATATAATAAAACATATAAATTGCAGAAATTAAAATGCAAAATTCATTTTAAAATGGTGACTGCAATAACAACTTAAATGTTCACCTAAATAAATTGAACAATTTAAGAAATCTCGAGGGAAGATAATTCCACAGGCTAGAAACAGCAAAAAAAGAAACATCTTTGTCCACTGTATGCAGACTGGTGACCAGAGCTAATATTTCCACTCTTTACTCTGAAAAAGAGTGGTATTCTTATTAAACAACTAATAGCCAGTTGTTTCAAAAGCAGAAGAGACGTTTATTCATAGTCTTAGCTTGTAGAAGTCCTTTGGTCATTTTTATGAAATATTAACTTTATATGATTTCTTCCTTCTCTATATACTAAAATACTTGTTACATGTATTAATGGTGTGTTGTATTTTTTAAATGTTGTGACTTAGTCTTGAATTGTAAATATTTCTGAATATTTCTAATATGATCTTACCATGAAAACAGCATTTGCTTATAAATCTTTCCCCCAGTAACATGTAGAAATTTGATATCAACAACTGCTGCTGCAAAGCTAATTGTAGATTTATCATTTCAGTACTGTATAATAATTGAAACTAACATTTTTTTCTTTGTAGCAATTTTCCTGGAAATTGCTGGAAAACAAGTGTTGATCCTTTGATTGTGACAGGAATTGAGTTGCTGGATTGTCAGCCAAGTGTGATATTATATGCTGAGATACAGATAGATAGAGAGAGAAAGAAATTGGCCCAAAGTGTCTCATTTGGCTTTCATCCTGAGGTGGGAATAGAATTCAAGTCAGGTTTTCTGGCTAACCATTGGACCAAAGTAGCTCACATAATAATTTCATAACAATTTACTTCAATAGATTTTATGTATCCAGGATGTTGCCAAAAATATGTATGAGCCCTGTCGAGTAATTCCTGTAATGTTAACACACCTATGAGTTTCAGATCAATTCATAGCAATAATAGGACACGCCCAAATCATATGAATTATTTTTCAACTACCAGATTACATGTTTAGCAAGATAATTACAACTAGTTTTTGCTACTATTTTTCTGATATGATAAATAAAAAAATAAAACATTGTTATTGATTTAAATGCATTTTGAGATCAAGATTATTTTGTAAAATGTGTACTATTGTAATGAATTCAAAGGCATTTTAAACATTTCAATTTATTATTCCAAAGGTCACATTAATTATTAAAAATCAACTGGATGTAGTTTTAATTCTGAAAAGAAGGGGCTGGCGTGTTTGTGGGTTGATATTGTAGTACACACCCAGGAATGTGCTGATGACCTGGAAGACAGAGAATGTTACTTTTCCACTTTTTAAATCTATGTAGTCATCCATGTGGTTTTCCTAGTCTTACCTTTATTTGGCTCGTGTATTTGAATTATAGGGGTTAGAACAAAGATGAAATCCATTCTACTTCATTACAACTGTCTGCAATGCTTGAAGAATTCAATTTCAGAATGAAACTCAGCAAATTTTTACAGACACCCTTGTTGTTTGCATAGTCAACCTAAGCATACCTTCAAACTTTGACTGTGGCAAAAAGGATTCTTTTTATATGACAGAATGAATGTTTGAGGAATGTAGCCGGACTAACCAGAAGTCTGGAGCTGATTTCAAGATGCCTGCCAAACTATCATTCTGTGTGATTACGATGCTAGGCACCTTGCCATGGATTGGTATAAGCACTCCACCCCATCAGTCCATTTCATTCAAGTTTATTTGCAGAAGATGTTGGACTGTGTGACTTGCCAGAGTTATCAGCAATAATGCATCCTTTGGATTTATGCTGCTTCAGTTTTAGGGCAAGTCAAACTTTTAAAATTTCGATTTCCAGGCATTAGGGGTGCTCAAAAGTTGTGAAAAGCCTTGGGATAGCAAAGATACTTTGGTTACTTTAATATAATTTAGATGTGCTTGGTAAGTACCTACATAAATAACATAATTTTTAAAGGTCTTGTTTGTTTCATAGGATTGTAATCTTTGGGGCTGTCTACTCTATATTGTTTTGGAAATTATGAAAGCTATCTCTAATGGTACTGATAGGGGTAAGGTTGCAAGGTAATTATGTTTCCTCAACCATATATCTCTTCAAGTACACTAGCATCATCTGAAAGAAATTCCTAACCTAATTGTTTGGTTTATACAAAATCAGAAAATAATATTTTTATTACCAATGTTTGGTATAGTTTTTCATGAATGAAATGTCATACATTCTTTAAAAGCCAAGCTTACACTAGTTGTTTTTCTCCTCTCCTGGGACACCACTCCAACTTTATTGTCTTCCCCTCCTTCCTCTTAATATATAGAGCAGGAGACCCCAATGCCCGGGCTGTGGACCCGGACCGGCTCATGGTATGCCAACAACTGGGCTGCGCAAACAAGCGAAGTCCCATCCGTCACATGCAGGCAGCACATGAAACCACGCCCCCCTGTGGTGTGCAGAATAACATCTATGCACGTAACTGGTCCCTGATGCCCAAAAGGTTGAGAGCCACTGATCTAGAGGCAGTTTAGTCAAGAACTCTACCTGAGATTAGTGATGATGGTTGAAAATTGATGTCTTGGACCCAGTACAATTGGGACAATTTCTCTCTGCTTCAGGCACTTGTGTTATCTTTGCCAATTGTTGTGTGTCATGTGACTTTATCATTGAATGCAACTGTCCTTCCTCAGCCAGTCTGCATAGCAGAATGTCACCAAAGTAGTTCAAGGGAGAAGAAGCAAAAAGACATGGAGTAGGTGTCCTCTCTCTCTCTCACTCACTCTCTCTCTCTCTATATATATATACATGTATGTATGTATGTATGTATGTATGTATGTATGTGTGTATATGTATGTATGTATTCATATATATATATGTTTTCTGAGGTTTTCGCGGGTGTTTGTATGTAGGTCTTTGGTTATTCGGGTTTTCTCCCGCATAAAATTGGAAGTGTCTTGGCGACGTTTCGACGAAATATACAGGTATGTATATATACACACACACACAAATACATATATTAGCATCTTGTACTTCCTTACCTCAGTGTTAAATATATAAGTCTATATATAAGTGCTATACATATAGCAGCAAATTTATGGACCATTGCTAAATATATGCATTGGCATATTAGAATCTCCAGATGACCATCAATGGAGTCTTATGGTGCTAATGTTGTTTGTACATCACAGAGAAGTTGACCAGGGTTCCAGCTCTGAAAACTAATGATCTGTCTAAGATCAAATCATATGTCTTAATGTAGCCCCACATTTCTAAGGGGGTGAGGGACACCGAGATTAGAATATGCTGCTTTCCAATGGCAGTGAAAATGCTGAGAAAATGCCTCTGTATGAAAGGGAGGCTCACCCTTTCTCTGATGGCTTTCAGAAAATCACTGAAAAAGGAATTATTCCACAGGATGTTCTCTTTAACTTTCATATTGAAGCTCTTTTCATATTTAGCCCCCGTTTGTTTTTTGTGGGGGAAGTTCATTGAGATTTCATGATGACACTACTGGTAGTGATCAAAATTGGGATCATTGATTCCACTGTGGCCTTTAAGCGAGTCATCATGTGGCTATGAGTTGTGATTTTACTGTTAGCTTTTACATTGATTCTCTTGTCAGAAGCCATTTTTGTTGGGCAGAAAAATAGCAATCACATGACTGGAACGCTGCAGTTGCCATCAATAGGAGGACTGGTCATAATGTTACTTTTTCAGTGCATTGTAACTTCAAACAATTGATAATCAGGGCATTCATTAGCAAAGTCCAGTAGGATATGGTGGATGTTTTAAAAGTAATTATGTTACATGCAGGGGTAAAAGCTGCTGATAATCAATAGATTCCAGTGGGGTGCAATCAATCAATCAATCAATCAATCAATCATTGCTTTTGATGTTTCAAGTATAGAGAAATGAGAAATGAGAAAGAATAGGATTTGTATCCAGGGTGCATGGGGTAGTTCTCAGGATGTAGTCCAAAAGTCAAGATAGCAATCACATCGCTGCAATCAAAGCTCACCCTGTTTTTACGTCTGGTGCACATAACAGATAGAATTTCTATTGTATTGTTGTGATGGCTATCTTCTCCTCCTCCTCCTCCACCACCACCTCCACCTCCACCTCCTCCTCCTCCTCCTCCTCCTCCTCCTCCTCCTTCCAGTATCTTCCATACCTCCCTGCGTATCAGAATGGAATGAGAGCAAATAAACATGACACCTGCCCAACCATTTTGGCCACATTCTTCCTTCAGGAGGCCAATGCTATCTCACAATGTTGCTCCCGTATCCAGTGAGTCAGAGCTGCAGTCCTAGCGATATTGCTTCATTAAATATAACTGAATGCAAGTCACGCTGTCTTGGTCACTCTGGTAAATAGGAACTGGCTTCCCAAAATAAGAAGGATGTTTTTATAGAAATCGTTAAAAAAATAATTATAGAGGACTATTTAGACACAAAGGATACCAAATAATTTGCTGTCAATTTTACAACTTCTTTTGCACAGCTAATTTAATTAACCAGTTAAAAAAATGTAATGGACCTACCAAGGAAGAGATCAAAGCAGTTTTGTGCTTTGTGCATTGATAAACTGTCTCTATTTTTACACTGACTAGCTCTGAAAAGAGTTTGTCCTTTGATTTCAGTGAAATGATTTTTGTTTACATAGTATAGTTAAGAATTGTCTGTCACCATCTAGATCCATGATGGTGAACCTATGACACACGTGCCAAAGGTGGCACGCAGAGCCCTCACTGTGGGCACGCGTACTGTTGCCAGCAGCTCTTCTGGTTTCCAGTGCGCACATGCATACCAGCCAGCTGGTCTTTGGATCTCCGCCGCTGCGGGACTCTGGCAGGTACACATAGGTGCATACACACACTTGTCCGCATGTGTTCTAGTTTGGGAAATTGGTGCCGAAAAGGTTCACCATCACTGATCTAGATGATGCATAGGAATGCTGAAGGAATGCCTTGTCTTAGAACACAAATCATTGCAAATCAATGTTCTCTAGAACAGTATAATTCAGCACCACTTTGGATATTCCTGAACTTGGCAATTGCTAATAGTTGGGTTTTTTTTAATTGCTGAAACATCCTTCAGAATATTCTTTTTCTTTTCCAAATTATTATTTCTTTCAGAATTACTGGAAATGGAATTCAGGCTTAATTTTAACATACTGAACTTGTTTACCCAAGGAGGGCTAGACTGAGTAAAAATTCTTTCCTCTGTACCTCTGTACCGGTTGCCAAAACTAATTTTGGGCACTGGTTTTTCAGATATGTAGATTTACTAGAACAAAGCCTATAACAAAACATAATGATTCACACATCTTAGGGGAGGCTGTCCCCCCCACTCCCCACTCCACACTCCACTTCCTGAAAGAAAGAAAGTCATTTCAGGAATTTTCTGCTGCTGTTGCTGACATGTTTGTTTAAAGCCTCCTTGGAAATTATATTGTTTGCCAGGAACACTTGATATTGCTGTTACTTTTGTGATGTCAGCAACTTTGAAATATTTTTGTCACAGCACTGTGACATTTTCCACAAGGGGAGGTACTGAATTCTGGAGTTTCTGCTCAGAATAAAGTCAGACAATTGACTTAATCTAAAGTATTTAACCTCCTGTTTAATAAAATACATCCTGTGTGTCTCAGGGATTACAAACAGTACAAAAGCATCATTGGTGAATTATAGCCCTTGAATTTATGGTAACTGAAAGGCAACCAAATAAGGAATCTTGTTATTGTTGAACAGCTCAAATGAACATTGGAATTATCATTTTTATCTGTCAGTCTTTGAATATTCCATTATGTTTGGCCGGTTTCAGATAATTCGGAGAGGAGAGCTGTATAGTTTACAAATAAACAATAAAAAAAACTTGTTAAAGATGTCTGCTAAACATGCTTAATCCCTCAAATGTGAATGATGGACAAAAGAAACAAAGCCCTGTGTGAGATGTTTAGACATAAAGCCAAATGATCTTCTTTAAGTAGTTTTAGAGAATATTTGAATCCTTCCATTTAAAAGATATAAAATTGCTTTGATTCATATGTTCTATGTTCAGGCTCAAAAAATTATTTGTTCTTGTTTTCTTGTCTGGTACTGTAGCAGCCTCTAGTGGAGGATGGGATGTCAACCTCATTGTGCGGACATGTTTTTCAGACACAAACTGATAGTGGCAAATATGATTGTGAGTTTATCAAAACTCTCTATTGTAAGTAAGGCCTTGTACAAAATAAAATCTATTCTGCTTTACAATCCTATGGGAATAAAAGGAGAAGCCTCCATTTACTGCAAACTGAAGTCCTTCAAAGAATAATGGGACACAAAATGAGATCTAGTTTGATCTATCAGTTCACTGTGATACAGAACATTATCCGTATCATTGGAGTTGATCTTCTGAGTTGAAAAGGCAGTAGAGTCTCTATCATATGAAAGCTGAAATATGTGAACAGGCTGGAATTCACACATTTTACAAAGCAAGCATTTGGAGATTTCACTGGATCAAGGGCCAAACTAGCAAAAGGAGTTGGATATCCATATAAAATTAAAATGTAGATGGGAAATTAAAATGAAATTAAGTGATTATTAATCTTAGTGCTTGTAATGAATTATTGAACAAATAAATACTAACACTTCAAGTACTAATACCTCGAGTGTCAACTGATAAAGTAACAAGAAAAAAAAAACTTTTACAGACATCTCCCATTCCACTCCAAATCTCATATGAAGTGGAGAATGCAGAATAAAGAATATAGGAATCTACCACTTCTGAGGGTGGGATGGTTCATAAAGGGAGCTGCATGTGTCCCATGGGCTGCAATTTGTGCACTTCAGTATAATATGATCATCTACATTATTCACAGAGTGCAGTGGGATTTCTGCCGATAGATTAGTTCCTTTAGCAGTGAGACACCTTCTTTTAGTCTAAAGAAAAGAAAGATGGTCCAAGTGTAAGACATCTAGAGCAGAAGTCTCCAACCGTGGCAACTTTAAGACTTGTGGACTTCAACTCCCAGAGTTCCTCAGCCAGCTTTCCTGGCTGAGGAACTCTGGGAACTGAAGTCCACAAGTCTTAAAGCTGCCAAGGTTGGAGATCCCCGATCTAGAGCAATAACACTCAGGAACAAAAATCCCTTGAAATCCTATTAGCTTTGACCCTTCCCCCTCCCCAAAATAGCTCAGCTCTGAGATTGATCGATTTGATTTAAAATAACCATAAAATAAAATAAATATATAACCAAATAAAATAAAATAAAATAATTACTTATTTTTTATTTGGCAGCAGCCAAAAAAACCAATACAATCCTTTGTTGCATAAACAAAGGCATAGAATCAAAAACATGGAAAGCATTAGTTCCGCTTTATTTTATTTATTTATTTATTTTATTTAATTTTTATACCGCCCTTCTCCCGAAGGACTCAGGGCGGTGTACAGGCATAATAAAAACCAGCAATACAATATACAACTTTAAAATCCAATATAAAAAACTTATTTAAATTAGCCCAATGATTAAAATTTACTCTACTAAAACCCCATTTAAAATTAATAAATTTAAAATTTAAAATCCCAATTTAAGCCAGCCCCGCGCGGATAAAAAGGTGAGTCTTGAGTTCGCGACGAAATGTCCGAAGGTCAGGAATTTGGCGAAGCCCGGGAAGCTCGTTCCAGAGTGGGAGCCCCACAGAGAAGGCCCTTCCCCTGGGGGCCGCCAGCCGACATTGTTTGGCGGACGGCACCCTGAGAAGTCCCTCTCTGTGGGAGCGTACGGGTCGGTGGGAGGCGTATGGTAACAGCAGGCGGTCCCGTAAGTACCCAGGTCCTAAGCCATGGAGCGCTTTAAAGGTCGTAACCAACACCTTAAGTGCACCGGAGGCCACAGGCAGCCAGTGCAGTCTGCGCAGGAGCGGTGTTACATGGGAGCTACGTGTAGCTCCCTCTATCACCCGCGCAGCTGCATTCTGGACTAACTGAAGCCTCCGAGCGCACTTCAGGGGGAGCCCCATGTAGAGAGCATTACAGTAATCCAAGCGAGAGGTAACGAGCGCATGAGTGACCGTGCATAAGGCATCCCGATCAAGGAAGGGGCGCAACTGCCGGACCAGGCGAACCTGGTGGAAGGCCCTCCTGGAGACGGCCGTCAAATGATCGTCAAACGACAGCCGATCATCCAGAAGGACACCCAAGTTGCGCACCCTATCCTTTGGGGCCAGTAACTCGCCACCAACAGCCAGCCGCGGCTGCAGCTGACTGAATCGGGGTGCCGGCACCCACAGCCACTCCGTCTTGGAGGGATTAAGCTTGAGCCTGTTTCTCCCCATCCAGACCCGTACAGCCTCCAAACACCGGGACAGCACTTCAACAGCTTCATTGGGGTGGTCCGGGGTGGAAAAGTACAGCTGAGTGTCGTCAGCGTACTGCTGGTATCTCACCCCGAAACCACTGATGATCTCACCCAGCGGCTTCATGTAGATGTTGAACAGCAGGGGCGAGAGAATCGACCCTGAGGACCCCACAAGTGAGGCCCCTCGCGGTCGACCTCTGCCCCCCTGTCAACACCGTCTGCGACCGATCGGAGAGATAGGAGGAGAACCACCGATATACGGTGCCTCCCACTCCCAATCCCTCCAACCGGCGCAGCAGGATACCATGATCGATGGTATCGAACGCCGCTGAGAGGTCTAATAGGACCAGGGCAGAGGAATATCCCTTGTCCCTGGCCCTCCAGAGATCATCCACCAATGCGACCAAAGCTGTCTCCGTGCTGTATCCGGGTCGGAAGCCGGACTGGAACGGGTCTAGATAGACATCTTCATCCAGGTGTTGGGGCAGCTGTCGCCACGGCATTTCTACAACCTTCGCAATAAGGCGAAGGTTGGAGACTGGACGATAATTAGACAAAATAGCTGGGTCCAAAGAGGGCTTCTTAAGGAGGGGTCTCACCACCGCCTCTTTCAAGGCAGCAGGGAAAACCCCATCCAAAAAAAAAAGCGTTGATAATCCTCTGGAGCCAGCCTCGTGTCACCGCCTGAGTGGCCAGTACCAGCCAGGAAGGGCACAGGTCCAGTAAACATGTCGTGCCGTGAAGCCTCCCCAACAACCTGTCCACGTCCTCGGGAGCCACAGGGTCAAACTCATCCCAAATGTGCTCAACAAGACGTGCCTCCTCTCCCTCGCTTGGATCATCCCAAATTCGGTCCAGACCGTCCCTCAGCTGAACGATTTTATCGTATAGATAACCACTAAACTCCTCGGCTTGTCCCTGCAAAGGTCATCCCGCACCTCCTGATGTAGGAGAGGCGGGTCACCCAGCTGGGGCGGCCGGGCGGTTATCTGCCGGCGCAATGAGGGTAGAGGCGAGGAACGCCTCGCTTCCCTCATTGCCACTAGGTAGGTCCTAGTATAGGTCCTAACTAGTGTCCGATCAACCGGGCGACTGGACCTCCAGGTGCTCTCTAGGCGTCTTCTCCGGCGTTTCATCTCCCTCAGCCCCTCGGAGAACCAAGGGGCGGATGAGATCTACGCCGGGTCAGAGGCCGCAAAGGCGCGACACGATCCAGGGCCCGGCGCGGCCTGCTCCCAGGCCACGACCAGTTCCTCAGTCGTGCCGTGGGCCAGATCCTCAGGAATGGCCCAAGCTCCGTCTGGAACCTCTCAGGGTCCATCAGGCGCCTGGGACGGAACCACCGTATAGGTTCCGTCTCCTGCGGTGGTGAATAGCGGTTCGGAAGTCTAGGCGAAGGAAAATGATCCGACCATGACATTGGTTCTGTTACTAAATCATCTAATACCAGATCATTTAACCACTGTCCAGAGATAAAAATCATATCTAGCATGCCTCCCCCTGTGTGCGTAGGGCCATCATTTACTCGAATCAGGTCCAAGGCCGTCATGGAAGCCTGGAACTCCCGAGCTGCCGTTGATGACAGGCCAGCCGATGGCAAGTTGAAATCCCCCATAACTATAAGTTTGGGGGTCTCAACCGCCACAGCAGCCAGTACCTCCAACAGCTCGGGCAGGGCTGTGGTCACGCAGCAAGGAGCCAGGTACGCGATCACCAAGCCCAACTGATTCCTATAGCCCCAGCGCACACAGAGGATTCGCAGCCAGCAATCTGAGGAACAGTGGTCTCCTCGGCTCTAGATCTTCCTTAATAACAACCGCCACCCCCACCCCTACCTTGGACTCTCGGCTGATGAAATGCTCGGAAGCCTGGAGGGCACATCTCAACAAGGGGGACCCCCCCCTCAGGGCCCAACCAGGTCTCCGTAATGCCCATGAGGTCCGCGGACCTCCCCTGAATAAGGTCACAAATCAGGGGAGCCTTATTAACCACGGACCGGGCATTACATAACATCAGCCGAAGGTCCAAGCTCTGAGGATCATGGCCACCCGAGGAACGGGTAGGGACTGAGGGGCCGGAGCACGTGATCGCTCTCAAACTTCGAGCACGTACCCCCATAACTCGATACGGCCCCTCCCCCCCGCCATATCTGCCTTAGTAAAACCACACCTGGAAAACTGCATCCAGTTTTGGTCACCACATTACAAAAAAGATGTTGAAGCTTTGGAAAAAGTGCAGAGAAGAGCAGCTAAGACGATTAAAGGTTTGAAAACTAAAACATGAAAAACAGTTGCACGATTTGGTATGGCTAGTCTAGAGAAAAGAAGGACGTGATAGCAGTATTCCAGTATTTGAGGGGCTGCCATAAAGAAGGGGAGAGTCAGCTTATTTTCCTAAGCACCAGAGGGCAGGACAAGAAACAATGGATGGAAACTAATCAAGGAGAGAAGCAACCTGGAATTAAGGAGAGACTTCCTAGCAGTGAGAACAATTAACCAGTGGAACAGGTTTTTAAGAAGAGACTGGACAGTCATTTGTCTGAAATGGTATAGGCTTTCCTGCTTGAGTATGGGGTTGGATTAGAAGATTTCCAAAGTTCCTTCCAGCTCTATTCTGAACTGAATTGAAAAAATAAAACAAAGTAATAAAACAAAATAATAAAACAAAACAAAAACTTTCCTAAAAGCATAACCCTAGAATCAGATGACCTACCAGTCGAACATCCACTCACCCAACCTGGATGGAGGTATCCGAAGATCCAACCTTTGCAGGGGTCCACCCTCCAAATTCAGGGCAGCCTCACCCCTTTTTGAGACCCAGATGGCTGAGTTGAACTCCCCATCCTACAAACTAATGGGGAAGGGCCGAAGATACCACCACCACCACCACCCCTTTGATGATCCAACCCCTAATTTCATTTGAACAACGCCTGGTGACATAGAAGGCACAATTTCATTTTGCAGTGAGATTTTCTGTGGAATCAGGAAGGATCCCTGCACTTTGGTTCATTGTGCTTGGGGTGGGGCAGTAACCAAGTGGGATGGGGATGTGGAGTTCTGTCCACACAGCCTGAAAATGTGGAAAAACTGCACCCCCAGTTCCCTCCTTTGGGCTGGTGGTGGCTGCAGAAACAGGTGCAGTGTGGGGCTGATGGCCAGGCAGTGCATTCTGCTTCAACTCTCCCCCCTCCTGCATAACTCATGCCAGGGCAAATCTGAAGCGGTTCAGAATTCTCCAGCCCATATTCTTTTATGCTTCTATGTCTTTGTATCTTTCAAAGCACCAGAGTGGCTTCTATTTCTTCCCTATACATTGTTATGAAGTCACATATTTAAATCACATAGATTTCATAGCTATGTGATACCAGCTTCTTTGCTGGTATCACTCAAGTCTATCTCTACATTCCATTATCTCATTCAATTACCTTTCTCCAGCTGCCTCTTGAACCTTTGTTATTGCTTCATATGCAAGACTGAATTTCCACTTGAAATTTCTTTCCAAACTAGCTTTTTCTCATTCTGCAGTGTCACTATCTAACACAGACATGTCAGACTCAAGGGCCATGAGCCAGATCCAGCTTGGGATGTGTTTAGATCAGTGGCGGATTGCTACTTGTTTGCACTGGATCAGGCGAACCAACAGCAACGGCGGCAGGAAGCTTCATCCACCCGCCCGGATGCTTCTGCGCATGCGCAGAAGTGCGCACATGAGCGAACAGGTAGCAACGGGATTTGGAATCTGCCCCTGGTTTAAATCTGGCCTGCAAGCAGACTAGTAGGAAGAGGTGATTGAGTAGTTACCTCCTTAATTCTTCATGTGTCTTGTCAGTGGCAGCAGCGGTAGCAGAAAACAGAGCGGCGGGAACCTCTCCAATATGTGGGTCAACAAGCCAGCATCCTTACCACTCAGGATTAGAAATGGGGATTCCTTTTCGAGAAGAGCCAGCCTCTTCTTGAAAAGGGCCTGGGGAGTGCTGCTCTCCTGCCTCCTCCTGTTGCTCTCCAGAGATCTGGAGGGCAGAAGTTGGACTCAGAGGAAACTGCTTCCTGCAAACTTTCTCCTCAGCGCTTCCAAACGCAGCAGCATCGTCCTCCACCTCCTGCTTTGCCGGAGTGGGCACCGGACAGAGAAATGCCAAGGATGTCTGGGATTGGGAGAAGAACATCTCCTTTGGTGTACACATACACACATAACATTCCAAGCTTGGAAACTTGTCCACATCTGAGCTAGCAAACTGCCAATCATGCCTGGGCTTGGGGAGAAAGCCCTCTCCTTCCTTGGTGGATAAAAGTCCCCAAACACAGAATGCAGTGTGTGTGTGTGTGTGTGTGTGTGTGTGTGTCTGTGTGCACGCGCATGCATTTGGCTGCCAGCAGTTTGGGGAGGGGAGGAGCTTGTGAGGCACTGAGTTGTCTTCATATTGAGGTAGCCAGTGCGACTTGTTCCATCCCGATCCAGCCATCCTGAGTCAGCTGCACTGCTGAGCTGGCCACCCAGCCATCCACACTTAGTTGTGGCAACCTGGCTGAGACCACTCAGCCACACATAATCTGGCCATGCCCACCTGGCCTCTGTGAGTTGTCATAGTCTTACAGGTAACTGGTGCTTTGAGGGCCATAATGCTGATGCGGCCCTCAATGAAATTGAGTTTGACACTCCTGATCTAAACTATTTATTTCCTTATTTTTATTGTATTATCTGTATTTAGGACACTGCCTATTTTTAAGATAATTTAAGATGCTGATTTTTTATTTTGGGTAACTTTGATGGAAATTCTATTGCATCTTTTAAAGAAAGCTTTGTTTTTTGTGTTTAGTTGTGCTGTTGAATTTTTATAAATAACCAATTCTTTCAAAGGCCAGGTAAGCAAACAATATTTTAATGAACAAATAAATAAGTGCACAAATTTACAATACGACACTTCCTGTTCTTTTTTCTAAAGAAAAAGCTAATTAGAATGATTAGAAAGATTTCATCTTTATAACAAATGAAGATTCCTTCTAATCTTTTCCAATTAAAACCTTTCTTCCAGTGAAGGAAACAGCAACATTTAGTATTTTGTAGTGCATTAAATATAACCATGACAAAATAAATTTTACATGCATTCACATGTAACAGTTCACAGGTATGAATGTAAGACATAATTAAATTACATTATGAAAACATTCCATACATATAGCATTGAATAAAAAATAAAATACAAATATAAATGATATTTATAAAAAATAATGCTTTGGCTTCTGCATATATTCTTCTCTAATCAAAACTTAGAAATTCTTTCACTTATAAATAAAAATAAAATATTTATGCTTATATTATTAAATAAACGAATTCTAAATGAAACTTTATTTCACACAGGAAGATTTTGCTCTTTTTCAGTATCTATTGCAACCTCTTCATAGTTTTTGTTTGTAGCAAGTCTCTCCTTCTTCTTTAGATACCTGTGAGAAAAAAGAACATCTTTAGAAGAACATAAAATAAGTTGAATCTATTGCAGGTCATGGAATTATCTTCTTTTATTTCTTCAACGTACAATTTAGGTTCTAAGGTAATAACTTTAAAAGGTATTACAATAAGTTCAAAAAACAAAGAGAAAAGCAATGGAGTAGATATGTCAATAAGATTTCTTTCCCTGTTCTAGGAAATTTGTTTTTTTCCAGAATTCTCTTTCTCTTATTTTCTAATTGGAGGATTTCAAAAATTACATTTTAGCATATTAAGGCATGAAGGCATATGCTGCAACATTTTGAATTTGTCATTTTGAATATCAAAATCTGTTTTCACACCATGCACAGATGCTTTACTTGAATTTTACAAAAGGAAAGTAAGAAATTATTCATATGTAGTGATCTGAATAAGCTCCACAAATGGAAACAACATTATTAATACCATCATGACATTCTGCAAATGAGATCAGGTTAGTCTCTTAAAATGCATTAAAAAACCCCGATTTGCTTCTGTCCCTTTGACAGCTTTTTGATATGCAGAAATTTTTCAGATAAAATTCTTTATTCCAAATCTCAGATCCTTATGTATGTATTTGTGTGTTTGCTAAATTCATTTTGAAAAGTTTGGGATGTATATATCTGAAAATACAAAAAGAAATGCAATAGCCTAGCTTCGTATTTGAATTACTATTAAATAGAAGCTGTGGAATATTTACAATCCCATCTCTAAAAAGTGTTGCTTACCTTCGGTAAAAGTATATTGATAGTAAAATTGCACTGAGGAAAAATAGACACACAAGGATAGTAAATGCCAAGTATTCATTACTCAAGGGTTTTATGACCGGATTCAGATTTGAATGGCTACATCGTTCACCAATCCAGCCTTCCTTACACCTAAGGGAGACAGGAAAAAGTCAACATTAGACACACTGGGTTTTTAGCATCAAAGAAATTGCAAGCTAAGACCACAGTCAACAATGAAGCACTTCCACCAATGTACTACATTATAGTAACTTTCTTTTAATAGAAAATCTGAAGGACTGAACTTCTGGGAAAGGGAACAGATTTACTGGTGTTCTCAACAAATTACGATCCCCAAAATTCTTTTAAGACACAGTTTGTCAACCTTTCTCATTTCACATCACCCCTAGTGGTTCCCTAACTGTGCAGTCTGGCACCCTGGGACATAAAGCTATTAATCATTCTGTTTATTAATTGGTCAAATATCCCATGTGGCTCTTGCAAATTCACTCTGTTTGCAAGGTGCTGTGATACAGTTTGGGGACTGCAGTTTCAAGCAATATCAGAATAGTTAAAATGAAATTAAACACTTGAAATGTAGAGGTACCAATAGTGTTTAGCCTTTCCAACCTAATGCCCTCAGGACATATTGGACTACAACTCCTATTAATCCCCCTTTAGCAAAAACATATAAGTTATCACTGGTGAAATCCAATTTTTTTTATAACTGGTTCTGTGGGCGTGGCTTGGTGGGCATGCAGGGGAAGGATACTGCAAAATCCCCATTCCCTCCTCACTTTGGGGCCAGCCAGAGATGGTATTTGTTGGTTTTCTGAACTGCTCAAAATTTCTGCTACTGGTTCTCCGGAACCTGTCAGAACCTACTGGATTTCACCCCTGCAAGCTATGGATAAGAGTTTTAATCTCATTAATCTGAAAGATACTAGGTTGTGAAGGCTGTTTTCATATATATGCATTATGAACACATAAATGAATGAGGAGCTGGTGATAGCCTAGGTTGATGATTATGTGCCATCTAATTACTAAAAACTCTTAGTGACAACACAGATTTTCTCTAGAAAAGCCCCTCTCCTAAATGATCTTTCAGTATATCCATTGTTGCTGTAACTGAATCCATCCACCTTGCTGCATGTTATTTTCTTTTCTTCCATTTTTTCCTAGTAGTATAGACTTTTCCAGGTTTCTTTAGAATGTATGTATCTGAAGTACGACTATTTGAACCTTATCATTTGTACCTTGTGAGGATTGATTTGTTTGATTATCCATTTACTTGGATAATACTTTACTATTGATCGTCTCTTTAGCCATGTGTTGCGAAACCTGGAAAAATACGGCATACTTCACCTAATCCTCCAGGAAAAGATTGAAGACAAACGAGGTCTGGGCAGAAGAAAAACATCACGGCTTTAAAATCTAAAGGACTGGTTTGAACAAAACTCAGCAGCACTTTTTCATGCGGCTGTTGATAAAAATAGGAATGTTAACATGATCGCTAACATCCGATGTGGATATGGCTCAAGAAGAATCACCCATGGTCTTCTACAACACCAATGTTCAAAAGAATCCATATTCTTTTTATTTTGCTTCTTCAAAGAACAATTTTCTGTTCCACAGAGTGTCAAAAGGAAACCACATTGCCTCCATTATTCTGAACTTTGTAACTATGGATATAGTCCAGTATCTGAATAGCTTTTCCAAGCTTTCATGGTTAACTCCACCAAGTGTAATCTGTGGCATATTTCTTGATTGCTTTACTATTGATAAGAATAAAAGACAGAAGCTATCCACCACTTCAATATCTTTATCATCAATTTTAAGGCTGGTTGAAGAACCTGTTGACATTAGTTTGGTCTTCTTTATCTTTAATCTTAATCCTAGTTTCTTTGTGTACTTGACTTTCATTACTAGAATTTAACATATCATTTGTATTTTCAATTGTCAGAATAGTTTTCAGTCTTTTTCTCCAATTTTAAAACAGTGCTCTTCTTCCAAACCAATCTCTTTCAAAAACAAAAAAACAAAAATCCAAGATGATGACAATTTAGCAGCTCCTGAAACAAGCTCTTAACATGTGACTATATTCCCTGCCCTTGGCTGAGTCCTTCCAGCCTAAAATGACATCCAGAGGCAAGAAAAAAAATTCCAGTCCAGCCCCAGTAATGATTCCCAGGGCCATATAAAGCTTTGGTCTTTTTCAATATCCAGAAATATTATCTAATAGAAGCAGCTGTAAGATTTTTTTTTCTAATCAAAAGGGCAAGCAATGTTAGAATCCATGCACAAAGATAGATTTTCTCCCCCAACTAGCAAGATAAAGCACAACAAACAGAGAACTGTGGCTAGTTTTGACATATTCTAGGATTCTTGTTGTTTCTATCTTGCTAGTTAGGGTTAGTATTAGGATTAGAAGTGTTGAAAAGTCAGATTCAGCTGAGAAGATAAGGTTGAATAGAGAAAATCAATCTGTGTGGACACTAAGAGACAATGCCAATTCAATGACTCATAATCATTAATTGAAATTATTGATATTTTCAAAAGTTTCTACGCTTTCTATGCAATAATTAGTTCAAGCAGGGAGGAGAAAGACCAATAGCAAGCTAGAATATGATCAAAACTTTCATTAATTCTGTTCCAGTTTCTGTTTAGCAGCAAGCTTCTAGAGGGGTACGGAGGTAAGAAAAACAGTTACTGAATTTCTGTGTCTTCAGATTAGAGGGCCAGGAACAGCAGTTTTTTAAAAAAGTGTACTTACTTAAAAAGCTAAGCATTATCACCATTATTTATTGTTATCACCATCATTTCTGCCCTTTACTTCACAGCATCTCTTTTACCTGCAGTAGTATCTGTCCAAAGTCTCCGAGTATCGGCAAATTCCATTGAAACAATAACTTCGCCATTCTGGCTTGCATTCTGTCTCTCTTCCCGCCTGAGTTATAGGTACAACAGTTCCTGTTTGAATGACAGTAAACACGTGCATAAATAAAAGCTAACCTGCATTATCATCTGTGAAGACATGGCTTTCTTTAAAGATCAAAGACATGCAGGTAGGGTGACTCTACTGGAGTCTAGAAAGTTGTGGTGTCAACCTTGGGCAAAATGGATCCCTCCTTTAACTTGGTGTAATGCATCTTCTGCATGTTTACTTTTGTCTTCCTAATCTCTAGAGTCAATTTATTTTTCATGTCAAGGATAAAACTTTCTCTTCCTTAACATGGATTGGCAGAAGGACAAGGCTAGATGGCGTAGAGGGTAAGAACTTTAGAATTAGGTCTTGGGAAATCCAGGCTCAGCTGGGAATATATATATAGCCCAGATTGATGCTTTTTCTCAATCTAATTTATTTCATAGGATTGTAACAAAGATAAAAAGGTAGGTTTAAAAAAATATAAAATATTTTTCTACTATTTCAAGATGTCTCTTTTTAAAAGAAAATCAAAATAGTATTACTCGTTAGAAAAACCATAATTAAGTACTTGTCAGAAAGATAAGAAGTTGGCTTATTAAAAATTGTTTTGAGCGCATTAAAAAAAACCTTTTTCCCCCCAATATCTGGATATTACAAGGGCTTCCAGATTTAACGTGGTCATTTTATACTGTTTGCCATTTAGAGCAGGGGTCTCCAACCTTGGCAATTTTAAGACTTGTGGACTTCAACTCCCAAACTCTGGGAGTTGAAGTCCACAAGTCTTCAAGTTGCTAAGGTTGGAGACCCCTGATTTAGAGCACAATGCATCTGAAGTATTTCCTGAAAAGTCTAATGGAAAATGGAATGGAAAGGAAGCTGACTAAGAATTTACAACAGTTTCCAAAGATGCCTTTAAGCAGTTTACAATAAAAATAATAATGTGTATTTAGTGTCATCCATCTGTATCCCTGGCGCTTTACTGCGGAACATGTAACAGAAACAAGACTCAGAAACAAATCTCATTTCCAAAGAAATACAGTTTTAATTTTGACAGAAAGGAGATGTGACTATGATGAGTGCAAAAGTATCAAGAAGCAGAAGAAATGCTAACTGTTAAGCATACTGGGAGTACTCGTTTATTTTATTCATTATCTGGATAATATCCTGATATTTTACTGAATACTAGAGAATAATCTGACTTACCTGCAGTAGTTACACAGTTTTCAGTCTTATTGACTCCACATAATGGAATTACTGTTGTACTAAGAGTGGTTTGAACTAAGAACCATCCTAAAACAAAAACAAAAAACAGTTTTTAAGAAAAATAAACACTTCCAGAAAAAGTTTCCATGTCATCATGGAAAGTTTCCATTGTGTCATGTCAGTGAACAGTTCTTGCCACTTTACTTCACCTCAAAGGCTAACATAAAAGAATGTGCCATCTACAAATTCCCAGCCACCACTGACACACATTAGTCCTACTTTAAGGAAAGTCTCTGGTTAAAAGAGGAGTTACCCCATTTCTAGACCCATAACCAAATTTATGAAGACTTGTGGAAGACAATAGAGGTGATGGTGCAAACAAGAAGAATATCACATTCTTGAACACTGAGAAGAAAAACTGCTGATACAACCGGGGAGTTAAAATTTTGAATGCATCTCCTTGGCCCCAGCAATTCTAAACTATGTAGTTTCAAAGTTCAAGGTGCAGCTGAAACTGGAAACTGTAGGCAGAAGGCAGTTTCTAAGATGAATTCTGTTGCCTAAACAGTGTCTTTCATGAACAGACTATGCCCGTGATGGAGAACCTATGGCACGTGTGTCACAGGTGGCACACGTAGCCATATCAGTGGGCATGTGAGCTCAGTTCCAGCGTGCCAACTGATTTTCGGGCCTTCTGGGCCCACCAGAAGTAGAGAAACAGGCTGTTTCCTGCCTCCAGAGAGCCTGGGTTTTTTCTCTCTCTCACCTGGCTCCAGAGCCTCTCTGTGAGTCTTTGCAGGCTGGGGACAGCAAAAAAATCACTTCCTGTCCAACCGGAAGTTGGGAAATGGGCCGTTTCTGGCCTCTGGAGGGTCTCTGGGGGGTAGGGGTGCCTTTCCCAGACTCATAGAGAGGCTCTGGAGCCAGGTGAGACAGAAAAATAGGCCTACTGGGCCATTGCATGCCAGGAGCAGGGGGGGAGTGGGTTGCACCAGGGATGAAATGTAAACATTTTCCTTACCGGTTCTGTGGGCGTAGCTTAATTGGTGGGCGTGGCTTGGTGGTCAGATGACTGAGTGGGCATGGCCAATAACAATAAATAATAAAAATAATAAACAAAGTATAAAAAATGATAAGAGGTATCAAAAACCAACTTTCACACTTTATACACACACAACTCTCTCTCACACACACACATACACACAAAATGCCACATACAGCTTTCTGAGATTTTGTGTGTTTGTGTAGTTAAGAGTGAAACAGTACAGAAACACACCAAATCTCAGAAAGTTGCACAAATATTTTATTTTATTATTTTATTTTATTTTATTTTATTGTGGACTTCAAATCCCAGAGTTCCTCAGCCAGCAAAGCAGGAAGTCAAAGCAAGGTTTTTTTTTCCTTCAGTAGCTGAAGAAAGCATGGCATTGCCAGCCCGAAAGAGCAGTAATTATAAGTAAATGAGGAGGGGGAATTGGCTGGGCATGGGTGGGGGCTGTTTAAAAAGTGAGTTTAAAAGCATGTGAGGATCAGGAAACTCCTCTGGGATCGCCAGAGGAGGCTTTTAAAATGTTGTTGTTTTTCTTGTTTTTTTCCCCCCTCTTTTTTTTTCCCCTTCGGCTGAAGAGGGTTTTTAAAAAAAAAACTTTTAAAGGGTTTTGATTATCTCTGTTCAGCCCCAGATCTATGATTTGATATCCAGATCTACACATAACTGGAGGCAGCTCAGAAGCTTTCACTGATACAAGTATTAGGAGTTAGCATGACTATACTGACTGACTGTTCTGATCTTATTAAACTAATTATGCATTAACTGCAAAGGGTACCAGCTTCTTTATAGTCCAATCCAAAGTGATATCTGTAGGGTTCTTTAATAGTTAGGGCCAAATTAAATTATGGCAAACAAGTATATGAATTTGAATTTCTCAAGCGACCATGGAGATCCTACATGAGTGACTGCAAGGAAAGATAGAGGTTAACAGAAATGAGATACAGGGTCTTTGGCAGGGGCTAATTCTTATCTGCAGGATCTAGGACCATGATGGCGAACCTATAGCACCCGTGCCACAGGTGACACGCGGAGCCCTTTCTGCAGGCACCACCAGCCATTGCCTTAGCTTCACCACACATTCATGCACATCTCCCGCTGTCCAGCTGGTCTTCGGGCTCTGCCACACATGCGGGGGGGGGGGGGCAGGGCACATGTGAGAAGCGTGCATGCACAGGGGTGGGGCTCATGCGCAGGGGTGCTCCCACTGTACGTGCACCCCCCATGCCCCGTTTTGGACTTGGAAGGCCTTCTGCACCAACCTGAAAACCAAAATGGGGCACGGGGTGACGCATGCACATGCGCAGGTGAGGCGCTCGCGTTGCATTTTTGGGGTTTGGGCACACACATGTGCATTTGCGTGCACACATGCACACTTTGGGCACTCAGCACCAAAAAGGTTAACCATCACTGACCTAGGATAATCTTATCTCCAAATTTTCTCTTAGATGTTAGTCCAAAAGAGTGATAAGAGGTTTATTTATTCTGACTTTCTCATCTAAACCTCCCCATGCTAGTCCCCTCAGGCCATGAAAATGCTTTGCAGAGCAAAGTAGGGCTTGAAAGAAAATGCTATCAGATTTTATACCACGTTCTGGATGACCATTAGATGGAAACAAAGATTAACCATTTGCTGCCAACTAGAAGTTAGATAGAATTCTGCATTCTAGTCCTATTCAAGGAGAAGCTATTAACCAAAAGAGAGTTTAGCTTTAATTAGCCAAACTTAACCTTGTTTGTAGCTAATCTTTCTCCCCAGGTAGCTACTTATCAGAAGGCTAACCTAGTTTTAATTCCATGACAAGTCCTGAAGAGAATTGGGAAATCAGGGTTTCTTTTGATATTTTCAATCTTCCAACCCTACTCAAGGAAAAGAGATGGCTGAATTAATTAAGTTGATATTTAAATTCATGAACTGAATTCCCTTCATGGAAAATGACTGTTGTGCAATCTGGTGATCAGTTCCTCTCTCTCTTTCTCCCCCAAACAAAATAACCTATCATATATGTATTTTTAAAGAGGTTTTTGAGACTGTAGAAAGAGTGCAGAAAAGAGTAACAAAGATGATTAGGGGACTTGGAGGCTAAAACCTATAAAGAACAGTTGCTGGAATTGGGTATGTCTAGTCTGATGAAAAGAAGGACAAGGGAAGGAGGACATGATAACAGTGTTCCAATATCTCAGGGGCTGCCACAAAGAAGAGGGAGTCAAACTATTCTCCAAAGCACCTGAAGGCAGGACAAGAAGTAGTGGGTGGAAACTAATCAAGGAGAGAAGCAACTTAGTACTATGGAGAAATTTTCTGACAGTTAGAACAATTAATCAGTGGAACAACTTGCCTCCAGAGGTTGTGAATGCTCCAACACTGGAAGTTTTTAAGAAGAGATTGGATAACCATTTATCTGAACCCTGTGTAGGGTTTTCTGCCTAAGCAGGCAGTTGGACTAGAAGACTTCCAAGGTCCCTTCCAACTCTGTTATTCTAGGTTACAGAAGAAGGGCCAGCCACACAAAACTTAACATTTATTAATGCTTTAACTTTCGAGGACCATGGCAAAGAGGTCTTGAAATGGTTTGATTTTTATCTCTGTGCTCTCCAAAAATTCAGCATTAAAAAATAATAAATCTGGTTGAAGCTGCAATCATCTTCTTCTGGATCTAGTCTGTAAAATACAGCCTCTGGATCCTCAGGGATATGTTTCTCTTCCTTGCGCCCAGCCAGAAGTATCCATCCTATCACCTCAAAAACAATGATGCTGTACAGCTAACATTTGTTGTTCTATAACAAAATCATTGGGCATCTGCAGCAGGAAATTCTTACAATGGAATGACCAATAAGCACTCTTAAGAGATGGCACCCCTTGCATTGACCCACAACACAACCTTGCCACATCCCCATGGCTTTAACTGTGTACTGTTCCCAGTTTGCAACTCAGGCAGCTTTAACCGTACCAGTGTTAAAGGAGGGTTCTCTTCTTTCCTATTGCCTTTAAGAAGTTACCTACATCACTTTGGTGAGGAGTTATCAGGGGTCTCCAACCTTGGTAATTTTAAGACTTGTGGACTTCAACTCCCAGAATTCCACAGCCAGCTTTGCTGAAGTCCACAAGTCTTAAAGTTGCCAAGGTTGGAGACCCCCGAGTTAAGTGACTGGCAACGACTAGCAAAAGAGGCAATAAAGACAGGATATGATCCAAAGCACCGTAAGCTATCATGCCTTTCATTTGCACCGGGCGGGGGCATTCACGTCGTTGGTCAGCGGCTGGAGCGAAAAGAAGGAAGGGCAGCTTACCCAAGAAGAGCAGGGCGCCTCCAAGGCTGTGAGAGTTGCAACTAGCCATTTGTACACCGTCACGGAGCAGGCTGTCTTTGATGCCGGGGAGTTTTTTACGCGTTGTAAAGGGCCGACGCCTGGTTTCTGCTTGGCCGTCGAAGGAGAGCGCTACTCTTCTGCTACGCTCGGCGCGCCTTCCCATTTTATAGCCTCCGGATCCGGGGGCGGTCGGGGGGCGGGCTCAGGCAAGCTTATGCAAAGCGTTTGAATTCCCCCGCTGACGAAATCGCGGCTAGAGGTGTCTTTCCACAGAGAGGTGAAGGCAGGGCTGTTCCCTTCACCTGCTTCTCTTTAAAGGCAGAAAGGAAGGAGTGAGTGAGGGAGGGAGTGTGGCCGTCTCAAAATCGACCGCGGCAAAAGAGGCATCCGCGGAACCTTCACGGCTTCTGTTGGGAAATAGGTGAATCTGGGCCTGATTCTGGTTTCCTGTTAAGCTGGATTCCAGTGAAATCTCCTCTCGAGAAAGCCTTTCCTTCAATGGTACAGTCCCAAGAGCTCCAGAGATGGCTTGGCTCCAGGATGTCTGCGGGCGGAGTCGTGATAGGTAGAGCTGAACTAGCAAATGCAGGTGCAAGGGCAGGTGATTTTTCTCACCTCCCCCCACTCCGCGATTGCAGCTGCGGATCCATAGGCGGGGGAAGTAAGAGGGAGGAAGCGGAAGGGCTGGCTCCCATTTAAGGACTGGTTTGCTGTTTGCTTGCTTCAATCCCTGTTGTGATGAGGTTGGCAAATAAAGAAATAACACCCAGATTAGATAATATGAATAGGTATAAATCGCGAGTGACGTGAGTCCTCAAGCGGCTGTGAAAATGACCTTTCAGCTCTCAATTGAAACATCTGAATGTTGGCAATGGAATAAGAGATGGCAGAAAAGGCCATTTAATGGTCGAATCCAAAATACCCGATTCTCCTGCACCGAATCCAGGCTTAGACACGTTTAAAGTATTTATTTTTATTTATTTATTTTGTCAAGTATATGTAAGATTACAGAAAAAGTATAAACATGATTGTGAATACATGAAATGTATAAACATGGGTATGAATACATGAGATGGTTATGAATAAATGGGGACAGTAGGACAGGGACAGTAGGCATGCTGGTGCGCTTTTGCACAACCGTACAGACTTTTTTTTATTTTTTATTTCTTTTGTCACAACAGAATACACAAACAATTGTTATAAATAAAACAACATATTTTGAAGAAAATATACATATATGTATAAAAATATGCATCAACTATATCAATTTGATATGATGAAGGGAACAATAGGACAGGAACGGTAGGCACTTTTGTGCTCTTATGCGTGCCCCTTATAGCCCTCTTAGAAATGGGGTGAGGTCAATAGTAGACAGTTTTTGGTTGAAGATTTTGGGATTTTGAGTAGAGACTATGGAGCCAGGTAATGAGTTCCAAGCATTAACGACTCTGTTACAGAAGTCATATTTTCTGCAATCAAGCTTGAAGCAAATTCTTAGGAATTCTTAGGAATGGGAAGTTTGAAGCAAATTCTTAGGAATTCTTAGGAATGGGGTGAGGTCAACAGTAGACAATCCAAGGTTAAAGTTTTGGGGGTTTGGGGAAGAAACCACAGAGCCAGGTAGTGCATTCCAGGCATTGACCACTCTGAAGTGGCTGAAGTCATATTTTCTGCAACTGAGTTTGAAGTAGTTCATTTTAAGTTTGTATCTATTGTGTGCTCGTGTATTGTTGTGGTTGAAGCTAAAGTAATCATTGACAGGTAGGACATTGTAGCAGATAATTTTGTGTACTACACTTAAGTCAGACTGAAATATATACAGCCCATTGATTTCCACTTTGAAGCTGGTGTTACATATAATGCTAATCCAGGTTTCATGGAAGTCTAGATTTGCACATTATTAAAGTTTAGTGAATTGACTTATACTTCTCAGTAAACTAGAAAGAAGCAACATGCATTAGTCCCAAAGGTACTTTCTTAGGATGCAACTGGACTGTCTTCTTGTTGGTTTTTTTTGAAGATTTTTACTTCTCATCCAAGAAACTTTTATTTTATTTTGTTTTGTCACAACAGTATACACAAGCATCAACATAAATCAACAAAATATCATATAAGCATATATATGAGCAAAAGTATGTAATAATTGTATTAATTTGATATAATGAAAAGAAACATTAGGATAGGAACAGTAGGCACTTTTGTGTTCTTATGCACGCCCCTTATAATCCTTTTAGGAATGGGGTGAGGTCAATGGTAGACAGTTTTGGTTAAAGCTTTTGGGAGTTTGAGAAGAGACCACAGAGTCAGGTAGTGTGTTCCAAGCATTAACAATTCTGTTACAGAAGTCATATTTTCTGCAATCAAGATTGAAGCGGTTAACATTGAGTTTAAATCTATTGTTTGCTCTTGTATTGTTATGATTGAAGCTGAAGTAGTCTTCAGCAGGAAGGACATTGCAATAGATGATTCTATGAGTTAAACACAGGTCCTGTCGAAGTTCTAAGGCGGTGGAGTTCTAAGTTTCTAAATTCAAGATTTCAAGTCTGGTGGCATAAGGTATTTTGTTGTATTCAGAGGAGTGGAGAACTCTTGTAAAATATTTCTGGACACATTCAATTGTTTTGATGTCTGAAATGTGGTATGGGTTCCACACAGGTGAGCTGTATTCAAGAATTGGTCTAGCAAATGTTTTATAAGCTCTGGTTAGCAGTGTAGTGTTTCTGGAGAAGAAGCTAGGTAAGATTAGGTTTACAACTCTTAAAGCCTTTTTTGCGATGTAGTTGCAGTGGGCTTTGGCACTTAGATCATTGGATATGAAAACTCCAAGGTCTTTAACAGGGTGAGAGTCATCTGTAAGGTAATGTCCATCAAGTTTGTATTTAGTGTTTAGATTCTTTTTTCCAATGTGTAAGACAGAGCATTTGCTGGTTGAGATTTGGAGTTGCCAAGTTTTTGACCATTCTGACACAAACAGAACAGTCATAAATTTATGCAACAGTCATAAATAGATGCCAATTGCTAAGCATCCAAATTTTGATCATGTGACCACAGGGATGCTGTAACAGTCCTAAGTGTGAAAAATATTCATAAGTCACATTTGTCAGTGCCATTGTAACGTTAAAATAACTTAAGGACTACCTGTACAGTTTAGTATTAAAGACCAATATACCTGAATATATTACACTATTTTGTATTTATGATCATCACTTGGGTTTAGGAAAACAAAAGTCTCTCAATAGTATAATTCTCTCTCTCTTCCTTTTTTAACTGTCTTGTTCAATGAATACCTTGCTACTTGAACTTTGTATTAGTTCTTCTAGGTTTCCTAAGCCTAGTTTTTGAGTGATAGTTTAGCTAAAATGAAGCCATTTACCTACATAAAGTATCTTTATGTAAATTTACTTTTTTTGCTTTATTTATTCAATAAAGGGAGAAAACAATAACAGGAAAATGGGAAAAAGACAAATTTTTTTTAGTGAAAACGAATTATGTAAGATATAAGGATTTATGCACTGATTATAGACAATGGATTAGATAAGTTTATTAAAGATTGGAAGTGATTTGTGGATTTTCTCTGTATATAAGACAGTAACTGATTGTTAACAGAGGAATTTGAAGATTAGTTTTATCTTTACCTGTTGATTGTTTAATTTGATATACACACGCACACATGCATACAAAGACACCCAACAGAGATTGGGTAATTTGATTGCTAGACAAATAGATTTTTCACATCAGGGACAAAGTTTTATGTAATATGGTATTTTCATCAAATATAATGTAGATAGGAAAATATATAACTACATGTAACTTGTTATATGAGGCGAAGAAAATACACCAGATTTTTAATATATTTGTTAGCATTCAACCAAGGTGGACTTTTTATATTCAATATTAGTGTCAATGATGTATTCATTTTTTGTTCTTTTTTTTTGTAGATTTTTTGTTGTTGTTTCTGTTGTTGGCATTGGATGGTGGTTAGTTTGCTTCCTAATTTTTTGTTTTGTGTTTTAGCTTTGGAAGTAAAAAAAATGAAGAAGGATATAGGGATTTATTTTTGAATTTTTAACTGGTCTTTGTTTATCAAAGAATTGATTTACAAATATTGAACTGCCTGTTCAATAGATGGGCTCTACTAAGCATTTCAAGCTTTAATTCCTTACCCATAAAATATGAGCGTCTGCTGAATGCTTTTTTTTCCAGGTCCAGTTTTAGATTTTAATGAAATTTAATGAAAAACATTAAATCTAAGAGATTTAAACTTGTACATGCAGGCTTATGAGGTAGGAGTGCAGTGAATGACTGGCTTCTACTCAGCAGCATATTTGAATGTTGCAAGCTGAGGAAATCTGATCTATCTCATAACTCTAAATAGTTTGACAAAGTCCCTGTCTCCAGGGATTTCTGTATGTCTGTGCATGTATGTGAAAAATCTTAGCCAACTTTCCAAAGTGATCTGTTCATTGGCCTTCCGGGGAATTAATACTAGCAATTCTTACAGCTAAACTCAGGGTTAGTGTTTAGGCCAGGGGTGTTACTTGCTTTCATTGAAAGCCGTATCAGGCTTGTGTTTGACCTCAGGGGGCCAGGGTGGGCATGACCAGGGTGGGTGTGGCGTTCAGCATCACTCATGGCAGGGGTACCTGTGGTGGCCAAGTGCTAAGGCAGGACTTCCCCTAGACCCTCCCTCTCTCTCATTATAATTTCCTTCCTTCCTTCCTTCCTTCCTTCCTTCCTTCCTTCCTTCCTTCCTTCCTTCCTTCCTTCCTTCCCTCCCTCTTCATTCTCCTTTCTTCTTTCTTCCCCTCTTTCCTTCTTTTTCTTTCCTTTCTTTCTTCCCATCTTCCCATCTTTTTCTTTATCTTTCCTCTTTCCCTTACTCCTTTCTTGTCCCTTCTTGGATGCTCAAATGTGAAAGGGGAAACATTTCTCCTTTTGTTTTATTTTGTTTGCTTTTAGTTTGTTTTGCTAGCCCTCGGCCAGCAAAAATGGACTTGGGGAGGTGGTGTGCGCCCCCCCACTGGGCCCTGTTTTCACTTGCAGAGGGCTGCAGAAGGCCGTTGTGGCTGAAAATGGGACCTGGGGGCGCATGCGGCCTCCCCAAGCTTTGTATTTGCTGCAGAGGGCTGGAGGAGGCTGTCATGACAGAAAACGGGGCCCGGGGGCTGCTTGCGGCCCTCGTGAGCTCCATTTTTGCTGGCAGAGGCACCATGGGCCAGTCCTTCACTGTTTCCAGGGTGGCCCTTTGGACCGGATCTAAGCACCCCATGGGCCGGATCTGACCTGTAGGCCTTGGGTCTGACACCCCTGGTCTAGGCTTTGGTTTGACCAAGGAAGAGATTTACAACTAGTCCTCAAGCTATCACCATGTTGGAGCCTGCCAATTATGGTCATAACTCATGCCAGTAAATCGGGCCACTAACCTGATTTTACAACTTTTTTGGTGGTGATTGATAATTAACCACTGGAGTCGTTAAGTCAACTTAAGGATCGGGTGGGGAGAAGAGAAACTCTACCTGATCCAGCCCATTTTTCCCAAGAGGCTCTTAATCTTGGCAATGAACTGTAGAGCTCAAATATCTCAGTAGACTTTATAGCTGCCTTTAGTTGTCATGTAGACCAAAGCCTGATGAATAATTTTAAGCTCTGTGATTAGTCATAAAAAATCTAGTCAACCATTTCACAGAATGATATCACCAAGTTTGATTCCAGTTCTTACATTAAGACAGTGGAAGGCATTTCTTTAATGCTTTTGCTAAATCAACCTGAAGAATCAATGATCTGAAAAGAGCTATTTGTGGAATGTCCTTGTCAGGTGAAGGGAAACCCAGTTCCCTGGTAACCTTGCCAATAACCTTTTGTGCCATCTAGCACAAAAAGAATGTAGGGATTGCTGCCAGAGTGGCACTGGCTAAGGCACTGTAGTATGGTTAGAAGAACATTTCTTCTGTTTGTGTCAATGAAGCATCCCTACTCAAAAGAAGAAAGACGTGCATTCCAAAGTGACAGGTAGGGTTAAATTACACCCACCCCATGCATCTACCTCTGAGGGAGCAAACCTTGGAAAGAATTAATAACCAACAACACTGGTGTTGTCTAGGAGGAGGAAATTGACAGAATTATAGAAAGCAGACAGAAAAAAAGTTCCCTCTCCACCACTACCACCTGCAATGAAAGCTATAGAATCAATCAATAGTGTCTTTGTGTGATTATTTATTGAGAATATTTCCCCCTTGTTTTGCAAAAAAACTTGAAATTAATATAACTAATGTATGGAATAGAAAACTACTGGAGTATGCATGCATATGTGTGGGTAAAAGACGTGTGTGTGTGTGTGTGTGTGTGTGTGTGTGTGTGTGTGTGCGCGCACACACGCGCGCACACACACACACAGACCAACAAAAATTATGTGTAAAAATCTGAACAAAGACCATTATCATGAAATTCAAATATAGGCATTGGCTTGTAGGCACGACTTTGCATCTGATGAAAAACAAATTCTGGTCTCAAATCCTTTAAAAAGTAATTTATATGTTCTACCAGATAAAACTTTGCACAATCATCCTGCATCACTCACAGCTTTTGGAGAGGACTAAATTTTAATGCCTTTCACTGCTAGTCTGCTTTTTTCATATTGTATTTTCTTTCTATAAAAATACTTTGTTAAGCAGGGAAAGATGGAATGTCTCTTTATTGATAGCAGCAGGAGGTTTCCCCTTGGAAACATCCAGAAAGAAGGATGGTCCTGACTACCTTGATAGTCTGAAGATGTTCATTAAAATCCTATCCTGGGCTGAACATACTATTCTACTTGTAAATATTTGAGGTTTTGATTCTAGATAGATTTGGTCCTGAAAATGTTGGGATTACTTACTGGGTTAAAGAAGCAGGAAGAATAAGCTCTTAATATATAATTTTTATAAAAGAAATTTTAAAAAGAATATAAACCATACAAACCAATTCTCTGGAAAGGGCTCAAATGCTAGGAAAGGTGGAAGGAAAGAGAGGACAGCTAGCAACAAGTGGATATATTCAGTTACAGTAGTGATGATTGTTAGAAGAAAATCTGCAGCAATTTGTCCAGGCAGTCACCAAAGACTACACTGGTTTGAAGCCCCTTCCTCGCCACAGAACCTGATTGGCTATGAAGATCAAATTTACCACAAAAACAAAAGCTTAATTGACTGCAGGTTTTTTCTGAGTTTAATTCAAATTTTGTACTTTATCCAAAAGAAATTGGCCATCTCTGTCACCCAACCCTAAACAAAAAAATAGATTATTCACATCATAGTCTGAAGTGACCAGACGGGCTGGGGCAGGGCCAGCCAGAGGTGGTATTTGCCGGTTCGGCAAACCAGTTAAAATTTCCACTACCGGTTCGTGCGAACCAGTCTGAACCGGCTGAATACCAACTCTGATCATAAGGTATCCAAACATTATGTCCCATATTTCCAACAACTAGAAAATTTTAAATTGCATACTTGTAGCATAAGTACATAAGTAGATTTCTTTTATTATTTAGTAGAAACGAATTTTATTAACAAAGGAATAAGTAGGGCGTGGGAAATTTGTAGGAGCTGAAATTGCTGTTCACTTTTTGCATTATCCCTAGCAGTACCTTAGAATTTAGAATGAAAATAAAAAATATTGGACCCTGTTTCCACACAATTACTTTGCACTGTATTTTCCAATTATTTAAAAAAGTTATCATGCGATAACTTTTCCTACAAACTGTTCATGTTGACTATTTTGATAGGTCTCTCTGAATTTGCAGAAAGGGTCTATGAGAAAGGTGGATTTGCAGTATTTAAAAAGAAGACAGAGAATGGTGACTTAATGACTGATCTATATGCTCTACCAATTGTCTGAGGCCTGGGATCCCCACATGGACCACCCAGAGGGCCAATGTATGCCTGTATATACCTTGCTAGTTCCTTGGCAATTTATCTATTCCACCTGTATTTATATATTCTTTAAAATATGTTTAATTTTTTTTAAAAAAATGAGAAGCTGCCTTGCCACAAAACAAAACATCATCCTCCAGAAAAACCATGTATTTCTTTATTTATATTCCATCATTATTTGTATGACTAATTCAAAACAGCAAACATTCCAAATATCCCTCTTCCTCCTCCTCCTATTTTCCCTACCACAGTCCTGGGGAAGGTAGGCTGGGCTGAGAGAAGGAATGACTGGCCCAAATTCAGTCAGTCAGTTGTTAACTCACTGAGCCATTTCTGAACTTTCCTGCAATATGAAAAAGAGAGCTATCTGCAGGAGGTATTTTGTTCAGAAGTGCATCCACCTGTCTTGAAAAAGCAGAAAAATTATCATAGAACTGTGCATTGCTGTAGTGGACAGGGATGCATTTGTGTGCAAGTCTTTAAACAAAATACGGCCTTTTCTGGGGAAGAAAGACAGCTTTATAATCCCAGGGGGGAAAAATGCAGCTGCCTTAAAGAATTGCAAACAGATGCAGCATAGCTTTCTCTGTGCTCTCCAAAATACATTTTTTGCATTAGAATCCAAAATGCAAGAGGGTAAGTAAGAATACACAATTAAGAAATGTTATTTGAAATAGGTACTTTGTAAACTTATCTGTGGCAAGTCTTTCCAGCCATTGTTTCGCAACAACAATAAATATGCATCAGAATCCAAATATAGGGTTCCAACTTTAGGTAACATATAGAATAGAATAGAATAGAATAGAATAGAATAGAATAGAATAGAATAGAATAGAATTCTTTATTGGCCAAGTGTGATTGGACACACAAGGAATTTGTCTTGGTGCATATGCTCTCAGTGTACATAAAAGAAAAGATACTTTCATCAAATTACAACACTTACAACACTTGATGGTAGTCATAGGGTACAAATTATATACTTAATGATACAACACTTAATGATAGTCATAGGCTACAAATAAGCAATCAGGAAACAATCATTTATGGCTACTTATTTTGTTTCTACTACTAGTAAAGAAATGAGTGAGAAATCATCGTTTTTATAATTATTCCTGAAGTGGTGTAGGTGTAAAAGGCAGCACTGATTACTGATCATAATAGCATGAGAACAGGCACTAAGCACCAGATCCATAGAAATAGGGATTTACTACACTAGATAGAACCCAAGGGGTAGATCAGTGTCTCTCAGATGAAAGATGTATGGACTTTAACTCCCAGAATTCTCCAGCCAGCCATCAAGCACTTTCCACAGAAGATTGTGGAGAATAATAGAGCTAAGAATCTGTGGGAGTTCCACATCCACAAGACAGGCAGGCATTAGATAATCAACCAGATACAAATTAATAGACAAAGACCAGAAGAGCTCGGGAGGCCAGGCAAGCGGGGTGAGGCAAGGCACCCCTCGACATGAGTGATGTCAAATTAGGATTAGGTTAGGGCCCAACTGTGTTACTTTTTTGTAAGGCCCTGAAATCCAGGGTATGTATAAAAGATCCTGCTTCCTGGCTGCATTGCTACCTGGCAAAGTACCTGGGTTGCTATGTATGCTTATTTTGTATTTTTCTGTTGTTTTAAATGTTTTCAATATTTGATTGTAATAATTTTTTTTAATTGTAAGCTGTCCAAAGTCATTGACTGAGATGGGTGACTATAGAAATTGAATGAATGGCTCACAAATAGCCTGCAGCCATTGTTTTCTAGCTACAAAGGACATAGAATTATAAAATGGAGTTTTCTTGCTGGTGATTCATGCAACTTATTTGCAGTCTAAAGAAGGTCAAGAGAGAAGGCAGAATATAGTGTGTTCCTACATGCTTTTATGATATCAGTGCATATTATTGAAGGGAGGATGTTGTCTGAATTTTAGGAAATGCAGACAATTATCGTCAAGAGTTCTAGCTGATGGGTTTGAGTGAGTAATATACTGCTTGTTAGTTCATGTTCACAGGATATTATATGGCCCATATGTTCTCAGAGGGATGTTAGCCTATAGTAATGTTGAGATATTTTCTGGAGTGGATTTTTGCTTAGTACTGCCATTAAAGGGGTTTTCAGCTTTCTGACCTGAGTTTTTGAACTTAGTCTGAAGGGTGGGTCTCCTTTGCTATATGCTAATTGCAGGAGATATTTTTTTTTGGTTAATATTCCATTGTGCTAAACAAAGAGATGTAAAATTATTGTGAAACCAGTTATTCATACAGGAATTTTCCCATCCTACTTGTAGGACAGGATCATTCACTGATCTCTTACTCTATAATTAAATTCTTTCATAGACTCTTTGTTTATTATTGCTAGGGAAACAATTTTTGCCCTGGACAGGCATCTACTTAGTATTAACACAACTGAAGCAGTTCATTGGAATTCCTCCTTTCTTATTTTTAATATAATAAGTAGCAAGCATCATTCTATATAAACACTGATTTCCATTAACTTGCCATTTTCTTAAGTCTTGACTACTGTTTCTAATACAATTTTGTCAACCATCCAAACTCGATCAGTTAAAAAAGAAAGACTTTCAGGTCCATGATTAGCCCAAGATATTCTTTACTAAAGCCAAGTAGTTATAGAAGAAGCGAAATCGGATCTGAGATTTTCTTGGACAAAGCATATGGTTGTTCCTGCCCACTTCCCTGTTATAAAAGAGTGTCCAGTTAGGTGCTTGTGTTTGTGGGCTTAGTGGTTCTGCATTCCTTGGCTTGACTTGGAACGGCTGGCAATTCTCATTGGATGGTATGTTGCTTAATTTTGATTCCTCATGCTAACTCTTACCCCACCCCACCAATCTCTTCCCCCGTTGCTATGGCAGGCTGGCAGCAAGCAAGGCATAAGGTTGCTGAATGACAGCCTTGACAGGCTGCTCCTCCTGGAAAAGACCAGCCCTACAGAGAAGAGAAGGAAAGTGTTAGGTTTTTGACAGAATGATTATTTAGGCTTTGCAGGGTATTTGTCGTGAAATTGGCGAGAGAGATGGGGCAAGTGCACGAAATGAGCATCAACACATTCAGTGTCTGAAGTGGAGGGGAAGTCTTTCCATAAAACCAAATATTGTAGTTTGCCTCTATGAAAGCAGGAGTTAAGAATCTCCTTGACTTCAAAATGTTGTTTCCCTTCAATTAATATGGGGGGAGTTGGCAATTTCATTGTGGGGCACGGGGCACTGCCACCTTCAGAAGGCTGCATTGGAGAATTGGGTGGATACATTTAAAGCTTTTTTTGTTTTGTTTTGTTTTTTTGCAATTTCAGTCCTACATTCACTGGGTTTATAACTCTGATGATGGGGAAAGGTCCGATGTTGTATTTTGGCCTCAACTTTTTGCAAGGCTGCCTGCATTGCAGAAACTTGGTGGAAAGGTTGTACTTTATCTCCAACTTTGAATTCCTTTTGATGAACCCTCTTTTTATCTGCATCTTTCTTCTAAGCCTCTCTCACGTCTTCCAGCACTTTACAGACAACCGGCCAGGTATTTTGCGAAGTTTTCACCCAGTTGGCTAAGGAGGTATGCTGTGGGAGTAGGGGTGTATGTTGGGGAAGCTCTGGCACAGGAGCAAAATTCGGGGCAGTAGCTATTCGGAATGATGCAAACCCTGTACTGCTCTGGATAGCATTGAGAAGAATTCTAAGAGAATTTCGCCCTTATTCTAGGAAACAGAGATAAACTAGTACAAAAGCCAAGATAGTGATACTTACTAAAAGACAAAAGAGAGATAGTGTTTGAGTATCCAGTTGATTGAAATATTATCATGAAAGTCATCTATAGCATTAGCAACAGCAACAGCTATGAGGTAAATGAGAGCCATTTACTTTTCCTTCTATTAAAAAAGAGACCAGTTATTGCAGCCAGTGCTCAAGATCCTCCAAGGCAGCAGTCCTCAACCTTTTGGGCACCACGGACCAGTTGTGTGGAAGACAATTTTTCCACAGACTAGCGTGGAGGGTAGAGGTAGATTTCAGCAGGTTCTGACCAGTTCTGGAGAACCAATAGCGGAAATTTTGAGTAGTTCAGAGAACCAGTAGTAAAAATTCTGACTGGGCCTGCCCCCATCTATTCTCTGCCTCCCAATTCCCAGCTGATTGGGAGGAAATGGGGATTTTTCAGTAGCCTTCCCCTGGAGTGGGGTGGGAATGGAGATTTTACAGTATCCTTCCCCTGCCACGTCCACCAAGCCATGCCTATTAAGCCATGACACACCCACCAAGCCACACCTACAGAATTGTAGTAAAATTTTTTGAAACCCATCACTGGTGGAGGGGGAATAGATTCAGTTTTGCTCGCTCTCCCATTGCTCACCGGCTGTGTGGCCTGGTTCCCTAGGGATTGGGGACCCCTGCTCTAGAGGAAAACAAATTGACATATAAGTCCCAAATATGGGGTTCAGTAAAGAAGAAAAATTAAAACTATCCCCCCTCCGATCCATGGAAAAATTACAAGCAGTCCAGAATAAATTTATGAGATCAATTTTAGCCTTAACCCCATGTATACCACCAGCAATGCTGAGATTAAAGGCAAGCCTTCCGTAAATTAATATATTAAAGAAAGCAATATAGGTTATCCTTGATTCATGACTAATTATTTTATAACTATTCAGAGTTACAATGGCCTTGGGGTGCTTTAAGGCACATGACACTTTTCAAGCTGTTGTAAGATGTTGCTCCTCCACCTCCCGTGGTCAGAATACAGAATAACAGATTCAGAAGGGACCTTGGAGGTCTTCTAGTCCAACTCTCTGGTCAAACAGGAGACCCTATAACATTTCAGATGAATGACTTACCAATCTCTTCTTAAAAACCTCCAGTGTGGAAGCACCCACAACTTCTGAAGGCAAGCTGTTCCACTGACTAATTGTTCTAACTTTCAGGAATGTTCTCCTTAATTTAGGTTGGAGCTCCCTTTGATAAATTTCCATCCATTATTTCTTGTCCTGTCTTCAGGTGCTTTGGAAAAGCTGCTCAAATATTGAAAGACTGCTATCATTCACCCCTAGCCCTTATATTGTTATATTATATTCTGTTTCTGCAACAATTCATCATATTTCTTCAGTCTCTTCTCTACTCTAGAGAAGTTCAAATCACCTGGACCGCCAGATGGATTACATCAACAGTTTATAGAACAGATAAATTCTTAAGGGAAATGTATTGTCTTCCAGAGAGACTTAAAGATGTGGCAGAGAGACTTACCAAAATAATCAAGCTGATCAATTATTATAGCAATAGCATTTGGATCTATATATTATCCCATAGTGCTTTAAGCAGTCTCTGGACAGTTTACCCCCAACAATCTGGGTCCTTTTTTTACCAACTGGGAAACATTGGAAAGTTTAGTCAACCTTGAGCCCTGTCAGGATTGAACTCCAGGCTGTGGGCAGAATTTGCCCGCAATACTAAATTTTAACCACTGTGTCATCAGGGTTTCTCATCCCTTTCTCCTCTTTCATATTAGTATGAATGATACAATTAAGAGCCTGAAAACAATTTCAATAAGAGTATGAGCAACTAGGTTGATTAGCCAAAGAGTTAAAAGCACAGATGGTGACCAGAAGGATATAAAAGGAACGGACCCAACAAAAGGGGGAAGAGTTGCACTGTATGCAAGGAATTACTACATCTCTACAGAAATACACTATGCTAGGGATAAAAGCCGTCTTGAAAGTATTTGGGTAAATACTAGAGGAAAAAGAAATGGTTTTGCTATAGGTATATACTACAGGCCACCTACCCAACCAGAGGAAATAGAGGAACTCTTTGCTAATCAGTTAGCTGAAGTGAGCAAGAAAAAACACCAAGATAGTAATGGGGGACTTTAACTACTCTGGCATCAACTAGGAGACAAATTCTGTACCTAGTGGAAGATCAAACAGGTTCCTGATGTGTCTATCTGATAACTTTATCATATAAAAGGTAGACCTCCAATTAACTTTGAGCCAGTGTGCTGCAGCTGCCAAAAAAATGCAGTCCTAAGCTGTATCAACAGAGTGATAACATCAAGACAATGAGAAGTGATAATACTGTCCTAAACACACTGGTGAGACCACACTTGGAATATTGCATCCAATTCTGGTCACCAAAATACAAAAACAGTTGTTAATATCCTGCAATGTGTTTTGAAGAGCAGCAAAGATAACAAAGGGTCTGGAGGCTAAATCATATGACAAACTGTTGAGGGAGCTATGGATGTGTAGCATAATTTTTATGCATTTATGATAATTCACAAGTGAAAGATCTAAACCATTACTTACTGCATTGCAAATTATATCAGGAATCTAGAGCTAGATTCATTGTCTCTTTCTTAATCCAACTGAAACAGTCTAGTTTAGGGAAAAAAATCTATTTTTTGTTGACTGATGTAGATGAATATTTACCAAACATTGCATTGTTTGCAGTGGTCACTAGGAACATATAAAAAAGGTTGTTGACCAATAATTCTGCTAATGTTAGAGAGGATGTATGTACTGTTTCCATTTTTAAAAAAGTTTTAAAAGTTAAGTCCTTGAAAATATAAATGTTTGTTGGTTGAAATAAAAAACATTGTGCATAGAAGTGAAATTGGAATGTGCAGGAACAAACAGACATCCATAACAATACTGATATTTAAGACAAAATTCACAGCTTCTTTTCAAATAACAGATAAAGAATAAATATGAATAGTTTAGTTATTGGCCATATGGATAGAGGAGATTAGGGGAACAGCATCTTTCGAACCAACATACTTTCCTTTCATTCCAAGGAAGAAAAATATGTTAGCATGACTGTCAGTCCTAAAGTCCTTGTTTTCCTTGAGAGTATCCTGCATCATTTTCTGCATGAACAGCAATGCTAACAGTCTCCTTGCTTGAAACATAGTAAAAAGCTGGCCAATATATTATACCAATATATCTTCCTTCCATCTCAGCGTGGGAAGAAAGCATGTTGCTATGACCCTGTAGGTGAATTATAGAATTTATATCTGGTCTGGAGGGGAATGCTGCTTAGTCACCAGGGTGTTATCTAAATTAGGCAACAACCAAGCCTGACTTATTCATTGTAAGAGCCTTCTGGATGAGAAATATCAAAGCAGCTAATAATTAGAATATACCAGCACATTTTTAAAAAAGTTTTAAAAGTTAAGTCCTTGAAAATATAAATGTTTGTTGGTTGAAATAAAAAACATTGTGCATAGAAGTGAAATTGGAATGTGCAGGAACAAACAGACATCCATAACAATACTGATATTTAAGACAAAATTCACAGCTTCTTTTCAAATAACAGATAAAGAATAAATATGAATAGTTTAGTTATTGGCCATATGGATAGAGGAGATTAGGGGAACAGCATCTTTCGAACCAACATACTTTCCTTTCATTCCAAGGAAGAAAAATATGTTAGCATGACTGTCAGTCCTAAAGTCCTTGTTTTCCTTGAGAGTATCCTGCATCATTTTCTGCATGAACAGCAATGCTAACAGTCTCCTTGCTTGAAACATAGTAAAAAGCTGGCCAATATATTATACCAATATATCTTCCTTCCATCTCAGCGTGGGAAGAAAGCATGTTGCTATGACCCTGTAGGTGAATTATAGAATTTATATCTGGTCTGGAGGGGAATGCTGCTTAGTCACCAGGGTGTTATCTAAATTAGGCAACAACCAAGCCTGACTTATTCATTGTAAGAGCCTTCTGGATGAGAAATATCAAAGCAGCTAATAATTAGAATATACCAGCACATTTTTTTAAAAAAAGCCTCATTATTTCAGTAATGGAAAAAAAACACCTCACAATTACTGGAGTGCTATGAAAGAGGGCATCTGCAACACATTGATTGCCAAATGACAAACACAGCCAGGAAACTGAAACCCAATCCCTTTTACATCCGTGCACTTGGTGTGATGCATGTTAAAAAGAGGCAGGCTTTGATTGCCTAGTTGTGCCCGACATTTTGAACTGAGTGAACAACTTTGTGAATGCCCTTGGCCATGAATTACTAATATTTCAGACAGAATGAATATTCTTCATCATCTTGATATAATAAATTTAAGAATAAGAAAACGGTAGAGCAGGGGTCTCCAACCTTGGCAACTTTAAGCCTGGTGGACTTCAACTCCTAGAATTCCCTAGCCAGCTTTGCTGGCTGGGGAATTCTAGGTGTTGAAGTCCGCCAGGCTTAAAGTTGCCAGGTTGGAGACCCCTGCTGTAGAGTGAGAGAAACTTTGAACAGAAAAGATTTATTTAAAAATTAGGACAAGGAACCTATTTTAAAATGCCATTTGGAAAAAGACTCAAAGTCTTTTGGAGACAGTTACAATTACAGTTCTCCTCCATGACACCAGCATGCCAAAATTGTGCTCTCTGTGCTATTCTTTCTTTGTTTCTTTGTTTGTTCCTTTATTTAATGGATGTATAGCCAATTGGCAGATTGTAACCCTGCTAATATGGTTGGCTAATATAGCCTGAGAAACTAGAACAGCAAAAACAAGTTTAAAAAAACCAGTACAAAAAATAGAACCTAACCAGTCAATCCACAATCATTCGGTTTCCAACCTCTGCATGTGTTATTGTGCGTATTTGTATTGCTTGCAGTGCTTGAGTTCTGAAAAAGAACCCTACAATAGAGGGATCCCTACAATTAAGTTCTGAAAAAGATCCCTACAATAGAATGAGGACTAGAAACTTTACCAGCAAGATCAAGATCTGACAAATGGAATTGGGAAGATGCCCTACTGTAGATTAATTGAGATATTTAGTTAGGATTTTGTTGTAGGTTGTTAATGCGATCAGCCTCACAACAATTTTAAAATAGTAAATAGCCATTTATATTACAAAGAAAGCCCACTGGAAAAGGAATGACAACACTGGTGAAATAAATGACTAGGAATTCCGCATGACTAAGAGGTAATTTTCCTTAGGGACTGGTTTCTCCTGTTTGGCTTTCACTAGACCTGTGGCAACTCTTTAGCTGTTATTTCTCACCATATTTTCTGGTTTCTTCTGTTTGAATTTTTTTTCAAGGATTTCTGAAACTGATCTCTGAGCATCTAAAATACAGGTAGTCCTTGCTCACCAACTACTTATTTATAAACCATTCAAAGTTACAGCATCATGGAAAAATTAGATGAGTGGCCTTCAGCTGTTGCAGCATCCTGCACTCACATGATTACAATTGGCAACCTTCATAGCTTGTTTCTGACAACCAAGGTCAATGGAGAAGCCAGCAAGAAATTCTAATTTGTGGTTATGGGACATCATACTTAATTACCACACCACTTAGTGATTAAATTGCTGGTCCCTATTCTGGTTGATAAACGAGAACTACTTGAACATGTTAAAACAACTCCTACTTCATTAAGGGCCTTTATGTCACTTCAAAAAAGAGTGAAATTCCTAAGCTCTTCTGTCATAAGAATCTTGCTGTGCTTTTCTGTGAACACTGTTTATGTATCCATAAGTGAATCTATTTCATCATGAAACACGATGACATGTTCAGAAAAATGGTCAGATTCAAATCCAAATCTGTGATACCTATATTTTTTTTATTTTGCAGCATCTCAGACTCAAAGAACAGTGGGCAAATGGTCCTGCTCTCTCTCTATATATACTAAAAGACCAGATGGAAAAGACAGTTAACTCTCTAGGTGCTGTAGAAACATTTTCTATAATATCAAAGGTTCAGTGAGTGGTTGTACTCAGGAGCATAAAATAATATGCCATTATTACAAGAGTCATTTTGGAAATTCTGTTAAAGACTGTCACTTTGTCAGGCATGAAAAACCAAGCAATCGATCCTCACAGTGTTAAGGGCTGTATAGTCAAGTTCTCAGGGGAACCTCTCTGTTTGGGTCTGGCTTCTTAGGTACAAAAAATAAAATAAAAAATAGCCATTTGCTGGTTTTTGCAGGTTACAGTCAACATGCTAATTAAAAACTGACACTTCTTTAGCTATTCTATCTTTTAGTGGGTATTTTAGCCCTCTGAACCAGATCTACAGCATAACCATAGAGTCTAGTTGGGGGGAAAGACTGTTGCTTCTTCATCCCCAAATACATCTGTGAAATCTGCATTTCATTTTTTGGGACTGTCTTTCAGTTGGTGCAGAGACTGCTGTTTGGACATGGTGAAGTTGGCAAGTTGCGGCAGTAAAAATGTTCCTGCCTCCAATTTTATCGTGGATTTGGGAAGCTTCAGCTGTCTGATCCCAAGACAATTGTGAAGTAAAATGTGTCTCATGACCTGCAGGTTAACAGTTCAGTATGCTGGGCTACTGATACTTGAAGTGGGGTTGTGGCATATATAATTGGGTGCACTTGACTATCTTTCATTTCTGTTTTCATTGGTGTATCCAGAGTGACTGTAAGGATCTGTAAATTTGACTGTTACATAGTCTATAGTATTGGTATTGCCCCAAAGTCCCCTAATGCTGTAATCACTTCTTTCTGCCCATGAGGTAGCTGTAACCTCTCTTAGATCTCCAAAGTTGCCCTTGAAATTGACTGTGAAGTTCTGATAATTATTCATAATCAGATCATTGCCTCTGATGATTGGAAGTGCCCATTGAGCCACTGAGGTTGTCGATAGATTCAATATAGAATAGAATAGAATAGAATTTTATTGGCCAAGTGGGATTGGACACACAAGGAATTTGTCGGTGCATATGCTCTCAGTGTACCTAAAAGAAAAGATACGTTCATCAAGGTACAACATTTACAACACAATTGATGATCAATATATCAATATAAATCATAAGGATTGCCAGCAACAAGTTACAGTCATACAGTCATAAGTGGAAAGAGATTGGTGTTGGGAACTATGAAACGATTAATAGTAGTGCAGATTCAGTAAATAGTCTGACAGTGTTGAGGGAATTATTTGTTTAGCAGAGTGATGGCCTTCGGGAAAAAACTGTTCTTGTGTCTAGTTGTTCTGGTGTGCAGTGCTCTATAGCGTCGTTTTGAGGGTAGGAGTTGAAACAGTTTATGTCCAGGATGCGAGGGATCTGCAAATATTTTCACGGCCCTCTTCTTGATTCGTGCAGTATACAGGTCCTCAATGGAAGGCAATATGAAGGAGACTTATGACTGGCCATTCAGGAATTCTGCCACAAAACCAGCTCACATTGCACTATGAAGTTTTTTTGACAAACTTCTATGACTTCACTACAACATAGGCTATATTACCAGAGCTGCTGTGGGTACCAGGACACCAGTGGTGCCAGCTGTGCTAAATTCTGCATCTGTTGCATTAGCTGGACACCATTGCTGTCAATTTACACGCTTCATTCTCTACACCATCTTGACGGTGTAGGACAGCATTCACTGTTGCTTGGTTAGCTGCTGTTCCTGCTTGTGGGTCAGATGCCATACCAGTTGTTTCCATTGTTTTAATTTTTTTGTTGAATTAAGATGATTAATGTCAGATGCAAAATACTAAATCCATGCACAAAGGTTCAAATTAACTGGTTTATTGCTAAAAGTTTATAAACAGGAATCTTCTCAACTGATGATCAGCAGCTGGTTAAAACTGAATAAGGGTCAAACAGCATTCAGGGAGCAATTGGACTTAGTTTGCTTGTGTTTATGTAATGATTCTATTCTGATGCCTCTTTTAACTCTGGTTCTGCCAGTCCTTCTCCTACTGTTTTACTTCTGTTTATCTGATATGATGTCCAGTGTTCCATTTGGGAGAGTTAGTGAATACATTTTGAATCTTAAGACAATGATTTAGGCAATCTTACAGTATGATTGCCATAACTAATTACAAAATCTTCATATGCTAAAAAGAAAACTAGTTATCTCCAGTCATCTTTTTAAGTTTCCTAGGATGGTATCTGTCATACCAGTTTATTTCTATCTTGGTCTTTTGCTCTCCCTTCGTGGACTTAACCTACAAATCAGGCTTTGCATTGCAAATTCCCATCACTTTTCTCTTATAATAATTCTTCTAAGTGAGGCCAAGAAATATATTTGAGACTGCAGGGTTGCTCAGGGTTGAACTATGGAATTGTTAATGCTCTCTGAGCTTGTTTTCTTGCACACATTTCATTACCCAGCTAAGTAATATCTTTAATGCTAGAAAGGGATGGCAGAGAGACTAAGTCCACTTCTTTTAGTACCAGAAATGTTATCAAGACAGGTAATGAAATGTTTGCAAGGAAACAAGCAAGCTCATTGAATACCAAAGACTCCATACTTTGATTTTTAGTATGCTGACTTTCCATTTATTTATTTAAAAAAAAAATCAAGACATCTTTATAAAAGATATGGCGGGGTATGTGCCTATGTGGAGGCCAAGAGAGTTATATATGGTCATAATATCTGTGGGTGCTACACTGGAGGCCTGGGTGTTTATAAGAAGGATTTTATTTTCCTGCTAAGAAATCAAAGTATACTATGGTGTCTATTCACTCAATAGAAACAAATGGCATCCATTCTAGATAGATTTTGTATTCCAGAATAAATCCCAGATGAGCTTCCCATGCCCACCGACTCTCGGCTTTCCTGTGGCCTGCACATCACATCCAAATCACCTGCCTCCTTCCCATGCAGCCCCAGAATTCACCGACCAGGGGACTGGTGGGTTGCAATTGCTACTGGATACCACCGGTCCCCATGTGCTTGCTGCTGATCACCCTGAAATTGTGTCTCCCTAAAAATAAGCTATAGTGCTTAATTTGGAGCCCAAAAAATATAAGACTGGGTCTTATTTTTGGGGAAACACAGGTTAAGAACATGATTCACAGCAAAACGGTCCCCCTTACTGTTATTCCATTGAAGGAGTATCTCTCTGATAAAGAGATAGGATCTCTTCTTGCCGGTAATTGCCATTTTACTGCTCTTTCTGCACTGTTTCTTCCAACTTCCTTCCTGAACTACAAGCTTCCCTGATCCTTTCTGAGAAAAAGAGAGACCTGATGTCCCAATAGACGGAAGAAAGGGGAAAGCAAGAATTTGTCAGTATTTTTCCTTCCTTCCCATAGCTGGAGCCATCTACAGCCACTTTTCTCATTGGTTAAAGGTAAAGGTTCCCCTTGCAAATACGTGCTAGTCATTGCCGACTCTAGGGGGCGATGCTCATCTCTGTTTCAAAGCCAAAGAGCCAGCGCTGTCCAAAGACGTCTCCGTGGTCATGTGGCAGGCATGACTCAACACCAAAGGTGCAGGGAATGCTGTTACCTTCCCACCAAATTCCCTATTTTTTCTACTTGCATTTTTACGTGCTTTCAAAACTGCTAGGTTGGCAGAAGCTGGGACAAGTAATAGGAGCTCACCCCGTTACACGGCAGTACTAGGGATTCAAACCGCTGAGCTGCCAACCTTTCGATCGACAAGCTCAACATCCTAGCCTCTGAGCCACCGTGTCCCCTTCTCATTGGTTAAGATGAAGCTATTGCCCTTTCGTAGATTACCTGCCCAACCATGGGTTTGCAGCACAATTGCTTGACATCCAAGTGACCAGCATTACCCTTCTAACCCGAAATGTCTCTGTGTAGTTTGCACAATCAGGAATGCTTGCCTTACTGAATTCCTCTCCTTGTGATGTCAGAGGAATACAGGCAACATGCACTGACAGTGATCTCAAAGTTTGCAAATCATTTTCAATTGGGACTGAGCCTGGGAGCATGGAAGAGCCAAAGGTGGTCTGAATGTCCTGGTTTCCAACACCTTATGTGTTCTAACTAGGCCTCTCCCCCTCCCACCCTCCGACTCAAATCAAATGCCATGGCAGTGTTAATATAATTCAACCACTGTGCCCTGTTGGTAATGCCCTGCACCAATGAGGCAGAAACCCTAAATCGCAGCCTTGGGATTGAATTGGCAACTCAATGTACTATTGAATCCAAAAGCACATTTGAAATCCTGGGAGAAAATCTTAATACTAGGTTAAGCCCCAACAACTACACTTTACAAACACAGAACAGGCATCTGCCCCCTAACCTGAGGCTAACAGATTCTGCCTTTTTCAAAAGATGAGAAATCAAATTTTGTGGATTTATGCTTGGCTCAAACAATCTTCAGGATGAACTTTCTCACTGTAAACAGTGCCCTTGAAAGTGACCAGCCAGCTGAATTCACCTACAGTTCTTATCTGGACCCATAATGTTTTGTGTTTTTTTTACTATATTGTTTCTAGGGACTTACTCTTAGGACTTAATGTGTTAAGATAGTTGAAGTTACTCCCAACCATGGCAGCAGTCATTTCCCAATCTTATTGGACACATAGCAATACAGAGCAGTTGCTTCTCTGGTGTTCATACTATATAGCAATATTTGTATTAGTCTAATTTTACCACCAATACATAAATACCAAAGGTGCACAGAATAAATTTACACCAGTCTATTGTTTTCAGATACAGATCCAGTTACGATATACAACCTTGCCATATTCTGTGTCGTCGGGCTCAAAATTTGTTGGATGATGATTTCTGGCTCTAATGTTGGACTTCAATATTATAGATTAGATTCAAAGTGCACCTAATATGCCATATTAGGGTGCTCTGTAACCTAGTAAATACAATATTTATCTATAATAATATAGATGATATATTATTATATATATAATAAATGATAAATATTTATCTATAAATATTTATCATAAACTGTTTCAACTCCTACCCTCAAAACGACGCTATAGAGCACTGCACACCAGAACAACTAGACACAAGAACAGTTTTTTCCTGAAGGCCATCACTCTGCTAAACAAATAATTCCCTCAACACTGTCAGACTATTTACTGAATCTGCACTACTATTAATCTTCTCATAGTTCCCATCACCAATCTCTTTCCACTTATGACTGTATGACTGTAACTTTGTTGCTGGCAATCTTTATGATTTATATTGATATATTGACCATCAATTGTGTTGTAAATGTTGTGCCTTGATGAACGTATCTTTTCTTTTATGTACACTGAGAGCATATGCACCAAGACAAATTCCTTGTGTGTCCAATCAAAAATTCTATTCTATTCTATTCTAAATATTATATTATCACCCCATCTTTCTAATGTTCCCACCCCACCTCTTTGAATTTTTATATCATTTGTACTTTTTATATTGTGTGTTTACAAATTGTACAAAACTTTTTATTTTGTGTTTTTACTGTCATATTTGGCTGATGTATGTTTGCAATACATATTGATTGACTGATAGCTTCTCTTAATGTGTATTCAGCATACATGTATGTTGAATAAAAATGGAGAGAGTATATTGTCTTGTTCCACTCCCTTGCTGACATGGAGCCAGCTTATTTTACCGTATTTTCCCTGGCAATCTGTTTTCTGTTTCCTGCCTTATAGGTTTCACATGAGGACACTGAGATATTCTGGGACTTAATTTTCATAAGGACATTCTACAAATTTACATAATCAACACCACCAAGCATTTTTCTATATCTAATAAAGAACATGTTGACTGTTTTTAGTACTTTTTGGCTTTCTCAATTATCTGGCAACATTGTATCTTATTCTTCAGCTTTCTTAAAAATAAATTTGAATATGTGATATTTCCCTTTCCTTGTAGAGATCTAATCTGCATTGTATTTTATTTTGCACCTATATGAAATTAAAGCTACCATGTAATAGTTAGCACACTCCATTATAGTAAGTCTTTTTCTTTGGCATGTGCATGTAAGTTGACCTTTACTGATTTTTCTTTGTTGTTTACTATATTTCTGTAGGTATTCCATCAATTCCCATTACTTGATAATGACCAAAGTGTTGATCTAATGTTATCTTCTAGTTTGACACATTCTTTTGATCTTTGATTGTATCATAGATGTTGACATCTTTACTGTTCAGAATTTCAGAATTTTTTCGCATCTGTTTTTAATATTCTTTGAATTTGTTTACTATCCTTCCATTGGTATCCTTTAGCATACTTATTAAAGGTGACCTCTTTTTGAATTGGGAGATCTTTTGAAGGATTGTCCTTGTTTTTTTGTTTTCACCTTCGTTGTTTTCATATGTTATAATATTGCTTCTTGTGTAATAGCTCTTTAAAACTCACTGCTTCCTTCCTTCCTGGATTTTTGTGTGTTTTGACTGTGTCTTGACAAATTTCATCATTTGTTCTGATATCCAGTTTGATTTTTTTCCCGTTTTTAATTTTTGATCTCTGTTCACATTTCTTCCTCAACATTTAAAATTTAATTCTATAATTGGCTCCCTGTCCGTGAAGTTTAAGAGTTAGCTCCTAAGGTACTCATTGATAACGCTGATTATATCATCTAGATACAATCATGAAAACAGAAAGGGAGGGGGAAAAGACAGGCAGAAAGGTAGGTAGGTAGGCTTCTCATGTATACAGATAATCCTTGCTTAATGACCATTTTTTCAGTAACTGTTTGAAGTTAAGGCGGCGCCGAACAAAGGAATTTACAACCAGTCCCAAAAGATATAACAGTTGCAATCACATGGTCAAAATTACGGCTCTTGGTGTCCTGCCTGCCCTTACGACTGCAGAGGCATTTCTACTTCCCCTGTCAGCCTATTTTCCCCTTACCTGAGCTCTTTTGGGCCCTGCCACCCTATGCTCTACTGCCCCAACTGACTTTCACTGCGTTCTTGCTCCTGCTCTTTACAAAGCGTGCTTAGTCTAACACTTCACACTCTGGCCACACAAGACTTTCTTCCCCAGGTCATGCATCATGGTTTCCTGATAAGACCTGAGGAACATGCCCTTATGTGGCCAGCAGTCGCCTTGTGAAAAGCCAGGGTAGACATGCCTTGACAGCTTGGGCAAGAAGATGGAAAGGTCAGCTGAAAGTGCAGAGTGGCAGGGGTCTCAAGAGCACAGGGTGGCGAGGGCAACTATGACTGAGAATGAGTCACTACTGCAATATGCTGTCAAGCTGGGGCAACTGAGGCTTCCACGCTTGCTGTGGCTGATAGGCTTCTTCCAGTTTCAAAATCATGGTATGCCAAGAAGCTCCTGAGTTGCAGCACGGTAAGCAGCCCCAGTTACCGGCTGTTTGCCATTCAACAAGGCAGGTACAAGACAGCCAGAAAGGCAGAAATGGGATGGAATTGAAGGGAGGGAGAGCATTCCTTTATCTTGGGAGGATGAGGCTCAGGGTGCCTCAAGTTTGAATGGCTTGGATTGGGGTCCTTGGTTAACAGCTGGTTCACAATAGTGCTGGGGTTGCTGCTGCTAACCAATGCAATTGCATAATGTTGCACTTTTTATAATTATTTTGTTTAGCGACAGAAAATCCAGTTCCAATTACTCTCATAACTCGAGGACTAACTACACACACGCTCACATATACTCACACATCCACCACTATCCCACATAACCTATCAAATGTCAGACCCCCATATGCCAATCACTATATTTTTTTCTCCAGAGAAAATGTTACTATACTTAGAAAGGTTTAAAAGTCATGTATTAAATGAATTAAAAAGTATTTAGAAGAAAATGGCAACCAATCTGAATATTTAATGCAATCTGTACACTCTCTATATAATTTTTAACTTACATTTCAATAAAAGATAAGCATACCTTATTGTACTTGTCCATGTCTGTCTATAGACATTAGGTTTTCAAGACACTAATTATTGTGGCCATAGTCATTTTTCCAGTGCTGAAGAACTTATGTCTTGCACTAGTAAGGACGTAGACAATCCATATCTTTTGTCCATCTGTCAATTTCCATGCAACAGATATATAGTTCAAAAGAATGAGTATATTATAAAATTAAACTTAATTAATTAAAAATTAATTAAATATTAAACAGTTTCAAAATAAAATTAATCTGTGTAATTTCAACTTTCTAGAGTGTAATTATTTTAGAACATTGCAAAAAATATTTTAATGAAGTGTTATTCTTGTTGCATATGAAAAAATTCAGTGATTTATTCATACTTTTTATGCAAATGTAATGCAATCTAGTAACTCTAAAATATTTTTGTTGTATAAACCATAATCTAAGATCTAATGAAGTTTTTATAATTGAGATTTAAACATTTTCCTATTGTTTAGACAAAATTGGGATCTTCAGTCTCTTATGTTCAATCTCTAAAGTTTGCATATCAGCTTACTGATAACAGATGTTTATAAAAGCTGACTCTGGATTTTTTTGGTCTCATAGCAGGGAATGTCCCTATCTTATAATTTAGTGATCTCTGAGGCTGGAAATGCCTTTGATCCAAATAAATGCTGTAATTTTAAATACTGCCAATGGGGAGCAACTGATATCTTTTAACATCAAAAATAATAGAAGCTCATTGTTATCATCAGTAGTTGATCTAATGTAATCAGTAGTTTTTATATGTAATTAACCCAAAGTTAAGGGATGCGGTGGCTTAATGGGTAAGACGCTGAGCTTGTCGATCAAAAGGTCGGCAGTTCAGCAGTTCGAATTCCTAGTGCCACATAATGGGGTGAGTTCCCATTACTTGTCCCAGCTTCTACCAACCTAGCAGTTTTGAAAGCACGTAAAAAATGCAAGTAGAAAAATAGGGACCAAAGGGACTTTGAAGCTTGGCAATAGGTGGGGAGGTAACAGTGTTCCTTGCACCTTTGGCGTTGAGTCATGCCGGCCACATGACCATGGAGATCTTTGAAATGAGATGAGCACCGCCCCCTAGAATCAGGAACGATTAGCGCGTATGTGCGAGGGGAACCTTTACCTTTACTTTTAACCCAAAGTTCCCTTGTGTTGTTTGGGACTACTCCTGAGTTAGCTCAACTCCTTCTTCATCACATAATTGCATCCACTGCATTTTTTCTGTTTTATTGGGCAGACTCTCCAAGTGGGGAGAAGGTGATGCTTTTTAAGGAAGGAGAAATATCCATTAATCTGAGGTACTGACTTCATTGTTTCACCATGATTTATGGAGAACCTATTTTGATGTGAGAATATAATTTAGGTAGCAAGGTGATACAACCCCAAAAAAAGGACACAAACTTTGATTCAAATCTTGTTTGACAAGTGTAATCAGCAATACATTTTTTTTTAACCTTGGTACTCAAAGTGGGCCATATCCACAAAAAGAGGCAGTGTTCTCTTCTAGGCCCTACAAACCAGGTTTTGCAGCTTGAATTATGTGAGTCATGGGTATTGTTAGGTCTGCCGGCTTACTTCATTTCAGCGGCATTATGCCATAAAATGCAAGAGGAGGTGGGAGATTGAACAGGCAGGAGGGGGACAGGGAACTAGAGGTCCCAATCTGGAACAGATTGACAGATCAAGGATAGACCTGTGAGAATGGAATCCAAAATGCCGACAGAGAGGTGCCAAACCTCAAAGCCGTTCCCAAAACTTCTGATTCGATTATCATTGCACACTAACAGACTGGTGGGAGGGGGCAGAGAAAGGAGGGAAACTGTAGGCTTTGCTTGGGAATATTCCAATCCAGCTTCGCTTATGCTGTAACTGCTTGACTTTAGTAAAAGTAAATGTTTCACTTCAACCATGATGTTGAAGCTTTCTTGCCTAAATGCTCAAGTTGGGACAAGCCTGACAGGTATGGAAATTCATTTCCTGCTGGACTGGAGAGTTTTCCAGCTACTTTTAAATTCTCAATCATTTGTAGGCGGCAGTATCAAAGCATGCAGTAGATAAACTGGCTTTGCCCTATACATGAGAGAGCTTATAAATGAGAAGCACTTCCATTAACTCACTATGGGAATGTCCATAACAATTGATAACAGCAAATTAGTACTAGGATTGGCCCTTGATGTCCTGCCCAAATAGCTAAAGATAATGTGCAAATTCAAAATGAAATTAGAGAGATTCATGAGAAAATGCTGCAATAGAAATGGGTGAATTCAATTAGACTCGCAGAGTGGCAAATGTATTTTTTGGAATGAGAAAGAGACCAAATTTCTAGGCACCCTAAATGACAGCAACCTAGAGCAAGTCATGCAACCAATGAGGCAAGATTACTGAACAAAATCTTAGTAGATTTAGTGGTACCCAGAATCTTGTTCAAGACACCAATGGAGGACAATTATCATAATGTTACTACCTTCAAACTGCAGTTAACCCCAAAATGGCCACATTCAATTTCAAAAGAGCAATTTAGATAGGTTCAAAGAAAGTAGAAATGGAGTAAAATGGTTATCTCTGCTATTTAGGAGATTATTCAAAACTACAGGAATAGAATTTCTGTTAGAATGTAGATTTCAGGTAAAGAAAAAAACCATCAGTTTGGGTCAGTTTAGTTCTTCAGATATAGAAGAGAACAGATCAAGCAAGAAATTTTCCTTTAAAAATTGAAAGGTTTTCCCCAAACCAGAGAATGAAAAGTAACAAATGCCAATTTGTTACAATTGGCAAATTTTGCCAATGCTGGCAAAAGATTTATATGCACGTGGCAAAAAGCACTCAGATAAACTACAAAAACTTTTAATATATTTTGCTAGCAAGGAGACTGTTGGGCCATTGACTTCTATCATATTTTTTGTTTGCTTCAAAGGGAACCTTTTAAGAAATTGGGTTACATTTGCCTTACGCACTATCATTAGGCAATTGAGAACATTTCCCTCACCCCCTTACTACTACCTACACTATTACTAATATTGGAAATTTATATGCAGTCTGCAAGATCCTAAATAAAAAGAACATGTGTAAGTTGGGAATAATGTATAAACAGGATGTTAGGAAAATATAAATATCCTGTTACAATCTTTTCCGAGAGAATTTGAAGAATCAAAACAAGCTTTTTGTAAATATTTTTGTGAACTAGATTAAAATCGCCCAGAAAAAAAGTCCATCTTTAAATCATTTCCTACATTTCAAAGGTTAACTTACATGTTAGCAATAAACTAGAATGTTAAATCTCCCTCTTTCTCACTTAATAATATATTCCATTGTTGCTTAAGTATGTAGGTCAGCTTTCCCTCCCCCTCTCCCCCCATGATCAAGATCAAGGCTACTTGGAGCTGCAAAATTGATTCCTTGACTGGTATTCCTTGTAACATGCCCCATCCACCCAAGAATAGCTTTCTGTTTCCTATAGTAAGGAAACCTTTGAAAAGGAGAAGAACACCCACCAAGCTTTTGACTAGGATAAGTTTAGGATAGGACCAGTGGTGGGTTTCAAAACCTTTTACTACCGGTTCTGTGGGTGTGGCTTGGTGGGTGTGGCATGGCTTGGTGGGCATGTTAGGGGAAAGATACTGAAAAATCCCCATTTCCTTCTGATCAGCTGGGATTCAGGAGGCAGAGAATAGATGGGGCAGGGCCAGTCAGAGGTGGCATTTACCGGTTATTTTATTTTTATTTTTTATTTATTTATTTGTCACGACAGTATATATAAGCATAAGCATGAAAATAACTATATAATATATAAGCATATATATGAGCATAAGTATGTAATAACTATATTAATTGGATATAATGAAAGGAAACAATAGGACAGGAATGGTAGGCACGTTTGTGCTCTTATGCACGCCCCTTATAGACTTCTTAGGAATGGGGTGACGTCAATAGTAGAGAGTTTTTGGTTAAAGCTTTGGGGATTTTGAGAAGAGACCACAGAGTCAGGTAATGTGTTCCAAGTATTAATAACTCTGTTACAGAAGTCATATTTTCTGCAATCAAGATTGAAGCGGTTAACATTGAGTTTAAATCTATTGTTTGCTCTTGTATTGTTATGATTGAATCTGAACAGAAAGGACATTGCAATAGATGATTCTATGAGTTAAACACAGGTCCTGTCGAAGGCGGCGGAGTTTTAAGTTTTCTAAATTCAAGATTTCAAGTCTGGTGGCATAAGGTATTTTGTTGTATTCAGAGGAGTGGAGAACTCTTCTTGAAAAATATTTCTGGACACATTCAATTGTATTGATGTCTGAAATGTGGTATGGGTTCCAGACAGGTGAGCTGTATTCAAGAATTGGTCTAGCAAATGTTTTATAAGCTCTGGTTAGCAGTGTAGTGTTTCTGGAGAAGAAGCTAGGTAAGATTAGGTTTACAACTCTTAACGCCTTTTTTGCGATGTAGTTGCAGTGGGCTTTGGCACTTAGATCGTTGGATATGAAAACTCCAAGGTCTTTAACAGGGTGGGAGTCATCTGTAAGGTAATGTCCATCAAGTTTGTATTTAGTGTTTAGATGCTCTGTGTAAGACAGAACATTTGCTCGTTGAGATTTGGGGTTGCCAAGTTTTTGACCATTCTGACACAAAGTCAAGGTCTTTTTGAAGGGTAGCTGTATTGTTGGTAGTGTTAAATAGTTTGACATTGTCAGCGAAGAGAACACAGTTACTTTTAATATGGTCACAGAGATCATTAATGTATAATATGAAGAGTGTTGGTCCAAGAACACTGCCTTGGGGAACGCCGCTATTGACAGGAACAGGATTTGATAGGGCACTGCCTATTTTGACCACTTGTCTGTTTGACAGGAACACTGTTATCCAATTGTGGAGGGGTCCGGAGATGCTGTAGGATTTTAGTTTTAGTTTTAGTTTGTCATGTACCACTGAGTCAAAAGCTTTACAGAAGTCTATGTAAATTGCATCTATTGTTTTTGCCTTGATCAAGATTTGTAGTCCATATGTTTTTGCAGTGAAGAAGTTGTAAGTTACATGATAATTTTTTTCTGAAACCAAGTTGTTTATTAGAGAGTAGATTGTTTGTTTCTAGGTGGAGGGTAATGGATTGGTTGATGATAGATTCCATAACTTTACAGGTGACATAGCATAGAGAGATAGATCTGTAATTTTCAACTAAGCTGGGGTCTCCTTTTCTGAAGACAGGGATGACCGTGGCTAATGACCAAAGTTTGGGAAGGGAACTGGTCGTGAAGGCTTTTCCAAACATTATGCTTAGGGGTTCTGCTATATTAGAGGAAAGCTTTCTTAAGAAGTATGTACATAGTCCTATAGATAGGAGTGGTTTCAGTTTGTGAAGAGCTTTTTCAACAACCTCTTCAAGCTTTTGCTCGACCTCTTCAAAATTTCTGCTACTGGTTCTCCAGAACTGGTCAGAACCTGCTGAAACCCACCTCTGGATAGGACAGGGAACAAGGAAATTTTTTCAGACAGAACCCGGTCATCTCTAGCATTCTACAGCAAGAAGCTTTGGAGTATAAGGCTGGAAGCAATTCCATTCCCACTTACATAGTTGTAGGTGCCATTATAGGAGGGAATCTCCTTATGGAGTGATCGGTGTAAAATTGGTATTTAGAAGCAAAGAGGGTTGCTCAAAACTGAATTAATAATGTGTAATGCAAAAAAGCTATTTTCCTGTCCCAATATAAGACCTGAAAAACAAGTTTGGCAAGTTTTCAATACAACTGTGTTGGAACTTGGAGGAAGCCAGCTGTGAAAAGTATCTATTGGCCAGGATCAGTACTATAAATCACTAACATAATTGCTGTCCTTGGTTGCTGTTGTGTATGTCTATATTCCACTTTTTCTCCAAGAGTTCAAGATGGCTTCATTTTATTCTCCAGCAATTTTATGAAGTTGGTTAAGCTGAGACGGAATGACTAGCCCAAGGCATTCAGAGAACTTCCATGGCTAATATTTGTCCTAGTCCAATGGCATACATCAGTATATCACACTTGTAAAGGGAAATTTAGAAAATGAGTGTTGAATTATAAATTGGAATTAAATGCATCTTCTATTATTCAAATATGCTTGTGCTTTGGTAAGACCAAACAGATGTATTTATAGAATAGAATAGAATAGAATAGAATAGAATAGAATAGAATAGAATAGAATAGAATAGAATAGAATAGAATAGAATAGATTTTTTTATTGGTCAAGTGTGATTGGACACACAAGGAATTTGTCTTGGTGCATATGCTCTCAGTACATAAAAGAAAAGATACGTTCATCAAGAATCATAAGGTACAACACTATATGATAGTCATAGGTTACAAATAAGCAATCAGGAAACAATATCAATATAAATCGTAAGAATACAAGCAACAAAGTTACAGTCATACAGTCATAAACGGAAGATGATGGGAATGATGAGAAGATTAATAGTAATAAATAGTTTAGTAAATTTAGTAAATAGTTTGACAGTGTTGAGGGAATTATTTGTTTAGCAGAGTGATGGCGTTCGGGAAAAAACTGTCCTTGTGTCTAGTTGTTCTGGTGTGCAGTGCTCTGTAGTGTCGTTTTGAGGGTAGGAGTTTATGTCCAGGATGTGAGGGGTCAGTAAATATTTTCACAGCCCTCTTTTTGACTCATGCAGTTTACAGGTCCTCAATGGAAGGCAGGTTGGTAGCAATTGTTTTTTCTGTAGTTCTAATTACCTCTGAAGTCTGTGTCTGTCTTGTTGGGTTGCAGAACCAAACCAGACAGTTATAGAAATGCAGATGACAGACTCATCCTTGATGCTTACAGCAAAACAATAATACAAATAAAGGTGGATGGCCTGTGAAGGGGTGAGGGGAGAGGTAAAGCTTATGGCTGGATTAGTATCAGACTCACTGGTGTTTCTTAGTCATATCCCTACTAACATTTAACCACATGCCAGCCATGTCATTGCCATGGTTTTCTGCCCCCTCCCTGTGACTTTGTCTTCATCTCCCTACCATCTCCAATGAGAGAGGCACAATTCCGTGGTGGTGCAATGGTTAGAATGCAGCATTGCAGGCTAATTCTGCTAAGTTCGATTCTCACTGGCTCAAGGTTAACTCAGCCTTCCATCCTTCTGAGGTCAGTAAAACCCAGATCATTGGGGGCATATACTGACTTTGTAAACCACTTAGAGAGGGCTGTAAAAGCACTGTGAAGTGGTATATAAGTCTAAGTGCTATTGTTATTGCTATCCCTCCTTAGCTGCACAAGTGTTACAAGAATATTTTCCCTCTTATTCTGACATCGTCTGAGGGCAGCTCAAGGAGTGTGAAATCTGTTAACCTTTGTCACACATTCCCCTGGAAAGAAGTCAGGTGACAGAAGCAATTGGAGGCACAAAAGGGATTGGCCATGATGCTTGCGTATGTTCTGCCAGTTTGAGGATGGGTGGGGAGTGATCTAATTCAGAACTGGGAAGTATTAGGCGGAAGGCCAGGAAACGGTCCCATTATGGGACCACCCCTAATTATAATTCAAATATAAGCTTTGTTCATTCAAGTACAAAGTCTGTCTATAAATTCATCTTGAACTAACCACTATTTTCTTTAATAATTGTAGAACTTTTTATGTAAGTATGTATGCAGGTATGTCACTTTTATTATTTTTACAAATAACGCAAAGCAGTGAACCTATCCAATACACCTTCTTCCTTCAATTGTCCCCACAACAACTTTGTGAGTTGGGTTGAGCTTAGAGAGAGTGACTGATCCAAAGTCACCCAGCTGGCTTTCATAGTTAAGGCAGAACTTGAAATCATGGCTTTTCTGCTTTCTATCCTGTTCCTTAACCACTAGATCAAATTTATATGCTTACATCCCAGCTTTTATTTATACAAATGGAATCATTTAATTTCTTTAACACATAACTATCTTGGGAAAATACAAACCACAAATAAAACCAGCAGCTAAAATGTCAATCACATAAATTAAACTATAATAGTAGCTCTTTAACAGCAGGTTTGGTTAAACAAACTAGACTGTTCCTATTATTTTGAAGAAGCAAGACTTTTTATTTAACAAAATCCCACTTTATGCCTATTCCTTACTCAACTCTTCTTTATTTTGCATTCCACTTATACATCATTGGCATCATATCAGGCACAGATGATATTTTTAAAGAACAAAACTATTTGTAATTTGTAACACTTTCGTTTTTGTAGTTTGTTACATTTTTGTTTATTTATACAAGGTCAGCCTTATGTAGAATGGCTCTTGTTTGGGACATGACAGAAGTTCAGCAGTTATTATTTTCATCGTTTTTACTGTAATGTTACTACCTGAGATAGGGACCTGTAGTCTTTTATTTTCATTTTTTAGTCTCACATGGAAAAAAAGCGCTTGGCTTTGAAAATGCCATTTCCTATCCTGCTGCAGGAAACAAAATATATGGGATTGGTCCTGCAGTTTGTGATAGCAACATATGCTCTTTGTTTAGGCTGACCCAAGGCAGGGTTGGTCTGGAGAGTACTCAGATAAGTCAGCACCTTAGAAATAAAAGATAGCAGGCTAGGCTAGGAAATTGAACCTTCCCCCTCCCCCTCCCAAAAACACAGTAAAATAACTCCCATACAGTTGCCAAGAAGTTGGCAGTTGACAGGCCTGTTTCCGTGTGAGTCACCAATGATCAGTTTGATGATGAATTTGCTTTATACTCTCTTAATGGCCTTGGAGGGCTTTGGGGGAAAGGGGAACGCTGTTATTGTTCTTATTCCGTAGGCAAGGCAAATAGTTTCAATTCAGAATGTAGCTGGAAGGAACCTAGATCTAGTCTAACCCCTGCTCAAGCAGGAGACTGTATATCATTTCACACAAGTGGCTGTCAACCAGTCTCTTCTTAAAATCCTCCAGTGATGATACACCAAGAACCTCTGAAGGCAAGCTGTTCCATTGGTTACTTGTTCTCACTGTTAGGAAGTTTCTCCTTAATTCCAGGCTGCTTCTCTTCTTGATTAGTTTCCATCCATTGTTTCTTGTCCTGCCCTCTGTTGCTTTGGAAAATAAATTGACCCGCTCCTCTTCTTTATGGCAACTTCTCAAATTCTGGAATACTGCTGTCATGTCACCCCTGGTCCTTCTTTTCTCTAGACTAGCCAAACCCAATTCCTGCAACAGTTTTTCAGATGTTTTAGTCTCCAGGCCTTTAATTGTTTTAGTTGCTTTTCTCTGCACTTTTCCAATGTCTCATTTTGTAATGTGATGACCAAAACTGAATGCAGTATTCCATGTGTGGCCCTACAATACTATTGCATTCTATTTGTAGTTTACCGTTTCATATTTCTTAATTTTTGATGTAAATGTTTCTTATTCCACTAACAGTTAGTTTCCAGTCATTACGTAGTTACCAATAAAGATGTGAATAACTTCATTGGAGTTTAATGGCCACAATGTTCTGGATTGTTTAAAATAGATGTTTGTTTGTTTCTGTGACTTTGGTTTTCTCCTACAAATGTAGAGAATGGCATCATCCATGTGTCTATAGCTTTCTAATAAACAATTTTTCTGCAGAAACAAGCAAAGAACTAAAGGGAGAGGGAACAGTCATTCAAAAAGGCAAACTAAAAATCCCTTTCTAAAGCAATAGCTTTATTCAGGAGTGATTTGGTAACTTTAAATAAAATTTCCATATAGTGTATAGGATTCATAGAACCGTACAAAGTTTTAAAGTGTATATCTTCAAAATATATTATTTAATCTTGAAGATTATTCAAAACAAAGATAACAGAAATTAAGTTAAAATGAAAGTTGATCAGAAAAAGTGCCATTTAATCCAAGAAGTAAATCAACAGAATCAAATAAAAATGAATATGATCCTTGACAGAAATAGATTGCTTGCCAAATCAAGGAACACAAACAGGCAAAAGACAATGGAAACAGTTATATTTTATTAAATAAAGAATGCAAAAAAGGTTTATTTGGAACTAAAGGACCTCAGAATTTTTGTGACCAATCAAACACCTTTGAATATAGCTAGAATGAAAAATCAGCCAGGAAAACAGTTGATATGTTGGGCAACAGAGTCATTGAAGATGATCTCACCAGCAGAGAAGATTGGTGAAATCTTTGCTTTTGGGCAGATCCATTTTTCATCTTACTCTGGTAAGAATAACAGCTACTCAACTTTTGGAGAAAGCAGTATGCATGATATACATGACTGTGTGCTAACAGCAGCCAGTATTCTCCATCCTTTTTTTTTTCCAGGTTCCAAGTAAAAAAATATATATCATTTTAAAAAAAATATTTTCTGCTGACTCAAGCCATGGTTTCTACTTGGTACTCTGTGCTTTAATCCTCTCTAGTAAATTTCTATATTCCAGTTGGTTATTGTTCCCTATAATGGGAAGTTTACTGACTTCCACTGCCTGGAACAGTACAAATTTAGACTACTTGTGCTTTCTTACAAATTCATTTATGGTCATTATAACAATGGACCCATCTTTGTATTTTGTTTATTAACTATGAGAATTTGACCAGACTTCTGCCAGTTTCCCGTTGTAGCCCAAGAAACAAGAAAAATGCAATATTTGCCTGCTGCAGTTATAAAGCACATACAGATGGCCTGAATGGATTTTTTAGGCAGAAAATCTGAAGAAAAGAAGCCAAGATCTCTGGCAAGAAAAAATCTGAAACACTTCCACCCCATTGTCCCATCTAGACTTCCAGTGATAGGATGGGGTCTTTCAGGCACTTAGCTTGGCTGCCTGTTTCTGCAACCTTAGACAACCTTAGAGCCATTTGGACCTGTTTCCCACAGAAAACAAAACACTGGGATCTCTCTCTTTCTCTCTCATATCTCTCTTTCAGTATCTTTCTTTCTCTCTCCTCTTTCTCACTTTCCTTTCTCTCTTTCTCTCTCTTTCTGTCTGTATCTCTCTCTTTCTCTCTTCCTCCCTTCCTGTCTCTCATCTCTCCTCTCCCTCCCCTCTGTCTCTCTCATCTCTCTCCCCTCTCTCTTCTATCTCTCTCCCCCTCTCTTTCTCACATATCATCTCTCTCTCTCATTTCTCCCATCTCTCTCTCATCTCCCCCTCTCCTTCTTCTCTCCCTCTCTCATCTCTCTCCCCTCTCTCTTCTATCTCTCTCCCCCTCTCTTTCTCACATATCATCTCTCTCTCTCATTTCTCCCATCTCTCTCTCATCTCCCCCTCTCCTTCTTCTGTCCCTCTCTCCTCTCCTCTCCTCTCCCTTCTCTCTCTCACTCTCATCTCTCCTCAAACACGGGGATTTGGGAGGCATTTAAGTGGCCAGGATGCCTGCAGGATCCCTGGCTTCTGAGGCAGGCAAGGTCCAGAGAGGAGGCATTGCACAGGAGCCAATTTCTCATGTTGGCCATGTGGGGGTTGCCCATGCAGAGGCCATGCCTTGGGGCACCACCCTGAGCAGGTGCTGAGCTGGAGGCAGGAGAGGGTCAGTCCCTTTACCCAGTTGCCCTCTGCTATTTCTCATCAAATGTTTTTGTGTGTATGTGTGTGTGTGAGAGAGAGGGGGGGAGGGAGGGAGGGATGGGAATGGCAGAGTGGAAACCCTTTCAAACAGCATTGCCTGCAATTCTTGTTACTCCCATCATTTCTCTTTCTCTCTCTCTCTCTCTCTCATTCTCTCTCTCACACACACTGCCATTTGATCGCTCGAAAGGGACAGGCTGGCTTTGCTTCCTACAATCTTCCACAATTGCCTGTCCTTTTCTCAAGCAACAGTAGGATAGAGGTTGTGGGGGGGGTGGAGAGCCAATTCCGACGGGGCACATGGCTTTCTGCCTCATTGTAGCAGCAGCCTAAGCAATAGCCAAGCTTCAGGCCTGGCGGAGTGCAAACGGTGCTCGCTGACTGCTCCATAGCCACAAGATGAGCTATGGAACCGAGGGGCTCTTGGCTGCAAAGTTGCCTGGCACTGTAGGCAGGGCTGGGCCTAGCAAGAGTGCGCTGGAAGCATCTCCAGGCACCCAGACAGACAGAATTCCCAGCTTTTGCTGGATCAGCTGATCTGCAGGCTGCAGTTAATGAGCCATGAGGTGACTGGGGAAGGGAAGGGCTGCTTCTTGTGCTGGCCATGCTCACTCCCTTCACTAGGACTTATTTTTGGGGTAAGACATATTTTTGGGGAAACATGATAACTATATTATTCTATGTTCTAACTATTGAACAGGCATACTTCCAAAACAGCAAAAGCAGTAAATAAATAATAAGCACAATTGACTTTCAATGTTCACAATAAACTTTAATGAAAAAAATCTAATGATGTGATGGGAAATGCTAAATTTATGTATAATGCTATATTTAGCAGACTTAATTCTGCTCATATGCTGGGAAATCTTGATTCTGACATCATAATGCAGGAGAAACCTTTGTGTGAGCTGAAAATATCAGCCACAAATTAGCTTACAGGAAGGAACAATTTTGAATAAATATCAGCCACCAATTAGCTTACAGGAAGGAACAAGGTTTAAAAGATAATTACTTCTGATTGGGATAAATAACTTTTAGTTACATTTTTTGAAAGAAGTTATATCGTGGGGGGGGGGGAGAAAGTGGAACTGCTTAATTGTTCACAAAAAAAACAAAAACAAAAAAACCAACAACAACCACCCAGTCCAACCTATCAAAAGCAGCACCATAGAACACAGGCTAAGAATACGAGTCAAAATACGCAAGTCAAAATATGCAAGAAAACAGTAAGAGAATACTTATCCATTCTAAGATGAGTTCAAATTACTAGGACCAAATGGATTACATTCCAGGATTCTGAAGGAGATGGCACATGTAATCTCAGAAGCACTGTACAAAATCTTTCCAAGCTCCTGGTACACCAGGGAAATGCCACAGAACTGCAAAAGAGCTGATGTGGTTCCAATCTACAAAAGAGGGGGAGGAAAGTGGATCCGGGAAACTAAAGAACAATCAGCCTGACATCAATATCTGGGAAAATCTTGGAAAAAATAATCAAGCAGTGCATTTGTGAGCACCTAGAAGCAAGCAAGATGATTACTAGAAGCCAGCATGGGTTTGTCAAAAACAGATCAATCCAGACAAACACTATTGTCTATCAATAAAGAAGAATCTTTGTAGCTCAGTGCTGATACTCTCTGAACTTATGTGTTTGCTTGCAGACATTTCATTACCCAAACTAGGTAACATACTCACTCTTATCTAGTTTGAGTAATAAAATGTCTGTAAGAAAACACACAAGCTCAGGGAGCGTCAAGGACCCCTACTGCGTTCTTTGACAAATTGGATACCTTACTTAAACTTAAGTAAGGCATTTGACAAAATAGACAACAGCCTATTTCATGGTAAGAACAATGTGGGATAGAACCCATCATTACAGATGGTGGTTGACTAACCATATTTAATATGAGGTCTTTAGTGGAACTATTTCTACATGGAGGGAAGCACACAGTGGGTTACCTCAAGGTTCCATCTTAGCCCCTGTACTCTCCAATATCATCATAAGTGATGTAGATGAGAGGATAGAAGAGAAATCATCAAATTTGTAAAGGACACCAAGCTGGGGGAATGGTTTACACTTTAGAAGATACACTCAGGATTCAGAAGGATCTTGACAGACTTCAACACTGGGCCCTATCCAACAAAGTGGAATTCAGTGGTAAGAAAAATAAGGTCCTGCGCATAGGCAACAAAAACCAAATGAACATATAGAATAGGTGGTACCTGGATCAACATTGGTAACTATGAGTGGGATCCCTAGGTAGTCTTGGGATCTAGACTACTGTTTAAGTATTAGCCAGCAGCATGCTGCAGCTGCCAAAAAAAGCCAATACTGTCCTAGGTTGCATCAGCAGAATACTGTGAATACTACATCAACTTCTGGTCAGCACAATACAAAAAACAACAACCATGTTGAGATCCTAGAAAGAATTCAGAGAAGAGTAACAAAGATGATAAAGTATTTGAGGTTAAATCATATGATGAACGATTGAAGAAACTGTATATGTCTACTCAATTGAGAAAGACAAAGGCAATATGGTAGCAGTCTTCTAGTACTTAAGATGATGTTACAGAGAACAGTGGGTCAACTTATTCTTCAAAGCACCTGGGGCAGGAGAAGAAGTAACAGGTGAAAGATCATTAAAGAGAGAACCAACCTAGAATTTGGGAGAAACTTCCTGACCCGAACACTAATATCAACCTTTTGTGATCTTCTGACAAGCAAAGTTAATGGGAAACCAAATTCACTTAATAACTATTAATGACAGCAGGTATTTACTTAACAACTGTGACAAGAAAGGTCGTAAAATGAGCCAAACCTCACAAATATCTTGTTGGGCTCAGTTGTGGTCGTAAGTCGAGAATTATTACCTGTATTTAATGTTAATACTATTTGGGCATTTGCCTAGGTTTTGTTTGTTTTGTTTCTATGGATTTGATACAATGGACGCAGAAACAAGATTCTATATATTTATGTGAACAGAGGCAAGGAGAAGTGTACCTTCCTTTGTGCATTGAGTTGTCTAAATATAGAAGATCAGCACTTTCACATTCCAGTCAGGACAGGATATGGTTTCTAGATGTACTAAAACATTGTTGGAATGTTGCTGGGTGAATTTTGCTCAAGCCTTGGATCAAAAAAAACAAGTAATGCAGATTAACCTACGGATTAATCAATGTCATTTAAATAGAAGGCACTGGGTTATTAAATTAATAATAGTATAACTGTACTACTTGCAATTATATTTACAAAGATGGCAACATATGTTTTATTTGATTGCATTTTTAAAAAAAAAATTCCATTAGCAAGTTGTTTCTTAAATCTCCAGCAGTGTGCAAGATAATCTCAACATAATTTTATGAGTCTTATGGGCAACTATAAAGAGGAAACTATGCTCTTTATACAGTATGTTAACTGTAAAGGAATGAGAAACTTAAATGCCCTCAGGAAGGAATGTAAAGTATTGAGGGTACAAAGGTTGCCTACCTTTCTGTCAGAAATCAAAGAAAGATACAACACAAACTTTTCTCACGAATGAAGGCAAACATAGACTTTTCTGTTTAAATGGTGCCTGGAAAGCATGAAGCAAGTAAGAGCACAATCTTAACAGCCGCACAGAGTGACAAATTTCAACTGAAGATGAAAGTCATATTTCTACTTCTCTGCCAAAGAAAGGCACTTGCTAACAATGAATAAACGAAGTAGAAAATAAATGACTAAAAATAGTTTTAAAGCATCATTAAAAACCAATGACTAAAGCAGCACCCACCCACCCAAACTCGTCAGCAAACTCAACATGCTTGCCAAAAGCCTATCTGAATAAAATATTACTCCTCTTGGCAGAAGATAAGAGTTCACCTGAAATCTAGAAATCAGTCACCAACAAAATGTCCTTTTGCAATGCCAATGAACATGGTCCATTAAAGGGTCTCTAGAATATATCTTAAATCCCAGCCTGGTTATAAAGGAGAAGGTATTTTAAATAGCCACAGGCTCTCATTAGCTAATAGTTTAATATTGTTTCAAAATTTTAAATTATGCACATAGAAAAGTCGCATATAAAGCATAGATAGTTGTATCTGTACAACACTTAGAATTAAACCCACAAGTTTTAGTATTGGAAATAGAGATATGGAAGTACTTTGTGGGTGCTAATTGAATCAGCTTAATAGGTTTGCACCCAAATAACGCTTGGGTTACATACTTTCTGAATTTTGTGCTATAGTTTTTGACTTTGAAGAAGATTCAACAGTTTCAATGCAGATTATCCTGACTCAAGTAACTCAATCCATCAATGTTGTTTTGGCCTAATATACAGTAGCATAGACTTTAATAATATCTAAATATGGCCACTGGATAAATAAGGTAGTTTTTTCATATGTATGAATGAATATAATTTTAATAAACTAATATGGAGAGAGAAGTCACATAGCTTAGGACCGGGCTATCTACGGGACCGTCTACTGCCGGCTTCTATCTCCCATCGTCCGGTGCGTTCCCAAAGAGAGGGACTCCTCAGGGTGCCGTCAGCCAAACAGTGTCGACTGGCGGCCCCCAGGGGGAGGGCCTTCTCTGTGGGGGCTCCGACCCTGTGGAACGAACTTCCCCTCGGACTCCGATTACTACCTGACCTTAGGACCTTTCACCGCGAACTTAAAACCTATTTATTTCGTATGGCTGGACTAGCTTGATTTTTATCTTTAAATTTTAATTGAATTCGATGGGTTTTTAAATTTTTGTAATTTTATGGGGGTGTAAGTTATTTTAATATTTGGGCTAATTTAAATCAGTTTTTTAAGGGTTGTTTTAATTATTGTGTATATCTGTATTTTATCTGCCTGTTCACCGCCCTGAGTCCTTCGGGAGAAAGGCGGTATACAAATTAAAATATTCATTCATTCATTCATTCAGCTGAATGTTTTAAAATTATTTTAAGCAGAATAGGATTAAGTTTATAAGTAAGCTTTACGAGGGATGAGTTTGGCATGTTGCTAATGTTCTAACATTTCTTTTCAAATTCATCCCATTCTGATAAAACCATGAAAGATACAGTCTTGTATTTATTCTCACACGCACACACCCACAAATATACACACCCTTGCTACATAATGAGAGGGTGGAAAAAAGATTTCCCAAATAACTTGAGAATTAGGAATTATTGGCATGTTTGAGGTCAAGATCAACATAAAGTCAGCTCCTGAAAATTTAGAAATAATTTATTTGCTAAACTTTTGTAATCTGAGATAGATGTTCCTCATTTCAATAATAAAATTGCTTGCTTCATTTAATAAAAGACTATTTTTATTTAGGTTATACCTCATTCACAGATTGTAATTGACTTTAGGAAAAATATGTTTTTCTAAATGGAGTATTTATTTTTATCCCATTTTTATTATTTTTATAAATAAGATAGTGAAAATACCCAATATTCCTTCCTTCTATTTTCCCGGCAGCAAGAGTCCTGTGAGGTTGATTGGGTGACTGTCCCAAGGTCACTCAGCCAGCTTTCATGTTAAAGTGGGATTAGAACTCAAAACTTACAGACTCCTGATTTTTAGTCTAGTATCTTAACCACTGGGACAAACTGACTCTCAAATATTAAATGAAGTAAAGAAATATTCATGTTTCTCTGATAGTTTTATCTAACAGGCTCCAAATCCAAAGTACAGTTAGTTAGGTAAATTGGATTTGTAAGTTCCCTTGGCTCATTGACCATCACTGAATGCTCCACTAACCTGGCCAATGATGAACTATTTAAAGATGTAGTCATAAGCTGAAAGATAAGATGACTTACTCAGTGGGAGGGAAGAGATTTGAGACTTTTCAGGAAATAAGAATTATTTGGTTTTGGCTTGAAAAGAAGCTGAACCACTTCACAGTTTAGAGGAAAGTAGTTACACTTTTTTTTTGAGTTGAAGTTCAATTAAATCAAAGTTTGGTTCATCCCTCTGTAGGATCAGGTAATGCTGCATTATGGAAAAGAAATAACACCCATTTACCAAAAGTTCACTGATCACCCAAACGGCTTTGTATGAAATCAAATCAATACCAAATTGAAATCAGTTGGGAATTGGCTATATGTATTGGCTATATGTTTAATTGATTGTTTAGAAATTTGAGCAGAATGGGGATATGATTAACTAGATTTGACTAATTAACTGTTGCTGGAAATTAATTGAAAATGATTAGTGAAATGCTGTTTTTCGAACGGAAAAATTGTTATATTATTCAGTTGGGTGACTTGAGCCAATCACTCTTTCAACACAATCCACCTCACAGGTTTGTTGTTGTGGGGAAAATAGGAGGAAGAAGGTTTGCCACTTTGAGTTATTTGTAAAAAATTATATAGGCGGGATATAAGTAAAATAAATAAGTAAACTTATTTGAATTCATATAGAGATATTTTCATTTCTAGCCAGAGTTAACATAAATTAGAAATCATATTTTACATGTCTGCTTGTGTCTTGAAGTTTAAATCCAACTTCATTGTCATTGCTTGGGTCAGCCCTGGAACTATCTTTGAGTGTCTTCAGGGTTGCCACAGCGGGGCTGGCTGGAGTTATGGGAAAGGGAAGGGGGAGTAGAGATAACTGAGGGGAATATGTAGCCAAAATAACATTCTTTCTTCTGGGAACCAAGGACACTCTCACCAGCAACTGGAGGAGTGTGGATGGGAGGCATCCGGGATGGGGAGAGAAACCTGATTGGGGCACGTGATGATTGTGTGTAATGTGGGGAAGAACTTTGGATTTGAACTGGGTGGGGAAAGCCCAGACGATGTCAGATTCGGGTTTTCACCAACTGTGCCAATATGACATGTCTGATAAATCTATACTTTGAGGAACCCTGCCTTGGAGTTTTGATTTCCTATGGGCTGTTACTTGGAACCCTGACAGTTAGAACTCCAAATGTCCACTTAATATACTTTGGTCTAGCCAACTGAAGCAGCAGTTCACATGCTTTAGCAGAGTTTTCAGAACTGCACTAATTACTGTTTGAGTACTTGGCCTAGTATGTTAGTTTAGAATGTAATAAACTGAAATTTATGACTACTCTTATCAACATGGTTACAATTTTAGTGCTCTCTGTTTCTTATCTTTTGGTCTTAATATACCCTCTTCCCAACTTGTTCAGCCTCTCCTATTAGTCACGTAGCTCTAAAAAGCAAGATTTCTATAGCCTTTCAAAGGCTCTTAGTAAATTATACACAGGAATATTCTGATGCAAACCATCAGGGGCTCACAAAGGACAGATTGAGCCAAAGGCAGCATAGAGAAGAGTGAAAAGGAGTGTTGTCTCAAAATGAAGGGAAAAGGTAAAGCACGAGTGGGGCAAGGATGAAGCCCCACAAATACCTATCTTTTCATCTTACTCTATTGACAAATTAGATTTGCTGACTAATCTTGGGATATTTTGAGATGTTGATGCCGGTAACCTATTTTTATAACCTATTTTTATAATTATGAAATAATAATTATCAGGGAACATATTTTATGTTGTACTACTTCAATTAACAAACTTTCTACCCAGCAATGTACATTCGGTCTACCCTTCTCAGTGGGAAGAGGGTGCTCAGTCCTCCAGGATGGGCCTTTTAATGAAAAGATTAAACACCTCAAACCTACATCTCTAGGCACGCTGTATCATGTCTAGTTTGGCCCTCAGTTACGGTTGCTTCTAGGTAGGCCCAGCAAGAGTGATAAGGGATTTCAATGATGCAAGAAGGGATCTAAATCTTTTTTGGGGGAAAAAAGGATGGGGCAGGATATAATATACCCATATAAGGCATTGCAACCACTGCTAAAGTAAAAAGCATTACTCCTTCCAACTGAGCAAGCATATGATTGTTTTTACTCTTCCCAATCCAATCAAATCTTGGAAATAAAATATCTGAAATAGATTTTATTTATTCTATTTGTGAATTTTCATGCTTAAGGAAGGACTAGAACTCACAGTCTCCTTATTCCTAGGCCAGTACCTTAATCATTACATGGCTCTTGATGGTATTTTAATTCTGTGCCCAGGGCAGAACCTTCTAATTGGATGACCAGATTCACAAACTGAATCTTCAATGGATCACTGTTGAAACTCCATTTCAGTTAACAGGCACTTGACTGCTCCACTGGCATCTGCCATTCTGCCCACCAACAGGATAAATTGGGCGCAGAATGGGGGGGCTCCCCTTATTGAGATGTGCCCACCAGGCTTCCGTGCATTCCATCAACCGAGGGCCCAGGGTAGGGGTGGGAGGGTAGCGGTTGTGATAAACGAGAGTCTAGAACCGAGGGAGGTCACTGTCCTGCAGATAGCCGGTTGTGAAACCCTTCTTGTGAAGTGGGGCCATGGGGTGCAGGTGGGTGTGCTGGTTACGTACCTGGCTCCTTGCTACATGGCAGCAGCCCTGCCTGAGCTGTTGGAGATGATAGCCAGGACGGCGGTTGAAACCCCCAGACTTATGGTTATGGGGGATTTCAACTTGCCGTCAGTGGGCGAATCGTCGACGACAGCTCGGGAGTTCATGGCTTCCATGGCGGCCTTGGACCTGACCCAGGTAGTTAATGGTTCCACCCACACTGGGGGTAACACTCTGGATCTGATTTTTGTGTCGGGACAGTGGCTTAATGATCTGGAGTTAGGGGAGTTACTTCTTAAACCACTGTCATGGTCAGATCATTTACTCCTTCAGCTAGACTTTTGAACCGCTGCACTGCACCGCAGGGAGACGGAGCCGATTCGATGGTTCCGTCCCAGGTGCCTGATGGACCCAGAGAGATTTCTGACGGAGCTTGGGCCGTTTCCTAGGGAATTAGCCCACGGCTCGGCCGAACAACTGGTGGCCGCCTGGGAGGAGGAGGCAGCCGGGGCTTTGGACCACGTCGTGCCTTTGCGGCCTCTCACCCGGTGCCAAACTCGACCAGCTCCTTGGTATAACGAGGAGCTGAGAGAGATGAAGCGCCGGAAAAGACGCCTAGAGAGTGTTTGGAGGTCCAGCTGCACCGAATCCAACCGAACACTAGTGAGGTCATATATTCAGACCTACCTAGTGGCGATGAGAATGGCGAAACATAATTATTTCTCCGCTCTCATCGCATCGGCAGATAATTGCCCAGCCACCCTGTTTAGGGTGACCCACTCCCTGCTTACGCAGGAGGCTCAGGAGGACCCCTTGCAGGGGCGTGCTGAGGATTTTGTACAGTATCTGTCCGATAAAATCACTCGGATCCGGGATGGACTGGACACTGATTGGATAGATTCGGGCAGAATGGCGGGGACGGGTCTTGTGGATATTACCTGGGCTGAGTTTGATCCTCTGACTCCCGATGACATGGACAGGTGGTTGGGTAGGCTGAATCCCACCACATGTTTATTGGACCCGTGTCCCTCCTGGTTGGTACTGGCCACACGGGAGGTTACATGAGGCTGGATCCTGGGAGTTACCAATGCTTCCTTGTTGGGGGGTAACTTCCCCGCCACCTTGAAAGAGGTGATGGTGAGGCCCCTCCTCAAGAAGCCTTCCCTGGACCAGCTGTATTGGCGAACTATCGTCCAGTCTCCAACCTTCGCTTTTTGGCGAAGGTTGTTGAAAGTGTGGTGGCATATCAGCTTCCCCAATACCTGGAGGAAACTGTCTATCCAGTTTCCAGTTCGGCTTCAGACCTGGATACAGCACGGAGACGACTTTGGTCGCATTGGTGGATGACCTCTGGAGGACTCAGGACAGAGGATGTTCCTCTGTCCTGGTTCTTTTAGATCTTTTAGATCTCTTGGCGGCTTTTGATACCATCGACCATGGTATCCTGCTGCGGCGGTTGGAGGGATTGGGGGTGGGGGGCACCGTTTATCGGTGGTTCTCTTCCTATCTCTCTGACCGTTCGCAGATGGTGTTGGCAGGGGGGCAGAGATCGACCTCAAGGTCCCTCACTTGTGGGGTGCCTCAGGGGTCGGTTCTCTCGCCTCTCCTGTTCAACATCTACATGAAGCCACTGGGTGAGGTTATCCGTGGTTTCGGGGTGGATTACCATCTTTACGCTGATGATACTCAGCTGTTCATTTCCACTCCGAGCCACCCCAATGAAGCTGTCGAGGTGATGGTCTGGTGTCTTGAAGCCGTGCAGGTCTGGATGGGGAGGAACAGGCTCCAGCTCAACCCCTTCAAGACAGAGTGGCTGTGGGTTCTGGTGCCCCGGTACAGTCAGCTTATGCCTTCGCTGACTGTTGGGGGTCAAGTATTGGCCCCCAGGGGAAGGGTGCGCAACTTGGGCGTTGTCCTGGATGATTGGCTGTCTTTTGAAGAATATTTGATGGCCATCACCAGGGGAGCATTTTATCAGGTTCGCCTGATTCGCCAGTGGCGCCCTTTCCTTGACCGGGACTCCTTACGCACGGTCACTCAAGGCCTCGTGACTTCCCGCCTGGATTATTGTTCTCTACATGGAGCTCCCCTTGAAGAGCACCAGGAGGCTCTAGCTAGTCCAGAATGCGGCTGCGCGGGTGATAGAGGGAGCACCGCGTTGCTCCCATATAACACATATCCTGCGTGGCCTGCACTGGCTGCCGGTAGCCTTCCGGGTGCACTTCAAGGTGTTGGTGACCACCTTTAAAGCACTCCATGGCTTAGGACCAGGATACCTACGAGACCGCCTTCTGCCACCGATAGCCTCCCAACGACCTATGCGCTCCCACAGAGTGGGCCTTCTCAGGGTGTCGTCGACCAAACAATGTGGGTTGGCGGCCCCCGGGGGGAGAGCCTTCTCTGTGGCAGCACTGGCCCTTTGGAATGAGTTGCCTCTGGGGTTACGCCAACTCCCCGACCTCCGGACCTTCAAACGGGAATTGAAACTTTATTTTTTCATCGAGCGGGACTAGCCCAAGTGCATTTTTAATTGTAAATTTTAAGGGGTTTTATGTCAGTCTATGACAGTTTCAGTTTGATTGGCCTACTAAATATTTGTTTTTAAATTCTTTTTAATTTGCTATTTATTCTTTGTATTTTAATATGGCTGTAAACCGCCCTGAGTCCTTCGGGAGAAGGGTGGTATAGAAATTGAATTATAAATAAATAAAATAAATCAATAAATAAATTACCAAAAACAGAAATGGTACCATTTTTGCTATTGGAAGAGAGGTTGGCAAAATATAGTTCAAATAAAAATGGCCAGATCGAGCTGGGGACCACAGAGAAAACAATCAGAAAGAAAATCCTTAATATGTGCCTATGGACACGTATAAAAGACAGCTAAACTGTCAAATGCTGCCTACTGCTCAACTCCTCCCTTTTCTTTCCCAATCACATGGACAGCTGTATTATTAAGATTTTGGAAGGAATACCGGAAACCCCATTTTACATGCTTTCTCTCTTTATTCTCTCCTTGTCACGAGGCTGCACACTCGGGACTTCAGATATCCAGAGTCCATGTCATGAGGCTTGTGGCTAGGTAACAATAAAAGATTTTTTTAAAAATCCACAAAGGTTATTTGAAGCTTTGAGTTTGGTCTGCTGAGTATGGATGTTCAATCATGTTTATTCCCCTCTTGTTCCTTTACCTTAGAGCAGGGGTGTCCAAAGTTTTTTTGGTGAGGGCCAAATACAGAAAAATAAGCAAAGGCCCGGGCCACACACAAGAGGTGACATATTGACACATGATTACTGTGTGTATTTCTAACTCACCTATAATGTGAAGAACATTGCTCTCAGTGGGAGCAGTGATGCTGTCCTTTGGATTGAAGGCGAACTCGGCCTCGGGATGCTCCGGGAACAGAAACGCCGCAAAAGAGCGACGGCTCAGCTGCCCCCAAGGGGAAGGGAGGACCCCGGAGAAGAGCCCGACGCTTCGCCGCAGCCACGCACCTGATCGGCCTCCCAAGGAGCTATGGCCAGGGTGCCCGTCAACGAGCTCAGCTCCCACAGCCAGCCCGGCCTCGCATTAGCCGGGGCCCCTTTCCAGCGGCTGGTGGGCAGCGGGGGCGTGCGGGGCGCGGCCGGGGCCTCCAAAAGCAGTAGGGCCACCCGGGCCTCGAGTCCGTGGCGGGCGTCCTCCGGCCCTTGAAGCAGCAGCGGGGGCGGCGGCCTCCCGCGGCCCTTCGTCCCTAGGCGGAGAGCAGGCGGCAGTCAGTGGCTCCCAGGCGGCGATCCCCTCAGCCTCTTCCCCCCACTCCCTGCCTCCCGCCTGACTCACCAGCCCTGGGCCGCCTCCCGCCTGGCCCGGCCTCCGAGCGGGACTTGGCCGGAACCACCAGCGGCTCTCCGTCCGCCTCCCGCTGCCTCTTCCTCCCGGGCGGCCGAGGGGCACCGCCTCGCTTCAGTCCGCGCTCCGGGGGGACGGGGGATGGGGCGGCGGCGGGAGCAGCGCCTGTGCCTATCCCGCGCGCCGCTGCCCCCGCCGCCACCCCGGCGGATCCCGCCGCCAAAATTCATCCTCAGAGTTGCCCATTTTGGCGGCGCAGCTACGCAGGCGCCACCTTTCCGTCACTGCGCAAGCTCCCCCTGCCGCTCGGTGGCTGAACTGCCCCAACCCTCTTTGCAACAGCCCCGCGCCGGGACGGAAGAGTCACGTACAGAAACAGGAGCCATCTACGATTTTTATTACATATTTTACCCGAGACGTTGCGCAACCTTCTATTGCACCAGGCCGCCCCACCTGGGAAGCCGGGCAGAATGGTGAAGGCGGCAGCCCCAGGCTGCCGCTGAGTTTCTAGTACTGGGGCTGGTTGAGAAGTGCAACAGAGTTGAGCTCAAGCGCCATGTGTGGGCCATATTCAATTATATTTTCAGAATTTGCTGCGGGCCAATAAAAACTGACCCGCGGGCCGCAGTTGGCCCGCGGGCCATAGTTTGGACACCCCTGCCTTAGAGGATGCTGATGAATGGCCATGTATTTTTACAATTGAGAGACTAATCCACTCAATTGGTTTTCTTAACAATTCAACTTTTTCCCCCTAGAACAAAATTCTAACTTTACCTTATTGCTTGCTTCATTCCTCCTCTCTTTTACCAGGCAAAAAAGTTACTCTGAAATGTCTTGATTTCTGCCAGAGTTTGCTTTTAGGATATAATGAATGCATGCCTCCTCACTATAAATGAGTTGTGGGCTGTTTGACTGATCCACATTTTTCTTCTCTGAAATCATTTATACAAAAAACAAAAGTACCCATATAGATTTGGGTGAAACCAGGCTTAATAGCAGTAACTGTGAGAGGAATCTTGGAGCCTTAGTGGACAACCAGCTAAATATAACCCAGCAGTGTGCAGTGGCAGCCAAAAAAAGCCAATGCAATCCTAAACTGTATTAATACAATCAAGATCAAGTGAGGTATTAATACCACTCTATAAATCCTTAATAAGACCACACCTAGAATACTGCATCTAGTTTTGGTCACCATACCATAAAAAAGATGTTGTGATTCTAGAAAAAGTGCAGAGAAGAGCAACCAAGATTATTAGGGGACTGGAGATTAAAACATATGAAGAACGGTTACAGGAACTGGGCATGGCTAGACTAGTGAAGAGAAGGACCAGGGCAGACATGATAGCAGTGTTCCAATATTTGAGGGGCTGCCACAGAGAGGAAGGGGTCAAGCTATTTTCCAAGGCACCTGAAGGCCAGACAAGGAATAATGGATGAAAACTGACCAAGGGGAGATTCAACCTAAAAATAAGGAGAAATTTTCTGACAGTGAGAGCAATCAACCAATGGAGCAGCTTGCCTTCAGAAGTTGTGGCTTTCAGGAAGAGATTGGACTGCAATTTGTCAGAAATGGTGTAGGGTCTCCTGCTTGGGCAGGGGGTTGGACTAGATGACCTACAAGGTCCCTTCCAACTCTGTTAATCTAATCTAAAAAGTGTCAATGATTCTACATTCTTGAGTTGGAAAAGTACTCCGTATGCATACATGAAAGCAGAGTATTCTGCATGCTGTACAGATAGATCTCAACTTACAACAGTTAATTTTGTGACTGATCGAAGTTACAATGGTACCAAAAAATGACTTATGATTATTTTTCACACTTACGGTTGTAGCAGCATCCTGATGGGTCACATGATCAAAATTCAGATGCTTGGCAACTGATTCATATTTATGACAGTTGCAATCTCCCAGGGTCATGTGATTACCTTTTGCGACCTTCTGACAAGCAAAGAGAGCGGAGAAGCCAAATTCACTTAACAACCGCAGTGACCAGTCTGCATGGCTCAGTGGCTAAGACACTGAGCTTGTCGTTCAGAAAGGTCAGCAGTTTGGCAGTTCGAATCCCTAGTACAGGTCTCTTGCATGAGCAGGGGGTTGAACTGGATGACCTCTAAGGTCCCTTCCAACTCTGTTACTGACTGTTAACTCTATTGGAGCTGCCAGAGTACAAAATACTCTACTGCAAGATCAAAACCTCATAGGCTATAAGATCTTTCAGCAGCATACTCTGCAAAAGTAATTTAAGGTGGATGAGAAGAAATCAATGAGCCACTCATCTGTAAAACACTGATGTCAACCAATATTCATGTTTCTTTGGTAATTAGTCATTCTATATACATTAGTTAATTAAATGTAAGAGTTTCATGGTGGTGTTTCTTCATAATAAACTATGTGGGAAGACGTGGTCTTTCTACACCTGCAGAAGCTGATACAGTATGAGTGAAATGACATTCTAGCCAAAAAGTATGGTGCATATATAAGTTCCAAAGGTGCTTTTTCAAGAGGCAACTGGACTCATCCAAGAAGTGAAACATCTTCAAAAAAAACAACAACCAGAAAGTCCAGTTGCCTCTTGAAAAAGCACCTTCAGGACAACCATGACCTGGATGACTGAGAATCTCCATAGATATCTGCATATATAAGGTATTGGCAAGCATACCACATTCTTTCAGACTATAATCACAAGAAAATGGAAGAAACATTTTCTGAAAATGAAGAAACCTGTAATGGAAGAAATATCATTTTGAACCTAGGTGATTTCCCAACTTGCCTAAATTGAGTTTTCTAGAATCACACAACTATTGTTGTACCAAATAAACAGCAATGTAAATATGAAATGACATACAGTACAACCTAATGAGAAAAAGATAGAGATAGACAGAGACAGAGGGAGGGACGGAGGGAGGGAAAGTCACATGTTCAAAATTCAGATGGTTTATTTCCCTTTTGCACACTCCCAATGCAGCTGCAGGAGAGAGGCAAAGAGAAGATAGATATGGTATTTCTAGATAAGCACGGTCTTTCTAGGATTTTTTTTTCACTGCTACAACCAGGAACGGACAGTTAAAGTTCCAGTAAGGTTTCTCAATCTTGATCTCCTTAAGATGTATAGACTTCAAGTCTGGGCAAACATGGGAATCAAGTCCTATTGGCTGGGGAATTCTATGAGTTGAAGTCCATAAAATTTAAAGCTGTCTTGATTTTTGGCAATAGGGTTGATTTGGAGAAATGATTTTGTGTTAAAATTACCCTTGTCTAAGACACTGTTTTTGCATAACATGCTTAGTTAAGCTATACAGAACTTTAACCATAATAAAGATTTGATTTGCTTAGTTAAGCATATACTGTAAGAATGAGGCTACTAGGTATCATCATTTCTAGTACTACTGATGTTGATTCTACTGGCTAAAAGTCACCTCTAGTATTACATTCCGTTCATCATAGCCGAAATTTTTATTTAAAGTTCTGACTTAGCCAAAAAAAGCCCAGCACAGCAATAAGTATCTAGCACTATTTGCTGATGAAATTATGAAAATGAATGACTTAGCTAGGGCTGAGGAAATATATAAATAGCTGATAGATCGCACAGTTATCAGTTGCATAAATCTGGATCAAATATCAGCCACTGTTTAGAGCCAGGCAAATATCCTTTTAATGGTATCATGAATCACCTGCCCATAAACCTAAAGGTTGTTTAATCCATTATTGGCTATTGCACATTTGGATTGCTAAAATATGTATGACCACTAGAGGGCAGAAAAGGGCACACTAAATTCTCATTGTAGAGCCAATCCCTCTAGCGGTTAAGGTGCCAGAAACTATGAGATCATGAATTCTAGTGCCACTAGCCACAAAGTCAGTTGGATGACTTTGGTCTAGTCATTCTTCATTCTGTTTCAGCCCTAGGAAGGAGGCAACTGCAAACCGCATCCAAAATATTGCCAAGAAAACGGCAAGACCTTGACACCAGGAGTAGAAACAAATAAAACCTGACTTGAAGAAAACAAAACAGAATTAACAGTTATTTGCTTCCATCTAGTGGCCATCAAGTAGGATATCCCAAAGGTGCTTTTTCAAAGACAGCTGGAGTCCCTCCCCCCACAATCAAGTAGGATGATGTTCTCCCCAGCATGTCCCCAGCAAAACCAGCTTTAAAATTGTATATGTGTCTTGGCATCACCAATACCACATTTGGTATCTCTGAATGATCCCATTTTTCTATATCACATAGAGCAGTGATGGTGAACCTTTTCAGCACCAAGTGCCCGAACTGGAATGCTCGCTCGTGCATGCACATGCATGTGTGCAAGTCGGAGCGTTGAAAATCCAAAGACCAGCTGGCTGGCGCATGCATGCCTGTTTTTCGGGCCATTTTCAGGCGCTATAGCACCCGCAAAGACCAGCTGGCCAGCATGCATGTGAAGAAGAGCAGCTGGTGATGGTGCGTGTGCCCACAGAGAAGGCTCTGCGTGCCACCTCTGGCACGCGTGCCATAGGTTCACCATCACAGACATCCTCTGAACCTTGTTCCACAAATCTGCCAACATTAGAGGCACCGTATCTGGGTTGCTAATATAAGAATAACCATTAGGTGAGGTTTTGCTGCTATTTACTCATTGTCTGAATGTTTTCAGCCCAGATCTGATATTGCTATTTAATTACAACATTTCTTCACAGCTTTCCATATATAGATTTTGCATAAGACATTTAACAGGACAATTGCTTATCATATTTACATACATACATACATATTCCATTTCTTTTCTCAATAATTCTCAGACATCTACAGTGCATATCTAATAATACTTAAAATCAAGATTAATTGATAATCATAGGTCAAGTGTGACTTTTTTACTGGATCTTCTTTCACTTCTGGAATCAATCCGTTACCCCTCGAGCTCCCCTTTTTTAATTAAATGAGATTACTTACCAAAGGTCCTTAATAGGTGGCTATAAGATTGTATTGTAAATACAGCTTTTATAGATCTGTTATTATTGTAAGAACCTACATGCTATTTTATGAAAGTGAATCGAAGGGATTTTGAAATGAATTTAATCAATTATATTAAGCTCTTTTGATATATTTGATTTGAATCAATAGTATTGATACATAGAAAAATAAGTATTGATATAATTTCTTTGTATTACAGTAACACATAAAATAATTAAGAAAAAATATTCCAGTTAATTTTCCAAACGTGTTAGTTACCTAAAACCTAAATTAATCTTTAAGTTAAATTACAAATATTTGGATCCTTAATTATTTTTTTAAATAAAAGGAGAGCAAAACTACCTTTTAGTAAAACATGTATTAAAATTCCCAGAGCCATACCAATAACAAAGTCAGATATTACATCCTCTTTTCTAACTTCTTCTGTTTTGGCCATTTGTATCACTAAGATGTCAATACTTACCAAATGAAAAGAACTGCTCATTTTACACTAGTCTGGACATTTCAGCATAATAATACCAATTTTTTAAAAAGAAATCTATTATCTTGCAATACGGTAAGATGTTTAAAAACTTTCCTCTTAACTCTGGGTATAGTTGTACCTTTAAGGACATCGTTCTAAGAATGAAAGTTGATCTATGAAAACAGTGGCATTACAAACCAAATGTGAATGGTTTAGTTAGAAATACATAAATAATGAGAAGTCTGTTTTTAAGGATCCCATGGAAATTTGAAATTAAAGAGAAAATGCAATGAGATAATTATTATAAAAATCCCATATTAATAAAGTCTCTCTAGCTATGAATTATGGCAAAGAATTCAGCAGGAGACAAATGTATATAGATAAATCATCTAATGTATTGGAGCCATGTTTGTAATTTGTATTGCTATTACATATTTAAGCTTCCTGGAAGCTAAGCAGGGTAAGCAAAGAGGAGTTGGGTGTGGACTATTTGGGAATTCCAAAGACAGTCTACAAAAAGATAAGTGGAAAAAAACAACTTCCATAACAATGTCAAGAAAATTATAGTAGGCAACCAGAAAAAGTCGGGTTCGGTCTGAGTGTGCCTTTCCCTCTTACATGCCTCCTGGTTTTAGCCTGTTATAGTGAGACAGCTTCATCCACGATAGCTGAAATACCATTATTAATTTCCTCCATATGGAATGTTTCTTTCCTCTAAGGAACAATGTTAGTTAAACTGTGGAAATATGCTTCAAAGTCCAAATATCTTATATCTAAAAAATAACTTCATTCATATTTAAAACAAGTTCAAGATTGCAATATTACAGGACTACAATATTATTGCATGAAATTATCACATCCCAAACTCAGAATTTATAATTTGGTATATTGTCTATCATTAATTACAGTTTTTAAAAAATATTACAAGTCTGTCTAAGTGCAGGAAAATGATAAATAAGCTTTACTAAAAGCCTCCATCCCAAAATTCTAATGACTCATATTCCATTTATTTATTTATTTATTTATTTATTTATTAAATTTATCTGCCATTATCTTGCCGTGGAGCTACTCTAGGCAGCTTACAATAATAGAAAAAAAATGAAAAGCATGTAAACAGCAGTAAAATAATAGAACAATAAAGTAAACAATGACAAAGAAACACAATGAGAATAAATACATCAATGTGATAACTAAGAAAAGGGAGAGGATTTTAAACATGTTTGTTTATATTTTTCATATGAAGAAAACCAATTTAGCTCTATTCTGGCAATTGAATAAAAAAGTGTAGCTCAGTGGCTGGTTGGGTTTCTAATAACATATGATCAAACATTTTACAACATGCTTCATTTGCAACAATCACAGGTTGTCTTACCTAAATATTCATTCTGACTGATCTAATCTGATCTAATTCTGACTGACACTAATCAAACCTTATTGTACCTCCTAGGTAGAATCTCATTTGCTCTGCTAAGGAAATTCTATTTCAAGTGAGTTAAGTAGAGTTAACTTACTTGGTCAATGTCTATACTCAGCTCTGTAAAAAAATCAACTCGAGGTAGATGAAAACTGCTTGGAAACACAATCATTTCCTTTGGACAACATTTTCCTTTTTATATAAATATACATCTGAGAATTAGATCAAAAGCATCTTAAAATTTATACACAATTTATTTAATTTTTTGCAATTTTTTGTATATTTATGAACAAAACCTGTTTCCAGAGATAAACTCCTGATTCATGTCTGTAAGCAGTTCTTAGTATTCACAGTATCACAGTTCTTAGCATTCATTTGAGTGTCCCCACACCCATGTGCATAATGGATTATGAGCCCTTTATTATTGTCAGCTGGAGTTGCATTATACTGTATATCTGAAACTCAGAGCCAAGTTTTGGTTTCACTTCAAATCCAGTTGATAATATACCTTTGAAAAACAGCACAACTCCAACAGGAACCAAACATTTAGACAGGGATTATGCATAGAAGTTACATCAATTCAAACCTTAAATCAGTTCATTGCAAGTATACATTTTTGCAACGAATTTTGAAATAAATCATTTCTTAATAATCTAACATAATTAAACACATTTTAATAAATAAATTTGTAACAAAAATAAATGTTTATATAACTATTGAATTACTTCAATTTATACATTTTAGTAAATCAATTTCTTTGCAGCAATTAAGGTATTCTTCAGGAGCATGGCAACTGTCATTGGTCCTACCCCTCCTGGGACAGGGGTGATAAAACTAGCTTTCTTCTTTACTTCTGATATTTATAAAAAAAGGAAAAAGGAAAAACTGTGTAAAAAAATATGTATTAAAATATGTGTATATTCAAATACAATCTACCCCAAACAATGGACAACAATTTTCATAGGTTGTTTTTAGGGAGCATCTAGATCAAATCTAGAGTTCTAGATCTAGAACTTGGCAGCTTTAAGAATTGTGGACTTCAACTCACAGAATAGCTATGCTGGCTGGAGAATTCTGGGAGTTGAAGTCCACAAGTCTTAAAATTGCCAAGTTTGAAGACCTCTGGTCTAGAGCTAGCTGAATAGCAAGATTTTTTTTCAAAGAAATATAAATCCAAAACAATGGTTTTCCTGTTCCAGCATGATTCTTGTCACAAAGAGTCTCAAATAAAATAGGAATTAATAGAAACCAGTTGAAATTATATTAAACTATAAATCAGCTCAAGATTGATTCAGACACATCAGTATTCCTTTATCAGAATGCGAGGTTTCTCCCACTTGCTGAATAGTTATATATTAATCCCAGGGTTAATGCACGCAGGTTTACATTCATGTCCCCCTGTGTAATTGTTTTCAGCAGCATCCATAGGAGGCGTCCAACAAGCAACATGGTGATTCCCAGCATCCTAAGTCCTACCGCTTTTGTATAAAAAGTGGGCCAGGGTTCACGATCACAATCGCCATCTTGCCTGTTTTAACATCCCCTATGGATGCCATTGCCTCTTTCTATTTTATTCATTTGCTATTCACATACCCAGGAATTGGTTCAATTCTTTTTTTAACCACAGATTTATAATATCTGAAATAAATCACAGCTCCTGTTTTTTCATTGACACTGGAAACAATATATTATTTGCTGAGTTTCCTGAAACCAAAGCTATAATTACTTATTACAAAAATAGCAGAAAATGAGGAATTTTCATTAAATTTCAAAAACATTGCTCCAATCCAACTGAAAAAAAAATCAGATCAACAAATGCAGTAGTGTTGTTGAAGTATAGGATAAAAATACAGCCATTGCCATTTTCATTAGGCACCAGCAGAATTAATGGAATAACACAATTTTTTAAAATATAGTTTGTATCACTTGAGTTATTCTTCCTTCAATAAACATAGTTGGGGGGGCCCTCCCCAAACTTCTGGATCCTTAAACAACAGCTCTCATTCTTAACTACGTTCATAAGGTGGGGGTGCAGAACTCAGAGCAATAATAGAAGGAAAAGGCTCACAAGAAGTTGGAAAATCTCCAATCAGTAATTTTAATTATATCATTAAAAATTGATCTGACAGATAACATTATAATTGGGCTCAAATTAGACTGTTATCCAAATTAGACATTTCTCTGACACTAAGGAAGTATGGCCACCCACCACATTTAGGTACTCAAGCATCTATTTACAGAGTATTATCTTTTTTCTCTAAATACATGGTGCTTCATATTTGATTTCAGAGCATTTATCTCAAGGGTTCTAAGAAACTGTCTTGCTCTATTTAAGAATTTTACCCTCGGGGAATAGTATTATCATTTCGCAACTCCCTCAGAAATTTCAGTACTTTCAACTTCCAAAAGAAATGAAATTTATCCTTAATAAACAGAATCCTCTACACAAGAAGATCTTCGTTCTTAGACCCAAATCGGATTTATCATTCCAGAAAATTACTCAAAAATAGTCTAATACGAGCATTATTTTGAAGATTTTGAAAACATAAGGCACATTTAACATTCTGTACTAATAACTTCAGGATTATTTTGCCCAAATAATAAATTTAATAGAAATGACTTTCAATTATGTATTTTATTTTCATAGCTACAAATTTTGAGTATAACCTCTAAATACAGGTAACATAGTATAGAATGTTTATGTACTATATATGAGAACCATAAGCTACATTATTTGTAATTTATTAAATGTATATGCTGCCCATCTAACTGATAAAGGCTACTCTGGGCACCTAGGACATCATAAAGTTTATACAGGTAATCGACTTACAACTGTTCATTTAGTGACCATTTGAAGTTACAACAGCACTGAAAAAAGTAACTTATGACTATTTTTCACACTTATGACCATTGCAGCATCCCCATGGTCACATGATCAAAATTCAGATGCTTGCAACTGACTCATATTTATGATGATTGCAGTGTCCTGGGATCAAAGTCAATGGGGAAACCAGATTCACTTAACTGCGGCAAGAAAGATTGTAAAATGGAGCAAAACTCACTTAACAAATGTCTCACTTAGCAACAGAAATTTTGGGCTTAACGTGGTTGTAAATTGAGGACTACCTGTATATCATTAAATATCAGATTATCTAAGAGAAGTCTTCTAAATTAAGAACTATTAATGTGTGTAATTAAATGTAATTAATGGAGACAATGCATAGAAGCAATGTCTTGATTCCAAAGTAAATTCTAAAATATAGGAGACCAGAGGCTAAAACATATGAAGAAAGGTTGCAGGAACTCAGTATGTCTAGTTTAATGAAAAGAAAGACTAGGGGAGACATGATAGCAGTTTTCCAATATCTCAGGGGTTGCCACAAAGAAGAGGGAGTCAAGCTATTCTCCAAAGCATCTGAGGGTAGAACAAGAAGCAATGGGTGGAAACTAATCAAGGAGAGAAGCAACTTAGAACTAAGGAGAAATTTTCTGACATTTAGAATCAGTGGAACAGCTTGCCTCCAGAAAGTGTGAATGCTCCAACACTGGAAATTTTTAAGATGTTGGATAAACATTTGTCTGAAATGGTGTAGGGTTTCCTTCCTAAGCAGGAAACCCTACACCATGGACTAGAAGACCTCCTACTCTGTTATTCTATTCTATCCTATCCTATCCTATCCTATCCTATCCTATCCTATCCTATCCTATCCTATCCTATCCTATCCTATCCTATTCTATATATGTCCATAAACAGGCAGAGGAACCTTTATGCACAGGTTGAAGGCTTAGACCGGGGTGGGGAATTACGGCTTTTTTATGACTTGTGGACTTCAACTCCCAGAATTCCTGAGCCATCCAGGTATTCTGGGAGTTGAAGTAGCTGGAATCCCCAGTTTAGGCTTACAAAAGATGGGGGAGAGGCGGAACTTTCAACTAAATTTTAATTATATACTTAGTGTTAAGCATTTGCTTAATTTTATCCTCTGGAAATAAAGCTCAAGACTGATTATTTATTTCTTTAATTAAAATATATTTTGCATTTCTAAGAACATAGAAATCTGGCTTACCTTCAAAGTCTACATCTCCTACTAACTTTGCCTTTCCAGTGACAGGATCATGAATATGGTTAATACCAACATCAATCACTGCTGCTCCTCTTTTAATCATATCAGAAGTAATTAACTTTGGAATACCTGAAACCATCAATGCAATTAAGTTTACAGAACCAGAGAAAAGTGTTTTTCAGGAAATATTATATATATATATATATTATAAATATTTTATATACATACATACATACATACACACATACATACATACGACAATACATTTATGACAATACTTTGTATTGCAGTGTGCACAAATAAAGCAAGACAAATTTCAGAAACCGTATGAAAGAATTATTTTTCACCAATGCATCCCTTGTTGGATCATTATTTCAGCGTTTCTGTATTATCCAACACGTGCACACCTTCCACGATCCTAACTACACTACATCTCTTGTATCCTACACAATCCATGCTACATCTCTATGCAACCTCCCTGATCTGCATGGTACCACTTGTGCACCCTTACACACTTAACTGGACCTGCACAATGCCTCTCACATATCCCTCAAACATTCCCCAACTGACATAGTAGCTCTTATGTACCTCTAAGTCTCACCAATGAGGAGAATGTGCTGGAGGTCAGGAAATGCAGTATGCACGGGTCTGGGGAATGTGCATGGGATGCAGTGTGGGTCAGGAAGGATTTGTTTGTTTGTTTGTTTGCTTGCTTGCTTGCTTGCTTGTTTGTTTGTTTGTTTATTATTTTAATTTCTATACCACCCTTCTCCCAAAGGACTCAGGGCGGTTTACAGCCAGATAAAACAACAGATGCAAAAATTAAAAACAAATATTAAAAGACTAATTCAAATTTGGTTGAGAACTGTAAAAATCCAATAAAAACCCCATTAAAAACTATTATGCCAGTCCTGCGCGATGGAACAAAAACGTCTTCAACTCGCGTCGGAAGGTCCGGAGGTCAGGGAGTTGGCGTATCCCTGCAGGTAGCTCGTTCCAGAGGGCTGGAGCCCCCACAGAGAAGGCCCTCCCCCTGGAGGTCGCCAGCCGACATTGTCTGGCCGACGGCACCCTGAGGAGACCCTCCCTATGGGAGCGCACTGGTCGATGGGAGGCCACCAGTAGCAGCAGGCGGTCCTGTAAATAACCCGGTCCTATGCCATGGAGCGCTTTAAAGGTGGTAACTAACACCTTGAATTGCACCCGGAAGACCACCGGAAGCCAGTGCAGCCTGTGCAGGAGAGGTGTTATATGGGAGCCTCAAGTTGCTTCCTCTATCACCCACGCAGCCACATTCTGAACCAGTTGGAGCCTCCGGGTGCTCTTCAAGGGGAGCCCCATGTAGAGAGCGTTGCAGTAGTCCAGGCGGTAAGTAACGAGGGCATGAGTGACTGTGCACAGGGAATCCCGGTCTAAGAAGGGACGCAACTGGCGAATTAGGTGAACCTGATAAAAAGCTCCTCTGGCGACTGCCGTCATATGCTCGTCTAACGACAGCCGTGCATCCAGAAGGACACCTAGATTGCGGACCCTCTCTGTGGGGGCCAATGACTCACCCCCAACAGTCAGCGGTCTTGGAAGGGTTGAGTTGGAGCCTGTTTTTCCCCATCCAGACCCGCACGGCCTCCAGACACCAGCACATCACTTCAACGGCTTCGTTGGGGTGGTTAGGGGTGGAAATGTACAGCTGCGTATCATCAGCGTACAGGTGACACTGCACCCCAAAACCACGGATGATCTCACCCAGCGGCTTCATATAGATGTTGAACAGGAGAGGCGAGAGAACCGACCCATGTGGCACCCCACATAAGAGGCGCCTCGCGGCCGATCTCTGCCCTCCTGCCAACACCGTCTGTGACCAGTCAGAAAGGAAGGAGGAGGACCACCGAAAAACGGTGCCCCCCACTCCTAACCCCTCCAGCCGTCCAATAAAAATGTGGTTGCATTCAGCCTCCTCAGTATCCTGTCCATGTCCTCGGGAGCCACAGTATTGAACTCCTCCCAGATGACATCCTCAAGATCCACCTCCGTCATCCCGCCCGAATCTACCCAATCTGAGTCCAGCCATCCCGGATCTGAGCGACTTTATTGTGCAGATATTGTCCAAAATCCTCAGCATGTCCTTGCAAGGGGTCCTCCCTAGCTCCCTGAGTAAGAAGGGAGTGGGTCACCCTAAACAGGGCGGCTGGGCGATTATCTGCCGATGCAATAAGAGCAGAAAAATACTCACGTTTTGCCGCTCTTATCGCCACTAGGTAGGTCTGAATATGAGACCTTACTAGTGTTCGGTCAGATTTGCAAGAGGTGCAGCATGGGTCAGGAAGGGTGTGTGGAGGTGCACAAGTGGTGCGGCAGAGATTGGGAAGGGCACACAGAGGTGAAACATGGGTTGGAAACATAGGTAGCAGAGGTGTTCGTAAGAGCAGAGGAGAGAGTTGTGTGGTGAGGGAGACTTATCCAACAACTTGCAACCTTCCCTGTCAGCTGTTCCATTGCTGATGCACTCTACCAACTTCCCATAAACAAAGACTGCAGAACCTAGATGGTCACAAGACTGAGCAGGTCTCCTATTTCTGGGAGTAGTCCTTCATTTTGTCAGCAGTAGGAAGCCCCATGGGAAATAAGATGCATACCTACCATCCTTAAATTCCTGAAGACAAGAAGTGGCCACTATATATCTGTAGCACTCAAAGCTAACCCCAATTTCTGAATGATGTCCAGCTGAGGCCCCTTTTTCAATTTTCAATCCAAATTTTGAAGAATGGCTTTTCGAATCTAACAATGTGTTTCTAATGCCAGACTAGACACAGGCCTCATCAAAGTAGAGTGTGGGTAACCGTACTCAACTACTATCAAATTAATCAAGCTAATTTGAATTTGGAAATGAAAATACAGGAGGTTCAGAGTAATCAAGTTAATTTGAATTTGGAAAATAAAATAGAGGAAGCTCAGAGTAAAATGGATAGGGCGGAAGAAGTAATTGTTATATTGCAATATAGATTGAGGGAGTATGCCTTGAGAGTTAGAGGATTGAAGGAAAATAAGCAGGAGAATTTAAAAGAGATTTTTATACAGGCTTTTACACGTATAATTGGAGAGTACCCAGTAGATTTTGAAGCCCATATTGAAAAAATTTACTGAGTTAATTTTGGATTGCTAGACAAAGGCAGCTACCAAGATTTATTTCACAACCAAGAAGATTAGGAATGAAATTCTACAAGCATTTTATAAAAATAAAATTCAAATATTAGGACAAGTATTAGTGATGAAAGAAATTCCTCCTAAAATGTTAAGAAATAGAAAGGAGTTTGCCTTTTTGGTGGATGAACTTAGGAAACATCAGATACAGTATAGATGGTATGTTCCAGCTGGATTAATAGTGAATTATAAAGGAAGAAAGTTTTGTCTTAGTACAGTTTTCAAAGCAAGAGATTTTTACACTAAAGTATTAAAGGCTGGAAATCCTTTATTGCTAGAAGCTAAGAGAGAACAGGAGTGGAGATGGCAAAAACAGGCTTCAGCTCAACCTCTCCAAGACGGAGTGGCTGTGGATGCCGGCATCCCGGTACAGCCAACTGACTCCATCGTTGGCCCCCAGGGAGAGGGTTTGCAACTTAGGCGTTCTCCTGAATGATCGGCTGTCTTTAGAAGATCATAGATCACAGAGAAGATCTCTGTGGGGGCTCCCACCCTCTGGAACGAACTACCCCCAGGACTTCGTCAACTTCCGGACCTCCGGACCTTCCACCGCGAGCTTAAAACACACTTATTTATTTGCGCAGGACTGAATTAGATTTTAAATTTATGGGTTTTAAATGGGTTTTATTTTTATATTGTTTTAAATATTCGGCTTTTAGAATAAGTTTTTTAATTGTTTTTACTCTGTATTTATGTGTTTTTATGTGCCTGTTAACCGCCCTGAGTCCTTCGGGAGATAGGGCGGTATACAAATACGATTAATAAATAAATAAATAAATAAATAAATAAATAAATAAATAAATAAATAAATAAATAAATAAATAAATAAATAAATAAATAAATAAATAAATATGATGGCTGTTGCCAGGGGAGCTTTTTATCAGGTGCGCCTGATTCACCAGTTGCGTCCCTTCCTGGACCGGGAGTCCCTATGCACGGTCACTCATGCCCTTGTCACTTCCCGCCTGGACTACTGCAATGCTCTCTACATGGGGCTCCCCTTGAAGAGCACCAGGAAACTCCAGCTGGTCCAGAATGGGGCTGCGCGGGTGATAGAGGGAGCACCACGATGCTCCCCTGTAACACCTCTCCTACGGAGGCTGCACTGGTGGCCGGTGGTCTTCCGGGTGCAATTCAAGGTGTTGGTCATCACCTTTAAAGTGCTCCATGGCACAGGACCGGGTTATTTACGAGACCGCCTACTGCCGCCAACTACCTCCCATCGACCTGTGCGCTCCCACAGGGAGGGCCTCCTCAGGGTGCCGTCACTCAAACAATGTCGACTGGCAACCCCCAGGGGGAGGTCCTTCTCTGTGGGGGCTCCTGCCCTTTGGAATGATCTGCCTCCAGGGCTGTGTCAACTCCCCGACCTCCGGACCTTTAAACGCGAACTTAAGACTTTTTTATTCCATTGTGCAGGGCTAGCCTAATGAACTTTTAGAGGGGGTTTTAATTTCAAAATTAGTTTTTAATTATGTTTTAATTTTTGTATATATCTATGTTGTTTTAAATTGGCTGTAAACTGCCCTGAGTCCTTCGGGAGCAGGGCGGTATAGAAATTGGAACAAATAAATAAATAAATAAATAAATAAAAAAGCTGGGAGAAAGAAGTAAAACAAACACAAGATAAAGTTGGGCTTGTAATTACTGAAGAAGAAATAGTGGGGAAAATAGGGAGGTATAAAGAGGAAACAAGTTAATTTGAATTTGGAAAATAAAATAGAGGAAGCTCAGAGTAAAATGGATAGGGCGGAAGAAGTAATTGTTATATTGCAATATAGATTGAGGGAGTATGCCTTGAGAGTTAGAGGATTGAAGGAAAATAAGCAGGAGTATTTAAAGAGATTTTTATACAGGCTTTTACACGTATAATTGGAGAGTACCCAGTAGATTTTGAAGCCCATATTGAAAAAATTTACTGAGTTAATTTTGGATTGCTAGACAAAGGCAGCTACCAAGATTTATTTCACAACCAAGAAGATTAGGAATGAAATTCTACAAGCATTTTATAAAAATAAAATTCAAATATTAGGACAAGTATTAGTGATGAAAGAAATTCCTCCTAAAATGTTAAGAAATAGAAAGGAGTTTGCCTTTTTGGTGGATGAACTTAGGAAACATCAGATACAGTATAGATGGTATGTTCCAGCTGGATTAATAGTGAATTATAAAGGAAGAAAGTTTTGTCTTAGTACAGTTTTCAAAGCAAGAGATTTTTACACTAAAGTATTAAAGGCTGGAAATCCTTTATTGCTAGAAGCTAAGAGAGAACAGGAGTGGAGATGGCAAAAACAGGCTTCAGCTCAACCTCTCCAAGACGGAGTGGCTGTGGATGCCGGCATCCCGGTACAGCCAACTGACTCCATCGTTGGCCCCCAGGGAGAGGGTTTGCAACTTAGGCGTTCTCCTGAATGATCGGCTGTCTTTAGAAGATCATAGATCACAGAGAAGATCTCTGTGGGGGCTCCCACCCTCTGGAACGAACTACCCCCAGGACTTCGTCAACTTCCGGACCTCCGGACCTTCCACCGCGAGCTTAAAACACACTTATTTATTTGCGCAGGACTGAATTAGATTTTAAATTTATGGGTTTTAAATGGGTTTTATTTTTATATTGTTTTAAATATTCGGCTTTTAGAATAAGTTTTTTAATTGTTTTTACTCTGTATTTATGTGTTTTTATGTGCCTGGTAACCACCCTGAGTCCTTCGGGAGATAGGGCGGTATACAAATACGATTAATAAATAAATAAATAAATAAATAAATAAATAAATAAATAAATAAATAAATAAATAAATAAATAAATAAATAAATAAATAAATAAATAAATAAATATGATGGCTGTTGCCAGGGGAGCTTTTTATCAGGTGCGCCTGATTCACCAGTTGCGTCCCTTCCTGGACCGGGAGTCCCTATGCACGGTCACTCATGCCCTTGTCACTTCCCGCCTGGACTACTGCAATGCTCTCTACATGGGGCTCCCCTTGAAGAGCACCAGGAAACTCCAGCTGGTCCAGAATGGGGCTGCGCGGGTGATAGAGGGAGCACCACGATGCTCCCCTGTAACACCTCTCCTACGGAGGCTGCACTGGTGGCCGGTGGTCTTCCGGGTGCAATTCAAGGTGTTGGTCATCACCTTTAAAGTGCTCCATGGCACAGGACCGGGTTATTTACGAGACCGCCTACTGCCGCCAACTACCTCCCATCGACCTGTGCGCTCCCACAGGGAGGGCCTCCTCAGGGTGCCGTCACTCAAACAATGTCGACTGGCAACCCCCAGGGGGAGGTCCTTCTCTGTGGGGGCTCCTGCCCTTTGGAATGATCTGCCTCCAGGGCTGTGTCAACTCCCCGACCTCCGGACCTTTAAACGCGAACTTAAGACTTTTTTATTCCATTGTGCAGGGCTAGCCTAATGAACTTTTAGAGGGGGTTTTAATTTCAAAATTAGTTTTTAATTATGTTTTAATTTTTGTATATATCTATGTTGTTTTAAATTGGCTGTAAACTGCCCTGAGTCCTTCGGGAGCAGGGCGGTATAGAAATTGGAACAAATAAATAAATAAATAAATAAATAAAAAAGCTGGGAGAAAGAAGTAAAACAAACACAAGATAAAGTTGGGCTTGTAATTACTGAAGAAGAAATAGTGGGGAAAATAGGGAGGTATAAAGAGGAAACAAGAAACAGTTTTAGGCGAAAAGAGTTTTTTCTTATGGGAAAGGATAAATTATAATTGACATTGAATATAATATAAGAAGAAAGGTTAATTTATATAATGGTTTTTGTAAGAATAGTTATTTGGAATTTGTAAAAAATTATTGGTATTTGTTTGAATTTATAATTTAAATGTTGGAGATATGATTGTAGTGATGTTATTTGTTTATATATGGTTGAATTGTTAACAACTGAATTATTTGATTTGGGAGTGCCTTGATAAAAACAGAACAAGAAATGGATTCAGTTAGGGAATGTATGAAAAATGGTTATAAAATATTTGGTAATTTATAGTGATGGAAATATGGGGAACAATTAGGATTAAATGTAAATGGTACTGTTTGAATTTATAATCTGAAGGTTTAGTAATTTATAGTGATGGAGATATGGGGAAGAATCTGGATTAAAGTTAAATGGTATTGTTTGAATTTATAATTTAAATGCTTGAGTGATTGTAGTATTGTAAATCATTTTGGATAAAAATAGATTTGGGGTTAAATAAGGTGATGATAATAATAGAACAAGAAATGGAGTACTAAGGATTGAAAAATGATATTATTTGTTATTATGTATGGTAGATTTACAAACTTGGTGGATTATATAAGATATTATGAAGAATAATAAGGAGTATATTGACTCTAAATCTAATATTGGCAGTTGGACTTTCGTTACTGAAACATTGGAAGATGGAATACTGTTTATTGTGGAAGATTGGACTAATTTTAATGGATTTAAGAGAGAAAGTAAAAACTTTAGCGTACTCAAAAGAATGTCTACGAAAGAACATTCTCAGCATGTTTGAAGACTACCCACAAGAAGATATATATTGGAATGGAAAAACTGGATTGATTATATTTAAATCAAATATTAACTGAAGTATCAAATAGTTTATGAGTGATTGTAAGAATTGTATTGTATTAATGTATTTGTTTATATGGGAAAGGGGAGTTAAGGTTTTAAAGGGGAGAGGAGAGATTATGGATTATGGTTTATTGGTATAATTTAGCTTATGATTGTTAGATGCAATACCCTGTATTTTGCTCTGGGAAATCTCGGGGTGGGGGGAAGGTTAGTAGTAAAATTTTCTAACCGCCCACCGGTTCTACAGTAATGGTGATTTATAAAGTAGGGAAGTAACTTTACTTTATAAAATTTATAAAGCAGAGTTACAGCAAGTTAAAGCATATAATAATGATTACCTACCATTTAGTTTCACTTATGTAACATGAACTAAACTTATGCACTGGCGATACAAATAGTATATTTTCAGAAATTTAAATTGTCACGGGGAATTTTATGAAAACCTAATGAAAATGTTTTTAAATAATGCTATGAAATTTTTTTAAAAAGTCAATTAAATTAAAAAAAAGGAAAGTGCTTCCGTATCGGACAAAACACCTACTGCCCACCATGAAAGCTGGAATGCCCACTAGTGGGCGGTAGTGACCAGGTTGACTATCACTGTATTAGATTGATAAAACGTAAGATTAGATAAATAGATAGTCAACATACGCATATGTTGAAATTGCACAAAAGATTTGTAATTAACCTACCAACACACTATATCTGGATTAAAGATGTTTTTATGTTTGTTTGTATTAAAAAATAAAAAATAAAAAAAAAGAAACATGAAAGGTTCATGGTAGACAGTTTACCGTGAAAGGTATGGGGATGAGAGAGACTAACAACAGGATCAGGTAGAGTGTTCCAGACATTTACTACTCTATTGCAGAGTAGTAATATACAATATCCTACTCAATTGTAGGAAATTGTATATTTCCTACAATTAAGATTAAATTTTACTTTGCTTTCCCAGATGCACTATTCCTCAGTAGTCCTTCCTCGCTAGTCGTAATTCTTTTAATTTGCTTTCCAGATGTTTTCATACATGCATGCCTTCACAACTCTTTTCCATATTTCATTAATGTCAAAAATAATGAAACCCCTTTCTTTTGTTCTTTTTTCTTCTTCCACTGTTCCATTGTTGCTGTAATTCTGGAAAAATGAAAGCAAGGGGAACAGATTGTTCCTTCATTTTTATGTTCTACCATAGATCCAGGGAAACTCTGCAGCAAGGAAAACTTATGGTTCGTGCTTCATCTAATTGAAATGGCATGTATTGAAATTTCATTTCAATGTGCCTAATTGCAATAATTTTTTTAGGGGAAAAAAAACAAAAGAAATGGAAGTTTTGCTGTGAGAAAGCAATGAGAAAACAAGGGGAACATGCTTCACCAAGCCTGAATACAAGCAAAAATGGTGCCCACAGAGATATATAAGTGCTAAATAAAGTTACGAGCTTCTATAAGAGATAGGAAAACACAGAATGAGGCAAGTTCATTGGCTTAATGGACCATAACTTTGTTTTTAAAATGGCAGCTGTCAACCACCAGAGCATATAGAAATCTGGCAGTTCAGTACAGAAGCCACTGTTCTGGGCTGCTTGGAAACAGCAGGCAGGAGGGCCAGTTGTGACGGGGCTAGGAGTGGGTGGAGGATGAGTGTATCAGTTTCTGTACTCAAGAACTGGAGGATGATCCATATCAGTGACTGGAGCAAGAACAAAGTATAGATCTGCCCTGAAATTAAAATCTCCCCACTCAGCAATAAAGCTCCCCACTTAGTATGACTAGTTCCATTTAAATTTTCTTCACAGGATCGTTCTTAAGAGAAATTTGAGTGGTGAGAGATAAACTCCATTAGTTATCTGGACCATCAGAAAGGAAAATGAGACCCAAATTCTACAAATGAAAGACATAAATAAAAATAATCATGTGGGAGAGAACTCTGGAAGTTCTGATCCAACATTACTGGAGAACCATAGGCTGGGAAGGACTCATATCCATCATGATAAAAAGAAGGAAAAAAGGCAAATCCAGAAGAGACCGATACAGTACAATTCTTGGTTAAGAATGCATGAAGTAGCCTTCCAAAGATGAAGACTGAATGACAGGCACCATAAGTGAAAGCAGGGAGGAATAATAACATAAATGCTGAATGAGAAGGAAGCAAACCTAACTTCCATTCCTGAACTGAAAAAAAGAAAGCAAAAGCAGTTGTAGAAGAGTGCCACAGAGATTTTAAAAAGCAAATGGTTCTCATCAGACAAATGCCAAAAGTTGAGACTGGCAGAACTGAAAATAACGCCAGATCCCCTTGTTTGGTCCCTACTTCTATGGCAATTTAGGCAGGAGAATCGGATGCCTGTGAAGGAACAGGGAAAAAGGAGGGAGGCGGAATAATGGTAGATTTTGACATTTGCATTATATTTGCATGCCAAAAATTCTCAGATGTAATTAAGTGAAAAGCAAGTCTGAGGTTAACCTTTTTCTATAAAGATATTGGTGTATTTAGCCTATTACAAACATACTAATTTTGAAATATGCTTCTTTTTCTTTAAAGGTAATAGAAACAGTATATTAATCTAAATAAAACTTAGTGATTTAGAAATACAAAGAAAAATTCCACTCAGTCACACAAATGTGACTTGTTTTTATCATCTACCGTAGTATGGCAATGGCATTATTTATCCATGCAAGACTATTACGGTACTTTATATGAATGTCAACAAATCAAGCTGGAAAGTTAGTGGGGTGGGGAAATATTAGTTCCCATGCAACCAACATAAGCTCATTAAGTAATATATTGGGTTGCATGGATATGTTGCATGACTGTGTGCAAGGATTTGTTTTGGGATGAGGTAATGTGAATGTCAGTCAGTAAAGTAAAGTAAAGTTGGCAGTTTGGCAGTTCGAATCCCTAGTATAGGTCTTCTGTATAGGTCCCCCTGTATAGGGGGTTGGATTAGATGACCTCTAAGATCCCTTCCAACTCTGTTACTGTTATATCCATGTGTGTGGGTTTATGTTTGTGTGTGTGTATCTATCTATCTATGTGAGTAACCACACGTATATATACGAGATTTTGGGATGCACAAAACCATGCCTATCTGATGTAGTTTATAGGGCTTTTTTTTCAAAAGAGTTTTGTCAAATTGCCAATTTAAAAAAAAAGCAAAATAAAAGCAAACCAAGAAAAACTAAAGAATAGTAAATTGAGGTTGAAGTTTGGCTGTGAATTTATTTATTTATTTATTTTTCAAATTTATATACCGCCCTATCTCCCTAAGGACTCAGGGCGGTTCACAGGCAGTTAAAATACATATAAATACAAATTAAAAAACAACAATTAAAAAACTTATTCTATTGCCGAATTTAAAAAACAATATAAATAATAAAAAAACCCTTAAAACCAATAACTTTAAAATCTAATCCAGTCCCGCGCAGATGAATAAGTGCGTTTTAAGCTCGCGACGAAAGGTTCGGAGGTCCGGAAGTTGACGAAGTCCTGGGGGGAGTTCGTTCCAGAGGTGGAGCCCCACAGAGAAGGCCCTTCCCTGGGTGTCGCCAGACGGCACTGCCTAGCTGACGGCACCCTGAGGAGTCCTCTCTGTGGGAGCGCACGGTCGGTGAGAGGTATTTGGTAGCAGTAGGCGGTCCCGTAAATAGCCCGGCCCTATGCCATGGGCGCTTTAAAGATTGTCACCAACACCTTGAAGCGCACCGGAAGGCCACAGGTAGCCAGTGCAGTCTGCGCAGGATAGGTGTAACACGGGAGCCCCGAGGCTCCCTCTATCACCAGCGCAGCCGTGTTCTGGACCAACTGAAGCCTCCGGATGCCCCTCAAGGGAGCCCCATGTAGAGAGCATTGCAGTAATCCAGGCGAGACGTCACGAGGCGTGGTGACCGTGCATAAGGCATCCCGGTCTAGAAAGGGCGCAACTGGCGCACCAGGCGAACCTGGTGGAAAGCTCTCCTGGAGACGGCCGTCAAATAGTCTTCAAAAGACAGCCGTTCATCCAGGAGAACGCCCAGATTGTGCACCCTCTCCATCGGGGCCAATGACTCGCCCCCAACAGTCAGCCGAGGACTCAGCTGACTGTACCGGGATGCCGGCATCCACAGCCACTCAGTCTTGGAGGGATTGGGCTTGGGCCTGGTTCTCCCCATCCAGGCCCGTACGGCCTCCAAACACCGGGACAGCACTTGATAGCTTCATTGGGGTGGCCCGGTGTGGAAAAGTACAGCTGGGTGTCATCAGCGCACAGCTGGTACCTCACACAAGCCACTGATGATCCCACCCAGCGGCTTCATATAGATGTTGAACAGAGGGGGCGAGAGAATCGACCCCTGCGGCACCCCACAAGTGAGGCGCCTCGGGGCCGACCTCTGCCCCCCTGTCAACACCGTCTGCGACCGGTCAGAGAGATAGGAGGAGAACCACCGATAAACGGTGCCTCCCACTCCCAATCCCCCCAACCGGCGCAGCAAGATACCATGGTCGATGGTATCGAAAGCCGCTGAGAGGTCTAATAGGACCAGGGCAGAGGAACAACCCCTATCCCTGGCCCTCCAGAGATCATCCACCAACGCGACCAAAGCCGTCTCCGTGCTGTAACCGGGCCGGAAACCGGACTGGAACGGGTCTAGATAGACAGTTTCATCCAGGTGCAGAGGAAACTGATATGCCACCATACTCTCTACAACCTTCGCGGAGGGTTGGAGACCGGACGATAATTACCTAAGACAGCCGGGTCCAGGGAGGGCCTCTTGAGGAGGGGCCTCACCACCGCCTCTTTCAAGGCGGCCGGAAAGACTCCCTCCAACAAGGAGGCACTCGTAATCGCCTGGAGCCAGCCTCGTGTCACCTCCTGAGTGGCCAGCACCAGCCAGGAGGGGCACGGGTCCAGTAAACACGTGGTGGCATTCAGCCTACCCAACAACCTGTCCATGTCCTCGGGAGCCACAGGGTCAAACTCATCCCAACAAATGTCACCAAGACCACCCTCAAGCTCCACAGCCATTTTAGATAATATAATTTGCATTAATTATAATTGCATACTACTACGTCTTCAAAATCTACATTGATTTTTGTATTATCTTAGCTAATTTTCTTTTAGCAAAACACATTAAATTTCGAATTACAGAAACAGCACAGTACTGATGTTTAATTCTACTGAATGACTTTTAAAAATAATGCTCCTCACCTGCAGCAACTATCACGATGTCTGCAAGCTGTGTATGGATCATCAGCTGATCTTTTGGTGTATATCTATGAGTTATTGTCACAGTAGCATCACCTGTCACATATATAAATAAAAAAGTATATAAATGTGGAGATAAGACAGAGTTCAGTGCATAAAGATGGAGTTTTGTATTTCTAAACAAAAACATTATTTTTAATGCAATATTATTGATTAAAAAAATGTGTAGTCTTTTAAATAAACATCTTATCATTTATCAGCAGTGGCAATACTATATTTATTTATTTACAAAAAAGATATATACCCAAAGAAAATCTTATTCCCGATTAAGTAAAACTGATTTTACTGCTTACACAATAAGGAATGAGCTCTTTCTCTTCTCTCCCTGTTAAGGTTTCAGAATAATAACAGAATAATGTAAAATGTTTTTCAACCTACCTCCAGGCCTTTCATGTTCCCCATCAGTATGTAAAAGCATTGAAATGGGCATTCCAACATTTTTTGATCTTCCAACTACAACAACATTTCTTCCAAATGTTTGTATTCCTTAAAAAAAAAAAACACAACTAAAAACATGTGGAAGCTTGTGAAATTAAATCTTTCGTTTCCCATTAAGAAAAGACCATTAATTTCCTTTTTCACCACAGAATTATGACAAGAATGATAGATTTAAGTTTTTACAGTTTTTATTATTACAATAAATATGATTAATATGAATTTTTGAAGACAATAATTTACAAATAATAACCACAATAGTCAACTGCAATTTTATTTTGTTCATTGTTAAAATTAGTATTTTAAATTTACTTTATATAAAAAACAAAATATGACCACTATGAAGAAGGTGGATACCATAACAAAGGATTAAGAAGAATAAGCTATGCTCAGGATAATTCAAGAAAGCTTATTTTATACTTGCTACTCAGTCTTCATTTTCAAAAGAGCATCTATATAACTGAACTGCCATTCCATTATTATTTCTGGAATTTAAAATCACAAAGATAGAAAGCATGTGTGCAAGAGAAAACTGAACACTTCAATAGAAGAACTTAGAAGAAACACTTCACTACCATAAATGTCTATCTGGAGCAAATTCTCTACCCATAAATATAACAGCATCTTCCCTTGCTTCTTGATGAGCTATCAAGGCGGTGGGGGACACTGTTCGCAGGTGTATATACACACAGAACTCTTGTCCCTTTTAAAAAAAAGTATATAGCTTGCTCCTATATAGAATGGTTTCTTCTAAAAGTTAGTAGAAAAACTGTAAGTGTTCAATAACAATATCTAAGCCTATTTGTTTCATGCGGGAAACACAAGTGATATTGGAAATACTGTAGATAATCAACACTCCGCTTATACTTCAAAATCTTAGCGTATTAGGATAGAAATAGAACAGAGCATACAAAACATTTGCTAGACCAATTCTCGAATACAGCTCATCTGTCTGGAACCCACACTGCATATCGGACATTAATACAATTGAGCGCGTCCAGAAATATTTCACAAGAAGAGTCCTCCACTCCTCTGCTCACAACAAAATACCTTATGCCACCAGACTTGAAATTCTGGGTTTAGAAAATTTAGAACTACGCTGCCTTTGGTATGACCTGAGCATAGCTCATACAATCAATGCTACAATGTCCTTCCTGTCAATGACTACTTCAGCTTCAACCACAACAATACACGAGCACACAATAGATTCAAACTTAAAGTGAACCGCTCCAATCTCAATTGCAGAAAATATTACTTCAGTAACAGAGCTGTTAATGCCTGGAATGCACTATCAGACTCCATAGTCTCATCCCAAAATCCCCAAAACTTTAACCTAAGACTGTCTATTGTTGACCTCACTCCATTCCTAAGAGGTCTGTAAGGGGTGTGCATAAGAGCACCAGCGTGCCTATACTCCAGTGGTGGGTTTCTACTGGTTCTCACCGGTTCGGGAGAACCGGTAGTAAAAATATTTAGTAGTTCGCAGAACCGGTAGTAAAAGATGGCTGGCCATGCCCCCGAACCAGTCGCCGGTTGCTCGCCGGTTGCTCGCCGGTTGCTCGCCGGTGGTGCCACCCCGCCACCACCTCTGCCCCGCCATCCCCACCGCCACCACTGCTGCTGCTGCCCCGCCACCTCCAGGCATCTTCAAATTTGCCTCCTTTAAGACTTGTGGACCAATCAATACCCAGAGCTTTGCTGGCTCTGGGAGTTGAAGTCCACAAGTCTTAAAGGAGCCACCCCCTCCGCCGCCTCCCTTGCTCTTTCTCTGCCTCGCTCGCTTGCTGCTCAGCTGGAGGTTGCTTGCTACGCCAGAGCCGACATGAAGGGTAAGCGCGCCGTCATGAGGTGACGCTCGAGCAGGGGCTGCCCTTCAAAAGGGTCAGGGGGGTTCCGGGGAGGGGGGCCCGTGGGGGCTGCACTGTTCCAAGAGGCACACACAGCGCTGCTCCCCTTCGCTCAAACAGCTGGCCAGGGTGGGGCGGGACGGGCATTGGGCTGCAGGGAGTAGCTGGAGCCTCCCTGCCTCTTGCCCCACCGGGGGGGGGGAGTTCCGAGCGAGAGGCTCTGAAAGCTCCTGGAGGCTGGGCGGAGCAGAGCCAAGCCAGCGGCCCGTTGGGATGTGGCAGACTCTGGGCCTGGGCTTGGTCTTCTTCCCGGCTCTCTTCGCCGCTTCCATCCACAGCCTGTGGTGGCTGGCGCCGGAATGGAGCCTCAAAGACCGGATCCTTCTCAGCAGCAGGTACCGGCTGGCACCAGCCCCCGAGGGGAAGGAGGGAGGAAGGCGGGCAGCATCCTGGAGGAAGGTGGCGGAAGACCCCCACAGCCCACCTCTCCCTCCCCCGACCCGGATCTGCTCAGGAAACCAGGGAAGGGAGCCATGCAAAAGGAGCCAGCAGGGGTGGCGGGCGCAGCTGAGAGAAGCGCCAACTCTGAGAGCGCTTTCGCGGGGATAGAACCTCTTGCTTGTGCAAGAAAAGCTGAGTTGCGGAAGGGTTGGGGGGGCGAGGGGCTGGGGGCTGGGAAAGAGCAGAGCCCCCCTCCTGCTCCTTCCCGAGGGGTGGGATCTTGGGGATGGGGTGGGCTCTCTCCCCTGCCCCGCACATGGGGGGCGCCAGATTGGGGAAGCTACTGCTCACCCCAAGTCCTGATGTGCCAGGCTTTTGGCTTGGCATGGCCAACGTTCGGTCCTTCTGCACAGAGAGAGGGAGGGAGGAAGAGAGAGAGAGAGAAAGAGAGAAAGAAGGGAGGGAGGGAGAAAGAGAAAGAAAGAAGGGAGAGAGAGAAAAAGAGAGAATGAGGGAGGAAGAGAGAGAAAGAAAAAAAGGAGGGAGGGTGAAAAGAGAAAGAGGAGGAGGAGAAAGAAAGAAAGGGGAGAGAGAAAGAGGAGGAGGAAGAGAGAAAGAGAGAAAGAAGGAGAGAGAGGAAGGAAGAAAGAGGAGGGAGGAAGAGAGAGAAATATAGAAGGGAGGAGGTGAAAAGAAAGAAAGGAGGAGGAGAGAGAGAAAGAAGGAGAGAAAAAGAGAGAATGAGGGAGGAAGAGAGAGAAAGAAAAAAAGGAGGGAGGGTGAAAAAGAGAAAGAGGGAGGGAGAGAGAAAGGAAGAAAGGGGGAGAGAATGGGAAGGAAGTAGGGAAAGAGAGAAAGAAGGGAGAGAGAGTGGAAGAGAAAGAGGGAGGGAGGAAGAGAGAGAAATATAGAAGGGAGGGAGGGTGAAAAAGAAAGAAAGGGAGGAAGGGAGAGAAAGAAAGACGGAGAGAGAGGGAAGGAAGGAAGGAGAGAGTGAGAGAGAAAGAAAGAAAAAGAAAGGGAGGGAGGGAGAAAGAAAGAGGGAAAGAAAGGAAGGAAGGAAGGAAAGAAGGAAGAAAGAAAGAGAAAGGGAGAGAGAGAAGAGAGAGAGAGAGAAGAGGAAGGAAGGACCACAAACCCTGGCACTAGACTTGGCTTCAGAAGACGCTTTGAAACAGGACAGCAATCTGGGGCTGGAAGGGACCTTAGAGGTCCCCTGCTCGACTTCCGGTTTGGCACCGTAGGTGATGGCGGTGATCTTTACGATCACCAACCTCTGGATTATGTGGAATCGCTAGGACAGCTTAAATCTGCTGTCCAGCGGTTCGGAAAACCCCCTCTTCGGGAGAAGGAGAAGGTGGTGAGCTGAGGGCAGAGGTTGAATTTCCCTAAAGCCCCTGAGAAAAAAGGGGTTTGAAGGGTTAAGTTCCCTCCAGTAACCCGAAGTGCTCCAGATCCGAGGATTCTTCTGCTTTGGCGGAACCAATCACCACGACCAAACGCCGAGATTTATTTTGGACAATAAAGGATTATACCGGACAGAACGAAAGTGGGAGAACTTTATGCAAGTAGCCAAGCCGATTCCCCGATACTTTGTAACAAGCTTGAAAATAGTAAAAAAATGGAGGCGAATTGTTAACAAGTTAACGAGTGGAAAGCGAAAGCGATACTTTCAGCGTTCCGTCTGCAGTTGGTAATTTGCATGTTACTTGCTGCTTTTACTCTTTAACTCTTTGCTGCCTGCTGATAGAATCTAGGGGAGATTTTTAAATACTGCTTTAAAAGACTGTGTTTTTTAGAGGTTAAGAAGATTTAAAGTGAATATTAAGTTGGAAATAAATAAATATATAATTTTATAGAAGATGGCAGCCAAACAATTAAAGTCTACTGTAACAAAGAGCTCTGGAACTTTATCAGCTGGTGCCTCTCCAGCTCATACAGCAGAGACTAGAACATTGAATTTAGAGGCGTTACAAGAGAACTTAAAAGGCTTTATAGAAGAAAAATTTAAAGTAATAACTGATGAGATGTCTGAAATGAAAGAGCAGATATCAGAAATTCAAGTGGGAAATAAAGAAGTTAAAGAAGGATTTGTAATGGCAGTACGAAGTTTGGCAACGAATGTGATTTTATTGGAGGAGGAGGTTGAAGAAATTAAGCAACATAATTTAAAATTAGAAAATAAAATGGATGAATTTCAAAGTAAAATGGAAAAAACAGAGGATGAAATAGTTTTGATACAATATAGAAATATGGAATTTGCTCTTAGAATTCGAGGTTTGAAAGAAAATAAGGAAGAGAATTTAAGGGAAATTTTTTCTGAAGTATTTGCTGAGATATTAGCAGCTCGTCCAGCAGATGTGGCTTATCAAATTGATAAAATATATCGTGTGAATTCTTGGATAGCAAGGCAAAAAAGTTGCCAAGGGATGTTGTTATTTATTTTACAAACAGAACAGTGAGAAATCAGATTTTGCAAGCTTCATATAAGGGGGAGAAGATTCAGATTGCTGGTCAAGATATTTTGATATTAAAGGAAATTCCACCAAAAATGTTAAGGGCTAGGAAGGAATTTGCCTTCCTGGTGAATGAACTTAAAAAACATCAGATTGAATATAGATGGGATATTCCAACTGGTATAATAGTATATTATGCAGGGAAAGTATATCGTTTCAATACGGTTGGAAAAGCAAGAGAATTTTATGTTGAGGTATTAAGTTGGAAGTCTTCCCCATTGGAAGCTAGAGGAAGGAGGCTGAAGTGAAGGAAGAGAAGTGAAGCAGGTACAAGAACAGATTGTGATGGAAGAAGATTTATTACAAGTGTTGGAAATACCTCGACGGGTTTAGATTCAAAAGAACAAAGGTTGACAAGAGCTGCTGCTAAACGCAAGGAACAAGAGATGAAGGCACAACAACAACTGGCAACTACTACAACGGAAACAGTGGGAGGAGCAAGGCCTAGAGTAAAATGTGATCTGCGGCTGGTGTTCCAAAAGTTTCCTATCTTGGAATGTTAATGGCCTGAACTCACCGTAGAAGAGAAGGAAAGTATTTCATTATTTGAAACAATTTAAAAATGACATTACCTGTTTACAAGAAACACATATTAGATCTTGCTAAATGTTGGAGATGCGATTGTGAAGATGCTACTTATTACCATATATGGTGGACTTGTAAAAAAGTTAAAGCATTTTGGATTAAAGTATGGTGGATCATGCAGAATATTTTGAAAAAGAAGATTAAGTTTACTCCGCAGTTCTTTCTACTAGGAATAATTATGGACTACACAGCTATAGAGACTAAATTGATTTTGAACTTAATAACAGTCGCAAGACTTTTGATTGCTCAGTATTGGAAGAAAGAAGAATTACCTACAATCGAAGAATGGACACTCAAAGTATCAAATCTGGCAGAGATGACAAAAATCTCCGCTTACTTGAAAGACTATATACTAGAAAAATATATTCTAGAATGGAAAATGTGGATTGATTATATTTAAAATAAGTATCAGATAAAAAAAAATATTGAATAGCATATGAGTAAATTTAGGAAATATTTTGTATTAGATATATTTTTGAAGGAGAGGGGAATTGAGAGTGTGACTAAGTGTGGTGTGACTAGAGATTATAATTTAGGAATTATTTTGGATTATGATTGTTAGTTTTGATACCCTGCATTTTGTTCTGGGAAGTCGGGATGGGGGTGGGGGTAAGGGGAGGGAATTGGGGGTTTTGGTAGAGATGGAGTGATGGTTAATGTACAGGGATTATTGAAGAAATATAATTAATGTAGGATCGGGTCTGCATAGTTACCATTTTAGAACGGTGAGGAGGGAGAAAAGAGAGAGTAGGAGGTAGGAAAGAGGAGAAGAGGAAGGAAGAGGGATAGTAGAGGGAGAAGGAAGGTGTAGGGTGGAGGGAGGAGCGGATGTAGATAAGAGAAGGAGAGGAAGGTTTGGAAAGTAAAAGAAGGTAGAAGAGGGAAGAGTGTTAAAAAGGGGGGTGGTGACTGGGCAAGCCCGACTAATTGTATATAACTGTACATTGGATGAATTATTTGATATGATTGTAAAAATAAAACTTTTTATGAAAAAAAAAAAAAGAGGTCCCCTGCTCCAGCAGGAAACCTTTTATCGTCTGGATTATTTTGGTGCCTCTAACAGAGAGGAAAATTGCCAGAAAGGAGAAGAAGTTTACTAGGACAAGGCTGCCATGCATAGTCCTTGTCTTATGACCAGAATTGAGTCCAAAATTTTGGTTGCTAAGCAAGAGCGTTGTTAAGTGAGCTTCACCACATTTTACTCAATCCATGATCACTCCTGGCTCTAACAGTCATGTGCAAGTTAGGGAAGAGCATCTGAAGGTGTGTGTAATGTTCTAAATGTACAGAAGTTATAGTTAAATGTGTGGCAGAAAGTGGACTCTAGGTGTGTTTTTCCAAATGTAGTAAGTAAGGTTGAAGAGGTGTGTGTTTGTGTGTGTGTGTGTGTGTGTGTGTGTATGTATACATACAGTATATATATATATAGTAGATAATGTATCTTTTTGTGTGCCTATACATGCTATACTATGTAATATGTATGTACACATATGGCATATATACATAGGATTTAATAGTATATCTTGGATGTTCAGTAGTAGTAGATAAATAGACAGGGTAAGAGACATTATCATGCAGTATCAAACCTGTTGCTTAATTGCATTGTTAATAATTAATTGCATTATTCTGCAAACTACTGGTAATTTTGTTTTAATTACTACTGGTAATTTAATTTTGTTGGGTTGGAGGCTTCTCGCGCCAAAAACTACCAAAAACCACAGGCTAAAAGAGGCCTCAAGTCCCATTGCCGTCGTCACTGCCCTGTTCTTTGCACTGGCCATGCATGCGCATCCCATTGCCTACCAGTGCCGCTTGCATGATCAGGGAATATCTAACAATTCTGAATGAGTTTAAATTTCCAAAACTGCAGTCTAGATATGATAGTATTAGTGTCAACTAACGAAGCTTTCCTAACCCGCTCCTGAGTTGCTATAGGCGGGGGGATGGGAAATCGTGCCTCACAGCTGCACTGAAGAATTTGCACCTCAGTCAAAATAAAACACATTGTAGCCAGCCAGTCAAGGCCATCTCCACGGAAATCTACAATGGCCAGAGTGACTTCTACGAACCGCGAAATTGCTTTGTTGAGGAATGTGACTGGTGACACACCTTGAGGAGGAGAGGAAAACGGTCAGAGGCAAAGTGCAAACTGGGTGAAGTCAGAGCTGGCTTTACTTGGTTCGTGCTGACATGGTGCTCCTAATAAACAACTGGAATTTTTTTGGGAAAGATGGCTTAAGGGTTCTGCTTTTATTAGGGCACTGTCGGAATCCTGATAGCAGTGATCAAATTTTAAAAGAAACCTATTTTAGTACTGAAACTATTTGAAAGAATGATGTTCTGGTATTTTATAATTTAAGCTTATACTTCTTTTTCTCAGATAAATTTCCAGAATGCATTTAACCCCCATTTCCTTAAAACACTTGATTCAGTTACCAGTTCTCTTTATTATTTCCCAAACTGCAGCAGCAGTGGCAGGTATAATGGAGGGCTGGTCAAGGCACAATCGCCCAATATTGAAAATATGGAATCCATCCACATCCTTTTCAGGAGCAACACTGTTGCACACAGTCCTTTCATTGATGTGATCTGGAAAAAAAGAATTTTTCTACATTTAGTTCTTACTTTAAAATAGTTAGCCTAATAGTTGTTATTTATCTTGTTTAATGTATGTGCCAGTTTTTAAAGGCAAATGTAAATATACAAGGAGGTAATTTCATATGAAGCGTTAAGCTTCTATAATGGGACTCCTGATTTTGATTCCACTGACTGGTCACATCTTAATTTAATCCAGTGGGGATGGGTGGAAAATATGCATTTAATTACACTCAATCAAATAATACCACCTGCGAGTAGCCATTTCCCCTGTAATGGTCAAACTTTTCCACAGGACATGTTAGAAATTCCTTCTTTCTCCATCAAAGAGAATGTCTTTGATTTTCTGGTATGTAGAAAAAAGTTGTTCTGTTCAAGAGAATTTCAGAATCAAAAGACATAGCAAATGTTCTGTTTCTTCTTTCTCTCTCGAGAAACAATTTTAAACTGATTTAATAAAGTATAAGCAATCTAATGTTACTATATATATATATGTGTGTGTGTGTATATATATATATATATATATATGTGTGTGTGTGTGTGTGTGTATATATATATATATATATATATATATATGTATGTATGTATGTGTGTGTGTGTGTAAATATATATATATATATATATATGTATGTATGTATGTATGTGTGTGTGTATATATATATATATATATATATATATATATATATATATATATATATATATATATATATATATATATATATATATATATATATAATGTTATAAATATATATATATGTTTTCTGAGGTTTTCACGGGTGTTTGTATATAGGTCTTTGGTTGTTCGGGTTTTCTCCCGTGTAAGATTGGAAGTGTCTTGGCGGCGTTTCGACGAAGTCTCATTCGTCATCTTCAGGCTTCAGCTTCGTGCTTCTGGGAGCAATGTGTGATCGCAGCTGTTTCTTCCTTTTAACTGCTAGTGGGGTTTGAACTGATTGGGTGGGGGCTTGGCTGTGCTCTGATTGGATGGGGGTTTTCTGTGCTCTGATTGGCTGGGGTGTGTCCTGTGTTGGTGGGGGCTCGGTTGTGCTCAGTCTAGTCTGTGCTGCGGGGGGATTTGAGCTGGTGAGCTGCATAGCTGTTGTTTGGCTTTGTGGTCGTGCTACATCTTCATAGTGGGTGTCAGTCTGCTGCATGAATGGATTGGAGGGGTTTGAAATGGCTAATGTTGCAGCTGCGGTCTGGCTTCTGGTCCTTGGTCGTGCTTCATGATCAGTGTGGGTTTGGGTCTGGGTCTGCTTTCTGGGTGGATGTGCGGTGGTGACATCCTGTGTGGACCTTGTGAGTGTGGGTCTGGTGTCATTCCTCGTGTTAGAGACTCGTTTGTCAATAAGGGCGGGTTTCAAATGGCTGGTAGGCGGAGGTGTCATCTCGTTTGTTCATGCTGTGTGGGCGTTTTCTATCTCAATGGCTTCTCTGATTATTCTGTTGTTAAAGTGTTCAGTTTTGGCGATAGTTCTGGTCTTTTAAATTCAATATCATGTCCTGTGACTCTAAAATGTTGGACCAGGAAGAAGTTGGTTCCTCTTTTTGAATGAGTTCTTGTGTTCTTCAATCGTGCACTTATTCTTCTGTTGGTTTGTCCAATGTATGTGGTGGGGCAGGCGGTGCATGGGATTTCATATACTCCTTGATTTTCTAACTCAATTTTGTCTTTGGGGTTTCTTAGGATGGTGGATATTTTTCTGTTTGTGCAGAATGCTGTCTTGATGTTGTGTTTGTGGAGGATCTTGCTGATTCTGTCTGTGGTGCCTTTTATATATGGGAGGAGGGCTGTGCCGTTTTCTTGTTCTCTGTCTTGGTTTTTAGTGGGGGGTTCTTTTGGATTAGCTTGGTAATCTTATTTGTTTGGAATCCATTGGATGTTAGTACGTTAGTGAGAGTGTCTAGTTCGGGTTTTAGGTGTTGTTCATCAGCTAAGCATTTTGTTCTGGAGATGAGTGTCTTGGCTACGGAGTTGATCTGTGCTGGGTGGTGGTGTGAGAGTGTGTGCAGATAGCGGTTTGTGTGTGTTTTCTTCTGGTAGATGGTATGTCCTAAGGAGCCATTGGGTTTTCTGTAGACTAAGACATCCAGGAAGGGAAGTTGGTTATTAACTTCTGTTTCCATGGTGAACTGTATTTTGGGGTGTAGGCTATTGAGGTGTGTGAGGAAGTTGTCAAGTTTTTCTTTCCCGTGTGGCCAGATTATGAAGGTGTCGTCTACATATCTGAGCCAGAGTTTGGGTTTGTGATCAGATTTTTCTAGTGCTTGGACCTACTCGTGAGCTTTGATGTCATATCCCTCTTCACCCAAGTGCCAATCAAAGAAGCCTTGACAGCTATCCAAAACAAATATAACCCCCCCAAGCACATCCTAGATCTGACCAACCACTGCCTATCCAACACATACTTCATCTATAATGGACAAAAATACAAACAAGTAGAAGGAGCACCCATGGGATCACCCCTCTCACCTGTCATTGCCAATCTCTACATGGAACACTTTGAAACCCAAGCACTAGAAAAATCTGATCACAAACCCAAACTCTGGCTCAGATATGTAGACGACACCTTCATAATCTGGCCACACGGGAAAGAAAAACTTCCCTTCCTGGATGTCTTAGTCTACAGAAAACCCAATGGCTCCCTAGGACATACCATCTACCAGAAGAAAACACACACAAACCGCTATCTGCACACACTCTCACACCACCACCCAGCACAGATCAACTCCGTAGCCAAGACACTCATCTCCAGAACAAAATGCTTAGCTGATGAACAACACCTAAAACCCGAACTAGACACTCTCACTAACGTACTAACATCCAATGGATTCCAAACAAATAAGATTACCAAGCTAATCCAAAAAGAACCCCCCACTAAAATCCAAGACAGAGAACAAGAAAACGGCACAGCCCTCCTCCCATATATAAAAGGCACCACAGACAGAATCAGCAAGATCCTCCACAAACACAACATCAAGACAGCATTCTACACAAACAGAAAAATATCCACCATCCTAAGAAACCCCAAAGACAAAATTGAGTTAGAAAATCAAGGAGTATAAGAAATCCCATGCACCGCCTGCCCCACCACATACATTGGACAAACCAACAGAAGAATAAGTGCACGCATTGAAGAACACAAGAACTCATTCAAAAAAGAGGAACCAACTTCTTCCCTGGTCCAACATTTTAGAGTCACAGGACATGATATTGAATTTAAAAAGACCAGAACTATCGCCAAAACTGAACACTTTAACAACAGAATAATCAGAGAAGCCATTGAGATAGAAAAACGCCCACACAGCATGAACAAACGAGATGACACCTCCCGCCTACCAGCCATTTGGAAACCCGCCCTTATTGACAAACGAGTCCCTAACATGAGGAATGACACCAGACCCACACTCACAAGGTCCACACAGGATGTCACCACCGCACATCCACCCAGAAAGCAGACCCAAATCCACACTGATCATGAAGCACGACCAAGGACCAGAAGCCAGACCGCAGCTGCAACATTAGCCATTTCAAACCCCTCCAATCCATTCATGCAGCAGACTGACACCCACTATGAAGATGTAGCACGACCACAAAGCCAAACAACAGCTATGCAGCTCACCAGCTCAAATCCCCCTGCAGCACAGACTAGACTGAGCACAACCAAGCCCCCACCAACACAGGACACACCCCCAGCCAATCAGAGCACAGAAAAACCCCCATCCAATCAGAGCACAGCCAAGCTCCCACCCAATCAGTTCAAACCCCCACTAGCAGTTAAAAGGAAGAAACAGCTGCGATCACACATTGCTCCCAGAAGCACGAAGCTGAAGCCTGAAGATGACGAATGAGACTTCGTCGAAACGTCGCCAAGACACTTCCAATCTTACGCGGGAGAAAACCCGAATAACCAAAGACCTACATGCAAACACCCGCGAAAACCTCAGAAAACATATATATATATATAGAAAACCCGAATAACCAAAGACCTACATACAAACACCCGCGAAAACCTCAGAAAACATATATATATATATATATATATATATATATATATATATATATATATTTATATATATATATATATATGTTTTCTGAGGTTTTCGCGGGTGTTTGTATGTAGGTCTTTGGTTATTCGGGTTTTCTCCCACGTAAAATTGGAAGTTCACTTTAACAACAGAATAATCAGAGAAGCCATCGAGATAGAAAAACACCCACATAGCATGAACAAACGAGATTAAAATTGGAAGTGTCTTGGCGACGTTTCGACGAAGTCTCATTCGTCATCTTCAGGCTTCAGCTTCGTGCTTCTGGGAGCAATGTGTGATTGCAGCTGTTTCTTCCTTTTTAACTGCTAGTGGGGGTTTGAACTGATTGGGTGGGAGCTTGGCTGTAATCTGATTGGATGGGGGGTGTCCTGTTTGAGTGGGGGCTTGGTTGTGCTCAGATTAATCTGAGTTGCAGGGGGATTTGAGCTGGTGAGTTGCATTGCTGTTGTTTGGCTTCGTGTTTGTGGTCGTGCTACATCTTCATTGTGGGTGTCTGTCTGCTGTATGTATCGAGATAGAAAAACGCCCACACAGCATGAACAAACGAGATGATACCTCCCGCCTACCAGCCATTTGGAAACCCGCCCTTATTGACAAACGAGTCCCTAACACGAGGAATGACACCAGACCCACACTCACGAGGTCCACACAGGATGTCACCACCACACATCCACCCAGAAAGCAGACCCAAACCCACACTGATCAGGAAGCACGACCAAGGACCAGAAGCCAGACCGCAGCTGCAACATTAGCCATTTCAAACCCCTCCAATCCATACATACAGCAGACAGACACCCACAATGAAGATGTAGCACGACCACAAACACGAAGCCAAACAACAGCAATGCAACTCACCAGTTCAAATCCCCCTGCAACTCAGATTAATCTGAGCACAACCAAGCCCCCACTCAAACAGGACACCCCCCCAGCCAATCAGAGCACAAACCCCCCCATCCAATCAGATCACAGCCAAGCTCCCACCCAATCAGTTCAAACCCCCACTAGCAGTTAAAAAGGAAGAAACAGCTGCAATCACACATTGCTCCCAGAAGCACGAAGCTGAAGCCTGAAGATGACGAATGAGACTTCGTCGAAACGTCGCCAAGACACTTCCAATTTTACGCGGGAGAAAACCTGAATAACCAAAGACCTACATACATACATACATACATACATACATACATACATACATACATATATATATATATATATTTCGGAGATTTTCACGGGTGTTTGTATGTAGGTCTTTGGTTATTCGGGTTTTCTCCCGTGTAAAATTGGAAGTGTCTTGGCGACGTTTCGACAGAGTCTCATTCGTCATCTTCAGGCTGATGTTTACAGGTTCGTGCTTCTAGGAGCAAATGCTGAAGATGACAAATGAGACTCCGTCGAAACGTCGCCAAGACACTTCCAATTTTACGCGGGAAAAAACCCGAATAACCAAAGACAGACAGACAGACATACACACACACACACACACACACACACAGAGAGAGAGAGGATTTGCATAGCACTGTTAACTAAAAGCCCTTATGATGTCATATTTCTATTGGGGATTTTGAGTTAGGAAAGGTGCTGTTCTGGTTATTTTTTGCCCATCTCTCCAGGAAGAGAGACTAAAAAGGGGTGCAATGTATCTATAGTGAACAAATCCTTCTTCATCCTAGTCAAATGGAATCATGAAACATAGAATAAGAGTTGGAAGGGACCTTGGAGGTCTTCTAGTCCAACCCACAGCTATACCATTTCAGACAAATGGCTGTCAGTTTCGTCTTAAAAGCCTCCAGCGATGGGGCATCACAACTTCTGAAGGCAAGTGGTTCCACTGGTTAATTGCTCTCACCATTAGGACATTTCTCCTTAGTTCTAGGTTGGCTCTCTTGATTCGTTTCCATCCATTGTTTCTCGTCTTGCCTTCTGGTGCTTTGGAAAATACTTCATCTTTATGGTAGTCCTTCAAATATTGGAACAATGCCATAATATCTCTCCTGGTTACTTTTTTCATTAGTTTAGAGACATACCCAATTCTTGCAACTGTTCTTCATAAGTTTTAGCCTTTAGCCCCCTAAAGGCTAAAACTTGTTGTTCTTCTCTGCACTCTTCCATTGTCTCAATATTTTTTTTTATATATTATGGTGACTAAAATTGGATGCAGTATTCCAAGTGTAGTCTTACTAAGTCTTTGTAAAGCGGTAGTACTATTTCACGTGTTTCTGATTCTATCCCTCTGTTAATGCAGCCTAGGATTGCATTGGTGTTTTGGCTACTGCCGCACATCATTGGCTCATATTTAATGATTGTTCACTAGGATTCCAAGATCCCTGTTACAATTACTGGTATTGATCACATCAAGATCCCTCTCACGTACTATCATGATTTGATATTACTTTTGATATGAATCGGGTGCTTTGAATTCTATTTTTAGGATGCATTAGCTTAAAAACACAACACACAATTCAAATTACTCATTTCTAATAATTTAATTGATAGTAAGAGATTCTGTGCTTCTAGGGCCAATAAAGGTGACCTTAAAAAATTCGTTTTTAGAAATGTGTTAAATCTGATTTCAGACCAATTTCCCATCCTTATTATTCTGGAACACTAAAATGACATCCTCAATTATTGTCAAGCACAATGAAATCTTTCTCTCCATTTTTTGAATTTGCTAATGCCTAGAATATGTTGCAAGATTGCAAGAGCTCCTTTCTGTATTACAATCATTCAAATGTATATATTTATGATGAGAACAAACTACAAAGACCAGGATTGGTTCTTATAATCGGTGGAACAGTTTGTTTCAAAAATTGTGTATACTCCATCAATATAAGTTTGTGTAATGTAATTGTATAATCAATATTTGAAAGTAGCATCTATACCATCTATTATTTGGGGAAAGAAAGAGGGACAAAGCGAATTTAATTTTTAACTGAGTATAATGTTTAAAATAATGTTTAAAAGATACAATTATAAGATCTCTTCTTAAGAAGCCTGATTTAAATCCATTGGCTACAAATCAGTCTTTGATCTTCTGGAGACAGATGAATATAAGTTTCTCTACAGATATTTTTAGACAGATTATTGTATCTTGAAACATTTCAAATTGGCTTTATTGAGGGAAATGGAGCTAAGACTTTCTTGGTTGGCTTGCTGGATGATGACTGAGGATTAGCATAGAGAATTGGTAGTGGTTCTTCACTAAGTTTTGATACCACTGACAATCACATCTTCCTTCTGGATCACTGGGAAGTTTGGTAATATATGCTCCTGCTTTATAGTGATTCCGCTTCTATTTCTTAGAAAGGTTTCCGATGTTATTTGGAAACAGTTGCAATTCAGATGTTGTAGAGGGACTGGTACCAGGAATGCTAGGCATCTCCTACAGCATGAACGGATTAAAAGCCTCAACATCCTCAAAAAAGCTCAGAAGACCCACAGGAAATTGTGTGAATGGAGAAAAGACTGGACTTTGGAGAGAAGAGAAGACTTTGTGGAAAATGAAAGTTTTACTTGGGTGAGTTCAGCTGAGACATGTAGCTATCAGGACTCTTTTTGTTCTCTTTTTCTTTCCTCCCCTCCACCCTCCAAAAATTCCTCAATAAAAGCCGACAAATACTAAATTGAAATCACCTTGAGTTGCTTTGTTGCTTAGTTCCTTTTTGCAATTTAAAAAGAGACTTTTTTCACTTATAATCTACCCTTCCATTCATTATGACGAAGAGACAACCATTAGAACACCACAGCAGTTGAATTTATCTTCCAACCTCTTGTTTTATACCATCTGCAAACTTATGCCTATACATTTCCTCTTCTTATGAATTGAATGATTCTCTGGTTTTCAGACTACATTTTATTTATTTGAGACACTAACTGTAGGGTAAGACTGCAAATTTTTGAGAAAAGTAAACTGTGTTTACACTAACAAAGCAAGGCCTTGTTTACATTAATTACAAAGCAAAGTTGCAATTTTTTGAGGATTGTAAACTATGAACAGAGGAGACAGAAAAGAAACCAAATTTGTCCTTTTCCATTGTATATAAATATTATTTCAACACTAACTGCAAGAAGAAGCAAAAGGCTAAGAGAAAGATCAATTTTTAACAGAAGGCTTTGTGATTTAGGGCAAAAAATTATTTTTTATCAGGCAGCTTGTTTTGCTTTACTATATTGAAGTGTAATTTCAACATTAATCACAAGAGGGAGCAAAAGACTAATTTTTATCAAAAAGCTTTTTTAAAAAATCAGAAACAATGTTGCAGAATTAATTCTTTGACACAGATATAGTAGTGGCCAAAATTGTGGAAACCTTTTGGGAAAAGTGTATTTTTGACATTTGATGGCTAATAGCACCTCTTTTTTTTGGAGTTTCAAGATAATGTTACAACCAGACTTGAAATCCTGGGATTAGAAAATTTAGAACTCCGCCGACTTCGACATGACTTGTGTTTAACACACAGAATCATCTATTGCAATATCCTTCCTGTAAAAGACTACTTCAGCTTCAATCGCAATAATACAAGAGCAAACAATAGATTCAAACTAAATGTCAACCACTTCAAACTTGACTGCAGAAAATATGACTTCTGTAACAGAGTTGTTAACGCTTGGAACTCATTACCTGACTCCATAGTCTCTACTCATAATCCCAAAATCTTCAACCAAAAACTGTCCACTATTGACCTCACCCCATTCCTTAGAGGACAATAAGGGGCGTGCATAAGAGCACCAATGTGCCTACCGTTCCTGTCCTATTGCTCCCTTTCGTTATATCAAATTAACATAGTTGTTGCATACTTTTGCCTATATATATATATATATATTTGGTTACTCGAGTTTTCTCCCGCGTAAAATTTTACGTGGGAGAAAACCCGAATAACCAAAGACCTACATACAAACACCCGCGAAAACCTCAGAAAACATATATTTTACGCGGGAGAAAACCCGAATAACCAAAGATCTACATATATATATATATATATATATATATATATATATATATATATATATATATATATATATATATATATATATATATATATATATATATATATATATATATATATATCTTTTATAATTTGTTGATTTACTTATGTTGATGTTTGTGTATACTGTTGTGACAAAATGAAATAAAAAAAATAATAATCATATTCCACTACTGGAATGGCCTGAGAATAGCCCAGACCTTAACTCAATTGAAAATCTATGGAGCCGACTAAAGAAATTTGTTAGTCAGAAGCAATAAAACCCAGTTAATAGAAGCAATCATTCAATCTTGGTTTTACATTATAATAGCTGCAGAACTAAAAGACTTGGTCCACTCCATGGGGAGACGTTGTAAGGCCGTAATTCATACTAAAGGTTACCCAACTAAGTATTAACTGACATGTGACTCATTAACTCATTTTCTTCTTTATGACTGCTATTCTACAGTGATAGCAAATCCTTCATAAAATTTATTGCATTACATTCTTGATTAAATTAACTTTCTATTGATATATAAATTTATGGCACTACTCCAAAAAAAGTGGTGTTATTAGCTAGTTTTAGAAAATACACTTTTCCTAAAAGGTTTCCACAATTTTGGCCACTACTGTGAGATTGTTTTATAAAGATTCAGTTTGCCTGCTTCTTATGGAGATATAAACAATGCCACAAAAGAAAAACTATAGTATTATTGGATGCATTTGTATGAAGAATAACAAAGCCATGGAAAAAGAGGCTAGCATTGTATTTACGTCCAATATGTTTGTGTTCCTGCCCATCAGTATCAAATGTAAATTATCTGAATTACTTGAAGAAAAACTGAAGAATCTATAGACAAGACTCATTGGTGAACATAATGAACTCCTAGTAAAGGCAGAAGTCTGTATCCAAACCGAACACAACAAAGAAGAAATAACTGTCAAGAAACAGGAAAGGCAATGGCAGTATGTCACTCAAAGGTCAAAAATCTGAAAAGGCTGTTCCTGCCATTTCATACTGGAAGAAAACATGCAGACCCATGGAGAAGTGTATTTGTCAAGTAGTCCAATGACAGGAAATAAAACAGCTTAGACTCCCCACCCTCTAAAAAATAAAGTAAACCAAACAATAATGGTGGTGTGTTGTCTCCCAGGTGCAAGGTTTAAAGATGTGACAGAGAGGCTTATTAAAATAATCAAGCCCACCAATAATTATCCCCATAATTATGCAATTATGAGCCTGAGAACAATTTCAAGGGACTATGGGCAGAAAAGCAAGGCATTTGGAAGCACAGGTGATGTTCTCATCTCCAACGGAAAGTCAACACCCAACAAGGGAATGGATTCTAGAAGTAAGCCACTGGCTCAAGAGAACTTTGGATTTTTGGACCATAGTTTACATTACCTATAGGAAGGATTTCTGGCAAGAAATGGGTTGCATCCCATAAGAACCAGAAAAAATGTGTATGGCAAATAATTGGCTTGGATCATCCAAAGGGCTTTAAAGAAAACTGGAAGAGAAGGAAGACCAATCTTTAAGCATAATCCCCAAGACAACCAATCAGACAGTGAGAAAGGGAGTGGTGAAAAGGACTGGGAATTTAGGTATAAAATAGGAGACATAGAAACAAATGGAAGATCAGCCATAAAAGGCTATACACTAATGCTCAGAGTTTAAGTAACAAATAGGGAGAACTTGAAGTTTAAATATATGAGGGTAGGTATGATATTATTGCTATTACTGAACGGGAGGGAATCCATGATTGGAACACACTGCTAGAAGGATATAAATTGTTCAAAAGAAGCAGAACCAACTCAACAGATGGGGAAAACAATTACTAGACCTCTACAGAAATACAGAATACTAGAGATGAAAACTTTAAAAGTATTTGGGTCAATATTAGAGGAAAAAGAAATGGCATTGCCATAGGCATTTACTACAGACATGTACTATTAACCAGGTGGAGAAAATAGAACAATCCTTTGCTAATCTGTTAGCTGAAGTTTGCAGGAAACAGTCCATTGTAGCAATGGGGGACTTTAACTACCTGACATCAACTGGGAAACAATCTCTGCAAGTAGTGGGAGATCGAATTGGTTCCTGATGTGCCTAGCTGACAACTTTGTCACCCAAAAAGGGGAAGACAAACAATCAGCTTCTCTGGACTTAATCCTAACTAATTGCGATGAAATGTTCGCAGGAGTAGAAATTTGAGGGATGTTAGGGCAGAGTGACCATGTCATACTAGAATTCATCATAATAAGGGCAGAGTCAGACCAGTGTTTTAGATGTTGTTAAGAGGTCTGATTTTAATAAAATAAGAGAGAAATTAGGAAGGAATCCATGAATGGCAATCCTAGAAGGAAAGTTAGGGTGCATGAGAAACTCTAAAAGTTGAAATACTAAAGGCCCAAACAAAAGCAATATCATAGGAAGAGAGACCTCAGATGAGATCAACATGGTTGTACAAGAGGTCTCTGACAAGCTAAGGGACAAAAAAGTATAAAAAATGGAAACAGAACAGAATACCAGCAAATAGTCTGAATCTGCAGGAATGGAGTCATGAAGGTTAAAGTTCAGAATGAAGATTTGCAACAAATGTCAAAAATAAGAAAAAAAAATCTCTCAATGGGAAAGGAACAAATAAAAAAGTCAAGGAAACAATAGGTCTACTAGTGGGAGAAAATTGCAAGAAGGTAATAGGGAGCAAAGAGAAAGTACAACTGTTAACTCCTTGTTTGCATCTGTCTTTATGCAAAAGAAAAAAAATAGCCCAACCTATCAAAAACATCATAGAAAGAAAACAGAACAGGAATGCTGGTGAAAATGGATAAGAAATTGGTAGAAGACTACCTATTCACTTTAGAAGAGTTTAAATAACCAGGACCAGATGGTTTACACCCCAGGGTACTGAAGGAGCTGGCAGAGTGAACCCCTGAACAAAATCTTTCAGAACTCTGGCATGCAGGGAAACTAACAGAGAACTGGAATAGAGCTGATATGGTTTCAGTCTTCAAGATGGGAAAAACCTGGATCCTGGAAATTACAATCAGTTTAATATCGATACCTGTGAAAATTGTGGAAAAGATAATCAAGCAGATTTGTGAGCATCTAAAAATGAACCAAGTGACCACTAGAAACCAACATGTGTTTGTTAAAAACAGATCATACCAGGCCGTAATAGCTCAGGCTGTAAGGAGTCTGTTATTAGAACACAGTAGCCTGCAATTACTGCAGGTTCAAGCCCGGCCCAAGGTTGACTCAGCCTTCCATCCTTTATAAGGTAGGTAAAATGAGGACCCAGATTGTTGGGGGGGCAATAAGTTGACTTTGTAAATATACAAATAGAATGAGACTATTGCTTTATACACTGTAAGCCACCCTGAGTCTTCGGAGAAGGGCGGGATATAAATGTAAACAAAAAACAAAAAACAAAAACAAACCTCATTGCTTTCTTTGATAAAGTGATTAAATTAGTGAATCGGGGAAATGCTGCGGATATAGCTTACTTGGATTTCAGTGAGACATTTGATAAAAAAAGACCTCTATCCTACTTCTTAGAGGGACAGAACAATGTGAGGTAGACAGTACCACCACCAGATGGATTTGCAGTTGGCTGACCAACTGCACCCAGCATGTAGTCCTCAATGAAATTACATCTACAAGGTGGGAAGCCTGCAGTGGAGCACTGCAAAGTTCTCTCTTGGGCCCAATGATCTTCAACACCTTCATAAATGATCTAGAAAAGAAGGTAGAAGGGGAACTCATCAAATTTGCATCCAATACCAAGCTGGGGGATTGCCAATGCTTTGGAAGATAAAGATTCAGAAGGATCTTGACTTGAATCAATGCTCAAGTCTGTCAAGATTCTTCTGAATTTTTATCTTCCAAAGCATTGGCAATTCCCCTCCTCCCCCCACCAAGCTTGGTATTGGATGCAAATTTGATGAGTTCCTCAAGGTCCTGTCCTGAGGCAAATACACAGGTACAGAACAGGCAGCACCTGGATCAACAATTGTAACTTTGAGAGGGATTTGATATCCTAGTGGACCATCACTTAAGTATGAGCCAGCAGTGTGCTACAGCAGCCAAAAAAGGTAATGCAGTCCTTGGCTGCATCAACAGAGGGATAGATCAAAATCACATGAAATTATAGTATGAGTTTAAACTGCACTGGTGAGATCACACTTGGAACACTGTATCCAGTTCTGATCACTATGATACAAAAAAGATGCTGAGTCCTAGAAAGACTGGAAAGAAGAGCAATAAAGCAATAAAGATGATCAGGAGTCTAGAGACTAAACCGTATGATGAACAGTTATGGGAATTTGGCATGTCTAGTCTAACAAAAAGGATTAGAGGTGACATGATAGAAGCTATTTACCAGTATTTGAGAGGCTATCACAGAGAAGAGAGCGTCAATTTATTGTCCAAAGCACCTGAGGGCAGGACAAGAAGTAAATGGTATAAGCTTGTTAAAGAGACCTTCGACCCGGAAGTTAAAAGAAATTTCCTGACACTAAGAACAATTAATCAATGGTGCAGTTTGCCTTTTACAATTTGAGTGCTCCGTCACTGGAGGTCCTCAAGAAACGATTGGCCAGCCATTGGTCCAGGATGGAATAGTCTCCAACTTTTCAGGTCCCTTCCAGCCCTGATTCTATGAAATGGACAACTGCATGACATAAATCAGTTCTCCAATTCTGTGCATTCAATATCTACACGACACTGCTAAATACTAGGAATTTTAAGCTGAGTGTTACCAATATATTGATGACGCTCAAATTATTTTTCTATATCCCTACCAGATAATGATTGATAATGGAGTGGCTCCCCAAATGCCCATGTGCAATTGGGAATGAAAAATTATTTTATGTGCAATAACCACAGCAAGATTCCTATAGGAAAGAAGGTGGAAGTACTTGCAGTATCTAGAAGAATGGATGGTTAGACTGATGGCAAACCTGGCAGAATGGCAAAATTGAGAGCCTTGATTAACGGGGGAAAAAAGCCGTTTTATTTCTACCGTACTTAAAAGCTAATTTTGGACTTTTTGCAAAAAAAAATGAGAGAAATGAAAATTTGATTTTGGGATTTGATGATTAGAATTATATGGAATTACATAAGCAATATAGACAATTGTTAATTTTAGACTATGTGTTGGATTTTTATGTACGTTTGTACCAAAGGAAAGTTGGAAGCCATTCTTTTTCTTTTTACTTTTTCCTTTCTTCTTTTCTTCCCACTTTTTTCTTGATTTTTGTCTGGTTCTTTTTTCTATTTTTCTTGCTTGTTTAGTTTTTATTCATGCTTCTGAAATTTAATAAAATCGTATTTTAAGAAAAGGAACAAAGGATTCAGTATGCTGAAACAGAATCAAGGCAAAATGAAAGTGCTTTTTGTGAGATTTCATAATTTGAGGAGATAGCAGATCTACCCATTGTGAATGTAGTTGTACAAACCCAAGGCAGCAAGTAGAGATACATTTTTTTTCCAACAATGGCCAGGGCAGTCATTTAGTGAATGGTTCAGTGAATGTTTCAATAGCATCCTTTCCTGGAAGATGATCTTAGAACAGAGCTACCAGCACTGATAACCTCTAAGCTTAACTCTTGCATGTGCTCTGAGTGGTGCAATTTTTGGATCCATCCAGAAAGTCTGGACTTGAGAAGAGTTCAGAATATTTCTTTATATTAACAGTACTACCATACATTGGCTGCCAGCTTCTTTCCAAAAGTGCTGGTTATTACCAGGAAAGCCCTATATGGCCTTAAATAAAAGTTATTTGGGAAGACTTTCTTCTTTATGATTCTCTCAGCTTCATTCATGGCAATTTAAAGCTGAACTTCCTCCGGAGCTACTGCTAATTTTGGGACATTTTTGGAAAGGGCAGAACTGATCTCTTGCCACCTGCAGTGATGTCCTACTGGTAAAATAGATGGCGATCTGGAAATCAGATTTCAGCTACTCTTGTAAAGGACTAAGGATTGTAATAGAAATAACAAATATTTAGAAAAAAATCATTAGGAAAATAAATACTAGTAAAGATAACAATGAGCCAAGGAAATAGATTATTCATAAATCTCTTCCCTTGTACCAGAACAGAGGTACTAATTTAACTGCATTTTTCTCATATATTCTCAGTCATTTTATTTTCTGACTCCATATGAAACAGAATTCATTACCTGGCAAAGGTAACTGGACTAATATGCCACTGACTCTTGAATTCTTGTTTAATTTGCCAGTGAGATCTAAAAGTTCTTCTTGAGAAATTTCCTTGGGTCTCAGTATTATTTCACTACAAATGCCTAAAACAATCCACAAAAGAAATATCCTTAGCAACAATGGTTTTCATTTTGTCTCTTGCAAAATTTGCTACACAAATCAAATTATTTACTTCCACATTTAATGGCACTATTATATATCTTTGCTCAAGCTTCTAAAACAGGTAAAACAAATGCATACATTGCTTAACTATCTAGGACATATGTAAGCAAATTGGAACTGTTGAATCTCTTTTCTGAAACCCAATTTACTGAAAATTAAAGAAATGGTTTTCTTAGGACACCTTACAAACTTGCCTGCGAAATTGAAACAGCTTGAATTGTGATGTCATGACACATTTAAAATGTTGGCATCATTGCCATCCTGATTGGGTGCCTTTTTGAGAAATATATGAATTTAGACATCAGTGAATGGATCAGGCTACTTGAGAAACCATCTAATTCCACTGGGATTGGCCGGGGCCACCCATGCTGGCAGAGGAAGCATGCTGCAGGTCCTGTCAGCCGGATTATTATGGCTGGGTCCAGGAAAAGGGGCTTCTCTGCCATTGCGCCTGACTTGTGGAACATCTTACCCCCCAGTCTGACCTTCCAGAAGATCCTAAAGACCTGTCTCAGTTTGTTAGCTTAGGGCTCCAATGGAGGAGCATCAGAGTGAATGTGGTTGATCCACCTCCTTCTCACTGATGAAATCTGAACCGGTTTATCACCAGTTCGCTGGCCGTGCATGCATGCTGTGCGCCAAGCGTGTGCTATACATGTGTGCATGTGCAGTACATGCCAAAAGGAGGCTTGGGAAGGCAAGTAGAGCAGCGAGGGGGAATCAGCTGTGCTGCACAATTTAGATTCACTAGAAAGCAGGAAATCCTGCTTTCTAGTGATTTTAAATTGTGCGGCACAGCTGATCATCGGAGATACCGGTTCAAAGGAACCGGTAGCTTTTTTTAACTACCGGATTGCCCGAACCGGTGCAAGCCAGTAGCATTTCACCACTCCTCCCCTCCCTTTTTAATTGGGGCATGGAGCTTGGCTTTTGTATTAACTTACTTATGCTTTTAGTTTATATAGTTTTTATTTTTTATTATTGTAAATAGCCCAGAGTTACTTTGAGATAAGATGGGCAGGCTATAAATTTTATTAATAAAATAGGCATCATACTGTAATGGTACATAGGAATGACTTTAGGAGACCTGCAGAGAGACATTGTCTAGGAAACAGATAATGGATAGAAAAAGAACCTCAGAAACGAAACCATCCCCACTCCATTCTCAGGTTGCAAAGGAGATGGCACAAGTTTGCAAGATTCTATTAATGCAGCCTTACAATAAAGTAGGATAAGCTCCATCGGGCCATGTTTCCTGTCTGTTGTTCTTGGTAAGGCTGGTATCAATCTTGTCCTACCTCACTCAAACCTTATGAAAATATTGTCCCTGAATAGGTGTGTTGCATCTCCTGCTTTGCATCACTGCCACATCCACTGAAGCCTCACTATTCAAAAAAATAAAATTGCACACAAGTAAAATACTGTATATATTATAAACAACTTGGGTTGGCAATGTACAAACTCTATTTTTTTTAAAGAAGTCATACCTACGGCTGCTGCTGCTTTTACTTTATTTCTTACGTAAGTATGACTAGCTGGGTTTTCGCCTACTAAAACAACAGTGAGATGAGGTCTCTTGTGACCAAGGGTAAGCCATGATTCAAGATCTCTTTGTATTTCCTCACAGACTTGTGCAGCCAGCCTTCTCCCTGAGATAATAGTTGCTTCATTCCTATAAGAGATAAAATGAAAACTTTAAAGAGAATCCATCTAAACTTTTACAATCCAAGGAAATTTCAATATAGCACTAGTTATACTTTGAAACATATGAAGTATGTTTTATTGCAGCACATTTAGTTGTTGGACAATTCATGTGAACATATAGTATTTGAGAGGAAACTGAAGCAACACTTTCGGAATGGCAAATTCCTCTCCTACATCTTCTGAAGATGGCCCTTAAGTTTTCAGATTCAGCTAGGACTTCATTTTGACCTACTTAAGAAGTGCCTAGCAAACTATAGATTCATGCAACATCCCTGAGTGAAATTAGTCCTTTTTCATAGATAAAATTATTAGCATAGCAATAAAATGCTTTGAAAATAATTTTCACAAATATTTTGATAACCTATATTTCTTGCAATTATTGTGTTCTAATAATATCCACAAAATAGAAGTAGGAGGGAAAGGAAATGGGGTGAGGGAGTTGGAAACAGCAGTCTGTTACCATTGTAATAGAGTTGCTATTTGAGGGACAGTATTCAGCAGAATGTGGTATTAATAAAGGTAATCCATTTAATAAAGTGTTAAAGGCAGTCTCAGAAAACTCTGCACCAAGTGGAAGATCCAACAGGTTCCTAACAAACCTAGCAGACAACTTTGTTTCCCAAAAAATAGAGAAGGCGACAAAGGGATCAGCCATACTGGACTTAATTCTCACTAACAGAGATGAAATGATAGAAGGTGTTGAAGCTACAGGAACCTTGGGGGCAAGTGACCACGCAATATTGGAATTCGACATTAAGCAAATACAAGTAGTAGAACAAAGTCAAACTAGAGTCTTGGACTTTAAGAGAGCTAATTTCAATAAACTTAGAGAGAGCTTGAGAAGGATTCAATGGATGAGAATCCTCAGAGGGAAAACAACTCAAGAAGCTTGGGAAATTTTGAAAAGTGAGATTATAAAAGCGCAGTCTAGCACAATACCAATGAAGAAGAAAATAATAGATCTCAAAAGAAACCAGCATGGATGCATAAAGAACTATCTGACAAATTGAAAGACAAAAGGACAAATATAAAAAGTGGAAAGAGGGCAAATAACTAAGGCAGAATATCAGCAAATAGCCGAGCCTGTAAAGATGAAGTGAGGAAAGCTAAGGCTCACAATGAACAAAGGCTAGCGACAAAAGTAAAAATAACAAAAAGCTTCTTCCAACATGTTAAAAACAAGAAAAAGTCAAGGAAACAATTGGCCCATTGCTGGGAGAAAGTGGCAAGAAGATGACAAGCTACATGGAGAAAGCAGATCTACTTAACTCATATTTTGCATCTGTCTTTACACAAAAGGAAAAAACAATCCAACCTATCAAAAACAGCACTACAAAAAACAGATTAGAAACACAAGTTAAAATAGGGAAGAAAATGGTAAGTGAACACCTGTCTACCCTAGACGAGTTCAAATCACCAGGACTGGATGGATTACACCCCAAGGTTCTGAAGGAACTGGCAGACGTGATCTCAGAACCACTGAACTATATCTTTCAAAGATCCTGGAGCACAGGGGAGCTGCCAGAGGACTGGAAAAGAGCTGATGTAGTTCCCATCTTCAAAAAAGGAAAAAAAACAGACCCAGGAAACTACAGACCTATCAGCCTGACCTCAATACCGGGGAAGATTCTAGAAAAGATAATCAAGCAACGAATCACCAAACACCTAGAAGCAAACAAAGTAATAACCAAAAGCCAACATGGGTTTGTCAAAACAAGATCATGCCAGACTAATCTTATCGCATTCTTTGACAAAATGACAAAATTAGTAGACCAGAGGAATGCTGTCGATATAATTTACTTGGACTTCAGTAAAGCATTTGATAAAGTAGACCATAACCTACTACTAGATAAAGTAGAAAAATGTGGGTTAGACAGCACCACCACCAGATGGATTCGTAACTGGCTGACCAACCGCACTCAACGTGTAGTCCTCAACGGAACTACATCCACATGGAGGGAAGTATGCAGTGGAGTACCCCAAGGCTCTGTTTTAGGCCCAGTACTCTTCAACATCTTCATCAATGACTTGGACGAGGGATAGATGGGGAACTCATCAAATTTGCAGATGACACCAAGCTGGCAGGAATAGCCAACACTCCAGAAGATAGGCTCAAGTTACAGAAGGATCTTGACAGACTTGAACATTGGATGCTATCTAACAAAATGAAATTCAACAGTGAAAAAGGTAAGGTTCTACATTTAGGCAAAAAAACAAAATGCACCAGTACCGTATATGTGGTACCTTGTTCAATAGTAGTACCTGTGAGAGGGATCTTGGAGTCCTAGTGGATAACCATTTAGATATGAGCCAGCAGTGCAGCAGCTGCTAAAAAGCCAACACAGTTCTGGGCTGCATAAACAGAGGATAGAATCAAGATCACGTGAAGTGTTAGTGCCACTTTATAATGCCTTGGTAAGGCCACACTTGGAATATTGCATCCAGTTTTGGTCTCCACGATGTAAAAAAGATGTTGAGACTCTAGAAAGAGTGCAGAGAAGAGCAACAAAGATGATTAGAGGACTGGAGGCTAAAACATATGAAGAACGGTTGCAGGAACTGGGTATGTCTAGTTTAATAAAAAGAAGGACTAGGGGAGACATGATAGCTGTGTTCCAATATCTCAGGGGTTGCCACAAAGAAGAGGGAGTCGGGCTGTTCTCCAAAGCACCTGAGGGTAGAACAAGAAGCAATGGGTGGAAACTAATCAAGGAGAAAAGCAACTTAGAACTAAGGAGAAATTTCCTGACAGTTAGAACAATTAATAAGTGGAACGACTTGCCTGCAGAAGTTGTGAATGCTCCAACACTGGAAATTTTTAAGAAAATGTTGGATAACCATCTGACTGAGATGGTGTAGGGTTCCTGCCTAGGCAGGGGGTTGGACTAGAAGGCCTCCAAGGTCCCTTCCAACTCTGTTGTTATGTTATGTTAAAAGTGAAGCAGAGAATGTATTTGTGCTTAAAGAAGAGGGTACAGCACTGGCTCAAACCTTATTTGCTGATTAAACCTTGAGATGCAGTTAAAAAAAATCAGCAGGAAAAAGGCTGAAGAATATGTTCTAAGACTAAGAGGCTGAGTGTCATTGGAGCATTCTGCAAAAGGAGCAAAAGATTAAGAGACAAACCTCTGGCTAAAATCTAGATTGCAAAGAAGAGTCCAGTAGCCCTGAGCAAAGGATCCATCAAATTTTGAGGATGTCAGAGGATTGAGAAATACTATCAAAACTAAACAAATTTCATAAGGAATAAGGCAGGATATTTAATCATTATTTATTGAACAAGCCATAATACCCAGATTCACAGATATTACTTCATAATGGATAGATACTTAACCTAAATGAATTAAGCCACATTATGACTTACTAACCCTACAGAGACTTAATTTATTATGGGCTTTGGAAGCAAGGAGTACTTCAGACATCACTCTGACTGGACGTCCTTGGTACTCTTTGAGCTTGGTTGTTTGCTTGCAGGCAAATTACTCAATTAGGTAACATAATCAGTGCTAGTCAATGCATGGTTTGCTTTCATTTATATATAGTGGCATGCCCGCCACTCTGGACAGGACATCAATCCTGCTTATTATCCAGCTAACAAGCAGAAAATAATACCCTAATCAAGAAACAACCAAGGAGAAAACCATAACCTCATCAACACTAGCAAGACAAGCATCTTATACAAATAGGAAGCAAACCCTACATTCATTAGCACTGATGCTGCTACACAGTTAGATAATGAAACATCTGCAAACAGCAACCAAGTTCAGAGAATATCAAGAACTCCACAATTCAACCCCGTTATGAATATTCTGTTCCATTGGATCCTCTCATTGATGAATTAATTTAAAATTTTCATCATATTAAAAAAGCCTAATCAGAATTTAGATCAAAATTCGAATTTATATTATGTTTACTTTCAACTATATATGAGAATGCTACTTAAATCTGCCACACATGCCAGCCCTAATCATTTACAATTATCGTTGAAACTTAAATATCCTATAGGTACAGATTCTGTTTCATAATACTCATGTTGTTTCCTAGTTCTTTTTAATAATAATAACAATAACAACAACAACCTTTATTGTCATTGTACATATATACAATCAAATTGATCTAGCCTCTACTGGTGCAATCAATAACAAAATACAAAACAACATGAATAATATAAAAAATGGCCCTTATATAAGTAATTAGGGAGAAACCAGTCATATGTTTCCATGTATGCATAGAGTGATTGTAGTTGTAATTAGGAGTCCGACAGCCCATTGGGTAAAAGCTGTTTTTAAACCTGTTTGTCCAGCTGGCTATGCTTCTCTGTCTTCTGCCCAATGATAAAAGTGAGAAAAGACACTTTTATTTTAATCTTGCTATTGTTATGATTTTAAAAATCTTTCTGTTGATGTAGGTCAGGGGTATCAAACTCAATTTCATTGAGGGCCGCATCAGGGCTGTGGTTGACCTCAGGGAGCCAGGCGAGTGTGGGCGTAACCAGCTTGATGCCATTCCCCAGACTGCTGGCATGTTTCCTCTTCACATTGGTTAGATCAGGCCGAAGCCACGCTGGCCTGATGTATTCCTCTTTGCATTGGGTAGACTGGGCTGAAGCGATGCTTATATTTTCCAGAATGGCCCCGTGGGCTGGATCCAATCACATCGCAGGTCGCTTCCGGCCCATGACACTTGTGTTTCAGATCCCTGATTTAGGTTATCTTAGCTACTATTAATATAATTAATTGCATTTATTTTACAGCATTTCTTTTAAAAAATACTGAGTGATTCTTCACCCTCAATTTTATCCTCAGAATACAATTTACTAAATATCTGCAAGAGGTAACTCTTCACATTTGCAGCTGTGAATGCAGTGACCAGCAGCCATGGTCTATATCATCACATGGAAAACTAATATAACTGGTCCAGGAGCCAATTCTTTTAAATGATGTGCAACGGGATGATGGATAGCAATCTTATTTAGAATGCTGACAGAACGCACATATTAAATGTATAATACAGGGGCAGGTTTCAAAACCCATCGCTACTGGTTGGCTCGTGGGCGTGCGCGTGCTGGCACACACATACAACACTTCTGCACATCCGCAGAGGCATTTGGGTGGGCGGGCGGAGCTACCGGTTCACCCGATCCGATAGCAACCCACCACTGGTATAATATGTGCATTTTGGCAGCATTCTGAATAAGATTACTGAGGTTACACATTCAGCTAATTTACTTGTATGAAAACCAATATCTTTTAGTTTTGCAAGCATTATTAGCTTTAGTTTTATTAAATTTTTATATATTGATATAATTTTTTATATATTAAAGTACATTCCTTCTCATATACAGAAGGAAAACTATTTCTGGATGTAATCCTCTAGAGATATGAAATAAGCAATCAAACAATATAGAAAAAACACACTCTTCCATGATAATCACAACATGTTGACATGTTCACATTTATTAATAGGTTTGCTATTTTTAATGTAATCAAAATCAATTAACATATCAAAAGAGTTTCTGGCTATTTCTATAATGCAACTTTTAAAATGTGAAATGCAAATTCTATTGATAATTATTTCAAGGGAGAGATTTTTGTCTAAACAAATTAAATACTTAAGAAGCTGTGGTATCGTGTTTATTGAAACTAAAAATTTATGAGTAAAACATCTATGGAAAAATACCTTTTATTATCTAAATTTATTACTTAACAGCATCCCTTTGATTCATAAAGTAAATGAGTTTAAGGGGCATGGGGAAAGCAGAGAAGCCTGAATTCCGAAGATGGAATCTCTTCTCTCTGATGCTCCTAGAAGAGAAAAGAGAAACCAATAAACATACTGCCTTGGGTTTTCCCCAGCAATGTCCCATAGCTCATCTTCATAACTGGTTGATAGAAATTCTGCCTTGGAAATCTGCAGCCGCTCTGAATCTACTGAATATACCAAAGCGAATGAACACAATGGAGAGTGGGGATTGTGATTGTTAAATGAAATGATTGTGTGGACAACTTCCTTAACTACCATCACAATTTGCAAGTCATAAGTAAGCACTACCTGTATCACATTGGAGGAAGAATATGTAAAGGCGCCTCTAATCCTTTGTTTGTACTTGTTGGGTCTGTGATTATGCTATTGGTAAAATAGACATCTGCATATGTTGCAAGGAAAGTAGACATCTGCAATTGCTGTGGAGTCTACTTTCCATATTAACACCACTGTCACGTCAAATTGGGTGTTGTCTGTATCGTAAGAGTGTATCACCTAGTGCCTGAGAAAGTCCAGAACTGGGGACATTGCCCATGGATTTTGTTTCTTTTTAAGAAGTCTGTGGTCTTTCAGATATAATTGGAAACATTTGAGCCCAGCGCTGGGAAAGCACAATGAATGTATCTTTACATTTTTCCCATGTAAATGTTTCATTTACTCTTTATTCAGAATACAAAGCTCCTTTCATTTCTTACTCTAACATATTATTGGATGTCTAATTTTTCATGAGGTAACTGGACAGATGAATTTTCTAATCCAATCAACTTTTACTTTAAAGTTTCTTCATTGTGCAAAGCATAAAAAGTAAATAAAAATAAAAAGTAAAATAAAAAAGCCTTTGTTCCAGTTTCCTTTCTCTTAGGGAATCCTTTTTAATTGAAAGTTTTCGAATAAAATGTAAATTATATAACTTTTCTTGTCTCGTTTGCTTATTTGGGGTCCAGCACACCATGGCATGAACCAAGAAGCTATATTTGGCCATCAGTGAAAAGTGCATGTATTCTGAAATGGCATTTGTTCTCTGCACTAATTCCACTCATTTTTGCCTTTTTCTTCCCCAATTGAATATACCTCTGAACAAAGTTTTAGTCACCATACAGCTAATTTACTATTTTTGTATCTTCTAAAAATAGATTCACATGTGCCCTAGCGGCACTGTACAATATATAAAGGTAGTCCTTGAGATATGGCAGGTGATAACAGATGCCGCAAAATTATATATGATCCTGTTTTAAGTTACAATGGTATAGCAACTCTGTTGTTATTCATTTGCTGAAAGAAAAATCCGGGCTGGTTCCAAGCTGGAAAAAAGATAAATAAAATAAAATGGAGGCATTCTGCAGTTTATCTTCTGTTTATCTGATAACCAGAAACTAGTGACAGCAGCAGGTTTCTGGGATAGCTGACAAAATGGGGTTGAGAGTACATGGGGTTTTATACATTTTTGGGGGCTTTGTGGTTGAGATGCCTGTTCCTGTGTAAGAATGTGTCCTTTAATATTTCAATGGCTGTCACTCGAAAGATTAACAAAAATGTTTAAGGATAAATTAGCTAAATGTTGGAAATGTTTTCAATTGCCGGGATTGTATTATCTATCATACGTGGTGGACATGTACGGAAGCAAAAAACTATTGGGTCAGAATACAGGCATGGATAGAGGAAATGTTGCATCAATGTATAGAGTTAAAACCAGAGGCATTTTTATTGGGTATATTACCAGAGAAATATAGTAAAGCAGATATTGATTATTCATATAATAACAGCTGCAAGAATTGTATCTGCACAAAAGTGGAAGACAGAAAAAATCCCGTTGGAAGGAGATTATAAAGTAATAAAGAAGATTCTAAAATGTGCAGAAATGAATAGGTTAACATTGAGAATAAAAGATAAAGAGGAATCGGTGTATTTCAAGACATGGGGATGATTTTATGCATGGTTAGAAAAGAAATATGAATAAAAGATTATAGATTAATAAACTAGATAAGGTATAGGTAAATGAGAGAGAAGACAAAAACAAAAGAAATAGAAACCCAGATGACACTTGTGTAAATGGAAAAGGGGAAAGGGGGAGAAAAAATGTTATTATATAAATGTACATTTATGATGATATGTGTGAAATTAATAAAATAGAAAAGAAACTGAAAAGAAAGTAAAAATCGGGGTTGCCTGAATACCACTTTGGAACATATTAAATAATGAAAATGAATAAAATAATGGAGAGAGAATGGAGACGGATGGAGAGGAGGGGAGAAAAGAGGAATGAGAGAAGAAAGAAGAAAGGGAAAAGGAGAGGAAGAAAGAGAGGGGAAATAAGAGTAGGAGAGAAGGTTAGAAGGAAGAAGGGAGATGTGGGGGAAAGGAAGGGGAAGTAGAGAAGGAGAAGTAGAGGAAGAAAGAAGAAGAAGAGGATAGAAGGGAAGGAAAGGAAAGAGAGGAAAAGGAGGATTGTTGTAAAACAAGGGAGATGAAATGGTAGTATCCTTAAATTGTTTAGGATAAGATTGTATTAATATGAAAGTTAAAAGAGAATATGTATGTTAGATAAGAGACTGTACATTTAAGGTATGTTCATGAGAAATAAAAGTAAAAAAACTTTTCAGAAAAAAATATTTTAATGGCTGTTGGCAGATTCCTATGGGGTCATGTAGGAGTCATGGCTGGCTCTACAGGCAAAAGGGGAAGTGCAAATACTAGTTGTTTGTCTGAACTAATCTTGTCAGCTTTTGCTTGCGTAATAATTTTGCTTATTTGGACTCTTCTTGCATATGAATAGATTGGCCCAGTCTTTCTGAATGGATACAAAATCTTCATTCTTAAAGAACAGCCTCTTCAAGCTTCTCCTTAAGGTTGTTTCCCTATGGCAGGGAGACTGGGGCTGTTTTCTGTTTTTTGTTAAGATTTTTTTCTCCTCTTCTCCTTTAGGGGAAATATTCTGTCCTGCCTCTTTTTAATATTAAGAATAAATAATATTTTAATCTGGGGAGGGGGCCTTCCTACATGCCCTTACGAGTGACTGATCACAGGAACTCTGCGAGACTCACCACCTCTCTTCCCTCATCCTACTCTGCCAGGACACTGAAGTGCTTTAGCCTGCCTCTATCTCACTTACTTTTTGAAGCTCTTCAAACCTCATGGCCACTATTTTATCCCATCTACTTGTGGGTGGGGGAAAAATGGTGGTGGCCAGACAAACTGCTACATTTTGCTGCCTTAGAACAACTAGACACCAGAACAGTTTTTTCCGAAGGCCATCACTCTGCTAAACAAATAATTCCCTCAACATTGTCAAAGTATTTACTAAATCTGCACTATTATTAATCTTCTCATCGTTCCCATCACCCATCTCTTTCCACTTATGACTGTATGACTGTAACTTTGTTGCTGGTAATCCTTATGATTTATACTGATATTGATTGTTCCTGATTGCTTATTTGTACCCTATGCTTATCATTAAGTGTTGTATCATTAAGTGTTAAATAGTACTCTATGACCATCATTTGTGTCGTAAATGTTGTACCTTGATGAAGGTAACTTTTCTTTTATGTATACTGAGAGCATATGCACCAAGACAAATTCCTTGTGTGTCCAATCACACTTGGCCAATAAAAATTCTATTCTATTCTATTCTATTCTATTCTATTCTATTCTATTCTATTCTATTCTATTCTAAACAAGGTCTGCATAGGGTTGCAAAAGCTTCTAAATGCTTCTGCGTGCCTTATTAAGACAGCAGAACAAATCAGTTTGTCCCTGGGCCAAACTGTGGTGTAGTGGTGAAAGAAATGTGGCCACCATTTTGTGGGTGGGGCAAAATGGCAGCTTCTTTTGGAATTGCACCATGTGGCTGTGCAAAGAAGCAATCCACTCAAGCACTCTATAAAGCCTTGGAGTTCTTCAAAAGGTAATGAGGGTATTTAGCCTGATGAGGTGGGAATCAGCATCTCATGCTATGCTTAAAAACCTACCCATTTGTTTAACAATTCTTTGGGGAGAGCAGGGATTGGGGGAGATCATTAGATGAGACACTTTACCTAATGACAGTTATGACATTAACTTACATTACATTACAGTTATGACTGTAATGGGCAGGCACCTTTATGGTCAAATCTGAAGGACTACCTATGAATATGCTTTAACCTACTGGTTTCCATATAGTACTAGTTTTTCAGTTTTTCATTTTGTTTTCAGAATTTAGGAAACATGGAAGAAGCCAAGGGAATCCTGCTGGGCACACTGACATCTACAATCATTATGGGGATTTGGGTACTGCTGTTATGTATCAATTGAACAGAATTTTTTAAAAAAAATTCTATCATCACCATAATTCTCACAAACAGTAAGAAGCTCCAATGCTGATTCTGCTTGTATTCAATTATTAATAATTGATAACAATAACAAATTATTAATAACGTAATTGGTAATTAGCATATTGTTCAGGAAACGCTTTTGCAAGCCATCATTTTAAAAATATAAACATGCAGAAGAATTTAATAGTTAACTGACAAGCAAACAAAAAACTATGTATAGATATAAAACTATCTACATCTTCTTTTATTTCTACTGAAAAGTTTTTAGAAAATTTGAGATAGCATCTTTTCTATTCTTCACTTAGTTAAATCACTACATAAATTCTTATCTTTAATGTATACAAAAAGAATATGTAATGGACAAGTCACAAATTTCCAGCTCTAAACCCTGCTAAATCCCAAAGTCTAATATCTTCTTCATTCAACCAGGACTCAACTGATTACAGATAATACCAGGACGAAAAGAAAACACATTTCTATGCCATTGATTTCTAGAAAATTATTGCCTATAAAATTCAGAGATTTTTTAGGTGGGTTAAGAATTTCTAATGATTAGAGATTAGTCATAATTTTATTTGTTAGTTTGAGTGATTTATATATATCCTGCCCTCCATTCAGGGTTCAAATCTATCTTTCTATGTATCTATACATCACGTCTGTCTGTCTGTCTGCCTGTCTGTCTGCCTGCCTGCCTGTCTATCATCCATGCAAAATCATTAAAAAGACTCCAAAAGATCTACTAGAACTTTAGTTTATTAATATAGGCTAGAATAATCTCAAATGGCTCCCTAGTAAAATTATTACAAGCCAAATAAATGCAGCATTCTAGCTGTCTCAGTTTCATTAGAAAGCTGTCCCAAACCTATTTAAACATAAATACCACAATTTTATTCTGCTGAATATCTGGGAGGGGGGGAAATGCATTTATTTATAATGGCCTTCTTTAGATATCATAAGGAAAGTATTCTTCTTGGAAACAATATACATTTCTCTCTCTCTTTCTTCTGTTTGGATTCTACTCGCAGCAAAAGCTGGACAAACTATGCAACCCTGGCTTGTCTCCCTCCCCCCCCAAACAGTTTACAAATGGAAGTGAAATGGGTAGGTGGGGGAAACACAGTTGCAGATATTGTCTTATTAGAAAGTGAATGAGGAACAAAGCAGAAATACTTAAAACAGAAGGTGCCAGCAAACTGCTCATTGATGGTGCCAAATTTCTGAATGGCCTTGATAGATAAATCGATCTTTGCAATGATAAATCAAGAAGCTTAATTCATGCAGTTAAGATCCATGCAATCTTTGTTCTTCCCATTTAGTCAATTATCTATTACATAGAGATAGCTCTGGTATCTCATCTGAACCTGGAACTGTGTCAATAAAATACAAGATCACAAATCCACTTGTGGATAGGTTACAAACAGTTCCTTAAATACAATGCAGCACAGTCCTAAGGTTGTATATGAAAACCAAATATCCATTTATGCTTTGTTTGCCGTCTGATTTGAACAAGACTGGCCAAAAACTTTTGAACTGAGATGTCTTTAAAAAGAAAAATAAATAATAGAGTGGCTTTGAAAATCCTCATTCCTATTTTAATAGAGTAACTGATTATCTCCTCCAGAAGAGTAATAGTAAACTGTTAATGATTATGCTCATGATTACAGGTAGTCTTGACTTACAACCATTTAGTAACTGAAGTTACCACGGCACTGAAAAAAGTGAACGTTTTTCACACTTATGACCATTTCAGCATCCCCATGGTCACGTGACCAAAATTCAGAAGCTTGGTAACTGGCATATATTTATGATAGCTGCAGTGTCCCTATGTCATGTGATCACTTTTTGCAACCTTTTGACAAAGTCAGAGGGGAAGCTGGGGCCACTTAACAACTGTGTTACTAGCTTAACAATTGCAGTGATTCACTTAACAATCGTGGTAAGAAAGGTCATAAAATGGGGCAAATTTCTCTTAATTGTCTTGTTTAGCCATGGAAATTTTGGGCTCAATTGTGATCAAAAGTCAAAGACTATCTTGCATTCCAGTCATGACAGAAAATAATATCTGACCACCTACCTCAATTTTTCAAAGTTCTCATTTCTTTAAATGACACTAAGCACTCTCACTCCCTCCAAACAGCAAAAGATTAAGGCACCAAGCTAGAAAGTAAGTGACCACCCACCTTAGCCATGAAAGTCAGCTGGGTGACCTTGGACCAGCTCTCTCTCTCTCAGCCCAACTTACCTCACAGAATTGTTGTAGGGAAAACTATAGGAGATGACCAGACTTAGCCCAAGGTAGGGGGGTCAAGCATGTCATCAGTCTTGACTCCCTGTGCACCCACAAGAAATCTAGGTCCAGCCTATCTTGAATTCAGTTGATTCTTATCTGCCGGCAATTTGCTTTGACCATTAGTAGTTCAGATTCTTGTAGACAGTGCTAGCATGCATTAAACTTGTTTGCATTTGAACCACCTTGTTTCCTGATTTCTTGTGTCTGACAAAAATAGGAAGAAGGAGTATTATGTTCACCGTCTTGTTTTTAAAAATAATGAAGCAGGATACAAATAAATAAAATAAATAAACTATAGGTAGTTTTACCTGCCTACTAATCTAGGAGAGTAAAGAAAGGATCAACCCTCTAACTTTATTCTGTTCTTTTTTTGGTGGCCTTAGAAACATTTGTCTAGGTATTCTCTCAATATCTGATTAATGAAAAATTATGAATTCAGACAGAAAGCTGCAACATTAAGCACAGAACAGGCAAATGAAGAATAGAGAGTTTTTAAAAAACAATCTAAAAAATCTTATGTGGCATCCCAAGGGAGTGCTATCTATTGGGGATGCTCATTTATAAAACTGCAGTCATGGACAAATCAAATATTTTGAATGCATTTTCCTTTAGATCATGTATAATCCATTCTTCCTTAAAAAAGAAAAGAAAATTCCTTAACTAATAGCAATATCACCATGATAAGTTCAAACAACAAAACCCACAGACATAACATGAATGACATAACATAAATGAAGGAGTGTGGTTACAAAATCAGAGGCATACAAGAAACTGGACATCTAACTATCCACCACTGAAATATATTTCTCATGACAAATTGAGGTACCTACACACTTGACATAAGAAGGAAGATGCAATGACAAATAGTCGTCACTAACAAGTCCCCGCTGTCACGTTTCTTCATCTCTTCTGCTCCAGTTTAGTTCCAAAACCTAGAGATTAGTGGTTCACGCGATTTAATGAGCTGGATAGCGAGTAAACAATTAATCCTAAAAATATAAAGCTGATTCTGTGGTGGAAATGTCCTCGCCGCTCATGGGCTGTGACTCTCCTTGAAGTCGTTGCAAGAGGTCTATCTTCCCCTCCCTCTCTCCCCTTCTCTCTGTCCCTCTCTCGGGCCTTTTGGAGCGAAGCGCACTTTAAGCGCATAAGACCCAAGCTGGTTCCCCAGCGTTTCCGTTCCGGAGGCGCTCAGACGCACGGTTCCCTACCGGGTTGAACCTCCAGTCACACCTTCACGGCTGGAGAGAAGCCTGCAACTGAGTTACCTTGGCAGCCCCTCCTTCGGTTCCTTTACTTCTTTCTCCTTTCCCTCCCGCTTGACAAGCGCAAAGACACAGCCTCTAAGCATTGCTCCTTTGCAACCTAGATCAAGGGAAGGCTTAACGCTCCCTGAATATCATCCAACCCTTCGCATTTCCTACCTGCTGCCGTTGCTGGGACAAGTGCCCCGGCTGCAATTCTTTGTGGTGTTTCTTACGCCCGGCAAGAGGAAGAAGCCTCCCCGCCGTCTCCCCCGTAGCAGCATGAGACGGCTGGGGACGCTTGTCGCCGCCATAGCGAGGTCCCCGTCTGCTCAACCACGCCGGCTGCCTTTGAATCGGCCCCGCCTTCTTCCTGCGCCGCTCCGAGATGGCTGCGGAGATGCTCTGCCTGCGCCGCCAGACGCAATTATTTTTGAAAACTGACCTGCGGTATCCTTTGGGGAAGGAAAGAGAATCTTTTCTCCAGAGCATGGAAGGCCGAACAGATGCAACCCTGCAGCCCACGAGCAAAGAGCTTTTTTAGGAGGAGCAATGAGGACCAATCACGGAGGCCCCTATCTCCAAAATATAGTTTAATTAAGATGACCAACTTTGAGTTGGTCACCTTAATGACCAAATGAGAAGGATGAGAAGGAGGACACAAATAAATTGAAGGAAAAAATATCGTAGATAAAAGAAACAATTTATTCATTGCAACAATAATACAAAATACACTATAATATGATAAATGCATAATAAAAAACATTTATAACAATAACATTTTATATTGTAATTATGCTAACATGCCTATTATTTAAATTAGTACAATTGGTTGTCAAGTAATAGCTGTTCTGCCCCCAACTGCAATACAAAATTCTCCACTGCAAATATTGCAGTAAACTATGTTATCCTTCTCTGATATGAGGAATGGAAATTCCTTATTTAATTTATCCTTGAAATGGCATTTCCTCTTTTTTGATTTTTCTATCCCTAAATGAAATTTAAAATTTAAAATAAAATATAGAGCTACATGAATGATGCAAGCATATTCATTATGAATAAATAAAATTAATTATTAAAACCGAATAACAAGCGAATAAACTGGTAAATAAAATTATACATATTTGGAAATTATTAATTAGATAATGAATTAATAAAATGTGAATTATTGTGCTCACCTGTGTATGATTGAATATTTACTGAGGAAGAAGTGAGTCTAATGTGTATGTATGTGCCGTGTCGTGTTTTGGTAAGGAGTAAACAAAGTAAATAAAGGTGGCTCAGGGACTTGGACATTGAGCTTGTCGATCAAAAGGTTGGCAACTCAGTGGTTTGAATCCCTAGTGCTGCCGTGAAACAGGGTGAGCTCCCGTTACTTGTCCCAGCTTCTGCCAACCTAGCAGTTTTGAAAGCACGTAAAAACACAAGTAGAAAAAATAGGGACCACCTTGGTGGGAAGGTAACAGTGTTCCGTGTGCCTTTGGCATTGAATCATGCCAGCCACATGACCATGGAGACGTCTTCGAACAGCGCTGGCTCTTCGGCTTTGAAACGGAGATGAGCACCGCCCCCTAGAATCGGCAACGACTAGCACGTATGTGCAAGGGGAACCTTTACCTTTACCTAAACAAAGCCTCTTGTGTGCAGTGCACTCTCTCAAAATGATTCTCCTGTACAGAACACATGTGTCTCATAGTCGCGTCTCGCTGCACTGTACCGAGCATTGGTGAATCGTCATGTCAAATACAAATACATTACATCACATGCAATGGATCGGCTCAGCATTGAACGAATACAGAGATTTACAGATTAGTCTTCAAATATTGAAAAGGAGGACATTTAGAGGACAACTTTCAAGAGAGGACAGAACTTACAAAAGAAGGATTGTCCTCCTAAAGGAGGACGATTATACTTTATAATTAACTATTACAATTAACAATAATTAATAATACTATTAATACTATTAATTAATTAATAATAATTAATAATACTAGTACAAATTATTAATTGATAAGAGGATTGTCCTTCAAGGCAGGAACATCACACATTATAGCATAATTTCAAGAAAGACTGCCTTTTAGCCACCGGGGATACATTGTTTTTGTGACAAATTAAAGATACCATATTTGGCTTGCAATCTCCTTTCACCCCCACCCCAGTGGCTGCTTCATGGCAGCAAAGACATTCTGAAATTCAGAGGTGGGTTTCAGCAGGTTCTGACCACTTCTGGAGAACCAGTAGCAGAAATTTTGAGTAATTCGGAGAATCGGTAAATACCACCTCTGACTGGCCCTGCACCCATCTATTCTCTGCCTCCCGAGTCCCAGCTGATCGGAAAGAAATGGGGATTTTGCAGTAACCTTCCCCTGGAGTGGGGAGGGAATGGAGATTTTACAGTATCCTTCCCCTGCCACGCCCACCAAGCCACACCAACCAAGCCACACCCAGAGAACCGATAGTAAAAGATTTTGAAACCCACCACTGAGTTAGACTATATAATTGACAGAGTGAATTTTATTACAGATTTTAGTTGCTATTTAGTTTTTAATTGTATCTTTATTGAGCATTTTTATTTGTTCTGGTCTCTAAGACTGTAATAAACTGATTGATTGATTAAAAAGGCTTTCCATATTACTGACCTTCTCTTGCATTTGTCATAATAGCAATAGCAATAGCACTTCGACTTAGATACCAGTTTACAGTGCTTTACAGCCCTCTCTAAGCAGTTTGCAGAGTCAGCATATTGCCCCCAACAATCTGGGTCATCATTTTACCCACCTTGGAAGGATGAAAGGCTGAGTCAACCTTGAGCCTGGTGAGATTCGAACTGCCAAATTGTAGGCAGCCAGCAGTCAGCAGAAGTAGCCTGCACTACTGCATTCTAACCACTGCACCATTGTGGCTCTGTAATGTTCTGGCAAAGTGTGTTGTCCAGATTTGACCAATCCCTGGTACACCGGAACCGATCAATTATCAAGAAATAATTATTTTCAACAACTTGGTGCATCTGACTTGGTGCTATTTTGGAGTTGTAAAAAATTGGAATTGCTCAAATATGCTTCATCTATTGCATTCAATAAAAGAGTGGAGTTTTGCTCTCCTTTCCAGTGGAATCCTGGCAAGAGAAATATCTTTATAGAATAGGTATGGGGGAGGGATTATTATGAAAAGATTGTGGGAGAAAAACTAAAATTCTCCAGGTCAAGGTCACTTCCTTGTAACTTTATGGTCTTATCCTGAAAGTTTAATTGGCAACAATACAGAAATGGTTTTCTTCTGATGACTCACTGATTTCCCAGTCAGTCTATCCAGAGCACTGGGATTTTTGGCAGCAGCTTCACTGAGAGGTGATTATACAGCCAAACCAAAAGCCTAAGGAAATCTGGATGCTTTCAGAAGAGTTCTTCGTTTTAATGAAGATATATAAGGCTAGAATGTAAACTGTCAGAAAGCATAAATCAAGAGAATGTTGTGGTTTTTTTGTGGCAAGGGATTTTTTATTACTTTGAGCAGCTAATATTTTAAATGGAAATTTCATTAAAAGTTACAGTTAAAAATAACACAAACTAAAATAATAAATGTATAAAAAGAAATTAATTAATTGCTTCTTAATGTATAGTTTAGTTCATAGACTGAGTTTGTACATTACGCAGTAAGCCAAAGCAGTTTGGTTTACGGCTAAATACAATGGTTTCAAACAGCACAATACCCTCTAAAGTAATAACATGAATTTGTGTGTACTTTCCCAATATGATTAAAATAATTGGGTTTTTTTAAGTGAAAGTTGGGCAAGAAATGTGCCATTTCTAATATTTAAATAGTTATCTGCATACTCAATAGTAATAGAATTGGACAACTTTATCAAATAAAACATTTTCATTAGAAAAAGTCCCAAAACTGTACTTTGGTGGAAATTACTTACTTTTGCGTCATTCCTGAGAACTGCATTTCATTTTGAAGACAGCCAGATTCTGTTTTAAATCAGTTTCTCTTTTACTGTCTTAAAATACTGCAGCTTGGAAATTGCAATCCCAGATTGTAGTTTCTGTAACTGTTACTGTTGTCTCTCCTACTTTCTTTTCTTTTCCTTTCTTTTCTTTTCTTTTCTTTTCTTTTCTTTTCTTTTCTTTTCTTTTCTTTTCTTCCTCCATCACAATTCCTGCTCCTAAAGGTCCTCTAAGGTGGTGACTTTCATCCTGTATCTCACAAGTCCCCTGAGAATTGTGACCCACACTTGGGGAAACAATAGCTTAGGGCTGTGATGGCGTGCCGGGGTAACATGTAGAGCCCTCTCTGTGGGCATGTGTGCCATTGCCAGCTGCTCTTCCAGGTTCCGGGGTTCCAATGTGAGCTCCAGTTTTGGCATTTGGTGCCTAAAATGTTAGCCATCACTGGCTTAGGGCAATGTTAAATCTTCGGCTTATTTAGCAAATTATGGTAAACAAGCCAGAGATTTTGCAAACGTGTCAAGCAAAAGCTGGCAAAATCATCTAATTTCTTTTTTTAACCACTAGATGTCAATAGGTGATTAAATAATGGGGGAAATACAAAATAGACTTCTTTGGATATCTTAAGAGCAAACATGTTCAGAAATAATAATGTTAATGTTTTCATCAAACAGATATATTTCAGTGAAGTTCACAGTTTTTTATGATTGAGAATACAGCATTTCTCTGCAATAATTAATACTGCTTGACCTTTTCTGGCTTCTGTATGAATTTGAAAAAAAAAATGTTTCTAAAGCACTTTTGAATCATTTTGAATTATGCGCTTTCTTAATAAAAAGCTTTTGATTCCACAATGTTCCAAAAAGCAGGGCTAGTTTTGATAATGTTATTCTATCTGTGCTCTGTTGGAATGTTTAAAAAATGAGCCAGGTAACATTGGTAGCTCACAGCTGCTCAACTCGTTTAGTTAGAACTCAGTTGGCTCCATAGTTTATCAAGGACCTGGGTGTGATAAAAGAGATGGAGATGACTCAAGCATCAGAAGCGGAAAACTGAACCTGCCTGGACATGTCAGAAAGCCAAATTACCGGCTTCTGAAGTGACAGCACTGCAAGGAAGAAGACAGTCTTCCTACCGTGTTTATTTCAGGAAGATCCTATCGGGCAGTCCTTTCTCATTGGTAAAATGCCTTTGGCTTCTAAATATGATTCACTGAAAGATCAAAGATCAAATCCCACAGGGACACTTTCACATACTTTTTTGTTTGTAACATTATATAGCTTTGTTCTGATGAATGCCTTTGTGCAGAGTTTAATCACAAAATGTCAGATCATCATGTCACTTGTCAGTGGTTTTACCTATTTACATCACTTTGGCACAGCTATTTTAAGGAGGTTAATGAGTTATCTGACATTCTAAAGGTTATCTCAGGAAGTTGTATCTTTGTCCATAAGTGAAACTGCTTGGGATAATGGTCAAATGAATGTCTACTTGCAATAATTTTAAAGAAATAATTATTTGCCTACTAATTTTTTTAACTAATTGTTCATGGAGAATTTTCATGGAGAATTTGACTAATTTTAGATGTTATCTAATTCCCCCTCTCTGGAAAATACAAAATAACAAAATTGACAAAATAATTTTCAAATGGAATAATGATAGACTATTTCAAAACATCAACTTCTATAACTTTACAAAGAATTCTCATTACAGTATAACGTGTTATATATTTAATATTCAACTTTTTATCTTTTCCCTCTAGAGATATGGATCCCTCTTTATTACAGTGATATATGTCTGTGGTTATACATAATTAATTTATGATCTCTGTAGCAAGCATCATCTTTGCTTAATCCAGATACTCAAACTAGCTTGGAATTTATGGTAATTTGGATCTAAAATGCACATCAGGTTGTCCCTAAGCTTTCAGTACCTAATACATTTTAATAACATCCAAAGAAGGTTCCATAACAGGTCTTCATAAATGTAGTTCTTTCCTCTTTGTGCTTGTTCATCTGAAATTTTGCAGAAAACCTATGTAAGGAGTTTTTATATTGCCTGTGGATTTTTATATGAAAGACTCATAAAACCTTAATTGGGAAAATTATTATTTTTTAAAATTCTCAAGGGTTAACTAATAATATACTAAAATAAAATAAATAGGATGTATATTTGAATTTATATTCTTCTTTTTTTTATAAAAAGTTTTTTTTACAAAAAAACACAAACATACAATACATTTTTTCTGAACAGAATATTGACTAGGTTTCATGTTTATACAACTTTTGGTTTCCTTCCAACACATTTTATATGCATATATTAATATATTTTACCTTTTCCCTCTCATTTTTATTTTCTTTCTTTCTTTATGTTGTATATCTAATCTTATCCTTCGCCCTGAATTCTAATATTTGTCAACTTCCCTATTTGTTTCCCCCCTCTTCTTACTCCCTCTAAATTAAACCCTTTATTTCCCAATTAATATTTGTAATACTTATCAAACATTAGAGTCATTCATATATTTGCAATTCAAAAACAATTTATATAATATTAACCATATTCAAAAAAGAAAAGAAAAAGAACTCAGTAAATCGTCATAATATCATTTCTAATGCTTTAAGTAAATTCCATAATTACAATTAAAGGCTTTTTATACTTTCAGATTCCATTATTGATATTTAAACCATTTAATATATTGTCAGCTATTTTTTAATTTTCTTCTTGTCTCTCTCCTTTTTTTCTTTTTTCTCTTAAAATCCTTTGCTCTCTTTGCTTGTCCAGTATTTCTATCCCCTCTCCTCTTCCCCTTTTCCCTCATTCTTATATTCTCACTGTTAGTCCCTTTGTGGTCATTTAGCTTCGTATTTCCCCCCCCCCTCTTTTTTTCCTTTTTGTCTCTTTCTGCCCTCACTATTTTTGTCTGCTCTCTTAGTTTGCAATATTTTTCCAGCTGCTCTCCTTATTCCCCTTTTAAGTATTCTTCTTTTGCCACTGTCAATCCCAGTGTAATCTTTTAAGTTTTTTTGTGTTTTTTTTCTTCCCCCTTCTTTCTCTCTTTGTCTCTTCCCACCATTTCTATTTTTATCATCATTAATTTTTCCATCATTACTCCCCACACAATCATTTAATTTTTTCACAATTAGGATTTTTTTTGCTTTATCTTCCATAACACTCTTTTGCTTCTTCTTCATAGTTTCCATGTTTTCTTGAGTAGATTCTAACACAGTTCCTAGTTCATCTGATTTCAATTGTCCATAAGGACTTGAAATTATTTCCTTTGTTTTCTATTTGAAAGTCATGTGCATCCTTTTCATCATTTCAATTATTTCCTGCACCATTCTGTATTTTCTGGGTTGTATTTCTCCTTGTTTAATTATCAAAGTCAAACAGCTTGCAGGCACACAAATCCTCCCCCAAAGTTCACACTGATCTTATCATTTTAAAGAAAAACTTTTTCCAAAACACGTTAATCGTTGTAATTTTTTCTCCCGCCTGAGGGTGTCTCTCTCTAATCCACAATTCCAATTAACAAGTTACGAAAGTATCTATTTTTTTTAGAACTACATTTACTACTACTACTTCTTCTTCTTCTTCTTCTTCTTCTTCTTCTTCTTCTTCTTCTTCTTCTTCTTCTTCTTCTTCTTCTTCTTCTTCTTCTTCTTCTTCTTCTTCTTCTTCTTCTTCTTCTTCTTCTTCTTCTTCTTCTTCCAGAAATTGAATTTAAAGTCCGTATCCAAATCTATTCATTTTAAAGTCCAGTCCAAATCCAGTTTAACGGGGAAAAGAGAAAGTAAGAAGAAGTTTCAGCAGGCTTTAGTTATACTTCCCCCAACTCTTCCTTTTATAAATAAAAAGATGCTCTGAAAATTTTCAAGCCTCCTCAAATCTGTTTGTGGGGTTCCCCCCCCCTTTCTTCTATTTTGGGTGTCACAAATTATTTTATTTATTTATTTTATTTATTTATTTATTTTATTTGCATTTATATCCCGCCCTTCTCCGAAGACTCAGGGCGGCTTACACTATGTCAAGCAATAGTCTTCATCCATTTGTATATTATATACAAAGTCAACTTATTGCCCCCCCAACAATCTGGGTCCTCATTTTACCTACCTTATAAAGGATGGAAGGCTGAGTCAACCTTGGGCCTGGTGGGACTTGAACCTGCAGTAATTGCAAGCAGCTGCTGTTAATAACAGACTGCATTAGTCTGTTGAGCCACCAGAGGCCCTTTTATATTATATTCTAAGAAAACCAACTTCCCTTTCGAGCTTTAGGGCTTGGTATCTCCGTTTTATTTTTCTTTGCTGTATTCATGTTCATGTTCCTCATTCAATTTAACCACTATTTCACCGCCGGGACACCTTTTACCAAATTAAAGTTATTTTCTTTTTCTTGTGAGTTGGTATTTATTCACCCGGCTTCAATATTCCTTCCAAATCATCGCTCCTGGGTCCGGTTGCCCCAGCTTAATGATGGTCCCTATGGCCACCTCCCCCGTCGCCGAGTCAAAGAGTTTTCTCCGACCTTGGAGGAACTTGCCGGTTCCTCTTGGTCATCCAAGATGCCTCTCTTTCTTCCCCATCCCTACAGGACAGGTCTGATCTGAAGACCCCTTAGCATCAGTTTGTCAGCCTGGGATTTAGCAGAGCTCAAAGGAGCTCACTATTCCCCGACTGTCTCGCTGCGACGCTTCCAGTCGAATCCCCCATATTTGAACTTATGTTCAAGGTAGCAATTTCAAGAAAGCCTCTTTATGAGCAAATGAAATCAGTTTCTTTCCAAATTTAACAATTTTCTAAAGCTTTTCTCTATTTTCTTCTTGCAATTCAAACAGAAAGATTTATCAGTACGTGAATGCAAAAAATGAAATCAATTCCACTTTGGTTCCAAGCTTAAATATTGTTGGAATCTGCTCTTTTAAAAAACAGTGCTGCTGCTTTTGAGACAAATATTATTTCTTTGTTCAACCTAAATTTGTATTTTTATAGATTAATTCAAGAGATATTAAAAGGAATATGACTCTAAACTGTGATTTTCTTTACTTCATCAAATTTTATATGCAGCAGTGAAATACAAACTGTTTTGAAAAAGAAGTTAAGAAGTGTTCAATATACGTTATAAAAGGTTTACAACATGGAAAGCGATAAATAAGAATTAAAAAAAGGATATATTTTCCAATAAACATTTTTATTTAGATTAAAAATAAATGAATTCTCGTTATTTACCGTGATTATTTGTTCTGGAATGAGAAAAAAAAATTTAGTAGTAGTAACAAATCTTACTAAATAATATTGCATGCTTCTTTGTTTCTTCAGTTGTTTCCTAAAGAAATATCATTTTGAATGCAGAATAATTATTTAGGTCAAAGATTGTCAGGCAATTTTATTTTGTGATAATGGCTGTCATATCCATCCAGAATCCATCCTTCTAGCTAACTATTATCTCCTATAGTTAGATAGATGGTAATGATGGGACAAGAATGGAAAGTGGGGAATCTGCTAAGAGTTGCCCACTTGGCAAATTGACAGTAGTGGGAATTGTCACTATTGTATCTCCATGTACATTTAAGTAATCTTGAGATGAAAGAGAGAATTGAAAAATTCATCTTCCAGTAACATTAGCTTTATGCCGTATGTCCTCTCATGTTGGTAAAGTATTCTGAAAATTGAAGGACAGTTTTATTCTGCACATCTCGTAAAAGGGGTGGGATCATACCTTCTTGTCTTTAGATCTTATTAATAAACATTTTTTAAAAAAAAAAAGCTTAATAGCTCATAATTCTGAATGAATTTGTGGAATGTTATCTTATATGAGTATCATAAGACCTGCTTCCTATATATATCTCCTGTCAGTGCTATATAACTTTCTGACCACAGCAAATAAATTTAATTTGTGTGGTGTCAGTCCAGAACATATATGACATTCTGTTTCTAGAAAAAAAATCTTCATTTAACTTATTCATAGTGGCACCAAATCCTGTATTATCTTTCAGAAGTGATTCAAGACAGAAAGCTACCAGATAAAATGATTTGTTGACTTCTCTGGTTTCAACACTTTTTGCTGCTATTTGCCCAGCCTTTCCAGTAAATGAGCTTAACATCTGACTAGAAGGTAAAATCCCATGGTTGCACCATAGAATGTTTCACTCCACACGTGCTGCAATTCACATGAAATTATGTTGAAACAATGAATATATGGTCTAATAAAGGGGACAAATATATGATTCTATGCAAGGAGACCTCACTGTGATTTTAGAGCACTGCCAGTATTTGTCCTGACTCACTAAACTGTTGCCATGAAAGCAATATTCTTTCATCAATTTTTATGAGATTTCACCACAGAACCTCTCATTGGGTTCAGACCTCAGCATCCAAGATATGCGACTAATGTGCTGGGTTTTAAGAGACTAGTATCACTATCAAGAGGAAAGGCAAAATCTGAATACATTTTAGCTTTCAGATACAAGGACTGCACATGCATGGAAATTATGCATACAAGTGTGATACTGTTCCCAACCAATTCTGAAATCACTCCCTTGTTCCTTTCTCTGTGTTATTCCTCTGTTTTGTAATTTCCATATAAAGTAGCCTTTTAAATGAAGCTGAAATCAAGCTGAAATTAAAAAAAATGATTATAATTGTTCAGCATTTGCTGATTGTTCTTATTTCCAATTACATTTTCATTTTCTTGGGTTTTTTTTTTTAATACAAAATGTTTGGAATTGTGATAGATTCTGTATTGCTGTACCTTCATTTCATCTCACTGATGTATTTGTGTGTTTGCAAAACCAGCAGAACCCAAAGATTAAAAGTTGAGGTTTATACCAAGACTATGCTTACAGTGAAGTTTTTTTTTCTCCAAAAAGATAAGTTTTCACAATGGAATGTTCATCATTGTACCCTGAAGCATTCGTATGTAACAAGTAAAAAAAAATCTTAGTAGTGTTGGAAGAAATATCTATCTGGTTCAGTTCCAAGCTGAGAGAAAGGCATTGGAGACAGAATGGAGGCTGATTGGAAAGAGGGTCATTTATTGATGAAGCAGAAGTACATGGGTGGTTCTGGGCAGCTGACCACATGGCATTGAGAGTGGGGGCTTTTTTACCTTCTCTTGGGCTTTGCACTTGAGCTTCCTGTTCCTGTGCATGAACATGTATTCTATTGGGTGTTGTAGGAATTATGTAGGGGTCATAGCTAGCTCAGTAGGGTGTCTGAGCTCCTAAGTTTGATTGAAGTTTGCTGGGTGATGTAATGTCCTTAGGAGATTGTGCAATGCAGTGGTAGATGGTAGTGGGTTAATCCTATTATATCCTGAAGGGTCATTCTTAATCCCATCACCCTGGACCTGAAGGTCTTTTGTTTTGTAGATATCTGCTGAGGGCTATTAAGAAAGGTGGGGGCCGCTTTCTCCCCCTAAAAATGTTTCTCAATTTTTCATCCAGGGAAATATAATATTCTAGCTTTTAAATATTTCTCAAAACATTTCATTCTTCTAGGAGAGAAGTGGGTGCTAACTTTCTACACTAGCTTGATTCTGCTAATAAAATAACATCTTATATGTTGTTTTTATGGCATTTTTTTCAGCATTAAACAGAAGATGGGATGGTGGGAGGTTAAAATACTCAATTGTGTAACTGCAGATTGGAGTCATTGAGTCCTTTTCATTTTTATTTGTGGAAATTCCCCAGTGAAGTAACCCAGAATATCATAAACCAAATTGTATTAAATCTTTCACTGTGTGTGGTAATATTATTCAGAATGCAGGACTTTGATTTGAAGTAAATCAAAGACCCCAGACTGCCAGCTAAATTTTTCACTTTGCCTACTAGGCTACCAATGTAGTGGAATGAAGAGACCATTGTATTTTATCTCTCCTCCCCCCATCCATAACTTCTGCTTTTCCCTACTTGGGAATTCTAGGTGGCTTCACCCAGAATTATTTGGGCCGGTTTAGCTCATGCTGGTAAAGCCTGTTATTAAGAACACAGTAGCCTGCAATTACTGCAGGTTCGAGCCCGGCCCAAGGTTGACTCAGCCTTCCATCCTTTATAAGGTAGGTAAAATGAGGACCCAGATTGTTGGGGGGGCAATAAGTTGACTTTGTAAAAATATACAAATAGAATGAGACTATTGCCTTATACACTGTAAGCCGCCCTGAGTCTTCGGAGAAGGGCGGGGTATAAATGTAAACAAACAAACAAACAAACAAACAAACAAACAAATAACCATGTTAGCTGGGAATTTGGTCTAGAGTGGGTTGTGATTGGGTGCTTCTATATTTTAATAATTAATCATTCTTCTAAGCCCAATCATTCTATAGCTGATGTAGTAGCCACATGCATGCATCCACAGGGTTAGGGAAACTGATTTTCAGAAGTAATCCCCATACTTATCCAAAATCACTTAAGAAAAACAAAACAATCAACAAACCTGAGAGGCAGGTTTTCCAAAAAAAATGCAAGGAGAACCAAGGAATAATTAAAACAGACAATCACAGCTTATTTAGCAGATAAACTAAATTTGATATTTGCTAGTACTGTTTATTAAAACTAGTACCTTAGTACATTATGTGAATCCAGCATATATGTGACAGTTTATGGTGAAGAAAAGCTGCCAGCCTAAATAGTACAAAAGACATTTAATATTATTAATTTTATACTAATCTCAGAAAGTATGATGGATTTTGAAGACTTTGAAGAAGCTACTAAATTTCATAAGGAAATGCAGTGTTTCTGAGTATGTTCCTTGTGAAATCTTCCATTGGGCAAATTGTTTGTCAGCATTTTGGAAAACAGTATGAAAATTTACTCAGAAGTATGACATGATATAAAAATTACTTTTAAAGTATATATAGAAGTTGAAAGATTTTTCTAATGAAACAGAACTGATAATATTTTCTCATATCCATGAAAATTGGCAGTAGAAATAGATTTTGAGGAGATAATTAATGATTTTGCAAAAAAGAAAGGAAGGAAGGAAGGAAGGAAGGAAGGAAGGAAGGAAGGAAGGAAGGAAGGAAGGAAAAGAAAAGAAGCCAAAAAGCAAATTTTAAAATAAATTAGCTTGTTCATGAAATGTTTATAATAAACAATTATATTATGGATTTATGAAATGTATATAGTATTACTATTAATAATAAAAATAATATAAAACAAAACATCAACAAGATAATCTCTACGATTAATAGCAGGTGTTGGAACTATGGCCCATTTATGACTTCTGGAATCAATTCCAACCAGCATGGCTGGCTCAGTAATTTAGGAGTTCAATTGCACAAGTCATAAAGGGGCCATAGTTTCCCACTCTGATCCATAGGCTTCATACAACTCTCTGTCAGGGTGGATGTTACGCTGAAAAGTAAAAAGGAAAGAAAATATTTTAAGGATGAGGTAGAGAAGCCATAATGTGGGATACTATCAGAGGTGGGCTGCTACCAGTTCGCACTGATTAACTGGATGTTAATTTTCTGTGCAGTTCAGAGAACCATTGTTGGAAGAAATCTTTTCCCACTTTATAGGGCTAATCCGGCAAGGATCACAGGAAGGAAAGATTCTGGTATGCTTGTATTTCTAGCCTAATCTTTATCTTAATTACCCTGCTGCTTTAAGTGTTTTCAGAAACTGCCTCTGGGTCAAGCTTGTTACATTGTAAGCCTTACACCCAGATTTTCTGTCTATAAACTGATCTCCTGAGTCCTGCCCCCCCCTCCCCCGTCCCATTCCCCCCCCCTGGAGTTTTTTGTGGGGCTTGACTTTCTTAAAGATTGCTAAAGGGTTGTTTTTGGAGTATACTTCCAACACGGCTGGAACAGCTATTTACAGAAGGGTTGGCATAGCCATGGAAGAAATGGCTGAGAGGCAGGATGCAAGTTTGGCATTCTATCTGATTTTTAACTGCTTTTCTGGGGGCATGTGATCTTTCCTTAAATCTGGATGATTACCTAAGGAGATCTTGTGAAGTGAGTGAGACCAGCTGGTATTTTAAGTGATGCAAATGGATCTAATGATTCCGTGATAGTGAACCTATGACAAGCGTGCCACAGGTGGCACACAGAGCCCTCTCTGCGAGCACACCAGCCATCACCCCAGCCCAGCTCTACCATGCATGTGATGCGCCTCCTGCTGGCCAGTTGGTCTTCAGGTCTTTGCACACATGTGCGGGGGTGGGACGCATGTGGGAAACCTCTTTGTTGGTGCGAATGGCCTGCAGCTGCAGCCTCTTTGCCAATGTGACCCTCCAGCCCCGGTGCCCCATTTAGAACAATTAATAAGTGGAATGACTTGCCTGCAGAAGTTGTGAATGCTCCAATACTGGAAATTTTTAAGAAAACGTTGGATAACCATCTGATTGAGATGGTGTAGGGTTTCCTGCCTGGGCAGGGGGTTGGACTAGAAGGCCTCCAAGGTCCCTTCCAACTCTGTTGTTATTATTATTATTATTATTTTGGCTTCCAGATTGGTCCAGGAGGCTTTCCAGGCCCAAAATGGGATGCAGGGGAGCCCTTGCGCCAGTAAAGAGGCTGCAGCTACAGGCCATTTGTGCCGGCAAAGGGGCTGCGGGTGAAGGCAGTTCACACTGGCAAAGAGGCAGCAGCACACCGACAAAGAGTATCAGCCGCCAAGTTACTCTTGCTCATAGAATGAAAGCCTTTAGCAGAGAGGTCATTTAAGCTCAATCCCTCCAAAACGGAGTGGCTGTGGATGCTGGCACCCCAGTACAGTCAGCTGCAGCCGCGGCTGACTGTTGGGGGCGAGTCATTGGCCCCGATGGAGAGTGTGTGCAACTTGGGCGTTCTCCTGGATGGGTGGTTGTCTTTTGAAGATCACTTGATGACCGTCTCCAGGAGAGCTTTTTATCAGGTCCACCTGATTCGCCAGTTGCGCACCTTCTTTGACCGGGAAGCCCTATGCACAGTCACTCATGCTCTTGTTACCTCTCGCTTGGATTACTGCAATGCTCTCTACATGGGGCTCCCCTTGAAGAGCACCAGGAGGCTCCAGTTGGTTCAGAATGCAGCTGTGCAGGTGATAGAGGGAGCCGTTCGTGGCTCCCATGTAGCACCACTCCTGCGCAGGCTGCACTGGCTACCTGTGATCTTTCGGGTGCACTTCAAGGTGTTGGTTACTTCCTTTAAAGTGCTCCATGGCTTAGGGCTGGATTACTTATGGGACCGCCTACTGCTACCGACTGTCTCCCACCAACCCGTGCGCTCTCACAGAGAGGAACTCCTCAGGGTGCCGTCCGCCAAGCAATGTCGGCTGGCGGTCCTCAGAGGAAGGGCCTTCTCTGTGGGGGCTCCCACCCTCTGGAATGAACTTCTCCCAGGACTCCGTCAATTGCCTGACCTTCGGACCTTCTGCCGCGAGTTGAAGACATACCTATTTATTCGCGCAGGACTGGCATAGAAATTTTTAGTAGTTTTTAATATTTGGATGTAAATTTTATGGGGTTTTACGGTTTTAAATGGATTTTAATTTGGCCTTATATTTAATAAGTTTTTTAATTATTGTTTTATTGTGCACATTTTATTGTTTTACCCTGACTGTGAACCGCCCTGAGTCCTTCAGGAGAAGGGCAGTATAAAAATCTAATAAAATCTAATCTAAATCTAAATCTAAGCCAGTGGTGGGTTTCACTTACCTTTGTAACTTGGCATCTGATAGTTATTCTTGTATTTTAACTATTTTAATTCCTCAATGTTAATTACAAAGCCTGATTTGTAACTCCAGGTTGCAGGTATTGCTGAGGAAAAGGAATATCTTCAGACAGAATGGTTTAGCTTTCAATGACGGCTGTGACTCATTGATCTTCAGTGTGTATCCCCCCCCCCATTTCTAATCTAATGACTGGTATTTAGGGCAGCTTTTTGAAAGCAAAGTCTTTTTTGTATTTTTGTACAGGTAATCCTTGATTTACAACAGTTCATTTAGTGATCATTCAAAGTTACAAGGGCAATGAAGAAAGTGACATGACTATTTTTCACACTTAAAACTGTTGTAGCATCCCCATGGCCACAAGAGGCCAGGCAAGGTGAAGCGCCCCTCAACATTATGGACATTGAGTTGGTCACACTCACCCAGCCACGCCCACCCAGCCAGTCATTAGGGCAGAGTTGTTAAAAAATTGGCAGCCCACCACTGGATATTATGTAACTTTAGACTTTATTTCAGAATATTTTTGTGTTTGTTTGTAGTGAATGCAACTGTGAAAATTAGGCCCCACATTGTGGGAGGAAAACAATTTGTCACCAGAAAAAAAGACAAAGAAAATGGACCTCCCCCCTCATCCCAAGAGAGAGGATTATTCCCCGGCCTTAAGGCACAAGAATTTCAACTTCAGTTTCACTAGAAAGCAGACCACATTTGATATTTAGAAATTTTGGAATTCTTTCATAATGGCTTCTTAGCTTTTCCATAATAAAATTACTTCGCAAAAATTCTTAAATTCTTATGTGCTTATTACCATATTTTTTGGAGTATAAGATGCACTGGAGTATAAGACACACCTTAGTTTTTGGGGAGGAAAATAAGAAAAAGCTGATTGGTGGGTGGATCGACCTCCCGGAATACCTCCAATCAACTGTTCCCAGAGGTGAATTTTAGCAACAAGGACTGTGAGCTCTGTGCCTTGCTTTTTTTTTTCTTTCTTTTTTTTCTGCCTCTGAAAGCCTCCGAAACAGAGCTTCAGAAAAAAAGCCTCTGAAACTTCCTTTCTGAGGCTTTTTTTCTGAAGCTCTCTTTGGAGGCTTTTTTCCTGAAGCTCTGTTTGGAGGCTTGTTTACTGAAGCTTTGTTTCGGAGGCTTTTTTCAGCCTCTGAAACCTTTGTTTAAGAGGCTGGGCAGGGCTACATTCGGAATATAAGATGCACCCAGATTTTCACCCTCTTTTTTGGAGGGAAAAGGTGCGTCTTATACTTTGAAAAATATGGTAATTAGTTCCAATCTACTTTGCTGGCAGAAGTAAGATGGATAAATTACATTTCAGGAAATTTGGTCAGAGAAAGGGTTAAATTAAATGCTAATGGATGGAAAAAAGCAAACCTCCAGAAAATCAAATTTTGAGCAGCCAATCAACTTACTAGATGTTCTCCTGTCAGATATTTGTTGTTTGTCTTTTACAAGGAGGCAGACAGTCTCCATTTTGCTTTTGTCTGGAGCATTTGTTTTTTTGTTTGTTTTGCTCCTCCAAGTCTGGCTGGAAGCCAAGTAAGAGCAACGCCTCAGCCAGCGGCAACAAATCTTGAGCTACAATTGCTGAAGTTAATTGTAGCATTGATTTATGTTTTCTTTTCTTTTATGGATTGAGACCTTAGCTGAGGTTCTGGTGTGTTTGCCTATATAAGATCCCAAAAGCAACAGACCAAAATCAATCACTTCAGAAAGGAGTTATTCATTCTTTCTCTCTTTTCTTCTAAATTTTCTTCTAGACCTCTGCGTAATATAAATATTAAGATACTTAACAAGTCAAAATATTTGGAAAGAAATTTAGTCCTTTGCTTACATTTTCTGATTAGGTCAGACTAGAGAAAGAAGAAGTTATTTACAGTACTTCTTCCTAGAAAAACCAGTTAGCAGAATATTTTCATGGATTAAAGTGATTAGTAAGTAACATACTTGGTCTGTTTTCCTCGGATCTGTAGAGAGGGTAAGTAAGGTTGTAGCATGATGGCTAGGAAACTCCCTTATAAGAAATATGGATGCCTACTCCACAATCCATAATGTCTTCCTTCTTGACTCATGAGACAGTTTGGCAATATATAGTAAGTGCATTTGTCCCTTCTTGCAAAATTATACTGGTCCTAATGGTGTTTTGGTCCTAAGAAGACATGGCTAGCTGATTGGATCCTAAGCAGGAGGACTCTACCCTGCACTATTACATTCCAGTCCTAAAAATCCTCCGTTTTTATGTCAGAATTCCTAGGTTTTGCAGGAATAGCTAATTACCGGTTCACCCAAAAGGGTAGCTTTTTTTTTTTATCACTGAACCGGAGAGAACCACTAGCATTTAACCCCTGACTATCACACAAGTAGCTTTCCCGTCCTTGTCAAGGTAAACCAGAGTCCAGTGACACATCACTGCTGAGTGAATGGGCCTGCTCAGTCTAATTTTGTGACTGAAGAGCCAAGGATATCAGGAAGGAATCTTTAAGGCAGGGGTGTCAAACTCAATTTCATTGAAGGCCACATCAGGGTTGTGTTTGACCTTGGGGGGCCAGGGTGGGTGTGGCCAGGTGGGTGTGGCATTCAATGTCACTTGTGTTGGGGGAACCTGTGGTGGCCCAAGAGTTCTGCCAGTAAAAACAGGCTCCTTGCAAGCTCTGCTTTCAGCTGCAACGGCCTCCTGCAACCCACTGCCAGTGAAAACGGAGCTCAAGAGGCGTGTGCAGCCCACCCAATCTCCATTTTCGCTGGCAGAGGCATTGCGGAGCGGTCCTTCGCTGTTTCCAGGGTGGCCCCGAAGGCCAAATCTAAGCACTTTGCAGGCCGGATCTGGCCCCCAAGCCTTGCTTTAAACCCTTGCTTTAAGGGACTCATCTGAAATTTCAGCACAGTATTAGCTTGCAAATAGTTTTTTGAGTATAATTAGGTATTTTTTTAGGTTGGTTGGGCTTTTGCTATGATGTGAGTAATCTAATAGAAGACACAGCAGAGGAGTTTCATAGCAAAGACCAAGCAGGTCTTTTGCCAAGGGGAGCTTTCATAATAGCTTCCTTCTACACAAGACTGCAGGAATATGTAGGGTTGGGGACATACTTTTGCAGCCTCCCCTACTTCTAGAGATAGAAAGTTACCTTATGCTAGCTAATATTTTCACTATACTATTTTTATCCCAACTATAATTTTCTCTCTCCCTCCCTCTCCCTCCCTCCCTCGCTCTCCTTCCCCCCTCTCTCTCACACACTCCACCCCCCACATATCTATCTATCAAATTTATACAGTGTGGCATTCTACTTCTTTCAAAAAGTGGTTCTGGGTAGTGTACAACAATTAATTAGAATGATAAATATATTAAAACAGTCATTATTAAAATATAAAAAATACAAAGCATAAGAGAGAGTGAATATTAACCATAGTGATAGAGTCACCTTAAGATTTCCCCAGTCCTCTCAGTGGTAGTTATGTGCCCTGAGCTTCACAACTCAGTGTTTTGGTTATAATGGTCCAACACAATAATCACACTACTATTGTTTAATTTTTAACTTAGGACCAAATTCTCATGTCAAGATCTAAAAATTACCCACTGTTTCAAAAAATTAACTTTAGTTCTGAAATCTAAAGGGAAAAAAGCCATTAAAATGAACTATTAATGGAATTCATATTTTCATAATTCTTTCATTTCTGGAATTCCTGAAAGGTCTTCTAGGTTAGTGAGGTTAGTTCCCAGTTACTTCCTACATCTTAGCAATTTTTCACTTAGGCTGTGAAGCTGATAGAGAATATTTATAGCCTTCTGTTCAGAATATGGATTTCCCCAGATTGCAAAACAGCTATAAGGTCAAACAGCCAGGGTGATTGCAGTGCTGCAGTGCTGCATCTCATATTTGCACAATCTCTGCCATCACAATTGTGCTAAGCTGTCCTTGATCGATTTCCGTCCATTGTTGCTTGTTTGGTTTTTGGGGTATTTTGGAAAATAGATTGTCCCCCTCCTCTCTGTGACAGCTCCTCAAATATTGGAATTCTGGTATTATGTGACCCTTGGCCCTTTTTTCCACTAGACTAGCCATGCCCAGTGGCTGCAACCATCCTTCATATATTTTAGCCTTCAGCCCCTAATCATCTTTGTTGGTCTACTCTGTTCTCTTTCATAGGTTAAATTCTCTGTTTTCAAAATAACCTCAAATATCTCGCATCATTTTCTGCTAGATTTATTCTTTTTTGGTCCTAGACACCTTGATTTTTTTTTCACTGAAAACCAAGCATTCAATCAAGCATTCCAGGTATTGGGACACAGTGATCATTACACAATTATGTGGTGAAACATAATGAAAATCATTATGAATTATGTACTTGAGTCATGACAGACATATGCTTGTGCCATTTGTGATGTATATAATGACAGTTTTGATGTCATAGCAGCTTCTACTGATACCTATAATCCTAGAACCAATTTTAATAGTTATTCACAGAGATCTCTGTCCTTTAGTCCAAGGGCACTTTGCAAAGAGAGTGAGTTTCTGCATAACTTTTGTGGTTGTGTACTTGGAAATATGGGTACAGCCACCAAACCACCAGCCTCAATGATAAACAATAACTGTGCAACACTGTCTCTTGCGCTATTGCTCAAACAATAATGTGAAAACTTCAATAATTTAAATATGAAGGGCTATTATTTTTCTAAGGATAAAGGAATGTTAATTTATTCAATATTTTAAATTGGAGAAAACAGAGCAATATAGAAAATAATTACAGATATAATTATACAAGTAAATCAAATTCTATTCCAAGAGATTAGTCTCAAAATATCTATATATGTGAGTTAGTGGTCCGGCCGAAGAGACTTGAATGGGATTTGTGATTCAATATTTTGTGCATTGATCTATGCCAGTCAAGTAGTTCACTGGTGAAATCTATTGTTTGTTTACTGAGGGTTTGAGGATGTTCTGAGAGAAAATAGCCAAAATATTTTACAGTAGAATATAGTAGTAACACTGCAGCCCAAACATGAAAATGGAAATAATTGTAATTCATTGTCAAAAGTCCCACAGTCTTAGATTGCTACAAAGGCCAATAAGTCTGTCCTGCCTTCTTTTTTATGACGAGTGAAAAACATTATACTATATACACTAGGAGTACATTGAAAAAGTTTAGTGAAATGCCTTGTTTTCTTTCCTTAATTTTGGATTCTAGGATGTGGCTTTGTTGCTTTCATAAACAATGGTACTGTGGGAAGTTTCCACACTGGAATGCAATAGAGGACAATGCGGTTAGCAGAAACAGGGAAAAGGAGCATACAATATTCGATTTGGTTTTAGGAACATTTTTCCTGATATTTCTAGGAATTACAGTATGTGACTATGTATATAGAAGCATGGTTCAGGAACTAAAAAGTAAGCATGCCTCTTGATTGTTTTTGAGCTTGATGTTGAGCTTTTAAAAATTAACAAGGGTTTAGAAATAATGTGGACATAGGTGGGGCAGAAATAATCAAATATTTATATCAAGCAATGAATACATTTTTCCTGTTATCAATGTAACTACAGGAATGGGCAAGAAATTCTCCTGATTTGTTTCAGGGCAATGAGAAAGATAGGTATAACTAATACTGAATTAGTAAATACTTTTATGATTAACTAATTCAGATGTCTTATTTTTTTTAAGCTTTTAATCTCATGTTTATCTCCTTCTTTCCTCTCTCCCTCCCTCCCTTCCTTCTTTCCTGTTTTGCACAAACACCGATCTTTTTGAATTTTATTCACTCTAATCCTTCTTTTTCTTCCTATATCCTAGTCTGTAACCTATTCTATTTTCTTCTGTTCTCTTCTTTCTCCATTATGCTGTCTGAAACTTAGTTCTCTATAAAAATCTAGTAAAAGAGCTGATGTTGTTCCCATCTTCAAAAAAGAGGAAAAATGGATGCAGAAAACTACAGACCTTATGCCACCAGACTTGAAATCCTGGGTTTAGAAAATTTAGAACTGAGTATAACTCATAAAATCATCTGCTACAATGTACTTTCTGTTTAAGACTACTTCAACTTCAACCACAACAGTACACAAGGACACAATAGATTTAAACTTAAAGTGAACCGCTCCAATCTTGATTGTAGAAAATATGACTTCAGTAACAGAGTTGTTAATGCCTGGAATGCACTACCAGACTCTATTGTCTCTTCCCCAAATCCCCAAAGCTTTAACCAAAAACTATCTACTATAGACCTCACCCCATTCCTAAGAGGTCTGTAAGGGGTGTGCATAAGAGCACCAGGGTGCTACCGTTGCTGTCCTAATGTTCCCTTTGGTTGTATCCAATTCATATGGTTATTTCATGCTTATATATATTGTTGTGTTTGACAAATATATAAATAAATAAAAAGACCAATCACACTGACAGCAATGGTACAAAGTATAATTAAGCGACAAATCTGCAAATACCTATGGGCAAGCATAGTTAGAACAAAAGCCAACATGGCTTTGTCAAAAATAGATAAGTCCAATCAAATCTTATTGCATTTTTTGGAAAAGTGATTAAATTAGTGGACCAGAAAAATGCTGTGGACATAATTTACTTGGACTTCAGTAAGATCTTAGACAAAGTAAACCACAGTCTACTTCTTGGTAAGATAGAAAAATGTGGAATAGATAGTATCATCACTAGATGGATTCATAACTGACTGACCCTGCACTCAGCATGTAGTTCCTAATAGAACAACATCTATATGGAGGGAACTATGCAGTGAAGTATCTCAAAGTTCTGTCTTAGGTCCAGTAATCTTCAACATCTTCATAAATGATTTAGATAGGGGATAGAAGGGGAACTGATCAAATCTACAGACTACACCAAGCTGGCAGGAATAGCCCATACTCCAGAAGTAGACTCAAGATCCAGAAAGATCCTGATAAACTTGAACATTGGGCTCTATCCAACAAAACAGAATTCAGTGGTGAGAAAAATCAGATTTTACACTTAGGCAAGAAAAACCAAATGCACAGGTATAGTTTATGTGATATTTGGCTCAAAAGCATAATTGTGAGAAGGATCTAGGAGTCCTAGCAGACAGCCACTTAAATATGAGCCAGTAATGTGCTGCAGTCTCCAAAAAAGCCAATGCAGTCGTAGGGCTAGAATCAAGATCAAGTAAAGTGTTAGTGCTGTTTTATAATGCTTTGGTAAGACCACACTTGGAATATTGCATGCAGTTTTGGTCACCACGAAATGTAAAAAAAAGACATTGAGACTATAGAAAGGTACAGAGATGAGCAACAAATATGATTAAGAGACTGGAAGCTAAACATATGAAGAACAGCTGCAGAAATTGGGTATGTCTTGTCTAATGAAAAGAAGGACTAGGGTGACATGATAGCAGTCTTTCAATATCTAAGGGGCTGCCACAAAGAAGATGGTATCAAATTATTCTCCAAAGCATCTGAAGCCAGGATAAGAAACAATGGATGGAAACTAATCAGAGATACAGCCTAGAAATAAGGAGAAATATCCTGATAGAACAATCAATCAGTGGAATAGTTGGCCATCAGAATTTGTGGGTAACCCATCACTGGAGGTTTTTAAGAAGAGATTGGAGAGCTATTTGTTGGAAATGGCATAGGGTCTCCTGATTGATCAGAAGGTTGGACTAGAAGACCTCCAAGGTCCCTTCCAACTCTGTTATTCTGTACTCTCATTTGAAATAATAAACCTATCTGCGAATTAACCACTTCCAATTGTGGGTGACATTTTTGCTTCCACAGTTGAATGTTCCTTCTGCATGCGTAGGGAAGTGTGTGCTGTGAGATGCTGGGAGTAAAGGAATACTAGAAACATAAATTCAAATTGGAATCGATACTGGAGATCATCAGGTCCAATCTCCTGCCCAGCACAGAAATCCAGTGCCACAGCATCCCCAACAGATGCTATCCAGCCTCTCAATCTGCTCAAACATGTCTAATGAAGGATAGCTCACCATCTCTCAAAGCAGTTTGTTCTATTGCTGAACAGCTCTTACTATTAGGAAATGCCAATCTTTTGGAACAACTCTGAAAATTCTGCCCCACCTTCCTCATGTTAGTCTTTGAAATGTCTGAAGACATTTATCATGTCTCCTGGATGTCTCCTCTTATCAGAGTAAATACATCCAGTGACTCCGGTTGTTCTTCATAATTTTTTTCTTCCCAGTTCCTTATCCTCTTGATTACTCTTCTTTGGACACACTCCAATTCAAAAGAATCCTTTCTAAAATGCGGTGCCTAGACCCACATGCAATATTCTAAATGTAATCTTGATGCTGTATTTCCTTCCAGCTTGATGCAGAATCACTGATATTATATGATGATTGAAATTTTTATTCATTTATCTAATGATAGCATGATCCAAGTCTTATTTTGAACCATAGAATCTGACATTAGATCTCACCTGGTCCAATTTCTAGTAGAATCCATTAGAGCAAGGATGTCAATCTCGCGTCATCACATCATCGTCACGTGACGTATCGTGACTTTCCCCCCCTTTGTTAAACTGGGGATGGGCATGGCCAGTGCGTGATGCATCTGGCCCGGGGACCGTGAGTTTGACACCTCTGTACTAGAGCATCTCCTGCAAATAATCACAGAGTTTCTTCTTCTGAAGACCTCTCAGGAAGGTCACAACTCACAAGTTCATGCAGCAGCCTGTTTTGCTGGTTGGTAGCTCCTATAGTCAGAAAGCTGTTCTGGTTATTTAGCCTGACCCTTCTTCTATGAATATTTTTAACTCATTGATTCTGGTCATAACTTCTAGGACAGGGGTCTGCAACCTTAAACACCCAAAGAGCCATTTGGATCCATTTCCCACAGAAAAGAAAACACTGGGAGCCACAAAACCCTTCCCGTGCCTGACTATTCTTGAGCGGCCACAAAACTAGCATATGTAGTTGAATTAAAAGTCCTGTTTTCTTCTGAACTGGATTTGGCCTACGGAGGTTGAAAAGCTCAATAAATCGTGTGCCAGTGGATGTCGCACATTAGTGGTTGTGACACAAATTTTGAGTGACAGGGAGCCGCAGCAGTGGGGAGAAAGAACCACATGTGGCTCCAGAGCTGCAGGTTGCTGATCCCTGTCCTAGGACAATAGAAAACAAGTCCCCAACCTTTTCTTTGTGAGAACCTTTCAGATATATGAAGATTGCTATTATACCTTTTGTTAACTGATCTGTCTGCTTGCAAAACATGCCCATACGCTCCTCATGAGGTGTGACCTACAGACTCTTCACTATCATGAAGAGCCTGAGAGCCATTCCACCTTTCTTTGAATTTCCTCCAGCTTGTTACTGTCCTATGGAACTATCATGCCACATAGTGACAGATGAGACTTGACCAGGGCACAACAATATAGTAAAACAATTGGAATGAAACAATTATTTGTCATTGATTCAACATTTCTTCAAATGCACTATAAGATAGTACTTGCCCTTTTTACACCCTCCTTGCATTGCTGATTTAGGTTTAACTTATGGTACCCCTTTCAGATCTATTACTGCCAAGCCAAGTCTACCCAAATATATACACGTGTTTACATTTTTCCTACCCATTTAGGAATTACTCTAGTTCAGTGTTTAAAACTGCTTAAATATTTTTGAATCGCTCCAAATTTGGTGTTATCTGCAAGCAAACAAGTGGCGTGATTGATGAGGACTCTTTGGATGCAGTCATTCAGCCAACTGAATCTAATAGAAGTAACTTCTGGCCGATATTTTACCATTTTATGAAAGAGAACATCATGAGACACTCTTTCAAAGGCTCCACTGAGTGTATGGCATCCTTGATCTACTAATCAGTTTATGAAATTGATAAGATTAGACTGGCATGATTTCTTCATGAAGACTCAAGCTGACTCCTATAAATTAAAGCATACTTGCACAAGTGCTCGTAAATGTATTGCTTGATAATCTGCTTGCCTGGTAAAAATGAGAAATTGATGGGTTTAAAATTTAGTGGGCCTTTTTTCTCTTTCTGAAAGTGAGGACGAAATATCTGTTCCAGTCATCTTTTCTAGTAGAATCTTCTGAGAGAAGGCTCGATATACAGTAGCTGCCCTCAAAATAGTACACGAGGAACAATATTAGATATAAGTGTTTATTTTTAAAAGACATGCTATCATGATATTCAATTATTTTACATTACCTGCAGCTATTTTTTAAAAAATTATAGATTTCTGAATTTTAGTCAGTGCACAACATATTTACAATGAGATTGGTTGAACTCCCTCAGTGCACCCCCCCCCAACACAAAACAACTCACAGTGAAGACAGAAAATCCCTAACTCAATAAATCATATTAACAGACACCCAGTCCTATTGCACCAGTGTGAACATGTTACACATTGCACCGGCCTTGCAAGTCCATCATACTATGTAGATATGATGTTATTTCACATTCAGGAATCTGACAGCCCATGGATAAAAACTGTTCTTCAGCCTGTTCGTGCAGCTGGCTATGCTTCTGTATCTCCTTCCAGATGGTAGGACAGTAAAGGAGTGCTGACCAGGGTGTGAGTTGTTCCTGAGGATTTTTCTCATTCTTCTAAAGCAGTGAGCCCTAGCAATCTCATCTAGTGGTATCAGGGGACAGCCCACAATGTTTTGTGCTGTGCTCACCACCCTCTGTAATGTTTTTCTATCCGCGGCTGTCAAACTGGCATGCCATATCATGATGGAATAAGTGAGGAACGCTTTCTATTGTGGACTGGTAAAAGAAGGTCATCAGTTGTTGTTCCACCTTGTTTTTATGCAAGACCCTAAGGAAATGGAGTCTCTGTTGAGCCTTCCTGGCAACCTGGATCATGTTATTTTTCCAGGTGAGGTCTTCGCTGGGATGGACTCCCAGGAATTTAAAGGAGGAGACTCTCTCTACACAGCCCCCCTCGATGTAAAGCTTGTTATCAATTCATTAAATTTGTAATATATAAAATAATAATGTATCACATATTATCTTGATGATTCACTTGGTCCAAGAGGCAATATAAAAAAGAATATCATGTAGATAATTGATTAATATTTCTAAACTGGACTATTGAGCATTGATAAATTAATTACCAGATATAAATTTCATGCACCAAAGTGATAAATATAAATCAGCCCCAGGTTGCATACTTTTAAATGTTTAGTTTGTACTTTGTGGCTTCATTGAAGATTATATTTTTTAGTATTCCAGAAACAACAGATCCACCAAGCCTCAAAGTAATTTGGCAATACAAGATGCAGTAAAGACCTAAAAACAATATTAAGTGGTTTTAAAACATTGCTTAACATTTCCACATAAATTTTCATATTGAAACACTTTCTAAAACATTCACTGAAAATACAAAGTCATCAAATTTTCAAAAAAACCCACCCACTTATGATTATGAAATATGAAATAAGTATTAGTCAATGGTAATGCTTTTATGTGGCTGTTGCATTTTTTTTTTGTTTACATTTATACCCCGCCCTTATTTAGCCTTTAGTAAGCTCCATTGAAATGAATAGGGTCCAAAAAGGCTGGCAGGGAAAGTATAGGGTACTTTTCTGCTTATACTTTTTGGTATGCATTACCGTATTAATAGTTTTATATCCCACTTTTTTTTTAATAAATTCCACTATGGCTCATAACCTATTATTACATTCAAGAAGGCAATCAACATTCATTAGTTTCAATGTGTAACAGAAGTAGTCCTTGACTTAAGACCACAGTTGGGTCCAGAATTTCTGTTGCTAAGCAAGGCAATTGTTAAATGATTAAGTGCCCAAAGTTATAATCTTTTTTGCCACGATTAAACAAATCTCTATAGCTGTTTAGTGAATCATGCGGTCATTAAATGAATCCAGCTTGTTGGAAATTAGCTGCAAAGATTGCAAATGGTGATCATATGATCCCAGGATGTTGCAATTGTCATAAATAAATGCCACTTACCAAGTGCCTACATTCAGATCACATGACCACAGGGATGGTGCAATGGCCATAAGTGTGAGGATCAGTTGTAAATAACTTTTTTCAGGGTTATAACTTTGAACAATCACTAAACAAATGACTACAAGTCATGGATTATAAATATCTCATGTAGATTGCATTGAATACCATGTTTTCCCCAAAATACAATCTACCCCGAAAGTAAGCCCTTCTGATTTTTTTGGGGTAGGCCCAATATAAGGCCTACCCCCAAAATAAGCCCTAGTGAAGGGAGTAGGTGTGGGCAGCCCAGGAGGCAGCCCTTCTCTTCCCCGGTCACCTTGGCCCCTTAACTGCGGCCTGCAGATCAGCTGATCCAGCGAAGACTGGGAAATTTGTCTCTCCAGATATTTCCGGCAATGAGGCAGAAAGCCATGTGATCCATCGGAATCAGCTCCCCCACCCCCCGGGCTCTACCCAGTTGCTGCTGCTTGAGAAAAGGACAAAAAGGCAGATAATTCTGAAAGATTGTGGGATGTGTGTCTGTCCCTTTCAAGCAATCAAATATCTCTCTCTGTGTGTGTGTTAGAGAGAGAGACAGAGAGAGAGAGAAAGAGAAACGACGGAGGGGAGTAACAAGTATTGCAGGCGATGCTATTTGCTATTCCTTTCATATATCTGATATGAAGAAATTTAGATTCACAAAAGCGTGGCACTGGAATTTTAAGTGTATGGAAACTCTGTAAGTTGAAGTCCACACATCTTAATATGGCTATGACCAAGAAATACTGATATAGAGAGATAGCAATAAATACATTAACATATTTGAATAATAAATACAACAAAGTTGGAACCACTAAAGGAATAATTAAATCTTTGGGTTGTCGTCTTCCGTCAATTTTTTTTCTTCCTTCCTTCTCTCTTTCTCTCTTCACAGTTGCAGTGTTTATTCTTGCAGCTACACAGCCAAACAATAGTGTTTGTATCACAGGTTACTAATTCGCTGCAAGAGACCAGAAATAATTGAAAACATGAAAAGTAGAAAAAGGCAAAGCTGTCTCAGCCACATACAACTTTTTCTTTCTTGTCCATGTACTTTGTAGTCTCAGCGATAGATTTACTATTTCTGTCTGCAACAGACCATCTTACCCTAATTACATTTTGTTAATGGAGATTTTAGGAGCACCTTGTGTTTATAGGACCTCTTTTATTAGGTATAAAATACATTTTCTTGCTGATTACACTGCATTTATATTACAACTTTTGACGATATTATTAAAATCATCTCTCTCTGTGTGTGTATTCACACATATGTATGAAATATATTGCAATAGAATTTGAACAAAAGAATTCAGATTTCTAACAACAACAAAAAAGCAGTCCTTTATTCAGGTTGCTTAAAAATCTCACTACCTTCAGTAAACAATTACTGTTGCTGGATTATAGCTGTACTAGAATGTGGTTTCTGTATGCAGGTCTATTAAATCAGGGGTCACCAACCTTTCGGACCTCAGGGACCACTAAATCCATAATTTTGAATCCTGTGGACCACTAATATAATCTGCCTAATGACCGGCTGGATGGGTGTGGCTAGGTGGTCATGTGACTGGGTGAGCGTGGCCAACTTGATGTCACTCATGTCGAGGGGCACCTCGCCAGCCTAAACTCACCTTTCCCCTCCTAGCCACTTCTTGCCTGCCCACCTGGGCTCCTTAGGGCCCCAACAGGAAACAGTTATTGGATCTAAGCAGCCACCATGAGAAAGAGTTGGCAAAACAGCTCAGTTCAGATTGGATCTGACCAAGAAGAAGACTCAGCAGAAGCACCTCACTGAGGACTACAAGCATAGGCTTTCCAAGCAGAGGGAAGACTTGTAGGAGTGCAAGGCCAGGTACCAGCACCTGGAGGCTCAGCGGGCTGAGATGGTCAGCCAGTTCCAGGCCATGATATAGTCCCACTGGAACAAGGCCCTCCGGTTCTTTGCTCCCAGTGGCGCTTCTCCCCCAGCCTTCGCCCAAAGTCCTGCACCAGGAGGCTGAAGCAGACTCCAAATAGGAATTTCTGCTCCTCTCTAACCTACACAAAAAGATCCCGAAGGGGGAGACTGTGCAATAACACAAGCGTTCATTGCACATATCCGGCCTAGGGACCATAGTTTGAAAACCCCTGATTTAGTGCAATATAAAAAATGCAAATAATTTTTCTGTGGACCATCAAAATTTTCTCACGGACCACCAGTTGGTGACCGCTGTACTAAATGATCTTTATAAATACCTTTGTAAATCTTTGGACAACCCTCTGAACCCATGGCATTGTCGTATTCAGGCAGAATTGTTTCCCATCTTTCCTGGTGAGTCTGTGACAGTGGAAAGAATAACATTATTTTCTGAGTGAGATCAAACAGCTCTTAGCTGGCCTAGCCGTAGAGTAACTAAAATGCAGCGGGCTAGCCGTGAACACTTACATGACTTCAAGTCTAATGCAGTGCGGTCCCTCAGGTATGAAATCCACAGAAGCAATGGACCCAGTGGAAATTCTATGGGAAACAACCTTCACACACTTGCAACGCAATTCTCTTGCTGTGGAGGAAAAACAACCAGAGACTCACAATGCAATCCTACGTATATATATATATATATTTAAATATTACTAGATCTATCCCCTGGCTATACTTTCCAACAGATATAATATGGAAATCCATGCCAAATACTTAATTCCAAATATTCTCCCAAGGATAAATGCCTTGACTGAAAAATAAACAACTCCAAATCTACCAGTAGTCTCATAAATGAATCCCACACAAGCAAGCAAAATATTTTATATGATTGTAAGCATTTGTCCTTATATTAGAACTGCAACAACATCAAGGTTTTCAACCATATATAGGTAGTCCTCGACTTATGACCACATTGGACTAATTGAGGCTCAAAATTTTGTTGCTAAAGGAAAGATTTGTTAAGTGAATTTTGCCCCATTTTTCAACTTTTCATGCCATGGTTGTTAAGTGAATCACTGCAGTTGTTAAATTAATAACCTGGTTGTTAAGTGAGTCTGACTTCCCAATTGACCTTGCTTGTCAGAAGGTCACAAAAAGTGATCACATGACCCCAGGACACTCCAACCATCATAAATATGAGTCATTTGCCAAGCATCCAAATTTGAATCATGGGGAGGCTGCAATGATCGCAAATGTGAAAAATGGTCATAAGTCACCTTTTTTCAGTGCTGTTGCAACTTTGAATGGTCACTAAATGAACTGTTGTAAATCGAGGACATATTTCTTTTCAGAAGTTTATTGAGAGATATTTCATTTTTTAATTGAATCAATATAATCTTAACATCTTGTATTTATACCTTTATTATATAATCTCATTTTTTTAGTCTTCCCAGTTCCTCTTAATTTTTGCATTATCACTATAGAAACTTGGTCTTAATAAATAAACTGATAAAAACAGAAAATAAGAACATTTTTTCCCCAATATTACTTTATTCTGAAGGGTTTGTGTGGTTATTCTCAATGTTAACACAATCTGTTAGCATCCAAGCTCCAACTATCATATTCATTTATCATGTAGTTCACTCTATCTTCTTTTTTATTTTACATTTTATAAGTAAAAAATTTCAGACTATTTAGATTCTGGTTTAGGCAGTTATTACCTGCATTGTTATGTTTTCACTTTTATACAGCATCCTTACATATACCTGAGAATAACCTATGCATAACCTAACCACCATGCCTGAACTGATAAGAAAATGTGGGAAATTGTCTCCCCATTTTTTTTCATTTTCTACACCTTTTCTAATCCAGTATTTCCAGCTAGCCTGGCTACCTTAACAGGAGGTATAATAGTGCTGTATGGTTTTATAAGTAAGAACCAGAGCAGCGGTTTAAAATCATACCTGAGGCTCCACTTTTTCTAAAAGTAGTGATATTTGGATATGAAGTAGTGATATTTTCATGCGGTTTGGGATACATCATGCTTTGAATATAATGCAGGCTACTGTAGGTTATACTACAGACTGTCTTAACTCAGCTAGTATAGCATGGATATTTTTTTAACTGCCACAAAAAAATCACAGCTGCTTTGTGAAGAAAGTTTTAATTTGCAAAAATATTAAAATATACATAATATTGTCTGTGGGCTGAAGTAGGCAAGAATAAAGCAGCAGCAACATACAACAAAATACAAAATACAACAGCATTTATTGACTCAACTAGAACTCTGCAAATGACAGGCAAATCCCTTGCGCAAAAATTGAGCAAGCCCAGGAATGCTTAGAGCTCCCCTGAATTGCCTTTAGTTTTGCTTCAGATGGGTGGATTCCGGCAGTGTCGATGCGGAAAACCAGGAATTCTGTGGATTCCACGCCGATCTGGCACTTTTCCTTCCTGAGTTTTAGACCTGCCTTGTGGAAACGTTGGAGTAGTGCACAGAGACATTCCACCAGGACTATTACTGATTCCCCCGCGATCAGCACATCATCAAAGTACAGACAGAGGATGGGAATGTTCTTCAGTGTTCATTCCATAATACTTTGGAACAACCCTGTTCCAAAGAGTTGCTACACTTACCCCAAACTGCACATGGCGCACTCGGAATGCACCTCTGTGTGTGACTATTGTTTGTGATTCTGCAGTAGCATCATCTACCTATAGCTGCCAGTAGGCCTGGGTGAAGTCTAGTTTAGTGAAGATTCGGCCTCCCTGTTGCAGATTCCCCGGATCTCTATGCATGTGCTCTAATGCATGGCGCTGGGCGATGACCAAGAGTTTAGGCTCAAAATGTTCGCTTAATTTTTTCTTGAGGTCTGAGTAGGACACTGTCTCTACGCTTGCCAATGCTATCATATTTTCAGTGATATCAAATGTGGCTTGTCCACAGACACATAGTAGGATTGCTGCCTTCAGATTGTCGTCTGTGATCTGGTTAGCCCTGAGATAGTTGTCTACTTGGGAGACATATGAGTTCCACTGATCTGGGTGAGTAATATCAAAGTCATTGAGTCTTCCCAGTTTAGCCATTTTGAGAAGGCCCCTGTAGTGCTGGTTAATGCCTGTACTATGCTGTTGGAGCTGGGCTGCACTTAGGAGTTCTGGGGACGGATCCCTCAGGTACGTCTGTACCTCCAGTGTGTCTTACTGACAGGCAGGGTGGGGAGTGTGATCCCACTAGGGCTCTTTACCCTGTCTGACACTCAATGATTTCAGTCTCTTGGTTAGCAGCAGCTCTCTCCTCTGCAGAATCCCACCCTCGTCGCCACTATTGTGTGGTGGCTACAGTAGGCAAGAATAGGCCAGCATAGATACAGCAGCATTTATTGATTCAACTGGAACTCTGCCAACAACAGGCAAATCCCTGTAATTTCTACTCTGGACCCATAGGGCCTCAACTAATCATACTACTAGAAAAAGGCCCGCCCAGCTATGAATGTTCTAAGTTTCTCTCCAAAACAGTTGACGTTAATGGTTAGGGTCATCTAAAGGTTAGTTTCACTTTAGCAGGACTTAACACAACTATATATATTCAATACATAACACATAATATACAAAGGTTAAATATGAGAACAAATAATAAAAGGAGCAGTCAGAGTCATTTACCATCGGCACGAAAGATTGAACAATAGTGATCAAATGATAGAAATAAATGGATTTTGAAATATGAACATAGATTATTTTAATTTGTTTAACAAAATAATTAAAAATATTCATGGAAGAAAAATATTTGGAAAGAATGCTAAAATGTTTTATGTTGTTTAAATTATTTTGTAGAAAGAGAAATAAATAGATAATTTTAAATTCTAATCTAAAAATAATTATGGAATTATTTGATTTATTTATTAATGAGTTAAATTATAAACTCTTGTCATACTGATGGTATATAACTTGACCTTCAAATTATTATAACATGATAGCTTTTTACTAATAAAAGAGTTGTCAATTTTTTTGTCAATTATTTTGTCATGTTAGAAATCAGAATTTACCTTATTTCACTATTGGACAATCTCAGTCATCTGACACACAAATAATGGAGTATTTTTACTTTGTAGTACTTTTTATAATTGTGATATGTGGTATTGCTTGGGATTTTTACAGCAGAGAAACTTATACCAATTTTTAATCGATAAATATATTTGCTGTTTTCATTCAAGCTTATATTTTGCACCTTTAGTTTGAAATCACCTCAATGGGTAAGTATTCTTAAATATTCTTTGAATCCTAAGTTCTCTATGTGAATGTCAATAAGATCCCTGGTTCTACAAAAGCACCACAAGAAATCATATGAATTTCACAGAAATGATAAGTTTTCAAGAAGAGATTCATCAAGCACAAGATACTTTGTTTTTTGGTGTCATCGTTGTTTAATCAGCAAACGGAGCGGATGACCATTCTGCCTCAGAAGCATCTTCTGTTCACAGAACTTTTGCGCTCTCTTTTTCTCTCTCTCTCTCTCTCTCTCTCCCTCCCTCCCTCCCTCCCTCCCTCTCTCTCTCTCTCATCTTTCAGATGCCTAGTGCTAAGTTTTCTACGTTCTCATATTCGAATTGCGCTACCCAGGTACCACCACTTTCTCTTCCAATCTGCACTAAATGAAAACGGAAAACACTTGAAGTCTGACGACTGCAATGCACAATGACCTTCGAAGCACAAAACATTCCCTAGATATAGTATGCCCCTACTACAAGAGTTCGTTTCTGCGCGTGTGAGGCTGGGAAGCTAAATTCTGCCTTCTTCAAAGTTCTCTGCGATAAGACTACGGGAAGACGAGGTACCTCTAAGCAAGTGAGTAGAGTTGCAGAGAAATCGGCACGGAGCCCGGCAAACGAGTGGCTGTGACCGCGTCAACCCCGCGCTCTCTAGCAACCTCCCTCGACTGTGGGGAAGGATTCCATAACCACAGTTGTACGATTTCTTACCCTTCAGAAACCCAGCTTGGCACAAGGGCAGCGACTGCTACCAGCGCATACCAGCGCAGAGCGAAGAGCTGTCGGGCAGCCCAGGATGGAAGAAGACAGCTGCCCGTTCGCCTTCTTACCTGCAGCTTCCTGCCTAGGGTCAGAAATCAGCTTACCATGGGTCTGCAAGGCGCTCCCGGCCAGCAGTAGGAAGAGGACAAGTAGGGTGGTCGTGCGGAAGGCTAGGCAGCTCATGTTGGCGCAACTGCTGTAGAACACTCTGAGCAGCTCCATCCAGCCGCCGGGCTTTTATCCCTCTTGGGCTGACCCAAACGGATAAGGACCCAGGCGAGGCAGCGGTTTCTTCAGAAGCTGTCGACGGCGGCGCTGCCAAGACCCACCCCTTGCGAGAGAAAGGGCGGAGAACGATTCCTGAGCCAATTCCTCTACCTCGGGGTTAGAAGCCGAAGAATGGGAAAGGAAGGGGAGAGATAGCGGTGGAAGGAAGGAAGAAAAGGAAAGGGCGGGAGGGAGATCATGAACAAGAAGTTATTTTGTCTGGACATCGTTGGAAATGCTGTTGTCTTTAATCTGCAACTATTAAGAGAAATCAGGAAAGGGATGCTATTTGGAAAAAGGTACCAAAGATATGGCTGGGCTAGCATCTAATCGGCCTTAGCAGATTTCAAAACGCTCATCAGAGACCGATTGGTTAGTTTTTGGAAAGATCACCAGGCATTCCTAACTATGAAAACTAGACTGGAAAGATGGGGAAAAACCGGAGAAGAAAACAGTGGCAAACATTTCCCTATTGCTCACAAGCAAACAAACTATATATAAAGAGCTGATATAGTTTGTATCTTCAAAAAATGGATCCAGGAAACTGCAACCCAATCATCCAGAGATCAATATCTGAAAAGATAAGCACTAGATCTGTGAAGCTTTTTCTGTTTGCTTAACAAATAAGTTGTTTAAGTTGTCTGGAGACGACTTCCGGTATCCAGTGGCAACGGACGTCTGGAAGGTTTCTCCTGCCTCCAGCGCCCGAATCCGGCCGCCGCCGAGGCCCTCAGGGGCCAGGTGTTCCGAAAAGGACACCTGCCGTACGGACGGCTCGCCAGGGGTCTCCCAGCCGACATACAGGACTGTGGGGACCGATGCTGGCGCGTCCTAGGCTTGGCGGGGTTCGGAGGCCACAGGCCGCGGCCATTATTTTGGTCGTCGCCTGGGCCGCTGTGCCCGGTGACACCGGGGCATTGGATTTATAACTGCAGCAGCCTGGTGGTGAACAGGGCACGGAGAAGAATTGAGGAGGAGAAGGAAGGAATATCGGTGGCGTGAGTGGAGTGCTCCGGAGTGCGGGGGTTTCCTCCCCCCTGCGGTTGGAAGGAGCACGAGTTATTTTGGAGAGAGGAGAACTTAAAATAAGAAGATTACCGGTTTTGTGGAGCTCTGGAGAGAAGAGGTGATGGAGAAATTTAGGAGGGAAGGTTTGAGGCCCCCCCTCCTTCTGGGGAACAGTGGTGGCGTCCAGCTTCCGCCTTCACTATGAGAATTTTGATGACATCACTTCCCTTCGGTTTCCTGGTTGACTAACTGTACTCTGGACTCGTTGCTCCTGTGAGTGCCCCCTGGTGGATCCGGAGGAAATTACAAGGATACTGTGCTTGCCTGAGGATTTTGATTCTTTTTTTTCAAATGGCAAAGGCTCAGAGACCAACTGCTGGAGAGATGGAGAGAATTCTGGAAAAGTTATCCAATATGGACAAGAAACTGGATGATTTGCAAAGAGGCCAAACGGAAATAAGAGAAGAAATTGTGACTATCCAAAAGGATTTAAAGGATACTCAACAAGTCTCAGCAGAAAACAAGCAGAAAGTGGAAGGTCTGGAGGGTGAAATGCGGGCAGTGCAGAAAAGAGAGGAGACGACAGGCAATGCTGTGCTTGGACTACAGATGGATAAAATGTCTTATTTCCTTAGGTTTCAAAATTTGGAAGAAGTGGACCAAGAAGACTTGAGAGATGTTGTGACTAAATTGTTGGGAGAATTTCTTGGGAGAAGTGTTGATTTCATGAATTGGGATGTGGATCGAGTTTATAGAGTTAATTCGCAATATGCACGCACGCATGCAGTTCCCAGAGAGGTTCATGTCAAATTTGTGAGAAGAGAGACGAGAGATGAAATTCTTAGAAAACATAGGAGTGGGGCACTGATTTACAGGGGCAGGGAGATAGCCATTCTGAGGCAGATTCCCAGACAGGTACGTGAAAAAAGAAAGAAATATTATTTTTTGTCAAGCAAATTGTACCAGAAGGAGTGGGCTTCAGATGGCTGATGCCAGAGGGATTGATGATTTTCCGGGAGGGCATTACGAAAAAAATCAGTACAATTGCGGAGGCTACGGCCTATGTGGAGGAACACAAAGCCTTCCTGGAATCAGATGACCCAGGAATTGAAGAAGGGGAGGTTATAGATCATGGGGCTGAAGCGGCTGCCGCTGTTGCGGCCCTGGAGTTGGGTCAGGCTGAACCCAGAGTTCTGAGATCCAAAACTAGGAAGTGATAAAGATATTTGGGATTGTGTTGGTTTTCCTTATTCTCTTTTGTACGATATTCTGTTTATTCTTGACTCTTCTTTATTACGTATTTAAAATTTGCAAACTTTGCTACTTCGTGTCACCTGCTTGCCTTATGGCTGTTGTATGTGTTAAAAAATTTGAGTAAAATTCTTATTTTAGATAAGAAAAATGAAAATTTACCATACCTGATATGTATTTGTATAAACCTTTTTTGACTAATAAAAACTTTTTGAACAAAAAAAAAAAAAGAAGTTATTTTGTCTGGACATCGTTGGAAATGCTGTTGTCTTTAATCTGCAACTATTAAGAGAAATCAGGAAAGGGATGCTATTTGGAAAAAGGTACCAAAGATATGGCTGGGCTAGCATCTAATCGGCCTTAGCAGATTTCAAAACGCTCATCAGAGACCGATTGGTTAGTTTTTGGAAAGATCACCAGGCATTCCTAACTATGAAAACTAGACTGGAAAGATGGGGAAAAACCGGAGAAGAAAACAGTGGCAAACATTTCCCTATTGCTCACAAGCAAACAAACTATATATAAAGAGCTGATATAGTTTGTATCTTCAAAAAATGGATCCAGGAAACTGCAACCCAATCATCCAGAGATCAATATCTGAAAAGATAAGCACTAGATCTGTGAAGCTTTTTCTGTTTGCTTAACAAATAAGTTGTTTAAGTTGGACACATTAAGTTGTGTCCAACTCTTGGCAACTTTACAGGCAAGTGCTCAAGCAAACAAAGTTATTACTAGAGGCCAGTGTGGGTTTTGTTAGATTCGGGCAATAACGAGGCAGGAGACCAGGATAGTGACAACAGCTCTTTACTATATGGTGAACCCAGCAGCCAGTGCTGGGGAAAACCTCTCTTTATATACAGTTTAACCGGGGGCTTCAACCAATCAGCAACGTGCTATTTTCCCGCCAAAACTTTTAAAGATACATTACACTCCTTCCCTCCCAGAAAACACTTTACCACTATTTACATGAAATTAACATCTTATTTGTCAACGTAGTCACGCAAGTAGACTGGGCGTCTCCTGACTCTTTCGGACCTGCGCAATGCATTTTCTGGGAGTGAGTCGAGCTGACCGGAGGGACTGTTCGTTCCTCTCAGCTCCTCCTCTAGGCCATCCGGCCCTGGATTATTGGCAGAGTCGTCCCTGCTGTTTTCAGGAGGAACCGGTGGGCGTCGCTGGACTTCTTGGAACTCAGATAAGTCCCGCGTTTGCTCCGGGTTTGGGTCAGCTGTGTATTCATACATTGAATAGTCAGGGTCTGTGTTATTAGTTATGCGTTTCCTTATTTGATCTATGTGGCGTTTCCATACCCGGCCATCCTCTATCTCTACTAGATATGATTTTGGCCCTGTTATTTCTAGGACTTTTCCTGCTAACCAGGTCGGGCCCTCGCTGTAGTTGTGTGCCCACACTAGGTCGCCTAGTGCCATCTCTCTTGTTTTACCGTGTGCCCCTTTGTAACCGTCTGGTGTGTAGTTTGGATTTAAACGGTCTAGTGGGCACCTAAGCTTCCGACCCATTAATAGCTCGGCCGGGCTGCGGCCAGTTGTTACACAGGGGGTTCTGTGTTGGACTGCTAGATATGTATCAATTTTTGTTTGCCAATCGCCTGGCTTGATTCTGGACAATGCTTCCTTTGCGCTCCGAACGAAACGTTCTGCAAGGCCGTTAAATCGCAGGGTGGAAAGGCGCCGAGAGGACATGTCGGATGCCCTCCTCTGCCAAGTACCCCTCAAACTGGGTTGCCGTGAATTGCGGGCCGTTATCGGAGACTAAAGTGTCGGGCAACCCGTGGGTTACAAATAGGTGCCGTAGGACTGAAATTACGGCCTCGGCTGTCATGGATCTCATGAGAATGATTTCCAGCCATTTGGAGTAGGCATCGACTACTACCAGAAAGGTTTGGCCATGGAAGGGGCCGGCAAAATCGATATGGATCCTAGACCAGGGGCTCTGGGGTCTCTCCCATTCCCGAATCAGGGCCGTTGGGGGTAGCGGTCTGGACTCCTGGCAGGCCTGGCATTTCCCTACCCTCTCAGCAATTTCCGAGTCCATTAAGGGCCACCACACATAGCTTCTCGCTAGACCCTTCATTCTCACGATCCCTGGGTGACCTTCGTGAAGGAGATCCAATACCTTTTTCCTCAGTTTCTCCGGGATCACCACTCGATCCCCCCATAGCAGGCACCCCCCTTGAGCCGAGAGTTCCCCACGTTTTTTTACAAACTCTTTAAAACGCTCGCCCGGCGCAGCGGGCCAACCTCTTTGTACCCAACCAATTACAGTTCTTATTGTAATGTCCTTATACGAAACCCGAGCCACCTCTTTGGATGTGACTGGGCCAGAGTCCAAAGAGTCAATTAGCAGAACTGGTATCCCCGGAGTGGGGTCTTCGATAGTCTCTGGTAACGGGCATCTGCTCAGGGCGTCTGCATGCCCTAATTCCTTTCCTGGCCGGTGTAGTAATTTGTAAGAATACGCTGCCAGGAAGATAGTCCATCGGGTCAGTCTTGGCGAAAGTGCCATGGGCGTTGGGCGGTCGCCTGCCAGCAGACCTAGCAAAGGTCTATGGTCCGTGATGATTTCAAAATCACGACCAAATACATACTCATGGAATTTCTTTACTCCTGAGACTATAGCCAAGGCTTCCTTATCAAGCTGGCTATAATTCCTTTCAGTTGATGACATGGTTCGGGAGTAGTATGCAATAGGGGCTTCTGTGCCATTTGGTAACCTGTGGCTGAGCACAGCCCCCACCCCATAGGGAGATGCATCACAGCTTAACACTAATGGCAGCGTGCCATTGTATTGGATAAGAAGGCTATCACTCGTTAGGAGATTCTTTACCCCTTCGAATGCCCTAGCTTCTGCCTTTCCCCAAGACCATGCAGCCGTCTTCGCTAGTAATTTATGCAGCGGCTCGGCTACTGTTGCCTTATTCCTTAAGAATACTGCGTAGAAGTTGACCAGACCTAAGAATGCCTGTAACTCCGTTTTGTTCTTTGGAACCGGGGCCTTCCTGATGGCCCGTACCTTGCTCTCAGTGGGGTGAATCCCTTCCCTGTCTATCCGGTAGCCCAGGAATTCCACAGACTCAACCCCGATCTGGCATTTGTTCAGTTTAACCGTGAGACCGGCAGACCGGAAAATGCCCAAAACTTTTCGCAGCCTTACCCCCAATTCCTCTAGGTTTTCCGCGGATACCAGTACATCGTCAAAGTATGGTACCACCCCTGGTAGGCCCTGCAATAGCCGCTCCATTAGGTTCTGAAATAACCCTGGAGCCACACTAACCCCAAACTGTAATCGGGTACACTTGAAAGCCCCTCTGTGAGTCACAATTGTCTGCGCTTCGGCTGTGCTGCTATCCAAGGGCAGCTGTTGATAGGCTTGGGCCAAGTCTAGCTTGGCAAAAACTTGCCCTTGCCCCATTGAGTGCAGTAAGTGCTGTACCACCGGGACGGGGTAAGCACTCTTTTGCAACGCTTTGTTAAGCGTTGCCTTGTAGTCAGCGCAAATCCGGACTGATCCGTCCGGTTTGACTGGGGTGACTATAGGGGTCTCCCACTTAGCATGGTCAACTGGCACTAGAATTCCCTGGTTTACTAGCTTGTCCAGTTCCCGGTCAATCCTGGGCTTTAGGGCGAACGGGACCCTTCTAGCCTTTAGACGGATAGGGGCAACTTGGGGGTCTAGGTTAAACGAGATAGGGGTCCCCGTGTACTTGCCCAGGCAGTCTCTGAAAACGTCCCCAAATTCTTTCACGAGTGCGTCTTTGAGGTCGACTTCGTTTCTAAAGACTCCAGTCACTCCCATGCCCAATGCTCGGAACCAGTCCAGTCCCAACAAGCTTGGCAGGGTCCCATCGATGATGGTGATGGGCAGAGTTTTCTTGTAGTGTCCATACTCGACGTGGACGGACGTTACCCCTCGGACGGGGATGCGATTCCCCTGGTAGTCTTGTACCTTTAATTTCTGTGGTTGCAGTTTGCGCTTTGCGATTGCGGGTAAGGCTCTCACGAGAGTGTCCCAGGACATGATCGTGATCGATGAGCCGGTATCCACCTCCAATCGGCACGGTACCCCCTCAATCTTTGCCTTTGTAAAGATTTTTTTCTCTAGGCGAGTTGATGCGTGACCCACTCTCACGACAGTCTGATTCAACTTCGCGCCTTTTTTAAACTGACCACTCACGGGCCGCTTCGCCGTTCCCGCGCTCTGATTGGCCGGTTTGAATTTTTGGCGGGAAGGTTGGGGAGCTCGACAGACCTGTGCTAGGTGCCCCTTCCTTTCGCATCGCCGACAAGTTGCCTCTTTAAATCTGCATTGTTGTTGTTGGTGTTGCCCTCCGCAACTCGCGCAGTCGCCCCGGTCGTCTTTCTCCGGCCTCCCGGTGTGGAAGACTCCTTCCTCCTCCTCACCGTCCGATTCGGCCTGGACCTCTTCATTGTGGACCGGGGTTGATTTCGCACCAGCCGTTGGTGCGACCTGCTTTTGTAGGGTTTCCGCCGCTTGGGTAGACATCTCGTGAGCCCTGGCTTCGTCCAAGGCGTTTGCCAGCGTTAGGTTGCTTTTAGACAGCAGCCGCCTCCGCAAACGGATGTCCCTGACCCCGCGGATGAGTTGCTCCAGCAATGCCTCGTCCAAGTCTCGGTACTCGCAATGTTTTGAGGCTTTCCTCAGGGCAGCCATGTATGCGCTGATGGACTCGCCTTCTGCTGTCTGCGCTCCCGAATTCGAACCGTTGCACATACTTGGATGGCATTGGTGCAAAATGGGCTTTTAGTAAAGTCTGCAGAGTTTGCCACGGTACCGACTGTACCGGCGTTGGCTCAGCCAGGGATTCTGCGGTGTCGAAAACTTCTGGACCGCAGTGGCTCAGGAAATAGGCTCGTTTCCTGTTGTCTGAAACTCCTTGGAGTTCGTTCGCCTCGAGGAAACACTCGAAGCGAGCCATGTATGACCCCCATTTTTCCTTAGCTGGGTCGAATGGCGCTGGCGGTGTGTAGCCGGACATCGCTGCTTTCCGCCCTTGTTTTGCTGGGTTCGCGTCTTCCTGGTGAGTTCAGCTCTTTTCCTGGCGCTCTTAGCCTCGAGATCCCACCTTCGTCGCCAGTGTTAGATTCGGGCAATAACGAGGCAGGAGACCAGGATAGTGACAACAGCTCTTTACTATATGGTGAACCCAGCAGCCAGTGCTGGGGAAAACCTCTCTTTATATACAGTTTAACCGGGGGCTTCAACCAATCAGCAACGTGCTATTTTCCCGCCAAAACTTTTAAAGATACATTACAGGTTTGTCAAAAACAGATCATGCCAGATGATTTTTTAAACAAAATAATTAAATTAGTGGACCTGTGAAATGCTGCGGATCTAGTATACTTGGACTTCAGTAAGGCATTAGGCACACAACCTACTTCTTGGTAAAATAGAAACATGTGGGATAGACAGCACCAGCACCAGATGGATTCATAAATGACAGACCAGTTATGAACTGACTAGCTATCCCACACCTATAGGGAGAGAAGCATGCAGTGGGATACTCTTCAAAATCTTCATAAGCAATTTAGGCGAGGGAATGGAAGGTGAACCCATCAAGGACACCAAGCTGCGGGGAATGGATCTAGATCTATTGCAATGTCCTTCAATCACAACAATACAAGAGCAAACAATAGATTTAAACTTAATATTAACCACTTCAGTCTTGATTGCAGAAAATATGACTTCTGTAACAGAGTTATTAATACTTGGAACACACTACCTAACTCTGTGGTCTCTTTTCAAAATCCCCAAAACTTTAACCAAAAACTGTCTACTATTGACCTCACCCCATTCCTAAGAGGTCTGTGAGGGGCGTGCATAAGAGCACAAACATGCCTACCGTTCCTGTCCTATTGTTTCCTTTCATTATATCCAAATAATATAGTTATTACATACTTATGCTTATATATATGCTTATATATTATATAGTTATTTTCATGCTTATGCTTATATATACTGTTGTGACAAAATAAATAAATAAATAAAATAAAAATAAATCAGTGGTAGTCAACCTGGTCCCTATCGCCCACTAGTGGGCATTCCAGCTTTCCTGGTGGGCGGTAGGGGTTTTGTCCGATACCAAATCACTTTCCTTTTTTTTAATTTAATTGACTTTTTAAAAAATTTTCATAGCATTATTTAAAAACATTTTAAAAAATTCCCTGTGACAATTTAAATTTCTGAAAATATACTATTTGTATCACTCACGCTTAAGTTTAGTTCACGTAATAGTTCATAAGTGAAACTAAATGGTGCTATAGTGCGACTGCAAACAAAAGAGCCTCATCCCAGAATAGCTTGCGCATCTCCCCCCACACCACCCAGCTGTAACAGACAAGCAGAGCTGGTAGCCGGCGCCCCCCCGCCCTAATCCACAATGCGTGAGAAGCATGCACAGACACCGATACACGGCGCATTACTGTGGAACCGGTGGGCGGTTAGAAAATTTTACTACTAACAGAGATACAAAAGTGGGCGGTAGGTATAAAAAGGTTGACTACCCCTGATCTAGATGGACTAGAACACTGTGCCCTATCCAACAAATGCAATTCAGTGATGAGGAAAATGTGGTTCTACAATTAGGTAAGAAAAACCAAATGCTCAGGTATATAATAGGTGGTTGGTGGCTCAACAGCAGTAATTGTGAGAGGGATTAGAAATCTAATAGAAACCACTCTGTACTATAGCTGCCAAAAAAGGCTGCATCAACAGAGGAATAGTATCAAAGTCATAGTATCAGAGTTGTTACCACTTTATGCTGCTTTACTAAGACCACACTTGGAATACCATGTCCAGTTTTGGTCACCATGATATATATATAAAAAAAGATGCTACAGGAAGAGTACAGAGAAGAACAACAAAGATGTTTAGGTGGCCGGAGGCTAAAACATATAATGAACAGTGGCAGGAATTGGGTATATTTAGTCTAACAAAGTACTGGGATAACATGATAGCAATCTTCAAATATTTGAGGAGCTGTCACAGAAAAAAAAGTCAACCTATTTACCAAAGCACCTGTGGGCAGGACAAAAAGTAATGGATAGAAACTTATCAAGAAGAGATCCAACCTAGAAATAAGGAGAAATTTCCTGACAGTGAGAACAACTAATCAGTGGAATGCCCTGCCTTCAGAAATTGTTACATTACTAGAGGTTTTTCTGAAGAGATTGGACATCCAGTTGTCCAAATGGTATAGGTTCTTCTGCTTGAGCAGGTGGCTGGGCTAGAAGCCCTCCAAGGTCCCTTTCAACTATTATTATGTATTCCGATTACTATTCTATAAAGCATTGACTTTGTAGTCTCTGGCTCTAAGGAAACTATATTGTACCCTACAAAAAACTATATTTTACCTCAGTCTATCGGCTGAAATGACTGGGATGCAATCCTTTCCTCAAGCTCTTGGGTTTCAGGCCCTTCTTTGTCTTAGCTTCAAGTTGCAATTCAGAATCTGGTTGGGCCAGGTTGTTTTCCTAGGGCCTGATGGGGCAAGATAATGGAGTTGGAATGGGCCATTTAGAACATTGACTCCAGTACCTGGTTGGTGCACCTATCCATTTTAAGCAGAAGAGTGTCTATAGTCTTCTCCACTTGAACGTATCCAAGTCCATCAGCTTCTGGATAATTTTCTGACTTGCACTCTGGAGTTAAAACAGATCTTGACTTTTTTTTGCTAAACATTTTGAAGATTTTGGCAAGAACTAACACACACAAACACACACACACATATTATGTGCATAGTTATTCATGCCCTTGTCATCTCCCACTGGATTACTGCAAGTTGTTCTACATGGCGCTGCCCTTGAGGAGTATTCAGAAGCTACAACTAATACAGATTGCAGCAGCACTGACAGTTCTGCAGGCCCCTTAGGTGCCATATGTAAGTCTGTTGTTACATGAGCTTCACTGATTGCCAGTTTCTTCCAGATACAATTCAAGGTGTGGGTCATTGCCTTTAAAGGTCTTTTATGGTAAGGGTCCAGGGCATTTGAGGAATCGCCTTACCCTGATGTGACTAATCTGCCCCACTCATTCCAGTGGAAAGGGCCTACTTCAGATCCATTGGCCAAAGAATTTCAGCTGGCAGAGTCCAGGAGAAGAACGTTTTCTGCTGTGGCCCCCTTCCTCGGGAATATACTTCTATCAGGGATGAGGGCCATCCCTACATTCCAGAGCCTAAAAACTTGCTCTGCTACATGGAATGGGTTCTCAACAGGAGCCTGCTATATTGGGGGTGGCTGACATGATAGAGAAGATTCTCACCTCAGGTTGTCCATCATCTTGGTCCTTAGGTTTTAATATTTTTATTCTAATTTTAATTGTTTTTAGCATTGTTTTTAGCATCTTTTCATGAGACCAACAGCATAGAAATTTAATAAATAAAATAAATAATATATTCCCATAAGCTTTTCTCTAAGCTAAATGTACCCACTGGTCTCTCTCTACAGACTTTGGTCTTTTTGCTGTTCTCTCTGTTTATTCTAAATTTTCAGAATCCTTCTTAGAGGATATGTATTCCATTTGTAATCAATGCGAAACTGAAATTATAATTTCATAAATTAAAATAGTTGTACTTTAGATATCTGTACGCATCTGGAAATGTAGTTACCGTGTAATCTTCAACTTGTGTTATTTTGAAATCAATGCATTTTATTTTCATTCTCAAATTAACAAATTATGGGCCAGATCAAGAAAATCTTTTGGGTCTGGTTTGATTTGAGTATTTGGGAATGGGGGTGAAACTGACAATGGTTTTAGTAATTTTCCTTTCTAGTCTCAAAATAGCCCAACTGATCAGCATTTTACTTCATATTTCATATCTCACCTCATCAGTTCCTGTTTGGGAAATCTAGTTCTTGCTATCCTATTCTACATTGCCAAGCTAATTGCCCAGTCCTGACACAGATCTGCCTATCCCTTTTCTGAAACCATATCAACCTTAGTGTTTCCTCATGTTTTTGTTTTTAGTTCATTCTATTTTAGTTCAAGAGTTGCTCAAACGAGATAGGGAAGGAGAGTCTTCAGCTTTGAGAAGACTCCTCAGTTCAGAATGCCTCCTTCTCCACTGGTGAATGTTTTCTTCTATGATTAGGTGTGGAGAGTGAGCAGCAGCAAAACCAGGAGAGAAACACAGTCACCTGACTTATAATGACCAGCACATTCAAAGAATAGGCAACATCGTTAAACAGAGCAGATATAATAAAGTAGGAAAGGAACAACTGGCACCAACTTAAGGATGGACAATATGATGGCCAGCACTTTAATTCAATCATTGCTTTTCCAGTGGGACTAAATAATTAAAACTTAGAAGTGTCATTGCCGGGTGCATTGCCTGCTCTCAAAATGACTTGTTGGGACAGACTTAAATGGAGACTCATGCGAGTTATACAGTGCGTGTTAGGAATCACCTATCCAAAGAATATTATTTAGATAATGTATTTATTGCACATGTTAGGTTTCATTTTTCTCCAATCCAGTAGTTGCTGCACACAATATATTGTTTGTAAAATTGTGTTAGCCATACTAGGTAGACCAAATAGGAAATGGGATCAGATAAGTAATTCTGCTTTATTTTAAAGTTGCATTAACAGTATTTTGCAAGTCTGAAAATACAATTCTCCCACCATCTCCTTTACAGCTCAAGAAACTAGGGAGCCTCTTATGAGCCTCTTGTCCTACCAACTATGAAGTTGTGGCTTATGCAGTTTCTTTTGCAACTGTTCTGTAGCAGCATCTCTTGGCCTTGTCTCCGAAGGTCTTTTCACATACCACTATAGATGACTAGCTTAACCTGTGACACCTGCTTCATGTATGACCCAAAGAGCCATCTAATAATAAATATTTTGAAATACTATTCTTTGGACAAGTGTTAGTTTAATATTTCTTGTATGTCATAAAAAACCAAACAAGCTTATGTCTGCAAATTTACTTCCTGGCAAATATAGCTAATAGGGAAGTGTACTTGATTCATGAATTTAATTTCCAGCAACTCCTGTTTTATGCAAAACAGGGGAAGGGGAGAAACAGGTAATAAATATCAGATGCAGTGACTCCAAATAATATCTCATCATTGTTAATCTCCATGCATTTCCCTTTTGACAGTACATGCTTTTTAAAGTATCTCATAGTCCCATTTTTTTTGGGTAAAAACAAAACAAAGGAAATAATTTAAAACTGACTTCAATCTGTCAGAACACAAATAACATTCTTTTGAGGAAGGAGCCACTTTTCTCCATTTGATAAATTTATTCATATTCATGCACCTTTGATAAATCCTAAATTGCTCTAATTCCTGTCCAATAGCCAGCCACTAGCAACTCAGTGATATATTGCAACTTCCCCAAGGTGATTTTGCCCATTGCTCTGTCAGATAAGCAAAACCCTTAAAAAGAACTGTTATGTAAGTGAACTAAGCCACGTGCTATTCATAGGAAAAGGTGATTACATTAAATGATCAGAAAATCTTGGGATTTAAACTGCCCAAAACCTTTTACATAAGAGAGAAACATTTTCTTTCTTATCAGAGCCTCAGACAGGGTTCCCAGGATTTTGCAGGATTTTGGAGTTAAATGATTAGTTTATTAGTACACTCAATAATCTAAATTGTTTGGATCGACTGCAAAAATAGTTACTACATTGAGAGCAACAAAATATTAAAATATATTCACATGCAGCATAGAGGAATGAAGCAAGAAACTTCTACTATGAACCTGGTCTAGTAATAAAAGACTGTTTAGGGAGTACTTTACTAAGGCAGGGGTATCTGCAGGGGGAGTACAAAATAAATATTGAGATCGGGGATACAATGGATGATGATGATGATGATATCTGTGTAATCATGTCTAATGCCATATCTGATTCTACAGACCAGCTCTGTCCATGTTTTCTCATTTTCTCTGGCTTTTTTCAGTTGCTTTATGCTCTGGCTGGTTCAGAGCCACAATGTTTTTTGGGAATCTTTTATGACCTTTGAGTCATAAAAGTTCCAGGAATTTATAAATGTAAACCCACATCTAGAGCTCCAGGGAGAAGGAAACTGTTCTGGCAGGAGTTGGTAAATGTTTGTAAATTTCATCAACATGAAGAGGTGTAAGCATACTGTCCCAAAATGCTCCCACCCACAATGCCCCCCATCCCTGAAATGGTTATACATAGTATTCCACCTGTTAAATTTTCTTCAATACAGTAGAAAATTATTTCACCATTTAAAATAAAATAACAACAACAGAGTTGGAAGGGACCTTGGAGGCCTTCTAGTCCAACCTCTGTCCAGGCAGAAAACCCTAAACCATCTCAGACAGATGTTGGTTATCCAACATTTTCTTAAAAATTTCCAGTGTTGGAGCATTCACAACTTCTGCAGGCAATTCGTTCCACTTATTAATTGTTCTAACTGTCCAGAAATTTCTCCTTAGTTCTAAGTTGCTTCTCTCCTTGATTAGTTTCCACCCATTGCTTCTTGTTCTACCCTCAGGTGCTTTAGAGAACAGCCCGACTCCCTCTTCTTTGTGGCAACCCCTGAGATATTGGAACACTGCTATCATGTCTCCCCTAGTCCTTCTTTTTATTAAACTAGACATATCGAGTTCCTGCAACCGTTCTTCATATGTTTTAGCCTCCAGTCCGCTAATCATCTTTGTTGCTCTTCTCTGCACTCTTTCTAGAGTCTCAGCATCTTTTTTACATCGTGGCGACCAAAACTGAATGCAGTATTCCAAGTGTGGCCTTACCAAGGCATTATAAAGTGGCACTAACACTTCACGTGATCTTGATTCTATCCCTCTGTTTATGCAGCCCAGAACTGTGTTGGCTTTTTTAGCAGCTGCTGCATACTGCTGGCTCATATCTAAATGGTTGTCCACTAGGACTCCAAGATCCCTCTCACAGGTACTACTATTGAGCAAGGTACCACATATCCTGTACCTGTGCATTTTGTTTTTTTGGTCTAAATGTAGAACCTTACTTTTTTCACTGTTAAATTTCATTTTGTTAGATAGCACCCAATGTTCTAGTCTGTCAAAAACTTTCTGTATCTTGAGCCTGTCTTCTGGAGTGTTGGCTATTCCTGCCAGCTTGGTGTCATCTGCAAATTTGATGAATTCCCCATCTATTTATTATTTATTTATTTATTTATTTTATTAAATTTTTATACCGCCCTTCTCCCGAAGGACTCAGGGCGGTGTACAGCCAAAGTAAAAACAAAGATATATACAGTTTAAAACAACAATTAAAAAGAGCAAATTTTAAAGGCCAATTATTAAAATTTAAATTAAAAAGTTAAAAAATATTAAAACCCCAATTAAAATACATCACTAAATTATGCCAGTCCCGCTTTAATGAATAAATATGTTTTGAGCTCACGACGGAAGGTCCGAAGATCGGGCACTTGACGCAGACCGGGGGGAAGTTCATTCCAGAGCGTCACTGCCCCCACAGAGAAGGCCCTACTCCTGGGGCCGCCAGCCGACACTGTTTGGCGGCGGCACCTGAGGAGACCCTCTCTGTCTTGAGCGTCTGGTCGGTGGGAGGCAAAGGTAACAGCAGGCGGTCTCGTAAGTACCGGGTCCTAAGCCATGGGCGCTTTAAAGATAGTTACCAAAATCTTGAAGCGCACCGAAGACCACAGGAAGCCAGTGCAAGCTACGGAGCAGCGATGTCACGTGGGAGCCACGAGCGGCTCCGTTACTACTCGCGCAGCGCATTCTGGACTAACTGCAGCCTCCGGGTGCACCTCAAGGGCAGCCCCATGTAGAGAGCATTGCAATAATCCAGCCTAGACGTAACCAGAGCGTGAGTGACCGTGCATAAGGCATCCCGATCAAGGAAGGGACGCAACTGGCGAACCAGGCGAACCTGGTAAAAGGCCCTCCTGGCGGCGGCCAGGTGGTCATCAAAGACAGCCGTCCGTCCAGGAGGACACCCAAGTTGCGAACCGCCTCCTTTGGGGCCACTAACTCGCCCCCAACAGTCAGCTGCGGATGCAGCTGACTGTACCGGGATGCCGGCATCCACAGCCACTCCGTCTTGGAGGGATTGAGCTTGAGTCTGTTTCTCCCCATCCAGACCCGTACAGCTTCCAGGCACCGGGACAGCACTTCGACCGCTTCGTTGGGGTGGTCCGGGGTGGAAAAGTACAGCTGAGTATCATCAGCGTACAGATGGTAACTCACCCCGAAACCACTGATGACCTCACCCAGCGGCTTCATATAGATGTTGAACAGGGTGGGCGAGAGAATCGACCCCTGAGGCACCCCACAAGTGATCTATCCCCTTGTCCAAGTCATTGATGAAGATGTTGAAGAGTACTGGGCCTAAAACAGAGCCTTGGGGTACTCCACTGCATACTTCCCTCCATGTGGATGTAGTTCCATTGAGGACTAACGTTGAGTGCGGTTGGTCAGCCAGTTACAAATCCATCTGGTGATGGTGCTGCCTAACCCACATTTTTCTACTTTATCTAATAGTAGGTTATGTTCTACTTTATCAAATGCTTTACTGAAGTCCAAGTAAATTATATTGACAGCATTCCTCTGGTCTACTAATTTTGTCACTTTGTCAAAGAATGCAATTAGATTAGTCTGGCATGATCTGTTTTTGACAAACCCATGTTGGCTTTTGGTTATTACTTGGTTTACTTCTAGGTGTTCGGTGAGTCGTTGCTTGATTATCTTTTTCAGAATCTTTCCTGGTATTGAGGTCAGGCTGATAGGTCTGTAGCTTCCTGGATCTGTTGTTTTTTTCCTTTTTTGAAGATGGGAACTACATCAGCTCTTTTCCAGTCCTCTGGCAGCTCCTCTGTGCTCCAGGATCTTTGAAAGATATAGTTCAGTGGTTCTGAGATCTCGTCTGCCAGTTTCTTCAGAACCTTGGGATGTAATCCATCCGGTTCTTCTGATTTGAACTCATCTAGGGTAGACAGATGTTCTTTACCATTTTCTTGCCTATTTTAACTTGTGTTCCTAATCTGTTTTTTGTAGTGCTGTTTTTGATAGGTTGGATTGTTTTTTCCTTTTGTGTAAAGACAGATGCAAAATATGAGTTAAGTAGATCTGCTTTCTCCCTGTTGCTTGTCATCTTCTTGCCACTTTCTCCCAGCAATGGGCCAATTGTTTCCTTGACTTTTTTCTTGTTTTTAACATGTTGGAAGAAGCTTTTTTTGTTATTTTTTACTTTTGTCGCTAGCCTTTGTTCATTGTGAGCCTTAGCTTTCCTCACTTCATCTTTACAGGCTCGGGCTATTTGCTGATATTCTGCCTTAGTTATTTGCCTCTCTTTCCACTTTTTATATTTATATTTGTACTTTTTGTCTTTCAATTTGTCAGATAGTTTTTTATGCATCCATGCTGGTTTCTTTTGAGATCTATTATTTTTCTTCTTCATTGGTATTGTGCTAGACTGCACTTTTATAATCTCACTTTTCAAAATTTCCCAAGCTTCTTGAGTTGTTTTCCCCTTAAGTATTCTCATCCATGGAATCCTTCTCAAGCTCTCTCTAAGTTTATTGAAATTAGCTCTCTTAAAGTCCAAGACTTTAGTTTGACTTTGTTCTACTTGTATTTGTATTTGCTTAATGTCGATTTCCAATATTGGATGATCATTGCCCCCTTGGCTAGCTTGTGAAGGCAGGCAAGTATGGTAGGGCTGTGGGGAACTAGCAGCTTATTCCCTTCCCTGCAGCCCTGCCATGCTTGCCTGCCTTCCACGATGACTTTCCGGTGTCATGGTGGCCAGCTTGTGAAGGCAGGCAAGCGGAAGGCCATGTGGAAGGCAGGTAAGCATGACAGGGCTGTGGAGCTAGCAGCGTACTCCCTTCCTCACAGCCCTGCCATGCTTGCCTGCCTTCCATGCTGCCTTCTCGGCAGTCCCCCATGCTGCAGGGCTTGTCTTCTGAGGTCAGTGTCTAGCTAACCCTAACCCCACACAGCGGCTGCTACCTTTGCCTGAAATGCCTCTTGCATCTTTCGTAAGCAAGGTGGGAAAGGGAGAGAGCACCCAGCAAAGTCCAGGAAAATCCAGGAACCCCCTCCCTCCCTCCACTACCCCCCTTTCTCCAGTCTGGCTGGCAAGAAACAGGGCGTGGACAGCCACTGCTGTACTATTCTACCTACTCTGCAAAACTGCTTCACGGCTCCGCTCGCCTCCAGAGCCCCAATGCAATGCCCATGGCTTGTGTGGGGCAGACCATGGCAGCTGCAAGGCCAAGATGCTGCCTGTTCAAGGGGGGGGGAGAATGCAGGCATCACACCAAGCAGACCTCCTCCTCCTCCTCCTCCTCTTCTCCTTCGTCAGTTTCAAGGCTGGGCAGGGCTAAGAGGAGCAGCAGGAGGGAAGGCAAGGCGACTACGACTTTTACCTCCTCCTCTTTGCCGGGTTCATTGAGTTTGTTTTGTAAGCTCACCCGAGGTTTGCAACTTTACATGGCCTTTGGGGCTTTTGTCCAGCAAGCCCCCCTCTAATACGAGTTTTTAATTCAGGAGAAAGGAAGAGAAACCCTCCCCATCCCACCTGAGGACCGATTAGTTTTTCTTGTCACTCACAGCGGGAATCCAGCCTTTGCATGGGAGAGTGGCTTCCCACTGGCCCAATGGCCCTTGTGGGAAACACAACCATTGCACTGGGCCTGAGAGGGGCAGCGCCACCAGTGCTGAGCAGGGCCATTCACTTTCTTCTTCCTTCTCCCGCAGCAGCCGCTGCTCAGACCAGATGTGTGTGTATGTGCGTGTATGTGTGTATGTGTGTGTGTGAGAGAGAGAGAGAGAAAGAGAGAGAGAGAAGAAAGAAAGAAAGAAAGAAAGAAAGAAAGAAAGAAAGAAAGAAAGAAAGAAAGAAAGAGTGACATGAGTGATGTTATGTTGGCCATGCCCACCAAGCCACGCCCACAGAACCGGCGGTGAAAATTTTTAGATTTCACCACTGATTGTATGCCATACACCAAATAAATAAAAATGTTAGTGTATATAATTATGAGATTCAGGAAACCCACAAGACTTAAGAACAGTTTTCAAAATCCTTACTTGATAATATATAAATATTGTCATTTATATCCTACCAGGGATAGGAGCCACACGCAGTGTCCATGTTAGCATAAATCATAGATAAACAAAGTGGTATCTATGGGCCATAGAGGTCCATAGACATTTTTCTTGGAATTTTACAAATTGTATCACAGGGCTTAATTTTTTGAATATTGTTTTAATTCAGTCAAAATGGAATGAGAAATTATTTATTTATTTATTTATTCGATTTTTATACTGCCCTTCTCCCGAAGGACTCAGGGCGGTGTACAAATAAAACAACATAAACATGAAATTAAGCACCAGGTTCATATCATCTTTCTTTGCTCAAAATATCTTTTGGCCCTTATATGCCCAGTTGGTATTCTTAGAAAGTAAAAAATAGTTGATGCATCCCAATGCTTTCTTTGAAGTTTTCCCACTTGCCCAGAAGATAAAATATGAAATAGCCCATTGTTTGTTGAGAAGACATTTTGAGGAAGAAGATGATTAGATAAAAGCAAAGTACTGCTGATATGACAGAGGTTCTGAACCGGGGCATGATACTGTTGTTAAGTACCAAAAAGAGCGTGTATCAGTTATCATTTATTTTTCCATTTATGTATTAAGTATTTACAACAGAAGACAATCTGTTGTACTTGGAATACAACCAAGAAGTTCCACTGTTCCAAAAAAGCCTAAAAAAAACTATCTGCCAGTAGTGTTCCAAGTAGGGTCAGACTGAAGTCAGGCTGAAATCAGAGAAGGCCTATATACATGATTTATCTGAATTATATTTTTCCCCAAAAATGAATGACTCTGGTGATCTGAATGCTTAGTTCCACACAACTAGGATATGTTTTGCCTGAAGTATCTTAAAGACACTGAATACTATAGTGAGGAGTTTTACCTTATATCATTACAAACACATTTAAGCATTCCATCCAGCAACTCAAGTCATCCAATAAAGAATTCTTGGGAAAAGAATTTCAGACATATTGTGCAATCTTCCTTAAAGCCCTTGTTCCCAGCCATGTCAAACTACATTTCAAAGTCCTTAAACTGACATAAACATATGGCAGGATAATTTGCATTGCGCTGATTGCCAAGCACTAATCTGACTCAGTAATGAGGTATATGAATGGCCCTGTCTTTACAGCTTTACTGTAACAATCTGTATAAGAAGCAATTGGTAGATTGCTGAAAGATAAGTAAATTTAAATTCAAAAGGGTGGAGGTTGTTAAAAGGAGGAAGAGTGTAAGGAGAAGGTGGGGGGAATTTGTACAGGTAGACCTTGCCTTAAAACTATTTGTTTAGTGACTCTTCAAAGTTATAACTGCACTGAAAAGTTACTTTTTAACACCTACAACCATAGCAGCATTCTTGTGATGATATGATAAAAATTCATATGCTTGGCCATTGGCATGTATTTACAACACTTGCAGTATCCCGGAGTGATGTGATCATCTTTTGCAACTCTCTGACAAGCAAAGTAATTGGGGAAGCCAGACTTACTTAATAACTTTTTTACTAACTTAGCAACTGTAGCGATTTACTTAACAATTGTGGCAAGAAAAATAATAAAACACAGCAAAACTGATGTAACAACTGTTTCGCTTAGCAATGGAAATTTTGGGCTCAATTGTGGTCATAAGTCGAGCACTACCTGTACAGGAGATCCATCCCACTATATTAGAATAAGCAAAATGTCAATTCCCTTTCAAAGTAAGAACAGTAGAAAGCATGGCTTCTGTTTTGTTGAACAGAAGCAGTTGAATTCTGGCGATGCATCTACTTGGAACAGAAGTAGCAAAACAATTCTTCCCACTTTACAAAGTCTTCTTTTGGAAGACAATTCATATATGTTTAATCTTTGGTCTAATAGTCTTCCAAAGTACTGGTATGCACGTAAGACACCTACAGAATGCCCATGGTATTCACAATATATTCGCAATATTCAGGTCAGATACTATATAGGTTGCAGAAACCAAGGGTTGAGCCAAAAATGGACCATGGAAAGGATTACTAGTGAGGGAAAGTCCATTAGCAAATAGGAGTCTGGCAAATGCTAATCCCAGATCATCAAAATTTTATATCGGCACCATAAACACTACATTCAGAAAGAATTGTCAAAAGACAATGGATAAAACAACTTTAAAACCAGAGCAGCTGAGAATGAATTTAGATTGCCTGTGCTATGGTCTGGGAATGATAAATATAGGTAGTTACGGCTACTGCTAACATTAAACCAGCTGTTTAATTGTTGCGTCTTCAAGCCATGCCATTGCTAGGCACAACGCAGAAGCGTCTTCCATTGGCTAAGCCATGCCATTGCTAGGCACATCCGCAACAGCTCAGCTGGCGGGAAAATAAACGTGTTTTATTTAAACTGTTTGACAGCTGCTATATAAATAGCAGCTTCACAGAAAGTTGTCATTGCCGGTTCCGCATTACTTGTTGCATGTTAATTGTTATCCTATTAAATGGAATTTACCTTGAAAACCGCCTCCTCTCAGTTTCTAGCCACCCTTGTTCTCCCGAACAGAACACTAATGACCATTTTTAGTTATGATGCCTCATAAGATAGTTTTATAGCCCATAAAGCACTTCCAGCCATCATAAAACATCACACAGTGTTCCCCACCATCACATGATCACATTTCAGACATTTGGCAACCTGTTTCCATTTACAAGCAGTTGCCAAGCACCTTGTGATCACACTATTTGCAATCTTCTTTTCCTTAGAAAGTCATTGAGGAAACTGGCAGGGGAAATTGCAAACTGTTGCTTGCCCAGAGGATTTCCTTTCATCTCTGGGGGTTGGCTAAAAGATATGTCAAACAAAGGAAACCTCACATCCTTCTATGAGGTGCAGAAATTAAATTTATATCATGAAGATCTAAGCTCCACTTCTGCACCCCGCAGTAAGATATCACTCTCTTTCCTGCATAGAAGGGAATTCCTCTGGTAGAGTGCAGAAATGAATCTTAAATCATGAAGATGTAAGGTCCCTTTCTGCATCCGATTGAAGAGTTTCTTCTGTGCATGGAGAGAACTATAAAGCTACTTTTTTGAGGGGGCTCCGGAAGAGTTCCCTTTCATAAATAAAGGAAAGATGACATCCTTCTAGGGCAGGGGTGGCCAGGGGCCACTAAATTAATAATTTTAAATCCCACTAATATGATCTGCCTAATGACTGGCTGGGTGGGCGTGGCAAGGTGGCCATGTGACTGGGTGGGTATGGCCAACTCAATGTCACTCACGTCGAGGGGCACCTTGCCAGCCTCTACTCGCCACTCCTTGCCTGCCCACCTTGGCTCCTTAGGGCCCCAACAGGAAGCAGTTGTTGGAGCTAACCATGAGCCACCATGAGAAAGAGTTGGCAAAACAGCTCAGTTCAAATTGGATCTGACCAAGAAGGAGGCTCAGTAGAAACACCTCACTGAGGTCTACGAGCATGGGCTATCCAAACAGAGGAAAGACCTGCAGGAGTGCAAGGCCAGGTACTGATACCTGGAGGCTTAACGGGCTGAGATGGTCAGCCAGTTCCAGGCCATGATGCAATCCCATTGGAACAAGGCCCTCCGGCTCTTCACCACCAGCAGCACTTCCCCCAAAGCCCCACACCAGGAGGCTGAAGCAGACCCCTAGTCAGAATTTCTGCCCCCGTCCGACCCACATAAAAAGGCCCCAAAGGGGGAGTTTCTTTACAGCAACACAAATGTTCATTGCACATATCCGGCCCAGGGGCCGTAGATTGAGGACCCCTGATTTAGTGCAATATAAAAAATGCCAAAAAAATTCTGCAGACCACCAATATTTTCTCGTGGACTACCAGTGGTGGTGTTTTAGGGGGTGAAAAAAAAACTTATGTCTTGATAAATTAAGTTTTTGTTCTGTACACCACCTTCCATGTATGAAGGAAAGCCAACCTCTTTCCTTAGCATGCAGAAATGGACCTTATTCTCTTGCTCACTATGCCTAGAAGGGACAGGAGAATGGTGCTATCCTGCAGAATGGTACCACCTGACTATAACAACCTTGACTGAATAGGTGTGGAAGGAAAGTAGAACAATGTATATGCATTGGTGGGCCTTGTAGTTGGTCGAGGCCTCCTGGCCCATGGCAGCTTTGCATACTTCATTGAATCCTGTAGCCAACCAAGGGCTCCAGGGCCTGGTGGGCTGGGGAACAGGTTAAGGCCCCCCCGGGTCTCCCACAGGGGTGAAATACTCTTGGTTCGGACCGGATCACCCAATCAGGTAGCAATGGCAGCTAGTGGTTTGAAGAACCGGTAGCAAAAATCCCTGGCCCCGTCCCCTGCCCCTGCTAAGCCGCACCATTATCAGAGGGTTTTTTTTTTTACTTTTAAAAGTATTTTTACTTTTAAAAGTCTTCAGCCAAAAAAATGCTTTTAAAAGTAAAAAAAAGCCGAGCATGGCTCAGCTGGGATCATCAGAACCCTTTAAAAGTTTTTTTTTTAACAACCTCTTCGGCCAAAGAGGTTGTAAAAAAAAAGCTTTTAAAAGGCTCCTCTGGCATTCCCAGCTGAGCTGCCTGATCACAAGAACCTTTAAAAAACATGTTTTCTACAAGCTCTTACAACAGCCCCTGCCCCTGCCCACCCAATCGCCCCATCCACTTACCTAATTGCTGCTTGTTGCTAAGCCTTGCTTTGCTTCAGCTGCTGCAATCAGCTGCATCAGCTAGCAACTGAATCTGCCTGCCTGCAATCCATCTCCTCGGTGAGCGACTCAATTTGCCTGCCTCCAATTGGGTAAGTAAATGTGGGGGGGAGCTTTAAAAATAATTAATTGGGATTTTTTTTAAGGAGTTTTTTTTTTAGACAGCAATTTAAAGTTAAGGAAGTTTTAAATTTAGCTGTTTTTATCTTAAATTTAGCTGCTTTTATCTGGAGACAGGGGTCTTCAACCTTAGTAACTTTAAGGCTTGTGACTTCAACTCCCAGAGTTCTTCAGCCAGCTTTGCTTTGCTTTGCTTTGCTTTGCTTTGCTTTGCTTTGCTTTGCTTTGCTTTGCTTTGCTTTGCTTTGCTTTGCTTTGCTTTGCTTTGCTTTGCTTTGCTTTGCTTTGCTTTGCTTTGCTTTGCTTGCTGAGGAACTCTGGGAGTTGAAGTCCACAAACCTTAAAGTTACTAAGGTTGGAGACCCCTGATCTAAAAAATATAAATAAAATAAAATAATAAAATAAAAATTTGTGCAGCTTTTTGAGATTTGGGGTGTTTCTGTAGTGTCTCACTCTAACTACACAAAAGAAAAAAACAATCCAACCTATCAAAAACAGCACCACAAAAAACAGATTAGGAACACAAATTAAAATAGGGGAAAAAATGGTAAGTGAACATCTGTCTACCCTAGATGAGTTCAAATCACCAGGACCAGATGGATTACACCCCAGGGTTCTGAAAGAACTGGCAGACAAAATCTCAGAACCACTGAACTATATCTTTCAAAGATCCTGGAGCACAGGGGAACTGCCAGAGAACTGGGAAAGAGCTGATGTAGTTCCCATCTTCAAAAAAGGGAAAAAAAACAGATCCAGGAAGCTACAGACCTATCAGCCTGACCTCAATACCAGGGAAGATTCTGGAAAAGATAATCAAGCACCGAATCACCAAACACCTAGAAGCAAACCAAGTAATAACCAAAAGCCAACATGGGTTTGTCAAAAACAGATCATGCCAGACTAATCTAATTGCATTCTTTGACAAAGTGACAAAATTAGTGGAACAGAGGAATGCTGTCAATATAATTTACTTGGACTTCAATAAAGCATTTGACAAAGTAGACCATAACCTACTACTAGATAAAGTAGAAAAATGTGGGTTAGACAGCACCACCACCAGATGGATTCGTAACTGGCCGACCAATCGCACTCAACGTGTAGTCCTCAATGGAACTACATCCACATGGAGGGAAGTATGCAGTGGAGTACCCCAAGGCTCTGTTTTAGGCCCAGTACTCTTCAACATCTTCATCAATGACTTGGACAAGGGGATAGATGGGGAACTTATCAAATTTGCAGATGACACCAAGCTGGCAGGAATAGCCAACACTCCAGAAGATAGGCTCAAGATACAGAAAGATCTTGACAGACTAGAACATTGGGCGCTATCTAACAAAATGAAATTCAACAGTGAAAAAAGTAAGGTTTTACATTTAGGCCAAAAAAACAAAATGCACAGGTACCGGATATGTGGTACCTTGCTCAATAGTAGTAACTGGTAGTAGTAACTGGTGAGAGGGATCTTGGAGTCCTAGTGGACAACCATTTTGAGCCAGCAGTGTGCAGCAGCTGCTAAAAAAGCCAACACAGTTCTGGGCTGCATAAACAGAGGGATAGAATCAAAATCACGTGAAGTGTTAATACCACTTTATAATGCATTGGTAAGGCCACACTTGGAATATTGCATTCAGTTTTGGTCGCCACTTTATAAAAAAGATGTTTGTTTTTAATTAATTTTTTTATTACTTTTTTATAACGTTACACACACACAAAAAAAATACATTTATTCCACCTTTATGCTTATACATAAAAAAAAAAAAGGAAGATTTGGGTCTTCGGATATGTCCTCATAATTGTCAAAATCCACGTTTTCAAGGTACAGGTACCGAGGCGTCCAATTTTCCAAGCGCATAGTCCACAAATGGTTTCCAAATTTTCCAGAAGATATCTTCTTTATACACACCGCTTCTAATTAATACCACATATCATTTTATCATTTAAAGCTAATTTCCACATTTCAGAATTCCACTCTTCTATTCTAAAAATCACATCTAATTTCCAATATCTATCTATTATAATTCTAATCAATTCTTTTTCATATTTTGTTCAATATTATTACTTTCCCCATCATTTCAAATATCATTTTCTTCATATCTCCAATAATTTCTTTTTTTCTCAAAATTAAAATCTAAATCCACCATAATTTCTACATAATCAGAATCTTTAAAAATTTCCACATCTACCTTATCCACATTATTCAGCAACATCCACTACACTGTTTCGAAGCATCCACTTATTTAAAATCCCCATTTTATTTGCTCCTCCACAGCGAGTGGGGTTAATACTATCTATTTTATCTCTGATTAAGTTAAAATCCCCAGACAATTACTTTCCTTTTATTTTTTCAAAAAATTCTCTTTGTTTCTCATTCAATAAATATAAATTAACAAGTGTCACTTTTTCCTCACTAAAATTTCCCACAATTATTACATAACTTCCATCCTCATCCAAAATTACTTAATGTTTTTCGAAATACACCCTTTCTAATATCAATGTTACAACTCCTCTGGTTTTTAAAGTTCCAAATGCTTTCATATATTTGCATACCTTTTATATACATTTTGTTTGAATCTTCAGCTTTCTGATGGATTCCCTGTACCCTTCAAATTCCATAACATTATTTTTATGACTTTAAACTGTAAATTTTTCAATCCTATTCCCACCTCTCCCTTTCTATACCCAAGTCCCAACATTGAACTCCTAACAGACATTTAACATAAAAAAAAATAAGATAAAAAAATAAAAAAAGACAAAACAAACAATAAAAAACAAACAATCTTCTTCCCCCACATCCTCATCGGATCCGCCTCTATAAAGAGAATGGGGGAGAGGGGACGTGCCAATGCCCGGGTCACTTCTTTCGGGCTATCTATTTAAATTCGTCACTCAAATAAAAAGAAAGTGGTAACTCTCTCCCGCATTCAGCTTCGTTTCCAAGACTCTTATCTGCTTCTTCTCCTGCTGTATCCTCACGACTTTTCTTCTGTTCGACCAACACAGGTGAGATTTCTTTCCTCTTTAACCCTTTAGAGTCTTGCCCAATAGCCCCTTTTTCTTCTTCTGGAGTTGATATTTCCACATGTGTTCCACCCATCTTAAGCATTTGATCTTTTATCTCCATTAAATCCTCCTCCTTGATCAGTCCAAGTTTCTGTAAATATAATATTGCATCTATGTCTGGGGTAATTGTGCGCATCCTTCCTTTATAAAAAAATTTCAATTGTTGTGGTGGCCTCCAATTATATTTAATTCCATTATTTCTCAAAACCTTTGTAATTGGTTTTAAAAAAAATCTCCATGCCCTTTCTTCTCTTGATATATCCGGGAAGACTTGAATAGTCTTCCCTTCAAACTTCAAAGCATCTCCCATCTCTCTCACCTTGGCCATAACTTTCAGCTTATCACTAAGATTTGCAAACCTGACAAGCACATTCCTGTTAGAACCATTTTGCGATCTATATCCAATTCTAAAAACACTTGCCAGATCTGCTATTGTAAACGTAATTTGCATGTCGAGATCATTAATCCATTTTAAAACTCGCTGTTTCAAATTATCTACCTTTTCTTCTGGAATCCATCGAATAACCAAATTATATTTCCTCATCTCTTCTTCCAGGAGACAAATTCTCTTGTCTTGTTTCTCATTTTTGTAAAATATTTCACCAATTTGCCGATCCACTTTTGCCTCATGTACATGAATCTGCTCAAGTTCATCTTTAATAATTGTCATTTCCACTGTTTGCTTTGTAAAATTTTCATTCATTTCTTGTTTCATTTTTTTCATTTCCAATGTCATTTCCAATGTCATTTTATCCATACGCTCCGATAATCCTGATATTTTTTCCCCAATTTTGTTTAAAGCTGCAGCAACTTGCTGCATTTCTGAAAGTTGTTGAGTCATTTTAAAAAGTTTTAAAAAGTTTTCAAACTAGTGTTTCAAACCACTTTTGCAGAGGGTCTTAATGAAGATCAAGGGCTAGCAATTTTTTAATTGAAGCCGAAGCGGCTTATTTTGCACTCGAAAGTTTATCTCTTAACAGCTTGTGACTCATAGTCACTCCACAAAGAGCACAGATAACTTCACAGCTTTTAAACAATAATCAGCGCCATTTTTTCTCCACGTCAGCAAAGGAAAAAGAAAAAGAATTACTGCTTCATTCCAACTTAAACTTCAGAGAAAAATCCTTCTCCTTGACAAATTCAGCAGTAAAGCACAGAACACGATATTTATAATAACAAAGCAAAAGACAGCACTTTATTCCAGACTTAATCGTGTTTGCCGGCCGGCTGGTCACCCCCACGCTGTAAAAACTCCATAATTCAAGCAGTTTCAGATGACCTACCGGTTTTAAATTCAGTCTGCTGGGCTGTTAACCCTTTCACTTCACGATTTATTAACTTTCATCCATATCGGTGCATTCCAAACACATAAATCCTCATAAATCTTCATTAATAAGCCCTGTGAAGTGAAGGAAAGGTCCTTACCCCACCACGGTCATGGCCACGCCCCTATAAAAAAGATGTTGAGACTCTAGAAAGAGTGCAGAGAAGAGCGAAGAAGATGATTAGGGGACTGGAGGCTAAAACATATGAAGAACGGTTGCAGGAACTGGGTATGCCTAGTTTAATGAAAAGAAGGACTAGGGGAGACATGATAGCAGTGTTCCAATATCTCAGGGGTTGCCACACAGAAGAGGGAGTCGGGCTGTTCTCTAAAGCATCTGAGGGTAGAACAAGAAGTAATGGGTGGAAACTAATCAAGGAGAGAAGCAACTTAGAACTAAGGAGAAATTTCCTGACAGTTAGAACAATTAATAAGTGGAACAACTTGCCTGCAGAAATTGTAAATGCTCCAACACTGGAAATTTTAAAGAAAATGTTGGATAGCCATTTGTCTGAAATGATGTAGGGTTTCCTGCCTGGGTAGGGGGTTGGACTAGAAGACCTCCAAGGTCCCTTCCAACTCTGTTGTTATTACTATTATTATAAACACACAAAATCTCACAAAGCTGCATGTGGCATTTTGTGTGTGTGTGTGTGTGTGTGTGTGTAAAGTGTGAAAGTTGGTTTTTGAGCTTTTTGTGGCTGTGTGAGCTTCTTGCTTGTTGTAGGAGCCATTTTGGGTGAAGTGCAGCTGCTTTTACATTGTGTGTGAGTCAGTTGTGTTGTGTTGTGTGTGTGTAAAGTGTGAAAGTTGGTTTTTGGTACCACTTATTGTTTTGTATACTTTGTTTATTATTTTTATTATTTATTGTTATTGGCCACACCCACCCAGTCATCTGATCACCAAGCCATGCCCACCAATTAAGCCACGCCCACAGAACCAGTAGGAAAAATTTTTAGATTTCACGCCTGGCCTCCCCCATCCCTGAAGCATCCCTTTGTTCTGCTTAAGGACCTGCCTAATTATTTAACAACCAGAACTGGGAGAACCAGGGTTGCAGTCATTGATTGAAGCGGTCGTGTGTGTGTCTCCCTTAACCACCATTTTGTACAATGACTTAGATTCCAGTCCTAATTGTGGTTATAAGTGAGGACTACCTGAACCATAAAAACAATGCCATGGTTAATGGACTATGAGCATAAATTCAAAATGTGTATGAGGATATATATTTATTAAGTTCGATACAGACATTTGTATTTAAAATACAGTAGGTTATTGAATCAGTCACAAATAATTTAGCTCTCATTTAGTAAGGTATATAACATACATTTCAATTGATTTCAGTTGATTTTCTGCCTATCGAGGGGAAATGATGTAGATTAGGCCAAGGTTAGAAGTGATTCAATGATGGAAAACCCCCACCATCATTACCACCATCACCATCAAAACTGCTACAGTGAATGCATTGCTGCATCTTCATAAGGTTATCTAACAACACAATAATAAAACTTTTCAGTCATGAAAAGCGAAGTTAATCTTTCTCTTCTCTTCCTCTTTTCTTCATTTGCAATTGCTCCTACAGAGGAATGTAAAGGTAATTTATGATTCTGTTTTTCTGCGATTTTACATACCAAGTTGCCAGCCAGTCCACAAGTATATTTTTTTAATATATTTTAAAAGCAAAGGGGAAATAAATAAATATGCGGCACATTCAGAACTCAGCTTATACGGTAAAACAGTCACATGGTGGTATTGTGTTATCCCTTCCATCTACAGCAAGGCAGTGCCTCGCCCTTTTCAAGGGTGGTGCCTCACCCTTGAAAATATCATGAGAGCTGTTTTCAACGCTGACCTTGTGGTAAAGACACAGCCCCGCCCCCTTTCCTCACAGTTTCCACCCTAACTGCTTTTTCTGGAGAAAAGCTTTGATCTCTGGCTGAAAAGAGATAGGTAAGAGATCTACAGTTTTTTTTGGAAAAAAGGGTTAGGTTAGAGATTGTGTGGGGAAAGGGGGATGCGTCTGAACCTTGGGAGATGTGATAGGACTTGGAGATAAGGGGTTCAACCACATTAAGAACTTGCAGTCTGCAGAGCAAAACCTTCTAAAGGTGAGTCAGAACTGTGATCTGGATGTTACCCTTATCTGATCATAGTTAAGCAGAGCCATGTTGGCTTGTTACTATACATCACCCAATGCCAGTCTGCCACACTCAGATTTATGGGTGCATATCTGCCATAATGCTTTCTGGGTGTGGTAAGATTTTTAATATAACCAATTGAAGGTTCCATCTTGGAGAAGACTGATGTAGAACCACTTTCTTTTTAAAAATAATTTAAATCCAAATGGTCATCAGCTAATGACACGAGTACTGCTATTCTCTTAGTCTAAGAGAAAGGAAGCATGCCCTGTTTAACTAATTCTACTTTATAAGGTGTGCAGTGGTAAGGGCCGTGGTGGCTCAAGGCTATAAGAAGCCTGTTATTAAAACCAGCTGCCTGCAATTACTGCAGGTTCAAGCCCCACCAGGTCCAAGGTTGACTCAGCCTTACATCCTTTATAAGGTAGGTAAAATGAGGACCCAGATTGTTGGGGGGGGGCAATAAGTTGACTTTGTAAATATACAAATAGAATGAGACTATTGCCTTACACACTGTAAGCCGCCCTGAGTCTTCGGAGAAGGGCGGGATATAAATGTAAACAAAAAAAAAAATACTGCAGGCTACTTCAGCTAACTGCTAGCTGCAGTTCAGCAGATTGAATCTTTTTATTTTATTTATTTTATTTTATTTTGTCACAACAGTATACACAAGCGTCAACATAAAACAACAACACATCATAAGCATATATATAAGGAAAAGTATGCAATAACTATATTAATTTGATATAATGAAAGGAAACAATAGGACAGGAACGGTAGGCACTTTTGTGCTCTTATGCATGCCCCTTATAGTCCTCTTAGGAATGGGGTGAAGTCTATAGTAGACAGTTTTTGGTTGAAGTTTTTGGGATTTTGAGAAGAGACCACAGAGTCAGGTAGTATGTTCCAAGCATTAACAACTCTGTTACAAAAGTCATATTTTCTGCAATCAAGATTGAAGCGGTTAACATTAAGTTTAAATCTATTGTTTGCTCTTGTATTATTGCGATTGAAACTGAAGTAGTCTCTAACAGGAAGGATATTGCAATAGATGATTCTGTGTGTTAAACACAGGTCTTGTCGGAGTCGGCGGAGTTCTAAATTTTCTAATCCCAGGATTTCAAGTCTGGTGGTATAAGGTATTTTGTTGTTTTCAGAGGAGCGGAAAACTCTTCTTGTAAAATATTTCTGGATGCGTTCAATTGTATTAATGTCAGAGATGTGGTATGGGTTCCAGACAGGTGAGCTGTATTCAAAAATAGGTCTAGCAACTGTTTTTTATGCTCTGGTTAGTAGTGTAGAGTTTTTGGAAAAGAAGCTACGCAAAATTAGGTTTACAACTCTTAGAGCCTTTTTTGCTATGTAGTTGCAATAGGCTTTGGCACTTAGATCATTTGATATGAAAACTCCAAGGTTTTTAACAGGGTGGAGGTCATCTGTAAGGTAATGTCCATCAAGCTTGCACTTAGTGTTTGGGTTCTTTTTTCCAATATGTAAGACTGAGCATTTTCTGGTTGAGATTTGGAGTTGCCAAGTTTTAGACCAATCGGATACAAAGTCAAGGTCTTTTTGAAGGGTAGTAGTATTGTTGGTGGTGTTAAATAGTTTGACATAGTTGGCAAAGAGAACACAATAACTTGAGTTAAGGTCACAGCGATCATTAATGTATAATATGAAGAGCGTTGGTCCAAGAATGCTGCCTTGAGGAACGCCACTTTTGACAAGAACAGGATTTGATAGAGCATTGCCAATTTTGATCACTTGTTGTCTGTTTGACAGGAAAGCAGTTATCCAGTTGTGAAGAGGTCCTGAAATGCCATAGGATTTTAGTTTTAGGAGAAGTTTATCATGTTAGGGTATGAACTTAATAGCATAGGTTGTAGGCTTAACTTTTCAGAGGTTTTACCAGTACATAAGGAACAAAAAGGTAAAGGCCAGCGTGTAGTGGAGTTTAATGTGTGGCTAAAGGAGTGGTGTAAAAGGGAAGGCTTTGGTTTTATTAGTCATGATGTCTGCAACTGGTCCAATGAAAAATTGTACAAAAGAGATGGATTGCATCCATCAAAGAAAGGGACTGAGTTACTTAGCAATACATTCACAGATTTTCTGGATAAACATTTAAACCGAACAGTGGGGACAGAGAATTAACTGATATAGAAAATTTCTGTCCCCAGCAATCGAAAACTAAAAGGGTTATCAGTGCATGTAACATAGATGTCTGTATGGGTAAGACTATCAACCATGCTATCAAGCAAAACCAAGCATTTAACAGTGAGTGCCATACCATGTGCACTAAACCAACAGGTGGCATGAAAGTAGGGGCAGTCAACACAGGTTATGTAGACAGTAAACACAAGATCAATCCAAATGGACTCAAATGTCTATACACCAATGCACAGAGTATGAGGAATAAACAGGGTGAATTAGAAATCCAAGTAAATGAGGGTAGATATGATATTGTTGCCATTACGGAAACTTGGTGGGATGAAACTGACAAATGGAACATACAGCTAGAGGGATATAAATTATTTAAAAGAAATAGACCAAATAAAAGAGGAGGTGGAGTTGCACTATATATAAGAAATAACTACATCTCTACAGAAATAGAGCACAACAATGATGAAAATCATCTTGAATGTATTTGGGTCAATATAAAAGGGTGAAAACGATATTGCCATAGGTCTATACTATAGGCCACCCAACCAAACAGAGGAAGTAGATGAACTTTTTGCTAGTCAGCTAACTAAGGTATGTAGGAAGCACATCACAGTAGTAATGGGGGATTTTAACTACCCTGACATCAACTGGGAAACAAACTCTGCACCAAGTGGAAGATCCAACAGGTTCCTAACAAACCTAGCAGACAACTTTGTTTCCCAAAAAATAGAGAAGGTGACAAGGGGATCAGCCATATTGGACTTAATTCACACTAACAGAGATGAAATGATAGAAGGTGTTGAAGCTACAGGAACCTTGGGGGCAAGTGACCACGCAATATTGGAATTCAACATTAAGCAAATACAAGTAGTAGAACAAAGTCAAACTAGAGTCTTGGACTTTAAGAGAGCTAATTTCAATAAACTTAGAGAGATCTTGAGAAGGATTCAATGGATGAGAATCCTCAGGAAAAACAACTCAAGAAGCTTGGGAAATTTTGAAAAGTGAGATTATAAAAGCACAGTCTAACACAATACCAATGAAGAAGAAAATAGTAGATCACAAAAGAAACCAGCATGGATGCATAAAGAACTATCTGACAAATTGAAAGACAAAAGGACAAATATAAAAAGTGGAAAGAGGGCAAATAACTAAGGCAGAATATCAGCAAATAGCCGAGCCTGTAAAGATGAAGTGAGGAAAGCTAAGGCTCACAATGAACAAAGGCTAGCGACAAAAGTAAAAATAATTAAAAAGCTTCTTCCAACATGTTAAAAACAAGAAAAAGTCAAGGAAACAATTGGCCCATTGCTGGGAGAAAGTGGCAAGAAGATGACAAGCAACAGGGAGAAAGCAGATCTACTTAACTCATATTTTGCATCTGTCTTTACACAAAAGGAAAAACAATCCAACCTATCAAAACAGCACTACAAAAACAGATTAGAAACACAAGTTAAAATAGGGAAGAAAATGGTAAGTGAACACCTGTCTACCCTAGTCGAGTTCAAATCACCAGGACCGGATGGATTACACCCCAAGGTTCTGAAGGAACTGGCAGACGTGATCTCAGAACCACTGAACTATATCTTTCAAAGCTCCTGGAGCACAGGGGAGCTGCCAGAGGACTGGAAAAGAGCTGATGTAGTTCCCATCTTCAAAAAGGAAAAAACAGATCCAGGAAACTACAGACCTATCAGTCTGACCTCAATACCGGGAAGATTCAGGAAAAGATAATCAAGCAACGAATCACCGAACACCTAGAAGCAAACAAAGTAATAACCAAAAGCCAACATGGGTTTGTCAAAACAGATCATGCCAGACTAATCTTATCGCATTCTTTGACAAAATGACAAAATTAGTAGACCAGAGGAATGCTGTTGATATAATTTACTTGGACTTCAGTAAAGCATTTGATAAAGTAGACCATAACCTACTACTAGATAAAGTAGAAAAATGTGGGTTAGACAGCACCACCACCAGATGGATTCGTAACTGGCTGACCAACCGCACTCAACGTGTAGTCCTCAACGGAACTACATCCACATGGGGGGAAGTATGCAGTGGAGTACCCCAAGGCTCTGTTTTAGGCCCAGTACTCTTCAACATCTTCATCAATGACTTGGACGAGGGGATAGATGGGGAACTCATCAAATTTGCAGATGACACCAAGCTGGCAGGAATAGCCAACACTCCAGAAGATAGGCTCAAGTTACAGAAAGATCTTGACAGACTTGAACATTGGGCGCTATCTAACAAAATGAAATTCAACAGTGAAAAAAGTAAGGTTCTACATTTAGGCCAAAAAAAACCCAAAATGCACCAGTACCGTATATGTGGTACCTTGCTCAATAGTAGTACCTGTGAGAGGGATCTTGGAGTCCTAGTGGACACCCATTTAGATATGAGCCAGCAGTGTGCAGCAGCTGTTAAAAAAGCCAACACAGTTCTGGGCTGCATAAACAGAGGGATAGAATCAAGATCACGTGAAGTGCTAGTACCACTTTATAATGCCTTGGTAAGGCCACACTTGGAATATTGCATCCAGTTTTGGTCGCCACGATGTAAAAAAGATGTTGAGACTCTAGAAAGAGTGCAGAGAAGAGCAACAAAGATGATTAGGGGACTGGAGGATAAAACATATGAAGAACGGTTGCAGGAACTGGGTATGTCTAGTTTAACAAAAGAAGGACTAGGGAGACATGATAGCAGTGTTCCAATATCTCAGGGGCTGCCACAGAGAAGTGGGAGTTGGGCTGTTCTCCAGAGCACCTGAGGGTAGAACAAGAAGCAATGGGTGGAAACTGATCAAGGAAAGAAGCAACTTAGAACTAAGGAGAAATTTCCTGACAGTTAGAACAATTAATCAGTGGAACGACTTGCCTGCAGAAGTTGTGAATGCTCCAACACTGGAAATTTTTAAGAAAATGTTGGATAACCATCTGACTGAGATGGTGTAGGGTTTCCTGTCTGGGCAGGGGGTTGGACTAGAAGGCCTCCAAGGTCCCTTCCAACTCTGATGTTATGTTATGTTATGTTATGTACTACTGAGTCAAAAGCTTTGCAGAAGTCTCAGGCTCTTTCACCAGGCTCAGGCTTGACTCAGCCTTCCATCCTTCTGAGGTGGGTAAAATGAGGACCCAGATTGTTGGGAGCAATATGCTGACTCTGTAAACTGCTTAGAGAGGGCTGCAAAGCACTGTGAAGCAGTATATAAATCTAAGTGCTATTGCTATAAGGTTACATTCAAGAATTTTGCAATCTGAAAGTACTTCTCCCCTCCCCCACTTCCAATTCCCCATTATAGCCCCAGAGACTAAGGACGTCTCTTCTGAGACATTTGCCACATGCACATTTCTTCTGTGAGCTAAATTGTCTCTTATTTGACTTTTCCCCTGCTTGTGTCTCTTCCCCCTGTCTCCCAAGGTCATTCCCACATACCATTAAACATTACTAATCTTTGAAAAAAAAATCAGAATGTCTGTCAGTAGGCCTCAGATTTTGAGGGGGAAAAGCCATCCTTAGTGTTCATTAATCATCTTTACAGTACTGATTGGTTAAAAGAGCAACACACTTAGTGGATATGAAGCAGAGAATATAGAAGAACAGAGTTGGAAGGGACTTTGGATGTCTTCTAGTCTAATCCCTTGCTCAAGCAGGACTATTTTGGACAAATGGCTGTCCAATCTCTTCTTAAAAACCTCCAATGATGGAGAATCTGCAACTTCTGCAGGCAAGTTATTCCATTAATTGTAATTAACACTGTTAATTACTGTTAAATGTTTATAAATTATATGGGAATATACTATTTGTGGGTCACAATAAGTACATCGACATCCATTTCAGTTTCTTTTCTTAAAGCTGATCTTTAAGCATGTGCTGTTATCCACACAAATGAGGGAAGAATACATAAGTGTAGACATTCCCCTAAAATAATCAAAATCAATCAATATCTTCATTTTAGCCTTTAGGCAACAGAACATTATGACTAAAGTACATAAATAAATATATATACTTTTATTAATAATTATTAATAAAACTAAAAAGCCGATATGAACTACAATAAAATACATAAAATAAATTAATATTGTATCATTAATGCAAATATCAGTGGCAATCACTATGATTAGCAGTAATATTCAGTCATAGGTAGAATGAACTAAACAAATAGCAGGCACAAAATCAGGCCATATGAAAAGATAGATCTGAACCCTGGGTGGACAGAAAAAGTGAAAGACAAATGTGGTCTCTAGCAAGGAAGGTATTTAAAATGCGGTTTAGATATGTGTTCTAAGAATCTTGGTAAAATGAGCAATAAAAGAGCAGTACCTTAGGGTATACCACATACCCATAAATGCTGCTAAAGAAGGATATTTTTATAATGGTCCAATAGCATTGTGGAGGGTAATAGGTAGCTAAATCGAAGTATTCAGAATTCAGGAGAGATAAGATGGTGGTTTATTAGAGCTTAATTTACTTCATGCCAGGTCAGAGAAGACTGATTCTGTTCTCTATCCTCATGTTCCTTAAATTGGGTGTTGAAGCAAGAAGTAGATAGAGTTTGGTTTTGCTATTGTTTCTACCACTAGATTGAGTGGTTAGAAAGCCAGAATTAACAGTTGTTTAATCCTCCCCTCCCCACTGGGTTCAAACGGCATGCAGTGTAAAGGTTATAGTAATTTCCTTGATAACCTGCTTCAAAATAAAGTACAAGCCAGAACTGTAATGAAGACTCTTTGTTTTAATCACCATCTTAATTCAGATGATGTGAGAAGGCAATTATTTTACTGCCACCTAAAATCAATCTGAATTTTTAATCCTAGGTTTCTCTTTGTTGCCACCAAATTATTGTCTGGATTTTTGCAGACTAAAAAAGGTCACCCTGCCTAAACCTGATATGGTTAAATCAGATCTCTCTGTCTCTCCACCAACAAACATTATAATATTATTACATTTTTCAAAAGGATTCATAAATAAAACAATAGACTAGCATTGAAAACGTATTAATTAAAATATTAACATTAAGTAACTGTTTATATCTAACAAATATACTGATCACTGAAATTAATACTGAAATTATTTTTTCAGCTATTGCAATGTCTTATAATTTAAAGGACCACATTGTAAGATTTAACGTATAAAATTTCTTTCAGTTGGTAGCAATATAAATTATGTTGTAGTAAACGTCAAATTGAAAAGTCTTTTAATTTTTTCCTTATATCAGTTTAAGTAAAAATGTTCAATAAAATAGTTGTTAAGTTTGGGCAATGAAGAGGCAGGAGACGACACAAGTGACAACAGCTCTTTAGTTTATTGTGACCCAGTGAAAACCAACAGGCAAAAACCCCTCTTTAAATACTATTTTGGCTGAGACATCAGCCAATCAGCAATGTGCTTGTTCCCGCCCAAACTTCCCTCCTAAAGTTCAAATACATAACACTCCTCCCCTCCCAGAACGCATTGTACCACTTTTTTGCATAGAATTTACATGTTATTTTTCCATATAGTCACGCAGGTAGACAGGGTGTTTCCTAACTCTTTCTGACCTGCGCAATTCATTCCCTGGAAGTGAGTCGAGCTGGTCGGAGGGACTGTTTGTTCCTCCCAGCTCCTCCTCTGGGCCCTCCGGCCCTGGATTATTTGCAGAATCGTCCCTGCAGTCTTCTGGAGGAGCCGGTTGGTGTCGCTGGACTTCTTCAAACTCAGATAAGTCCTCCGATCGCCTCGGGGTTGAGTTAGCTGTTGGTTCAAATATTGGGTAGTCAGGGTCTGGCTGTTTGGTTCCTGGATTGTTTTGTACTCTTTTTTGTAATTGATCTATGTGGCGTCTCCACACTCAGCCATCCCCCATGTCCACTATATATGATTTTGGTCCTGTTACTCCTGTGATTGTTCCTTTTAGCCAAGCCGGGCCTTCACTATAGTTATGTGCCCATACTAAGTCACCCGTTGTCATTTCTCTGGTTTTTCCCTTTATACCTTGGTACCCGTCAGGGGAGTATGTTGGGTTTAAATGATCTAAGGGGCACCTGAGTTTCCTACCCATCAATAATTCTGATGGGCTGCGGCCTGTGGTTACACAGGGGGTTCTATGTTGTACCACTAGGAAGGTATCGATCTTGGCTTGCCAATCACCGGGGGTTATTCTAGATAGCGCTTCCTTGGCACTGCGAACGAATCGTTCTGCAAGTCCATTCGTCGCCGGGTGTAAAGGCACTGAGAGGACATGTCAGATGCCCTCTTCTGCTAAGTACCCCTCAAATTGGGTAGCCGTGAATTGCGGGTCATTGTCGGACACTAGGGTGTCGGGCAACCCATGTGTTACAAAGAGATGCCATAATGCTGTGATTACGGCTTCTGCTGTTGTGGATTTCATGAGCAGAATTTCTAGCCACTTCGAATAGGCATCTACCACGATTAAAAAGGTCTGCCCATGGAATGGCCCGGCAAAATCTATGTGGATTCTGGACCAAGGACCCTGGGGTTTCTCCCACTCCCTTATGGGGGCTGTCGGGGGTAGTGGCCTTGACTCTTGGCAGGCTTGGCATTTTCCTACCCTGTCGCTAATGTCTTTATCCATTTGTGGCCACCACACATAACTCCTCGCCAGGCTTTTCATCCTCACAATTCCCGGGTGGCCCACATGTAACAGTTCCAACACATGCTCTCGCAATTTCTCCGGGATAACCACTCTATCCCCCCATAACAGACAACCCCCTTGAACCGACAGTTCTGAATGTTTTTTTGTAAAGTCTTTGAATTGATCCCCTGGTGCAGCGGGCCATCCCCTCTGCATCCAACCGATTACAGTCCTTATGACAACGTCTTTGTAAGATGCCCTAGTCACTTCCGTAGACGTGACCGGGCCAGAGTCTAGAGAGTCAATTAGTAAGACAGGCGTCCCTGGGGTTGGGTCTTCGATAGTCTCTGGTAAGGGGCATCTACTTAGAGCGTCTGCATGTCCTAGATCCTTGCCCGGGCGGTGGGACAATTTGTACAAGTATGCTGCCAGGAATATAGTCCAACGGGTCAGCCTGGGTGATAGCGAAACCGGCGTTGGACGGTCCCCCGCCAGGAGTCCCAATAATGGTCTGTGGTCCGTTACTATTTTGAATTGTCGCCCAAATAGGTATTCATGGAATTTTTTAACTCCCGAAACTATGGCCAGGGCCTCTTTGTCTAGTTGGCTGTAGTTTCTTTCTGCTGCTGACATCGTGCGGGAGAAGTATGCTATGGGGGCTTCCGATCCGTTCAGCAACCTATGGCTGAGGACAGCCCCTACCCCGTAGGGCGATGCATCACAAACTAATACTAGTGATAATGTCCCATTGTACTGGATTAGTAGGCTATCGCTGGACAAGAGATTCTTAACGCCCTCGAATGCCCTAGCCTCAGCCTTGCCCCACGTCCAAACAGCTTTTTTCGCTAACAATTTATGAAGCGGTTCGGCTACTGTTGCCTTATTTCGCAAGAAAACCGCATAGAAGTTTACAAGCCCTAAAAATGCCTGTAACTCAGTCTTATTTTTTGGAGCCGGAGCCTTTCTAATGGCTCGCACTTTGCTCTCCGTGGGGTGGATGCCTTCTCTGTCTATCCGATACCCTAAGAATTCTACGGATTCGACTCCTATCTGGCATTTGTTAAGTTTAACCTTAAGTCCTGCAGACCTGAAAATGCCCAAAACCTTCTGTAGTTTGACCCCTAACTCATCTAAGTTCTCTGCTGACACTAGTACGTCGTCGAAATATGGCACGACCCCCGGTATTCCCTGTAGCAGACGTTCCATTAGGTTTTGGAATAACCCTGGGGCTAGACTGACTCCAAACTGGAGTCGGGTGCATTTAAAGGCACCTCGATGTGTTACAATCGTCTGCGCCTCGGCAGTGCCATTGTCTACGGGTAATTGTTGATAGGCTTGAGCCAAATCGAGTTTGGCGAAAACCTGTCCTTGTCCCAACGAGTGTAACAGATGTTGCACTACGGGAACGGGGTATGCACTCTTTTGCAATCCTTTGTTAAGCGTTGCCTTGTAATCAGCGCAAATCCAGACTGATCCGTCCGGTTTGACTGGAGTCACAATTGATGTCTCCCATTTTGCATGGTCGACGGGGACTAGTATGCCCTGGTTTACTAGTTTGTCTAATTCCTGGTCAATCTTGGGCTTAAGGGCGAAGGGGACCCTCCTAGCCTTTAACCTAATGGGGGTCACCTGGGGATCCAAATTAAACGAAATAGAGGTCCCCACGTACTTGCCCAGGCAGTCCTGGAAGACGTCCTCGAATTCTTTCAGCAATTCATCCTTCAGGCTGACTCCGCTCCTGTGAACCCCGGTCACTTCCATCCCCAAGGCCTGAACCAGTCCAGGCCTAGCAAGCTGGGTAGGTCTCCATCTATGATGGTGATCGGTAGGGTTTTCTTAAAATTCCCGGATCTCACTCTGACGGACGTGACTCCTCGGACAGGGATTCGGTTTCCCTGATAGTCTTGCATCTCAGCTTTTGGGTTTGCAGCTGGCGTTTCGTGACATCTGGCAGGTCCCTCACAACGGTGTCCCAGGACATGATCGTGATTGACGAGCCGGTGTCCACCTCCATTTTACACGGCACTCCTTCGATGTGTGTCCTGGTGAATATCTTCTCTTTTTTTTTTTGTTTACATTTATATCCCGCCCTTCTCCGAAGACTCAGGGCGGCTTACAGTGTAGAAGGCAATAGTCTCATTCTTTTGTATATATCTTTTTTTTACAAAGTCAACTTATTGCCCCCCCCAACAAACTGGGTCCTCATTTTACCTACCTTATAAAGGATGGAAGGCTGAGTCAACCTTGGGCCAGGTTTGAACCTGCAGTAATTGCAGGCTACTGTGTTCTAATAACAGGCTCTTAACAGCCTGAGCTATCCTGGCCCTTTTCTAGTCGCGTCAATGCGTGGCCCACTTTTATAGTGGTCTGGTTCAACTTCGCGCCTCTTTTGAATGGGCCAATCCCTGGCCGTTTCGTTGGTCCAGCGCTCTGCTGATTGGCCGGTTTGAATTTTGGGCGGGAAGGTTATGGGGCTTGGCAGGCCTGAGCGATGTGCCCTTTCTTTTCCATCGCCGGCAAATTGCGTCCTTGAATCTGCAATTTTGACGTTGGTGTTGGCTCCGCAGCTCACGCACTCATCCCGGTCGCCTCTCTCTGGCCTCCCGGTATGGAAAACCTCTTCTTCTTCCTCGCCCTCTGATTCGTCCTGGACTTCCTCGCTGTGGACTGGCATTGTTTTTGCGCCGGTATTCGGTGTGATCGGCTTTTGTAGGGTCTCTGCCGCTTTGGTGGACATCTCGTGCGCCCTGGCCTCATTCAGGGCTATTGCTAGGGTTAGGTTGCTTTTGGACAGCAACCGCCTCTGTAATCGAATGTCCCGGACCCCACAAATAAGTTGTTCTAGTAACGAGTCCTCCAAGTCTCTGTACTCACAGTGGTTCGCGGCTTTCCTCAACGCCGCCATGTACACGCTTATTGATTCGCCTTCTCTTTGAAGTCTCTGCCTCAGCTCGAAATGCTGAACAAACCTTGATGGCACCGGAGCGTAGTGTGCTCGTAGTGTCGTTTGCAGCATTTGCCATGGCACCGACTGTACCGGCGTTGGTTCCAACAGCGATTCGGCGGTATCGAAGACCTCTGGTCTGCAGTGGCTCAGGAAAGAAGCGCGCTTCCGATTATCCGAGACTCCTTGCAGTTCATTCGCTTCGAGGAAACACTCGAAACGAGCCATGTACGACCCCCATGTACGACCCTTGGCTGGGTCAAATGGCGCTGGCGGCGTATAGCTGGACATTGCTATCTCTCCGCTCCCGATACTGGCTGGGTTTGGGAATCCTTTACTCCTTCAGCTCTTTTCCTGGTCTCACTGCCTCAATATCCCACCTTCATCACCAATGTTAAGTTTGGGCAATGAAGAGGCAGGAGACGACACAAGTGACAACAGCTCTTTAGTTTATTGTGACCCAGCGAAAACCAACAGGCAAAAACCCCTCTTTAAATACTATTTTGGCTGAGACATCAGCCAATCAGCAACGTGCTTGTTCCCGCCCAAACTTCCCTCCTAAAGTTCAAATACATAACAATAGTCCTCCACTTTCAAAAGTTCACTTAATGACCATTCAAAGGTACAACGGCACTGAAAAAAGTGACTTATGACAGTTATGACCTTTCCAGCATCCCATGATCATGTGATCAAAATTCAGATGCTTGTCAACAGGTTTATATTTTCGAGCATTTTTGTTTCCCAAAATTATGTGATCACCTTTTGCAACTTTTTGACAAGAAAAGTAAATGGGGAAGCCAGATTCACTTAACAACCAGGTTACTAACTTATCAAATGCAGTAATTTCACTTAAAAACTGAGGCAAGCAAAGTTGTAAAATGGGGCAAAATTTACTTAACAAATGTCTCACTTAAATCTTTGGGCTCAATTGTGGTCATAAATTAAGGTCTACCTGTAAACATAAAGCAGGATTAGATGATACTTTGACACAGAGACCATTAGCAATTTCTTTACATATAATGTTCTGGAAATGTGCAATGACCAGGCATAGTTTAGTTACAAGGTTTGCCTTGTCAACAAATGCAGGAAATAGATCTCATATATACAAGCAGGATAGGGATAGACGGGCAGAAAATTTCATGCCATAATTATTTTCTCCTGGCTGAAGAACTGGGAGAGAGCAGTGGTAAACTCTTAACTCCTCACCTGATTGTAAATCATTTTGAAACAAAGAACTGATTTCCTGGTTTTGTAAATTATTAATCTGGACATTTCTGGAGAATTTGAATTTGAAAAAAAGGTGTGGTAAAGTGCGTAAAATGTATATTCTTGGCTTTTTTTTTAAAGGAAGTGAAGATATTAATCAAACATTGATTAAGTTACAACTTGATTTCACTGGAAACAAAGCAGTTCTTTCATTTCAAAATCAGTGCAAAAAAAAAAATCAGTGGCAAATGTATCAGGAGGAGCCAGCTTGAAGAAGAAAAGGGTTTTGATTTATATAAATGGAAGATAGCTTTCTGAAAAATGTAGCCTTTTTATATGGTTTTTATTTATATGGTTTTCAAAAATATTAAAAAGTAATCAAAGCAAATATAATGTAATGAAGGAAAAGAAGTCAAAGAGAAGACCCAAAGTGCAAAGAAAAAAGTTTTTTAAAAATTCAAAAATACAAAAAGTGGTTTCCAATATTCTTCACAAGTTATAAGTACAATTATAATCTAACCTTTCTGTACATTTATACATTTTATTTTATTCTGAACAAAGTTAAAATACAAAATACAAAACTAAATAAGTCCAAGAAGACGTAAAAGAAAAAACACAAAGCAACCAGAACATTAAAAAATGTGCATAAAAACTATAATAACAATGTATTATACAAATATTATACCCTCTAGTTGAATAGTGATTAATATATTACTACATTAGTTGTAAAACAGGCCCTTCCAAATTTTTAAACTACTAAATCTATTAACAACTTGTTGATCAGTCTTCTATATGTTATATTTGTGACAAAGTATTAAACAGGAAAAACATTAATATTAAAACAGAACAAAATTAAAATTTCAGAATTCTCTTGTCAACAAACTGTTATTATAATCCATTTGAGGGAAATTTACCAGAGCATCTTAACTATCCCAGATCCAAAAAGTTATAAATAGATTGTTCTGGGTCAAAAATTCAAATTTGTTTCGTAATATCCTCTCTTGTCATATATTATTTAATTAAATCTGAAGTGCATTTATACATGGAAAAAATATCTCCATCTCTCTCTTATACTTTTACTTTAGGTTGGTTTGCTGAACTGAGCACAAATAATGTATATCTAATATCTGAACTTCTGAATTGTTTTTATAGTAGGCTGCCTCTTCTGTATGAATTCCCTTCTCTGCTGGTTGTATTCCTAAAACTTTTATTTCCAAAAGATGTCAGAAAGTTAATTTAATACTTGGTGAAAAAAGACTGATGTTGTAAATTAAAGTTAATATTTCCTAATATAATTACTATCAGTATTTTCTTAGTAAAGTGCAGTATTGGGAATATTTTTCTTCTTTCCATGTCCAGTATTCAGCAAACGATTTGTCTAGATCTTTCTCCACATTGCACTGAAAAGTCAAGGAATTTATTGACTTGTATAGAGACAGATTATAGTCAATAGATTCACAAAACAGCCAAGCTTTCAGAATCAATTAACTGGATTGGGTGATGCCAACAATGTATTTTATTTATACATAACACTATAAATAACAGTGATTCTAAATATCCTTTATTCTATATAAATTGCATTATCTCCATGATTTGAACTGAACTGTACATGAACCATCAAAATCAAAAAGCATTATTACTGGAATTACTGGGGTGATGCCATTTACCAGTCCCATATCTTTTCCTCTGAAAATCTGTAATATTGCTCAAGTAAATATATTTGTTATATTGCTTAGTAATAGCAAAATAAATAAACAAATGTTTCCAAAGAACATTTGACTCATGTTAATTCAATTTTCATTGGCTTCAATATTGCTGGAACCAAACCTTCTTGGACTATTATCTCTGAAAGCTGTGGGGTCTACTTACTTCCTCCATCTTCTCATCAGAAGTTGAGTCTACTAGAGTCATAATGTTTAATAGAATATGTACTTTTCCTATTTTAACCTTTTAATATATCTTGCTATGCTACTATTAGTCATTCTGTGACAAGATCAATACAAGTTGATTGAATTAATTAATTAATTAATTAATTAATTAGCAATGGTAAGAAAAGATAACTCAGTAATGAAAATTTATTTATTTTATTTATTTAGTTTGTCAAACATGTACAAGATAACAGGTATAAGTATAAGCATGGACATGAACACAGGAAATGAGTACAAATAAATGGGGACAGTAAGACAGGGACAGTAGGCATGCTGGTGCGCTTATGTACGCCCTCTTTACGGACCTCTTAGGAATGGGGTGAGGTCCACGGTATACAATTTAAGGTTGAAACTGTGGGGGTTTGAGGATGTAACAATGGAGTCAAGTAGAGCATTCTAGGCACTGACTACTCTATTGCTGAAGTCGTATTTTCTGCAACCGAGTTTGGAGTGGTTTACCTTGAGTTTGTATCTATTGTTTCCCTGCGTATTATTGAAGTTGAAGCTGAAGTAGTTGTTGACAGGTAGGACATTGTAGCAGATAATTTTGTGTACTATGCTTAGGTCAGACCATAAGTGGTGTAGTTCCAGGTTGTCCAAGCCCAAAATTTCGAACCTGGTGGCATAAGGGATTCTATTGTGAGCAGAGGAGTGGAGTACTCTTCTCGTGAAATACCTCTGGACCCACTCAATTCTATTAATGTCCAATTTACAGTGTTGACTCCAGGCAGATAAGCTATATTCGAGAATTGGTCTGGCAAAGGTTTTGTATGCCCTAGTTTGGTAGTACAATATTACCAGAGAAAAAGCGTCACAAAATTAGGTTAACAACTCTTAATGCCTTTTTGGCAATGCTATTACAGTGAGCTCTGGTGCATAGATCATTTGAGATGAGTACTCCTAGGTCCCTGACAGAGTGAGGGTTGTCTACGAGGTCATATCTGCCCTCTGTGACAATCTGTGATGAATCTGTGACAAATCTGTGACAAGAACAATACAAGCTGATTCTAATATAAGTGGAATGTCCTAAAGCAATCATCCCCAACCTTTTTGGCACCAGGAATTGCTTTCACGGAAGATAATTTTTCCATGGAACAGGAGGGGGAGGCTTTCACTCATCAGCTACTAATCTCTAGCTCTATGGCCTGGTTCCTAACAGGTCACAGCTTATACCAGTCCATTACCTAGAGGTTGGGATCCCAGCCCTAAAGCATCACTTTATTTTTTAATAGATTTATATAGCTGCCCAATTCACACACAGGTGGCTCAAGTCCCAAGCCAGTTCACAAAACCATGCTTTGGTGGTTTTAATGCGATTTTAATTCAATTAAATAATAATGCAGTTTAAAAGACAAACTCTTCCATCCATATATTTTTGCAAATGCTAAAGGATTTTCTTGTTAGCCTTCAACTTTTTAACATTAAAGCAATTCTTATTCTTCTTTCTCAATCAGATCTTTATATATATATCAACTCCTAAGAATTGAAATAAAAATTCAATTTTTAAAGTCCCTTCATTTTAACCTGCCAACTGAGCCAGCAGAATCTATTGGCATTTCTTATGCTCTTTTTCCTCTCTTTTCTTCCTAAGAGAAATAAAGTAACTTTTTAACAATTGATTAATATTTTACTAATGTTAATTCCTAAGTATTTGAAAGATATCTCTTCATTTTAACTGGTATATCAAAGAATATTAGCTGACACTTCTAAAAATTCATTACTAAATTTGATATGTTCACCGATTTTTGCAGCTCCATTCCAATATGAACAGTGTCTGGGATTTGAATCATGTTGTCAGCAAGTAAGTTTAATTTATGTGCCAGCCAATAAAATAGCAAGCTGGATGCCTGCCATTGTTTGGAGACAGGTAAATTCAGGCAGAAGGCTTAGACACCTATTGCTAAAGACATCAACTGTAATGTAATCAAGCGTTGGCACAGATCAAGACCAGAAATCCAATAAAGAAGCAATAAATTGAAGGGAAGTTGAGTCCAGAATTAAAAGCACCACCCAAGTTAAATACAACAGAATCAAGGATTGAAACGTTATTGTTCACAGTAAGGAAGGCCAATAAACAAGTCCCACTATGCCATCACCAGAGGCACAGCAGAGGTACACTACTCCTTAGATTCTTCTCTCTTGTCAGCCTGCATTTATTTATTTTATTTATTTATTTGTTACAACAGTATATATAAGCATAAGCACGAAATAACTATACAATATATAAGCATATATATGAGCATAAGTATGTAATAACTATATTAATTGGATATAATGAAAGGGAACATTAGGACAGGAACGATAGGCACTCTTGTGCTCTTATGCATGCCCCTTACAGACCTCTTAAGAATGGGGTGAGGTCAATAGTAGACAGTTTTTGGTTAAAGCTTTGGGGATTTTGGGAAGAGACTACAGAGTCTGGTAGTGTATTCCAAGTATTAACAACTCTGTTACTGAAGTCATATTTTCTGCAATCAAGATTGGAGCGGTTCATATTAAGCTTAAATCTATTGTGTGCTCGTGTATTGTTGCGACTGAAGCTGAAGTAGTCCTCAACAGGAAGGACATTGTAATAGATGATTCTATGAGTTAAACTTAGGTCATGTCGTAGGCGGCGGAGCTCTAAGTTTTCTAAACCCAGGATTTCAAATCTGGTGGCATAAGGTATTTTGTTGTATTCAGAGGAGTGAAGAACTCTTCTTGTAAAATATTTCTGGACACGCTCAATAGTATTAATGTCTGAAATGAGGTATGGGTAACAAACAGGCGAGCTGTATTCAAGAATAGGTCTAGCAAATATTTTATATGCTCTGGTTAGTAGTGTAGTGTTTCTGGAGAAAAAGATACATAAGATTAGGTTTACAACTCTTAAAGCCTTTTTTGCAATGAAGTTGCAGTGGGTTTTGGCACTTAGATTATTTTATATGAAAACTCCAAGGTCTTTAACAGGGTGGGGGGTCATCTGTAAGGTAATGTCCATCAAGCTTGTATTTAGTGTTCAGATTCTTTTTTCCAATGTGTAAGATTGAGCATTTGCTGGTTGAAATTTGGAGTTGCCAAGTTTTTGACCATTCTGACACAAAGTCAAGGTCTTTTTGAAGGGTAGCTGTATTGTTGGTGGTGTTAAATAGTTTGACATCATCAGCAAAGAGAACACAATTACTTATAATATGGTCCCAGAGATCATTAATGTATAATATGAAGAGTGTTTGTCCAAAAACGCTGCCTTGGGGAACACCGCTATTGACAGGAACAGGATTTGATAGGGCACTGCCAATTTTGACCACTTGTTGTATTTGACAGGAATGCTGTTATCCAATTTTGGAGGGGTCCGGAGATGCCGTAGGATTTTAATTTAATTAGTTTTAGGAGAAGTTTATTATTTATGCATCTTGGCAGCCTATCTAACTGCAGAGTTCAGTCCTCTATATCTTTCAAGCACCCTTCTGATTGGGTTTGGGTGGATGAATCTCAGAGTTGGAGAGATTGTCTAGGGCTGCAGATAGGGAGTCCTAGGCACTGCTGGGCTTTCCTTAGTCAGCATGGTATGATTGGCTTCAACTTTGCTGAAATCAATCCCTCTAGGACCATTATCCCTAGAAGTTTTCGAGTCTGCTTCCTCATCATCATCATGAGAAGATGAGTCTACCAGAGCCATAATGTTTAACAGAATATATTCTCCTATTTTTAGCCATTTAATTTCCTTGTTATCAAGCTATGCAACCATTAGTGTTTCTGTGACAATACAACTTGATTAAATAAATAAATGACGTAGCAATGGTAATAAAAGATAACTTGATAATGAAAAATTGGTGGAACATATAGTTGAAATAGTAAAAAAAGGAGCAGGTTAAAATATTGTAGGATTTTCAAATACAAAGTAATAAAGTTTTAGCTCACAATACACCATTTAACTGTGGGTGAAATGGATAATTGATATGGAAATACCAAGAAACAGTGGAATAGAAGACAAAGAATTGGAGAAGACAGTATCAAGAACTGAAATCCAAAGATGAAAGATTATGGCATAAAGTAGCTGTGGAAATTCCAGTAGTTATCAACACACTGGGTGCCATACCAAATAATCTTGGATGGCACATAGAAACTGACCATGGACATGATTTCAATTTGTCCAATACAAAAGACCACACTGTTTGGATCTGCACACATACTGTGCCAAAACATTACAACATTCTAGGTTCTTGGGAAGAATTTGATGCATATGAAGGCCAACACCAGCTAAAGAATGATCAGGTGTGATTTCATACTTGTCAAATAATGGCCACCTATTTAGCAGCTGTAAGATTGTATCAACTGACTACAAACTACATGACAAAATAGCAAAATTATCAGCAAGAAATACTATTTTTCTGAAAGCAAAAATTGGTGGGACAACAAAATAGGCAAAGTAATAGAAAATTTAGAAGTTAAAGTGCTTTGGGACTTCAGAATTGAAAGAAACAAGCATGTAGCATGTAATACCCCAGACTTGACAATTGTTAATAAGTTGACAAAAACATTTGGATAATATATGGGTGGTACCTGGAGAAATGAAAGGTTATAAATCAAGAACTACCTGTATTAACATATAATCCAGGATAGGCATTTTTCAGGAGCCCCATAAGGGGAATTCTCCTTCGAAGTCATTGGATATTCAACCATTTAATATCTTTAAATCAATTTTTACTATTACTAACTATAGTAACTCCACCATTAGGTCTCCCAATAAAGGGAAGGAAATGAGGTATCAAATAGTTATAATAAAGCCACATTATTTGGCCCCTTTCTAGCATTAAAATTGCCAGCAGATAGCAAAGTAAAATCAACATAATTAAGCCACCAAGCCAAACTTCAAAACATTCCCAACTATTATTAATTTGGATCTTTTTGATGGAAAATATGTATTTATAAAAAATAAATTTAACTGAATTAGTTTAATTTAACTTGAAGTTGAAGGCTTGAAGCCTCTCTTTTATAAAGTAGATGGTTAAACGTTTGGGAAGAAATATTTAATATCTTTTCCCCATATTATTTCATCTAGCTCACAAATACATAATAATCATATCTTTCCCTTGATCTAAGCATTGACAAATGTTACAATAACAATCTGCCACTGCTGTATTCTTGTGAGCCTAGGATTATATATTCTATGGGTACACTCCACATTTTCTTCAGTAAATGGTATATTTTCCACAAGTCCATTAATTTTTGGAATAAGATACTTCAATACAGTAAGTCATTCTTCTCCATTTTCTACCAAATGTCTTCATTACTATCTTCTTTCTGTATTTATCTTTTATTATTTTATTTATTATTATTTATTATTATCCCTAGTGCCGTGTAATGGTATGAGCTCCTGCCCCAGCTTCTGCCAACCTAGCAGTTCAAAAGCATGTAAAAATACAAGTAGAAAAATAGAGACCACCTTGGTGGGAAGGTAACAGTGCTCCGTGTGCCTTCGACGTTTAGTCATGCCGGCCACATGACCAGGGAGACATCTTCGGACAGTGCTGGCTCTTCAGCTTAGAAACAGAGATGAGCACCATCATCTAGAGTCGGGAATGACTAGCATGTATGTGCGAGGGGAACCTTTATCTTTACTTTATTATTATTATTTATACAAAATGACAGTATACACAGCAAACGAGATAACTATGCTGGATTTCGTATCACAGATCACTAGTCAAACACTTCCCAAGCGTTTAGGACTGCATGATGTATTGGCTTCTTCTTCTTCTTCTTCTTCTTCTTCTTCTTCTTCTTCTTATTATTATTATTATTATTATTATTATTATTATTATTATTATTATTATTATTATTATTATTAAAAAGTGAATCCAGACTTGCAAGATTTTATTACTATAACTGTTCTGTCCCCCTCAACACTCCCAAGAAAATAAGCCAGTCAAAGTCCTTCTGCCAACAGTTTATTTACACTTGGCCGGGTTCCCTTTGGCACAGAAATGTTCTGGCCACATTTCCACACGGCCTGCCAAAATCTCTTATCTTGTAGAAGCGAGCTGAAAAACAGTCTGTTACCACCTCAACACTCCCAAGAAAATAAGCCAGTCAAAGGCCTTCTGCCAACAGTTTATTTACACTTGGCCGGGTTCCCTTTGGCACAGAAATGTTCTGGCCATGTTTCCCCATGCGCCTGCCAAATTCTCTTTTCACTGTTTGTGAAAAACAGTCTGTTACCGAAATAACCAAGAAATTACAGGGAAAGCAAAAGTCACTCACAAATAGATTCAGTCTTCAACAGATTGCCCGCGAAGTTTGCAGCTTTGTCCAACACAAAGAGCCACAGAGCTCCTCCTCCTGCTTTTATCTCCTGTGGGGTGTTGCTCCGTGACTCAGCACTCCCTGGGCCTGCCCCACTTCTTCCTCTGCTTTGCACGCCTTTCACATCTTCGCAGTCTCACATCGAGCCAGGATTGATCCTCAACAACTGGCTCTTGGAGCGTTGCCAAGTAGGAAGAGGGCCTGGGGAAATCAGGCCTTGTCAGCCCTTCCTCCTCCTCCTGGGGTGGTGCCAGGGAGGGAGAGGGCCCGGGGGAAGCAGGCCTTGCCAGCTCCTCCTCCTCCTCCTGGGGTGGTGCCAGGGAGGGAGAGGGCCCGGGGGAAGCAGGCCTTGCCAGCTCCTCCTCCTCCTCCTGGGGTGGTGCCAGGGAGGGAGAGGGCCTGGGGTAAGCAGGCCTTGCCAGCTCCTCCTCCTCTCTTTCTGAATCATCATCCTCCAGGAGGCCAAGCCTGGGGGCCTGGGTCACAACAATAACATTAAAGTAACAGTGGTATTAGCATGCATGACTTTGTTCCCTAGTCTGATCTATCTTAAAGGGATGACAATTCTGGACTCAATCAACATTCAGATCTTGGTCAGAATGTTGTTTTCTGTTGGCTTCTTCCTTTCAATTTCTTCTTTCTCAAAACTGCTTCAATTATCTCTTAAACTTCCTTATTCATCTTCTCATTGTGATGTTTCTTCCTGAACATTTCTGCTATTTTTTTTTAATCAGTCAGCAAAGGTTTTTAGCTAAATGTGACTGGCTAAGATTTGAATAGAACCTTTTCAAGAGAACAGCAATCTGTTCAACACAAAATCCTCCCCAATAGCTAGCCACTTTCCCTTTTATTAATTATAAATAAGGGAGCTATTGGAACTAGTTCACTGAGGCTAAGAGCCAGACCATTAGCTTTTTTATTCATAGAAGACAACCAATTAAAAATGTCAGATGAACACTCTGACCTAATAAATAATAGAGAGTAGTTTATGGTTCACAATCACATTGTTCAAATAGGGAAAATGGCATAGTTGAGATTTAACTTTCTCATCCAATTGCTAAAACAAAGTTTTAGAGTGGACCCTTTTAAAAACAGGCTTTTTTCTAAGCATTCTGTCATTGTACCATTTAGTACTCCTTGCTCATGGCCACCTGAACTGTTATGTGTGAAAGACTTTGCTGATAGTAATACAAACTAGAGTCTATCTGTAGGGGGCAGTTAAATCTGATAAAGTCATGCAGAGGGTTTCCCTGCTTGTTATGGGAAGAAATGCCACAAAATGACTGCCTTTCAGCTCTGTGCTGCTGATTCCCAGAGCTAAGTAATTTCAGGGAGTAGACCTAAGAGGTTGTCTGAGTTGTCCAGGTTAACTGGGTTTGGCAAACATAACAATAGAATCATAACTGGTTAGTGCACCAATATTTTCCTCCTTGCTCTCATTTTTTTAATTGTTTTTGCTTTTCTGGTGCTGGGTTCTGCTTATGTTGGTTATGAGTATAAGATATACTCAGAGCTACCAGTCAATTAAAATGTATTTATGTTCCAAAAGTAAACACAATAAAAAGATGGAAAATATAAAACAATAATTAGAAAAAGAAATTGTAAAAATTGTGAGAAAAGCCTAAAACTGTTAGTAAATAGTAATTAACAGCTTGAGGGAGGAACCAGATAATTTCTAGCAGCTAAACCTATTGAGTAGAATTTTGGAACCATCTTAGAAATTTCTGAATCAGTGGTGGGTTTAAAAAAATTTTACTACCGGTTCTGTGGGTGTTGCTTGGTGGGCGTGGCATGGCTTGATGGGTGTTGCTTGGTGAGCGTGGCAGGGGAAGATTACTGCAAAATCCCCATTTCCTCCAGATCAGCTGGGACTTGGGAGGCAGAGAATAGTTGGGGGTGGGGCCAGTCAGAATTTTTACTACCAGTTTTACTACCAGAACTACTCAAAATTTCCACTACCGGTTCTCCAGAACCTGCTGAAACCCACCTCTGTTGTGAATGTGTCATTGGCATGTAAGAAGAGTGGATTTTAATCTCTTAAAATTAAAATCCATGTTTTTCACTTTCATGCATAGCAAATACATTCAACTGGGAGCTGGAAACCTGAACAAAGAGAAGCAACCTAGAACTAAGGAGAAATTTCCTGGCAGTAAAAGCAATCAACCAGTGGAACAGCTTGCCTTCAGAAGTTGTGAATGCCACAACACTGGAGACTTTTAAGAGAGACTGGACACCACTTGTCTAAAATGGTATAAAGTCTCCTGCTTGAGCAGCAGCTTGGACAACTTTGTTATTCTGTTAAAGCAAAGACAACAAAACAGACTTTTGCACTGAATACAGTATATCTACCAACTAATGTCCTAATAGATAGTACCCTAGCTCAGGCTAAAGTAAATTGTCTTCTACATTTCTACAATTTAGCAGTTACAAGAGATATTTGGGGGCTTTTATGAGAAGCTCTAATTTGGGTTTATATAGAAAGATTGAAAATAGTCACCTAGATATTTAAAGGATTTTATCTGCTTGATGAATTTGCTGATGGTGATCCATCCAATTTCTGAGAGAATACCGATGCTTTTGTTTTAGACTATAAGCTTCCAAAATAGCAGAGAGGCATGTTACTATGCTGCTATATGCAGATGATGCAGTAATCTCTCAAGGACATCCATTGGATTCAAGAAAGTTTTGAACATCATTGTAGAATTATGGGATCATAGGGCTGGAAGAGAACTGAGAAGTCTTCAAGTCCAACCCTCTGCTCAAGGCAGGAGTCCTTACACCATCCTGGACAAATGATTGTGCAATATTTTCTTGAAAACCTCCAATGAAAAACTTCCATTATAAAGAGAGTAAGCTGAAAATCTAAAACTAAAATAATGGCATTCACAAATAGTCCAAAAAGCATTCCTGAAATATTAACAACAATGCAGGGGTGGCACAGTGGTTAGAATGTAGTATTGCAGGCTAATTCTACTGACTGCCAGAGGTTCAGTTCTCACTGGCTCAAGATTGACTCAGCCTTCCATCCTTCTGAGATTGGTATAATGAGGACCCAAATTGCTGGATGCAATATGCTGACTTTAACTTGCTTAAAGAGGATTGTAAAGCATTGTAAAGTATATAAATCTAAGTGCTATTACTATTGCTAATATGCCGTTTTTCTGATACCTATGGGTAATCTTCCAGGCTAATGCAAATAAAAGGGCCAATGCTAACTATGCTTCGCAAAATGCACATAGGAGTGTAGCAGTTATTTTAAGTTTTCATCATTCCAGAGAACATTAGTATATACCTGCAGCCATTAAGCTCTTTGAGACCAAGCCCCTAGCTCAGTTACTTTATGCTGCACACCTTGGGTACCCCATTCCCTTTCAGTCTTGTAGCACTGGAACGTGTTCAACTGAAAGTTTTAACAGCATTCTCCCAAGTTCCTTGCTGTGTCCCCAGTGCTCTACTAGGCATGGAAGTTGGAATGGTGAGAGTAGGGACTAGAACAGTGATGGTGAACCTTTTTGGCAGCAACTTCCGAAAAGGGAGCGTGCATGCATAGCACCAAGTTCCAAAAAGGGAACACTTTGCACTGGTCTGGGCCGCAACCTGGAAGAGGAGCTGCCCAGAGGGCATGCAAGCACCTGCAAATAAACTTCTGTTTTCCGGCATGTACACGTGCGCCAGCCAGCAAGTCTTCCGGTTACTGCTGCTCATGCGCACATGCTGAACAGCTGGCTAGTGCGCATGCTCACACCAGAAAATGGAAGACCAGCTCTTTCAGTTTCCAGTGCTGCCACACATGCAAAGGCCAGTTGATTGTCATGTGCGCATGCGTACCAGAGACCTGGAAGAGGAATGGGTATCGCTGCATGTGCCAGGCGACATGGCTTCGTGTGCCCCTTTGGGCATGTGTGCCATAGGTTTGCCGTCACGGGACTAGAATATAGCAAGTTGTATTTACTAGCTGAAGCTGACACTTTCCCCTATATGCTTAGTTCCACTAACATTAGTGAACACAGAATACAGATTTCAAAGAGGGTGGAAACCAATAGTTTACAACAAGTATTAGGCTTTCTCCCATTTACTTATATTTGGGGCTATAATAATAATAATAATTTAATTTTTATACCGCCCTTCTCCCGCAGGACTCAGGGCGGTTCACAGCCAAGTAAAAACCAGCAATAAATAAATACGATACAGATAAAACCAATGATTAAAAAACTTATTCCATTTGGCCCTAGTTAAAAATATATAAAACCATAAAACCCCATTAAAATTTAAAAAATCAATAATAAAAATTCTAAAAAATCCTATGCCATGCTATGCTATGAGCAACAAAGGCCAGATTTAATCAACATTTGTCTGACATCCTCAAATGGATGCTGGTAATACCATTCAGTTTCTCATGGTAGATATGCTGAGATTCAGTCTGGCAGCAGCCTTGTATATCATATAGCATAATATCCTAAATAAAGGGACGCGGTGGCTCAGGGCTAGGACGTTGAACTTGTTGATCGAAAGATCGGTAGCTCGGCGGTTCGAATCCCTAGTGCTGTCGTGTAATGGGGTGAGCTCCCGTTACTTGTCCCAGCTTCTGCCAACCTAGCAGTTCTGAAAGCACGTAAAAATGCAAGTAGAAAAAATAGGGACTACCTTTGGTTCCGTGCGCCTTTGGCGTTCCGTGCGCCTTTGGCGTTGAGTCATGCTGGCCACATGACCACGGAGACGTCTTTGGACAGCACTGGCTCTTCAGCTTTAAAACGGAGATGAGCACCGCCCCCTAGAGTCGGCAAAAACTAGCACGTATATACGAGGGGAACCTTTACCTTTACCTAATATCCTAAATCAGAGAAGGGCTTTCACCTTAGCCCAATATAATGCTTTCCTTCAACACTTTTGGCTGGAAGATTAAAAAGGATACCGTATGTATTACAGTTATGTCCTTATGACCTAGGACAGATTGAAACTATATTGTCAGCTTTTATACAGAATCTTGAAATCCCACCCTCTGGAACGAACTCCCCCCAGGACTTCGTCAACTTCCGGACCTCCGAACCTTTCGTCGCGAGCTTAAAACGCACTTATTCATCTGCGCGGGACTGGATTAGATTTTTAAAGTTATTGGTTTTAAGGGGTTTTTTATTATTTATATTGTTTTTAAATTAGGCAATAGAATAAGTTTTTTAATTGTTGTTTTTTAATTTGTATTTATATGTATTTTAACTGCCTGTGAACCGCCCTGAGTCCTTAGGGAGATAGGGCGGTATATAAATTTGAAAAATAAAATAAAATAAAAATAAAATAAATGTTCTAATTATTCCATCCCTGACCAGCAGAACAGGATTCATCAGTATAATCATTTTTCCATTTTGACATCAACCCTGAAACACATGAGGTTGTCAGGATTTGCAGGGCAGCATGGAAAATTAAAAATAAAAGGAATCCCTGCAGATTTTACTCTGCTAGTCATTGCCAATTATAGAGGGCAATGCTCATCTCCATTTCAAGATTCATTGAGCCAATGCTGTCTGATATTTCTATAGTCATGTGGCCATCATAACATCATGAAGCCCTGTTACCTTTCCACTGAAGTCCATTTGGGGCAGTGTGATGGCTCAGCTGGTTTAAAGACCCAAGTGTCACACAATGGGGTAAGCTCACATTCTCACCCTAACTCCTGCTTACCTAGCAGTTTGAAAGCATGCAACTGTGAGTAGATAAGTAGGAATGCAAAATTAGGCAGATAATAATTAAGACAATTGAACCTGCCTAAGTATAGATAGCCATAAATGCCCCAGCTTCAGCATTAAGGATGGATTACATTTTAACTTATTCTTTTATGCTTTAGGGTCTGAAAGAGAATTTGCCTTTTAGATAATTTATTGTTTTATCTACCAATATTCATTTTTAGATTTATATTGCTATATTAATGTTTATACTACTCAGATTGCTAAATTTACCCTTTTTTCTTTTGTCATACATGTGTAGTCTTATTGTTTTTTGAATTAAGATTGTCTTTTACACAAAATTCTTTGCTTGTTTCTACCTTTCCTAATTAACCTAATATTGTCAAATTAGTTTTTGATATTTCAGTACTAATCTCCTTGTGCTGGTGATTGATCACAATAAAGTTTCACTTTAATAAGGAGGAAGAATAACTGTTTCAAGAGACTTTGTTCTGTAGAAATAAGTCAATGTGTTTAGTCAGGAATCAGACATTTTATTTATTTTGCTGTATGTGTTTCAGAAGTTTTATTCTTTTTTATTCTGATTTCTCAGGGTAAGTAAGAGAATATATATCATGTCACTATAAATTGAAGATTTTTTCTTTATTATTTTTTTGGAAGCTCATAACATATATGAGGACATAACATATAACATATAACATAACATATATGAGGATTTGTGGGTTTTTCTGTGAGTTTAATTTCTATCCCAAGGGGGCAGGAGGATTAAAAAAAATTAGTTTCTGAAGGTTGAATCACACTTCTGTAAGCCAACTTTGCAAGAACATGGGAAATGATAGAGGAAAAGGAGAAATATCACCAATTATAAATGGGCTCAACATTCAAGGTATTTCTCTTGCTATAGAAGCCAAACACTACAATAAAATCTTCATGTGAATATTTGTGATGAAAGAGAAAGAAAACATATTGTACTGCTATCCTGCTTATCAATGAATTCTTTGAGCACAGGACACAAAACTAAATGGGGATGTCATCAACTGTTTAAAAGACTGTAGGAAGTTAGCACCTACCCATCTCCTAGTAAAATGAGATATTTTAGGAAATATTAAAAGGACAGAATATTTCCCCTAAAAGGGAGGCAGAAAAGGGAGTCTTTGCTCCATTTTGTTGGGCCCACAAAACTGAGTGAAGAAGAAAAAAAGAGAAAGAAGAAAATCCTTTGTTAAAATTCTTCCTTCCCTCTGTGTACCTTAAAGTACACAAGTACAAAGTAACAGCCCAAGTTTATGAGGGAGTGTTTTAAGTTCATTTACAGAAAATTTTAGTCTTGTGCTTACTGTATGTGTTTAAATGGTTTTACCTGTTCATCTCTTTCCTGAAGCATGTGAATTCAGCTCCCTTTTCTCATCTGTGATATACCCATATTGTTACCAGTTTATCTGGGACTTCTCAGGGTGCCGTCCGCCAAGCAATGTCGGCTGGCGGCCCCCAGGGGAAGGTCCTTCTCTGTGGGGGCTCCCACACTCTGGAACGAACTTCCCCCGGGTCTACGCCAAATACCTGACCTTCGGACCTTTCGCCGCGAACTGAAGACACATCTTTTTATTTGCGCGGGGCTGGCTTAAATTTTATGGATTTTATAGTTTTTATTATTAATTTTAAATGGGGTTTTATTTCTATATATTTTAAATTTTTAGGCAAATTATAATAAGTTTTTTAATGTTGTATTTTATAGAATATTGTCTTGTCTGTTTTTATTTGCCTGTACACCGCCCTGAGTCCTTCGGGAGAAGGGCGGTATAAAAATCAAATAAATGAAAATGAAATGAAATGAAATCTGTTTAGTAACTGCAATACCAAGGTGTTGTTTTTTTCTCAAACCCTGCCTGCAAGCTAACTACTACCACAACCAATCTCTAATCCTCCAACAATGCCTTTTGGAGGGGGGGGACCCTGTTCTCATGTCTCTCAGCCATGCACAGATGACTCTGCAACTTGTGGAAGCAGAGCACATGGATCCAATGCTTCCTCCAGAGGAGAGCTCCCATCCATTTGAGCCAGGAATTGTGTTTGGATCCAGCCCTCTGCTAGAAAGTCATCACAGCAACCAAAATGGAGCCCACCTTCCCAGCCTTACTGACCAACCTTATCCACAAGCATGTCACCCAGCAGACATGAAAGAAAGGACCCTGAGATGGACAAGTAAAGACCAAAAGACTCTTTTTAATCCCCAGAAGACAGCTGAAAAGACTATGGGGGAGGGTGGAAATTCATTGTAAGGTTTTCTTTCTTGTCTCATTTATATTGTAATCAGCTTAATGTACTCATGTAAGATTGTATTTGAGATGGTTGCCACAGCAAGTTCTGAACACTTTGGATTTCTGTCTGGTGGTAGGGAAATTTGTCTAGAATGTCTGTATTGCATACATACATACATACATACAGAGAGGGAGGGAGAGAGACCATTCAGAACTAGACTGAAACTATCCCCTTCACCTACCTCCTCACAAAACTTCTCCTTTTTGCTCTGTAGCACTAAGGCCCAAGCAGTCACTCCCTACTAATTCCATGGGGGGAGGGGCATCCCCTCAGACAATTCCCTCACTTGAAGAGATAGCAGAAAAAGTGATATCCAAAACCCAAGCCCTGACTACGACTCACAAATGATGCTGCCCAGCTGCCCAGCTGCCCAGCAAAGAAGGATATGTTGCACTGGTGGTCTCATGAGTAGGAGTCCCAGGGCTCATTTTGTGTAATTTTTAAAATACTAAACAGCCTGGATTGCACAATGGCTAACCTCAATTTGGACTCAGAAATCCTGGATGCACTAAAGTAAGAGCTAGGGCAGGTTCAAGAAACCATCCCTTGGAAATGGGCAGCTTGTAATTTAAAGGAAAACCATGGCTGTGAAGAATTTGGGGACTTTGTTTGCTTGAAACCTGACTGGAAGCTCACAGAAAATGATATCTGACATCTGAAATTAATTGGCATAAAAAACTGGATACTGTAAATTTATTTTCAGAACTTTTGCCGTGGCTGCTAGACCTCAGTGGTGTATTAACCATTAAACAGACTAAGCACATACTTAGGGCTCCAGGCCCAAACAGGGCACCACAAAGTTTTATATAGCCTAAGCTTGGCTTCGTTTGTACAGTATGTACAAGGAGGGGGGCACTAACAGTGCTCAGTGCTTAGGACACCAGTGAGCCTTAATCTGCCACTGCTAGACCTTCATGGTTGGAAGTTCTCCTTTTGGGACCCACTGGAAGAATCCTTTTCTGTTTTCTCTATCAATGCCTTGCCCTTTGCATCAGAAAAATTAAAAGCACTCATTGAGTCTCCCTGATCTGATCAATTTTTAATCTTTTGCCAAGAACACATCTGTCCCACTCAAATGTATTTTTGGGGGGGGAGGGGGAATTGTAGGAAGTTAGCACCCACTCCTCTCCTAGGAAAATATTTTAGGAAATATTAAAAGGGCAGAATATTTCTCCTAAAAGGGAGGCAGAAACTCAGCACCACCCCACCTTTGTCAATGGGCCGTTAAGGCCTGGGCCAGTCTATTCTACATAACAAAGATCTACCTCCTTCAGGCAGAGCCATAATAGGAATCCCAAAGCCCTTTCATTACATCATCACCCATCAAGAGTCAACCAAACTTGGGACTCAAAAATACAACCTACAAAGTTACCCCTGCATGGCCCCATGGGAGTCTGATAACCAATCAGAATACAAGCTCAAATTCAAAAGCCCAGAGAGGGTATAAAACTCAGGCACACACACACACACATCTCTTCCCTTTTTTCTCTTCACCCAAGATATTCAAGGCATGTAATCCTATCCACCATTAAAACCATCTTTCCAAGCAGCCACCATGTTTCTAGTGTCTTTTTCCCCACTTGGAACTGAACCCAGAAGGATATTTCTTCCAACAAGACAAAACTAAAATAATATTTCATCATTAAAATAATTTAATTAATTGCACATTGGTTGTACAAAAATATTTTAACAGTATTCAGTAATTGTTCAATAAATATATAAATAAATCTTAAATGATCATCTTATGGCTGTGAAAGTTCCAGATGTCTCTTCTGGGTAAAGAGTTTTTCACATAAAAATTCACTATAAACACTCTTTCAAATATCTGGTTCCCTCAACATAAACATTATAATTTTAAAATGCTCAGACACAAACATTTTCTAGTATAATAATAATAATAATTCTAGTATAATAATAAATAATACTTCACATATGCTTAGATTAATAAATAAGGTAGACACACTCTGAGAATAATACACATTTGTGAATATAGTGAGTTTCCATCAATGCTCAACACAAGATGTAAGATTCTCTGCCCTTTGGCCTCCAAACAATCCCGTAAGGGGACTAGATCAAGGCATTTCAGGAGTTTCATGGCCAAACTGGGCTTTCAACCTGGACCTCTTTAGATTGGCACTTTAAATTGATTCTCACAATAGACAGCCCAAGGCTGGCTTTGACTCATCCAAACTAGATATGCAAATCTATAGGTTGCTCTGTGCCTGAGGGTAACAGAAACTATTGCCAATCTGTTTTACTATCATGGCAATCTTATGTAACCACCATGGGGCTTCCATTTTAACTGCATTTAGTAATGTCTTTTGTTTTCCAAATCTTTACTCCCCATCTTATCTTTGCATTAGAACATTTCCTCTATGCATACGATAGATGCATTTCTGATGATTTTCTCTCAATGAAATTATACAATAAATAATTTTTCAAAATTCTTAATATAAAAGACTCTTCTTAAAATGTAGGTTGGTTGGAAGTGGCTCAGCTTCTTTTAAGGATGCCAACAGTGAGATAATTTGAAGCTTTTCTTATCACTGTGTCTCTGCATTATTCTTAGCCCTGGAGTAAAAGAAATGTAAGAAAAAATGAAGAGTTATATAAGCAATATTTCTATAAAAACAAATTTCCAGAAGAAAATACTGATATACAGTCATGCCACATCTCTGCTCTGGAATGTCCAATTCTAGAATCATTCCTTTATTTGTTTAAATAAATGAGGCTTATCTCTGGCCAGTTCAATGAACTAAGGAGAAATTTTCTGACTTGAAATAAATCAGTGGAACAACTTGCCTTCCAAAGTTATGAATGCCCCGTCACTGGGGGCTTTTAAGAAAAGATTGTCCAGAATGGTATAGAACAAAGATAGTGTTCTAAACACTATCTTTGATAAGACTTCTTTTGAATAAACACATTCAGAAAAAATTGTACTGTAAGATTTGTTTTTTAATTAAAAGCAAATAAGTACTTACTTTTCCAGAAGATTTGTGATGACTTTTTTCACCCAGATTGCAGTGGGGTCCAAGCACACTCGTCTGCCATCCTTAAGAGTTGCACTGCAACAAATGAAAATCATGATAATCAAGCACTGAGTTTGCAGAAGGTTATTTGTCTGTTTACTGGTTTAATATACAGGGCTTCTATGATTTTCCAATCAAATTTGGTTTTAATACACAAGAGCAAAGAATTTCTAGTACCACTAGCATCTAGTGATACTAACGGTCCATAAGAGGGAAAATTCAGATCTGTGCACAAGTTTTTCATGGGGCAGTTGGGCAGCAATGCTTCATGGTAGATTGTGCCTTAAAGTTAATGAGAAATATGAGGTAGCAAAAGTATACTTACATGACCTGAATGTTACTGCAATGTGGCCCACTTTTGATCAAGTTGACACTTGCAATGTGTCCACGGAGGCTGGGATTAGAATAGGTTTCTATACATTGACACCGAAGTTCAAGCCCTACACTGGCCAATGAAGCTCCTATTAAAAAAAAAGAAGTATAGAAAATAATTAAACTCTTTAATATATTTTAAACGTCTTTTCCAAAGGCTTGTTATAATGTGCTTTTCTTTAACCTGATTCAGTACCATTTATGAAAATCATTTCAATTATCCCTAAACTTGTTAAGTTAATTATTCCTATCAGTGCTCTCTTATGTATTATCTGTCAAATCTTATCTGTAAAAAAAAGAAGTAATAACATTTTGCAGATTACAGTAAAAATATTTGCATAGCTATTGCATTGCTAGTTGAGACTATAGATCTATCTATAGATTAGAATCAAACCTTTTGCTTTCATTGTAACAACCATGCAGATCATTAAAAAGTTGTGGTAAATACAACTATTCCCCATTAATATTTCCTAGGATCTAGTGCTCAAAGGTAGATTATTTTAGGATCTAGAAGTGTCATTTATTAATAACAACTTCTGAAAGATCTGTCATTTTAAATAAATTTATGCATAAGCTGCATTTAGTAAGTTTTACTTAAAAAGAGAAGAAAAACCACAAAAGTATATTTTCCTTTGGAAGTCAAAAGACCTCTGAGAATCTGTTTAGCATTTAATTATTAAATAACAGCTTTTTGCTGAAAATGATTTTTCCGTTACAAGCAATTATCCTCCTCCTGACAACAGTAAGCTTACCTTCCTCAGAAAATTGTTTATAACCTCTCATACAAATCATACAAACTCTGCCTACCTTCTGTCACTGTTGCAGAGATCAAGAAAAGAGCCAAAAATGCCGCCACAGTCTTGAAGTCCATGACAAGAGACGGAATTGTTTTCTTGGCTGGGATCCTGGAGACCAGAAGAGTGTTTGCTCAAGAAAGCCTGTGTTTGACTGAGCTCCACCACTTCGCTGGCTTATATACTAATGGACTTTGTCAGAGGAAATTCCCAGGGCTTGTAAGGCACTATCTTAAAATGAGTCATTAGGGAACCTGGAAGCAACTGCTTCCGACTACAATGATGACAGCCTATACTGGTTTATTTACTTCTACAGAAGGGTTTTCACACAAATTTTAACTTTGAATTCTTTTACTTTTCAAAATCAATATGTTTGCATTTTCTAAGAATAAGTGCATTGCCTGAAGAGCAATGCATCTCTCTGAACACATGGAAAGCATGTTTCACTAGGTTTGTTATCTACAAGAATCAATTGAGACTTCTGTACCCATGTTTCAAATATAAATTGTTTGGTTCTGGATTTTTGCATAGTTTTAAATTTTTAATTTGCATAGTTTTAAATTTTTAATTCTTTGCCAATATATCTCTTTATGATATGTAAGCAGCCCAGAGTCACCTTTTCAGGGAGTTGGGAGCATATTACTTTAATAAATGAATAAATAAAAATACGATAAAAATTAAAACTGCTGAATGGAAGAACATTTTTCTCCACTAGACATACGAACAATTAACCCAGACATCTGCACTTTTTAAGAATCAAATGAGATAATGTCATTTAATTCATGTCATTGAGAAAGTAATTCCTTAAACTTTTTTTCAAAATATAAAATCAATCCCTTTTACCCATACACACACACACACACACACACACACACACACACACACACACACACACACACATAGAGAGAGAGAGAGAGGACATCCAAGATTTCTATTAAAATTATGATGAGTTATTAATATGCTTATGTATCATATTCTTATAAGTTAACATACCATAAATATAAATGTAATCTGTTGCAGAAAACATACTTAAGGAATGGATTGGGTGAGTTCAACAGATTTTTGTTTTATGCACTTAATGAACAACTAGTCCTACTAATTTAAAAAAGGTATAATGCTAGGGATCAGGTTGTGAATAATTTGGGGCACAAATGGTTCCTAACCAGGCTACTGATAATGTGATAATTTTTTATTTATTTATTTATTTTTGTCACAACATTATATACATTGAAAGGAAACAATAGGACAGGAGCGATAGGCACTTTTGTGCCCTTATGCATGCCCCTTACAGTCCTCTTAGGAATGGGGTGAGGTCAATGGTAGACAGTTTTTGGTTGAAGCTTTTGGGAGTTTGAGAAGAGACCACAGAGTCAGGTAGTATATTCCAAGCATTGACAACTCTGTTACAAAAGTCATATTTTCTGTAATCAAGACTGAAGCGGTTAACATTAAGTTTGAATCTATTGTTTGCTCTTGTATTATTGCAATTGAAGCTGAAGTAGTCTGTAACAGGAAGGACATTGCAATAGATGATTCTGTGTGTTAAACACAGGTCTTGTCAGAGTCAGCGGAGTTCTAAGTTTTCTAATCCCAGGATTTCAAGTCTGGTGGTATAAGGTATTTCGTTGTTTACAGAGGAGCAGAGAACTCTTCTTGTAAAATATTTCTGGACTCATTCAATTGTATTAATGTCAGAGATGTGGTATGGGTTCCAGACAGGCAAGCTGTATTCAAGGATGGGTCTGGCAAATGTTTTGTATGCTCTAGTTAGTAGTGTAGAGTTTTTGGAAAAGAAGCTATGCAAAATTAGGTTTACAACTCTTAGAGCCTTTTTTGCTATGTAGTTGTGGGCTTTGGCACTTAGATCATTTGATATGAAAACTCCAAGGTCTTTAACAGGGTGGAGGTCATCTGTAAGGTAATGTCCATTAAGCTTGTACTTAGTGTACGTGGTTGCTAAAATACAGTTTTCCCACAAAACCTGGCAAAATATCAGGAGGGAAAGTGTACTATTTTGTATTTGGCAATAAAGCAAATAAAAATATGAAAGAAGAAAAAGTTGATATTAGCATGATTCTAAGTTCAATGTTTTCTTGTGAAACTGTGTCTGTGCATAAATTCTGCTTCTATTTTATACATCTATATACACCATGCTAAAGAATTACTCTAATCAACCAGTGATCCTTTCTTCTGTGTAAGCATGAAAGCATAGTAAATGTGAATTTCGTTGAGATATTGCCAAGAATCAATAAAGTTGGATTCCTCTTACACAAGAATGCACAAATTATAATTCCCAAAGTTTGCCACTGAAGTTTTAAAATGTGACATAATATAAATGCAATTAAATATGTGGAGATTTACTTTATGGTATTACAAAATTAATTTAATTTTTATTTTAAACTGTTTCTTTTTTCCTGGTTCAATCATACAATTGCTTCAATCATACAATTGCTTCCTTCAAGATGATGAATGACTCTTCATTCTCAGAAGAGTAATTATTACCTCTACTAATCAAGAAAGCAACATTTCTTCTGTGCTTTAATAACTAGATAGGACAGTGTATGTGTATGCTTCAAAAAGAGAAGATGGTAGTCATAACTTTGTGACTAAAGTAAAGTGACCAGATTTCAGCGATGGCAAAGCAGGACACTATTGAGGGGGGGGCTGCGCATGCGCGCTGAGTTTTGCCACCTGCCTGAAGGAGGAGGAGCGGCTGCTGCTTCTCCGCTCTTCCAGGTAGGCTCGGCTCTCCTCTCGGCTCTTTCAGGCAGGCTCGGCTCTCCTCAGCTCTCCTCTCGGCTCTTCTCTTCCACTCGGGTGAAGTCAAGCGGCGTCTCTCCTCCCTCTCGCGCCCCCTTCTCCGCCACTCCCCCTTCTCTGCCTCCTCCTCTTGCGTTGCCGCCTCCCATTTTCAGAATGGGAGTGAAACAAAAAAAAAATCGGGACTTTTTGGAATTGCCGCGGGACACGGGACAAATTATTAAAAAGCAGGACTGTCCCACCAAAAGTGGGACGTCTGGTCACTATAGACTAAAGGCTTGTGCCCTCTTTTTTAGAAATGTTGTATTTATGATGAATAAAAATGAGAGTAAGATTCTGATTGTCTCCCACATAAATGCTCTGAGTTAGAAAGTAGAAGGATCAATCTTATCAAGTGATGGAACCTAATTTCTTTAAGTAAACTATTCAAACTTTTTAGACCAAAAATATCCAAACTATTCATATATTGGGGATTGTTGAAACAATATATGTAGTGCCTAAGATAAAAATATAATTGAAGTTTGGACAGATGAGATCAGTTTGTTTTATCTAATATGTATGTAAGAGTTCATCTAATGAGAGTTTTGATTCATGGTGGTATATAAAACAGAACAATGCAAAAATTTGAACTCCAATCAAGCTGACCGAAAAAAGTATCTCATTTCTTAGAAAAGGTTTGCTGTTCACTGAAAGATACAAGGATGGTAAACCACAACCTAAACAAAATTATATTTTAAAATAATTTCTAGCCCATGTTTAATCAGGTTTGTAGAAATTTTGAAGAAAGGAGAAAAATCTCATAATCACTTCCTTTGAAAAGTTCAATAAAAGTTGGGAAACACAATTTCAGGTAAAGACAAGAGAGGAAACTTAATGGCTAAGTAATGAAAAGAAGATTTATTTGGACACCTGAAAGTAGCGTACTATCATAATTTCTCAATAGAATCATAAATAATTTGTCTTTTGTTTGGTTCTGCTAATATGTAATAATCTAAGAGACATGTTATGTTTTGTTCTATCATATTGTTTCTTGTGAACAAATGGTCACTCCATTGTTATTATTAACATCCTTTTACCTATTATTTCATTTTTAGGTATTTTTATAGTTTTAATGCTTTTAATTATCATTGTTATTATTTGTTTTATTTTATTTTTATTTTTTTGCTTTGTTGTCTGACAAAGTGTACCCAGAGACACTCGTTTTCTTTGCCTATATAAAGTTGAGGGAAAAAAATATTTTTTAAATTTTTTTATTTGATTTTATTCAGCACAAAGTTAAAATTCCAAACCTCAGTAAAAATCCAAAAAGACATAAAAGAAAAAAAAGAGCACAAAACACAGAACAGTCAGAACTAAAAAAGGGTGCATCTAAAAAACCCCCACCTTATACATATATTATGCTTTCTAATTGAATATTGATTAATATACTAGTACTAATTAGTTCCCATACCTTGTGAAACAGCCCCCCTCCCCCGATTTTTAAACTACTAAATCTGTTAGCAACTTGTTGAACTGTCTTCTATTTGTTATATTGGTGACAAAGTAGTTAGCAGGAAAAGCAATAATAGTAAAACAGAACAAAATTGAAGTTCCAAATCACTCTGTTAACAAACTGTTATTGTAATCCACTCATAGAAAATTACCATGGTATCTTAACTATCCTGGATCATTCCAAAAGTTATAAATAAATTGTCCTGAGTCAAAAATCCATGTCTGTTTCTTAATATCCTCTCTTGTCAATTGTTATTTAAGTGTAATACATTCAGTTTCCAGAATATGTCTATCTTCCAGTCAGAATGCAAGCAAGAGGAGTTACCAGTTAACCATAACAAATCCATCCAGTTTCCCTCTGTCTTTGTAGAGGAAAGGAATTTCTCTCCCTCTCTTCCAGCTGAAGCCATGATATTGGAGAAATATACAGACTTAAATGTAAACATCTGAACAATAAATGAAATCCACTTCATTGTTTCTTCTGAAACTGGATCAAAGTCCTTTGGTGTATCTTTATCCAAAGATAAAGCTGCAGGTTGTACCGTATTTCCCTGAAAATAAGACCCTGTTTTATATATTTTTTTGAACCCTGAAATAAGTACTTGGCCTTATTGCCGTGTGCTCAAAAGCCCGATTGGGCTTATTATCAGGGATAATATAATTATAAGGGATGTCTTATTTTGGGGAAAATAGGGTAACACTTTTTGAAGATTCATTATAGTTTGATCAAGTTTATGTAAGTGAAAACCAGCTAGAGCAGTGGTTCTCAACCTGTGGGTCGGGACCCAGTTGGGGGTTGAATGACGATTTGCCAGGGGTCGCCTAAGACCATCGGAAATATGGGAAGTATACTTGCGAGTTGAAGAATCACGCTCCAATGGTTGACTCCACAAGCCAGCTGCAGGCTCTTCAAATTGCTAGCCGAATTCGGCTTCAGGCGCGATGAATTAAAAAAGAGAGAAATCTTTGCTCTGATGTTTCCCTCTCAAGCCAGCTGCAATCACTCCCAATCGCTAGCCTAATCTGGCTTCAGGCGCGATAAACTTAATAGGGGAGGAGTCTCCGCTTTAATGCCTCCGTCCTCAAGGCAATCGCAAGCAGTTCAGATCGCTAGCCAATACGACTTCAGGCACGATAAATTCAAAACAAAAATAATTTTATGGTTGGGGTCGCCACATCGTGGGGAATTGTATTAAAGGGGTCTGAGCTAGAAGCTGCATATTTTCCCATCCCTCTTTCTTATATTTCAGACACTGTTCAGTCATTTTAATCTGTGGAACTTAATCAGGGTACAAAAAAATAATATTTTTTTCTATATTTCAATCTAAAATTATAAGAAAAATTCAATAGAAATAAACTCTAGGTATTTTGCAAATTCAAAAAAATACAGAATCCAGTGGTGAGAGTTTACTTCACCAGCTCCCCAAACATTGCCATGCTTGCTGTATGGAAGGGATAAATGTTATCCAGGACAACATATATCAGAAAGAAAAGAGCAAAAAAGCAAATAGAGCCTAGCAAGAATTGAAATAAATCAGCATTCAACCACTGATCAACTTTTAAAGAAAGGAATAAGTCAAAAAGTGAAAGTTAAAATTCCGGCATGCTTAGAAAACGAAACGTTTAACAGGAAGGTGGATTCACCCAGTGACTTTTCTATCCCTTCAAGGGGGAATTGGAATCTTCAAGGCCCACTTTTCCCAGTGGGTCCATGATTGTCCAAAAGTCATCTTGCGTCATTCCTAAGTGCTCCCATACAAAACCAGCAGCACTGTCAAAGAACCAGCTTTAGCAGCGAAATCAGATGATCAGTAAGAGAAAAAAGAAAACCCTACCAAGCAGCAGCCATCTTGAAAGAAGGGGGATAAATACATAAAATTATTGTCTTAATATTTTTTAATTACTTTTGATTTGCCAGAACTGCTTTTAAGTCCCAGTTCAAATTCCAGAATAGTAACTGGCTGAAATCTATAGCAAACTGAATTCTATGCTTAGACAATATGTTTCGTAATTGAGAATGTAAATGTCCTCTGAAGACAAAATCCCCATTTAATCTTACTTCCCATAAAATGTCACATTTTTAAAAAACATCTTTGATTAAGGGATCAGCTTAGCTCCAATTTCTTTCATTGAAAGAAAGTCTAAGTTAGATTTATTTCTTCTTATTTATTTATTTCTTCTTATTCCTCTCTTTTTAGTTTTCTCTTTTTTTTAGTTTTGATCTTTTAAACTAAAAGCTTGATAAGAATTAAACTAACTATGGATGAGTTAACTTGATTCCTACTAAGTGAACCAGTGGTGGGTTGCTACCGGTTCGCCCCGATTTGGACAAACCGGTAGCAGCAGCAGCAGGAGGCTCCACCCACCCACCCAGACATCATCAAATACAGTCTGCACAGGCACAGAAGTTTCTGTGCATACACAAGCTAAGCAAGTGTGCGAGCAAACCAGTAGCAAAGCTAAATATGGTTAAGAGAAGTAGAAATTGGTGAATGAAATCACAGTAGGAGCATAGCTGTGCCCCTCCCTCTGCACCTAATTGTCATTATCATTTTTTTTTAAAAAAAATTGTGCCCTAGGTGCTTTTCTTTCTGGTAATCTTATTTTTAACTTTTGCTTCCATTCAAAAATTTCCCCTTTCATGGATGCCTTTTCTATTGCCTTTGCTTTGCTTTGCACGAAATAGCATTCAATCTCAAGTTGACACATAGGTCTGCTATTGTCATGTTGAAGTTCTCAGTTTTTTCATATTTTTTCAGTTTCCTCCCCCCACCCCCTTTTGGGGAAAGGACATTTTTCTAAGTAAGCTGTCAGGTACACAGTGGCTGACAAGGAATGACTGTATTTTTCTCCCTGAATCAGAAATACTTCCTTCCCTAAGGCAGTTCTTTCCTAATCTCAAAGCTTCCCAAAGTTTCATTAGTAACATCGAGACTTAGCTCTGAGCTCCAGCAGAAGAAGGAAAAGAACAACCTGGATGAAAAGGTGTGTCAATTTTCAGAGCCTCAGACTAGGCACTCCTTAATTTTTATTATGGGTGTGCCAGCCTTTCCTCAAATTTCAGGTGCATTGGCCAACATTAATAGAACGAAGCAAAGGAACTCCTAAAACCTACATCCCTGTTTGATTACCTACAGAATCAGATCATGTTTCTTAAATTCCCGATCAACATGATAATATAAATGAAGTTGTTACTAATTAAGATGCCATGCACATTGGTGTTCTACCATTATTTTTATTTTCTGCAAGTTTACTTTTAGCATATTTAAACAATTTTACAAATACATCTGGTTGAAACTAGGAAAATTTATCCCAAATTTAAAAATAAATAAACAATTGACTAGCCTTTTGGAGCCATTGGGCACAATTAACATATTTGGAAAGCACTTTGTTGGTAACTTTAAGGAAGTAGCTGCTCTAGGTGAAGGTTTGTCCATTCACTCAATGACTTACAGAGTGAATGCGCCTAGTTGCAAAATACCCATTTACCAGAAGTCAAGGAGGTGGCTCCTAAAACTATCTATGAAGTGTATGTGAAATCCAGAGGTATGCATGGGAATAAGAAAGAAGGCTAGTGCTTTGCTGGTAATGTGCCAGCTTCATTTTAATATTTTGACATTAAAATAATATCTAAAATATATGTAAAGTAGGTGGCAAAGAGCCTATTAAATATAAGGTCTGCAGGAATCAAATTGGGAATACTAGCAGTATAAAATATTGATTTATATGATGAGACAGCATGACAGAAAATTATGTTCAGAATATGTTTTCTTTCTATTTATGCCAACTTCTGAAACTCCAACCTACTATATGACATCTTTCTTTTTCACTCTTTAATGTGCGACAAAGCTATTTGTTGTTTCATAGGAAAGAATGGTAACAAGTATTTAATTATTAATATTAAGAATTGTTGTATCCTCTTGTTCAATTGGTTGGATGGGGTCATCAACACAATGAACCTGAAACTCTGGGAGATAGTGGAAGACAGGGGGGCCTGGCATACTGTGGTCCATGGAGTTGCAAAGAGTCAGACACAAGTTAGCAACTAAACAACAAAGGCAATTGTTTAATGCTTGTATTTTCATATGAGAGGTAACACTGACAGTTATTGCATGAAAGCTGCCTACTTGCCTTGACTATGTGTGAACAAAATGTTCTGAAAACTCATGCCTTCTCTTTATCATTTAAAGCATTTAAAGATATGCATAATTGGATAACCTCCCCAATGATTTTGTCAAATAATGATGAAACCATTGGTTTTGGTATTGCATGTGGAGGGTCAGGAAAACACGTTGCAACCTAGAACAGAAGCATGGCTTGGGAACTGCAGGCAGAAGGCTTCATAAAAGGTTCAGGCCACGAGCAGGGGTGGGTTGCTGTTTGGGAGAACCTCTAGCTAATATTCTGTGCAGTTTGGAGATCCCCCAAATCTCACTCCTGGCTGGTCCTGCCCACCCTGCCCTGCCCCTCCCAGGAGACCCCACATGACCAGTTTTAGATGCAGGTAAGTGCAGGGCATATGCGGCGGCTTGAGGAGGGCAAAAAACGGGCCTACCAGAAGTTCAGGAAGAAGGGTCTCTGGAGCCTGTGGTTTTTGCCCTTCCGGAGGTTCGAGGAAAGCCTCTGGAGCCCAGGGAAGGTAAAAATGTCTCCCTGCATTGGTGCAGGAGGCTGACTAGGCCATGCCTACCATGGCCATGGCCACCCAGCAACTGGGCAGAGAACCCCTTGCTAAAAAATTTTAAGCCCACTCCTGGCTACGAGGACACTTTTCCTTCTAGAACCTCTCCTTTTTGCTTCAGATTCACAACTGTCAGCCTTGATTCTGAGCACTGTCCTTCAGGCAAGTTTCAATTTACTCGATAAAGCAATGTTTTGCTATACAGTATTTCTTTTCCCTCATCTTCCTCAGTCCACCTGTATTATATTTTAAGGACGTTTTTCTCAGCCATAACAAAATATGGGGACTTCATTCAAGAATTCTGAGAACTGAAGTCCAGAGATTTTAAAGCTGCTAAGATTGAGAGGCCGTTCTTTAAGGAATGAACTCTTTTTTTTTTAACACCCTTTTCAAATTTCCTTTTAATAGGAGTGTGGAAGAGGGTTAATGGGTCAATTCTTTCTTCTTCCCCATCCTCTCCTTCAACAGATACATTATTAACTATAACACCCAATATGACACATATGAAACTCTTTTTTGAATATTTGGAAAATTTTCCTGTTTGAATTAATGAAATAATTTTATTATGCAAATCCAGAGAATCCCATAGTTATACTGCAATCACTCTTTTGTTAGGTCAGCCAAAATTCGCTGACCTAACTAATGGATAAAAGACCATCAAGTTTCGCATGAGGAAGGGAATTGCTATTGATGATAACTACTCACAGTCAATGATACAGTATATATTCATAGCCACTCTATATTCAAATTTATTCTGTAACATAATTCTCAGACATTTGGTATGTGTAGTAGATAAAAATACACGTGAGCCATAATTGCAAGTTTATGTATCATCTTAAGCAATTCCCTTTTCAATATAATAATGTTTGATTTCCAACATGATTCAGGATATGTCTAATTGTGGTTTTTATAGCCATCAAAAATGTTGGACACTGAGACTTCCTCAAGAATCGCAAAAAAGAATTTCTGGAAGAAAATATTTTACCTATTCTCCTATAGAAAGGTCTATATACAGAAACATGTGAGAACATGTCAGTATTCTGTGTGAGAATCCTGACTTTTTTCCACCCAAGTTATAAGAATAGAATAGAATAGAATAGAATAGAATAGAATAGAATAGAATAGAATAGAATAGAATAGAATAGAATTTTTTATTGGTCAAATGTGATTGGACACACAAGGAATTTGTCTTGGTGCATATTAATTATAACCAATCTTCATTTCTTTAATCTAAAGAAACGTATGAGAAAAATGAACCTTCCTTTGATTTAATGAATTAGCTACAAAATTCTTTCAATCATGCCAATATATTAAAATATTTATCTTCATAATGTTTAAAACATTTCTTTCTATTTAATCCCACACTAAAAGGAACATAAATTGTGGAATAGATTGCCACCCTGTAGATATTTTTTAGGTGACATGAACTTTAACAGGAACATGCAGACAAATTTGCTCTGCATCTGTCCAACAAAATTGCTTGGATTTGCTTGCAAATGGATGCTCGCCTTGTTGCAAGTATGAAGAAGATGTCTAGGATGTAATCTTTCCCAGTTATCTGGGAATGGTCTGTACTTGTTGGACATGATGAAATGGACAGGGTCCTTAGTACTATGAACTTTTTGATTTTCATATCCATATCCACCCTGGTTTGTGAAAGTTGTCCAGGGTGTGTTTGTGTCAGGTGAGTTTGCTCTAGCCATGATTAGTTCTTCTTTGAATGAACGAGTTCTTCCTTTATCTCTTTAGGAGGCCCTGGTTCACCCTCTCCTCAAGAAGCTATCACTAGAATCCTCAATACTGGATAACTTTTGCCCAGTACTCACCCCACCCACTCCACCCCCGCTTTTTTGGGAGGGAGTTAAGAACTCCTAAAAGTAGTTAAGAAGATGTTTGCACAATAGCTTCAGAAAACCCCGGAGAAAGCAAATTAGATCCTTTTCAGTCACGTTTCAGACTTGGGTATGGAGTAGAAATGGCACTGATTGTGCTTTTGGATGATCTCTAGTGTAGGGAGGACATTGATGGTATGTCCACCCATGTTTTACCTGACTTCTAAGTGGCTTTTGATGCCATTGACCATGGAATACTTCTGGACTGACTCAGAAGATTGGGAGTGAGTGGTGTCGTATTGATTTACTTCCTTTCTTTGGAGTTAATTCCAATAAGTGGTGATTGGGAAAGAAATATCCCACCCTCAGCTGCTCCAAGGTCGGGTGTCGTTATGTTATTAAAAAAGATTTATGAAAAGACTAAATAATAATTTAAATTTGGCACTGATTCTTACTAATCTCAGTGTCATGAGCCACATATATTATTTAAAATTCTCTTTTCTTCGCTATATTAACAACTCTATTTTGTTAAGAATTGCAAGATCTTCATTCAACAATAGCATGCTGATTTCCTTTCTTTTTAGAGCATCCAGAAAATGATTTACATTTGAATGAAAAGTGATAACCCTCGGACTATTGATTTAAAAAAAAAAAAACTATAACATAATTTGCTCTGGAAAATTCTAAGAGCATTGAAGATTGGATTGGAGTTCCAAAAATGTTTTAACTGCTGAATGGCTAAACATGACTGAGGGTCTGGCTTGGTTTCAAAACTAATGTCACTCTACTGTAGAGATCAATATTCTGCTCAGTTTGTGGCTTTGCTTTAAAAAAATTAATCATATTTTTAACATTACCATAACATTACCATATTTAAAATTCTATCAAGTCTTCCTACTGGAGTTTGGACAGTTGAGACACACATACCTCCCACTTCCTGAAGCCTTAAACTGTCTGATAGTTCCACATAAGGGGAACAATCACCTCATTTCATAATGATGGATACTTTTCAGATAGTATCTGAGGTTTGGCTTGAGGCGAGTGCATTTCAGAAGGCAGGCTGTGCAGTGTTTACTAAACAATTGGAACAGAACAAGCAATCTTAGATAATTGAGAAGAGGCTGCTGGGCATAACTTTTTTTACCAGCTTTTGCTCAGTGAAACTTTATATATGTACACACACACACACACACACACACACACACACTACCATGTTTCTCCTTCCAGTGCCAAGTATTTCCCAAGGTTACCCAACAAACTCATTTATTTTATATTTGACATATCTGGAAATTCAGGATTGCGTCCTCCTATCTGAATTGATCTATTCTTCCATGTGATCATTCCCTACTTTTGGGGAATAGAAGCCAGGAGCCCCTGTCACTCAGCTGCTATTCAGGCCTTATGGAATACTTCCCCTTTAGAATTCAGGGCTATTCCTTCTAACGCCTTCCGAAAGCTGCTGAAGCAGAACTTTTTCCAATCTATCTAGGTTCAATGTATTAAGTTTTGCTTTGTTATCTTGATTTTTTTTAATTTACTGTAAAGTATTTCTCATGTTTTAGATGAGATATATCTTTTCTCTTATTTGTTATATTCTTATTTATATATCTGAAAGTATACAGTTTAATTTTAAAATAATAATTAGTTATATTGTTAATTACTTATTTATATACATGACTTTTTTTAGAGAAATGTTAATTATAATCTGCTTCAAGCTTCAATTAAAAATGTAAATAAAAATAAGTTTTTCAAAAAGCATCTACTGAAATAATTTTTTTCTTGACAACTTTATTTCACTTTGAATTCTCATTTTGTTTTAACAAAATATTGATATTTTTAGTTTTGTTACAATTATTTAAAAAAAAACCATTACCACTGTATATTCTTGTCTTGTTCTAACTTAGACTAGCTGTTGGTTGTTTAAATGGAAGTTAAAGCTTACCATGGAATTTTTAGCAAGATTATTATATGGCCAAAGATGGAAAGACTCTGAAATATCTACAATACAGGAATGATTGATGAAGAAATTTACATTTACAGAAATTTGCAGAAAACAGCTTTCTTATTTAAAGAAAGACAGCTACATTTGCCAGTGGATTGAAAGTCTGTATGGGCTTTTTGCTGAAAATGTCAAAAAAATGAAGTTGTGATTTATGGGTTTGATTATCATAAAGGAAATAGTTATTTCATGCTTATACTTATATATACTGTTGTGACAAATAAATAAAATAAAATAAATAAATAAACCCAAAAGAGGTGTGTCTGAACTACTATTTTGCTCGTTTTAGAAAAGACGGCGCTAATGGTTCTATTTAACTGAAACTGTTGCTGCTATGTATTGATGATTTCATGGTTTTGTATGATTTTGTATATAATGTTGGAAGAAATGTCCATCCGGGTTCAGTTCCAAGTGGGGAAAAAGACACTGGAAACATGGAAACTGCTTGGAAAGATTCCTTGTGTGTCCAATCACACTTGGCCAATAAAATTCTATTCTATAAAATTCTATTCTATTCTATTTTAAACTGCATCATCCTCTCTTGACAATGGAGGCTGGACTCATATGGCAAAAGACAAGTACCTAACTAAATTATAGGCCACTTGTGAGAATAATTTAATGGTGGACAGGTTCACATGGTTTGAGTTCCTGAACAGAAAAGGGGCAAGATACTGAGTATGCCTTGGTTTTATGCTTTCTCTGAGCTTTGAACTTCCAGGGCCACGAGAAGAGTATCCTGATTGGTTGTCAGACTCCCAGGGGGTGGGGGTCTTAGCTAGCCTTCCTGGCTGATGTAATCTTCTCAGGTGCCATGTGGTGAGTTTCTGTTGCTAGATGGGTCCTATTGTGTTGCAGATGATGGTCCATTGACAAAGGTGGGGAGAATGTGTTTCAGCCTCTGGCCCATTGACAAAGGTGGAGGGGGGAGACAGGAAGCTGCAGGGAGCTGCTTTGTCCTTAAAACATGTTTCTCCATTTCTCATCCAGGGAAATATAATATTCTGCCCTTTTTAATATTTTCTAAAATATTTCATTCTTCTAGGAGAGGGATGGATGCTAACTTCCTACAATACTTTATATTAAATGGTATCTTCTGTTGTTTCTAAGCTGCAAAGCAGCTAAGGCTCTTCTCCACAGTAAATAAGTAATAAACGCGAGCATAACCTTCTCCCTGGTTTATTGTGTGTGCTGCTAAAGCACAGGAAATGATGTCCCACAAGGCAATGATTGCACAGAACTTCACAAGAAATGCTCTGCAGAGTAATGCTTATGACGCACGTGGTCTAGAAACGCTTCAAGACGCTGAGCTTGTCAACCCTAAGCTGATGACAAGACAGGAAGATAAAAGGTGATTCAGCAAATTATCTTCAGATTGCCAATGTGGTTTTTTTCTTTCAAAACATGTGTTTTCAAGATTTCTGCTCTGTATTTTGAAACTGATCACTTTGTCATTTTCTTTTTGACACTACATATTTCATTCAGTCCCAGGTTGCTTTTTGGATATTTCCTTCCCATATAAGGCACCTAGTATCATTACCCTACTTGGGAGAAGAAGAAGGGCAACATGAAGGAGAAATAGGGAGGCTTCTTAACAGTTCCTCTTCATGCCATTTTCCATTTGAAAATCAACCCTAAATTGCCTCTATAATGAAAAAAAAAAAATTGGTGCCTTCAGAAGGGCACTTTTCTTTCCCTATGTGGAGTTTTTGTAATTAAACAAATCATTAAAGGCTCCAGTAAAACTAAGAATAGTATTTTATAATTGGGAGTATAATTGTAAGGCCATCCAGTGACACATAAGTGAGACGGGCAACTATATAAATTTAAATAAATAAATGTTTGTGGGGGGAAAAATCAGTTTAAGATTATCTGCACTACTATTATTCCATATGAGCTTTGGAAGATGAATTATTCTCACAAGTGGCCTATAATTTAGTTAGGTACTTGTCTTTTGCCATATGAGTCCAGCCTCCATTGTCAAGAGAGGATGATGCAGTTTAAAATAGAATAGAATAGAATTTTATAGAATAGAATTTTATTGGCCAAGTGTGATTGGACACACAAGGAATTTGTCTTGGTGCATATGCTCTCAGTGTACATAAAAGAAAAGATACGTTCATCAAGGTACAACATTTACAACACAATTGATGATCAATATATCTATATAAATCATAAGGATTGCCAGCAACAAGTTATAGTCATACAGTCATAAGTGGAAAGAGATTGGTGATGGGAACTATGAAACGATTAATAGTAGTGCAGATTCAGTAAATAGTCTGACAGTGTTGAGGGAATTATTTGTTTAGCAGAGTGATGGCCTTCGGGAAAAAACTGTTCTTGTGTCTAGTTGTTCTGGTGTGCAGTGCTCTATAGCGTCGTTTTGAGGGTAGGAGTTGAAACAGTTTATGTCCAGGATGCGAGGGATCTGCAAATATTTTCACGGCCCTCTTCTTGATTCGTGCAGTATACAGGTCCTCAATGGAAGGCAAGTTGGTAGCAATTATTTTTCTGCAGTTCTAATTATCCTCTGAAGTCTGTGTTTTTCTTGTTGGGTTGCAGAACCGAACCAGACAGTTATAGAGGTGCAAATGACAGACTCAATAATTCCTCTGTAGAATTGGATCAGCAGCTCCTTGGGCAGTTTGAGCTTACTGAGTTGGCGCAGAAAGAACATTCTTTGTTGTCCTTTTTAATGATGTTTTGATGTTAGCTGTCCATTTGAGATCTTGCGATATGATAGAACCCAGAAATTTGAAGGTTTCTACTGTTGATACTGTGTTGTCAAGTATTGTGAGAGGTGGAAGTATGGAAGGGTTTTTCCTAAAGTCTACCACCATTTCTACGGTTTTGAGTGTGTTCAGTTCCAGATTGTTTTGGTTGCACCACAAGGCTAGTCGTTCGACCTCTCGTCTATATGCGGATTCGTCATTGTCTCGAATGAGACCAATCACTGTTGTGTCATCTGCGAACTTCAGTAGCTTAACAAATGGATCATTGGAGATGCAGTCATTGGTATACAGAGAGAAGAGAAGTGGGGAGAGCACACAGCCTTGGGGGGCCCCTGTGCTAATTGTACAGGTATTTGATGTGATCTTGCTTAGCTTCACCTGCTGCTTCCTGTTTGTTAGGAAGCTTGTGATCCACTTACAAGTCTGTTCCGGTACCTGTAGCTGGTTTAGCTTAGTTAGAAGAATGTCTGGAATGATGGTATTGAATGCTGAACTAAAGTCTACAAAAAGGTCTTTGGAGACTCAAGATGTTGTAGGATGTAGTGCAGAGCCATATTAACAGCATCATCTGTTGATCTATTTGCTTGGTATGCAAATTGCAAAGGGTCTAAGAGCGGATTCGTGATGGTTTTCAGGTAGGAAAGCACTAGCCTTTCAAAGGTTTTCATGACTACAGATGTTAGAGCAACTGGTCTGTAGTCATTCAGTTCCTTGATGGTGGGCTTCTTGGCACTGGGATGATGGTAGAGCGTTTGAAGCAAGAAGGAACATAGCACATCTCTAGTGATTTATTGAAAATATGGGTGAAGATGGGGCCAATTGGTCAGCACAGACTTTTAAGCAAGAAGGAGTTATCTTGTCTGGGCCTGGAGCTTTTCCTGGCTTTTGTCTGTGAAATAGGTCCTGCACTTCCTTTTCTGTGATCACTAGGGGTTGTGAACCCAATGAAATGGGGTCAGTTGTAGGAGGTTTGGCTGTTGTTGGTGTGTCTGAGATGGGGGTTGTGGAGATAGGTGGCTGTAGTTTCCTTTCAAACCTGCAGTAAAACTCATTCAGGTCATCTGCCAGTTGTTGATTACCTTCAGCCTGGGAAGGAGGTTTGCCATAGCCGGTGATATTTTTAAGAGTTTTCCACATGTTTGCTGGTTCATTTGCTGAAAATTGATTCTTTAGCTTTTCAGAGTAGCTTCTTTTTGCTGTTCTGATCTCCCTTGTTTAGTGCATTTCTGGCCTGATTGTACAGCATTTTATCACCTTTTCTGTAGGCTTCCTCTTTGGAATGTTGTAGCTGCTTAAGTTTAGGTGTAAACCAAGGTTTGTTATTACTGTGTATTCGCAAGTTCCTTGTAGGTACACATAGGTCTTCACAGAAGCTGATATATGATGTTACAGTATCTGTGAGTTCATCCAGGTCTGCAGAGGTATCTTTAAAAATATTCCAATCAGTGCAGTCAAAGCATGCCTGTAGCTTTAATTCTGATTCCTCCGTCCAGGTTTTCACTGATTTAATTATTGGTTTTATGGCTTTAAGTCTTTGCCTGTAAGCAGGTACAAGGTGAATCATGCAATGATCAGAGTGTCCTACAGCTAATATTCTAGGCAATTAGGATATTACAAAGAAAAGGGGAAACTTGCAGGATTTTAGTGTCAAGTGTCCAAGAGTTATTATAAGTGCTCAGTAATTCAAACTAAGGCATTGCTCACAAAGGGGGGGAAATGAGCTTTCATTTGAAAAAGAGGACCCATCAAAAGATAATTTGCTGAGATTTATTTATCAGGTATTGCTTGGACTATTTAATGCTGTTCTGATCAAGGATGCTTAGATACGTTGTGTTTTTTCATAAGGTCAGAGCACTTCTCTTTTTCTTTTTCTTTTTTGTTATGTAGATGTTATATTTATCATATTTTTCTGCTACTACTTTTCCTACTAATAGTTTTAAGTATTGCGACATAAATTCCATGACCAAGACTGAAGATCATCAGAACAATGGCCTTGCCTGCGTATTTCTTTTTGACTCAGCAGTGATTATAGGAAAACCAGCCTGCAGTGAGATCCTGAAAGAGGGAGTAAATAAATTAAAATTACTTTAATTCTAAGAATTTTAAATTAAATTCTTTAATTTAAAGAACCTGACCTTGATTGGCTAGGAGGTGATGAGAGTTTCCACTTCCTTTCTGAGGTTAATATTAGTCATAATATTAACCTCAAGGAGGAAGTGAAAACTCTCCTCAGCCTTGGGCAATTAGTACATTCCTCATGCAATCTAGATGGGAGGAAGAATTCCATTTTTACCAAAGCTGAGGTTCTGATGGAGCTATGATTTTATGAAAAAGAAAAGCGTCCAAGGCATGTTCATGAAATAGCCATCACATCTAATTTGCCCCAGTGCAAATTTCTACTAGAAAAATTGAATTTCGAGTCTGTTATGAAGTCTTTTAAATAACAAAAATAACTAAGGCTAGTAGGATTAGCTGTGGTATTTAAATACCAAATATATATGTTATCTTATCAAAATAAATCAAAATTATAAAAGTTATTTTCCAAATATACTCTTTAAGGCTCCTTTAAAAAGTTGGCTTGTTGTGAAGCCTATTAAAATCAATTTAGTTGCAAGGGGAATTCACTTATTTGAACAGCTATTACATTTTGAAATATATAGCCTCTCACACCAAAAAGCAAGAAAGTCTAAACTCAGTGACCTTGATTATCATAGTTCATTTCAACATCTGCAGCTAAAATTGGTTAATCTTTTTTGTCCAAGGAACTGCACTTTCAAAAACATCTCAAATGTGTGTTTTTTTCCCCCTTCTTCAAAAGGAAACTGGACTGTTTTTTCCTTGAGGAGGAAAAAGGAAACATTTCATTTCTCATCCAAGAAGCTTAATCAGTTCTGATAGTGGGAGGATGGAAGAATGGCTATTGGCACTTGAGACTGGATGGTGTGAGAGGATAGAAGGATAAGTTCTGATAGAATGAAGGGAGAGGGAAGGAAAAGATGGATGGTGGGAGGGTGAATGGAAAGTCATCTGGTCATTAGACTCTCCCAGAGAGCTCTTGAGGCCATTTGGGGGTTTATCTGTGCCCTCAGGGTCACCTGAATCAGAGTGCAATTTATTTATTTATTTATTTATTTATTTATTTTTTCAAATTTATATACCGCCCTATCTCCCTAAGGACTCAGGGCGGTTCACAGGCAGTTAAAATACATATAAATACAAATTAAAAAACAACAATTAAAAAACTTATTCTATTGCCTAATTTAAAAACAATATAAATAATAAAAAACCCCTTAAAACCAATAACTTTAAAATCTAATCCAGTCCCGCGCAGATGAATAAGTGCGTTTTAAGCTCGCGACGAAAGGTTCGGAGGTCCGGAAGTTGACGAAGTCCTGGGGGGAGTTCGTTCCAGAGGGTGGGAGCCCCCACAGAGAAGGCCCTTCCCCTGGGTGTCGCCAGACGGCACTGCCTAGCTGACGGCACCCTGAGGAGGCCCTCTCTGTGGGAGCGCACGGGTCGGTGAGAGGTATTTGGAAGCAGTAGGCGGTCCCGTAAATAGCCCGGCCCTATGCCATGGAGCGCTTTAAAGATTGTCACCAACACCTTGAAGCGCACCCGGAAGGCCACAGGTAGCCAGTGCAGTCTGCGCAGGATAGGTGTAACACGGGAGCCCCGAGGGGCTCCCTCTATCACCCGCGCAGCCGCGTTCTGGACCAACTGAAGCCTCCGGATGCCCCTCAAGGGGAGCCCCATGTAGAGAGCATTGCAGTAATCCAGGCGAGACGTCACGAGGGCGTGAGTGACCGTGCATAAGGCATCCCGGTCTAGAAAGGGGCGCAACTGGCGCACCAGGCGAACCTGGTGAAAAGCTCTCCTGGAGACGGCCGTCAAATGGTCTTCAAAGGACAGCCGTTCATCCAGGAGAACGCCCAGATTGCGCACCCTCTCCATCGGGGCCAATGACTCGCCCCCAACAGTCAGCCGAGGACTCAGCTGACTGTACCGGGATGCCGGCATCCACAGCCACTCAGTCTTGGAGGGATTGAGCTTGAGCCTGTTTCTCCCCATCCAGACCCGTCGGCCTCCAAACACCGGGACAGCACTTGATAGCTTCATTGGGGTGGCCCGGTGTGGAAAAGTACAGCTGGGTGTCATCAGCGTACAGCTGGTACCTCACACGAAGCCACTGATGATCTCACCCAGCGGCTTCATATAGATGTTGAACAGAAGGCGAGAGAATCGACCCTCGGCACCCACAAGTGAGGCGCCTCGGGGCCGACCTCTGCCCCTGTCAACACCGTCTGCGACGGTCGGAGAGATAGGAGGAGAACCACCGATAAACGGTGCCTCCCACTCCCAATCCCCCAACCGCGCAGCAAGATACCATGGTCGATGGTATCGAAAGCCGCTGAGAGGTCTAATAGGACCAGGGCAGAGGAACAACCCCTATCCCTGGCCTCCAGAGATCATCCACCAACGCGACCAAAGCCGTCTCCGTGCTGTAACCGGGCGGAAACCGGACTGGAACGGGTCTAGATAGACAGTTTCATCCAGGTGCAGAGGAAACTGATATGCCACCATACTCTCTACAACCTTCGCCGCGAAGCGAAGGTTGGAGACCGGACGATAATTACCTAAGACAGCCGGGTCCAGGGAGGGCTTCTTGAGGAGGGGCCTCACCACCGCCTCTTTCAAGGCGGCCGGAAAGACTCCCTCCAACAAGGAGGCACTCGTAATCGCCTGGAGCCAGCCTCGTGTCACCTCCTGAGTGGCCAGCACCAGCCAGGAGGGTCCGGTCCAGTAAACACGTGGTGGCATTCAGCCTACCCAACAACCTGTCCATGTCCTCGGGAGCCACAGGGTCAAACTCATCCCAACAAATGTCACCAAGACCACCCTCAGACGCCTCATCTGAATCGCCGCAATTTTGGTCTAGACCGTCTCGGAGCTGAACGATTTTATCGTATAGATAACCGTTAAACTCCTCAGCACGTCCCTGCAACGGGTCATCCCGCTCCCCCTGGTGAAGGAGGGAACGGGTCACCCGAAAAAGGGCGGCTGGGCGGTTATCTGCCGACGCAATGAGGGAGGGGGCGTAGCAACGCCTCGCTTCCCTCAGTGCCACTAGGTAGGTCCTAGTATAGGACCTAACTAGTGTCCGATCAGCTTCTAAACGGCTAGACCTCCAGGAGCTCTCTAGGCGTCTTCTCCGGCGTTTCATCCCCCTCAGCTCCTCGGAGAACCAAGGAGCCGGTTGGGATCTGCGCCGGGTCAGAGGCCGCAGAGGCACGACACGGTCTAAAGCCCCAGTCGCAGCCCGTTGCGGAATCACAGCAAAGACTGTGTTGTAAACTAGAGATAGGTAGTGTCTTATCCCCCCTTCTCTATTGAAGGAGGGTGTTGAATTCTAACATAGATGGTTTCTTTTACTCCTCTTTTAAAATAATGGTCCTATTTCAAAATGTGGAGTTTGCTATCTTCAAAAGAGTGACCTTTGCCTTTCAAATACAGATGGGCTGCTGAATCTTGTCTTGATGGATTTGATCTCTTATGTTGTGTCATGTGCTTGTGAAGTGGTTGTTTTGTTGCACATGTTTCTCTGCGTAGTATTGCGTATATTATATTACTCAGTTTGTATCTGGTGTTTTATCCTTTGGGTGGACAAGCTTGTGCCATAGTATATTTTTGGGTTTAAAATATACATGTATGTTGTGTTGGTTGAAAATAATCCTGAGTTTTTCAGCTTTTTCTGGCAGGAATATCTGAAAAGCTCAAGAGGATTTTCAACCAAGAAATTCTGCCTTAGTGTATTTTTGGATTTAAAGTGTACATGTATGTTTGGTTGGTCTCAACTGTCGGTACCTATTCTTCCATCCTCTCACCATCAGAAATGGTGATGAGAAACGAAAGATTTTCTTCTTCTTCCTCAAGGAAGAAACAGTCCAGTTGCCTTTTGAAGAAAAAACACACAACTATGACCTGGGTGACTAAGAATCTACACAGACTTCAAAAGGAGAAAAAAATAAATATGATTTAAGGTTCATATGCATGGGGTGAAATGTAAAATTTGTTACTACCGGTTCTGTGGGCGTGGCTTGGTGGTGGTAGGGTAATGTGACTAGTTGGGCATGGCCAACTTTTTTTTTTAAGTTTTAAAAGCTTTTTTTCTACAACCTCTTCAGACGAAGAGGTTGTAAAAAAATGCTTTTAAAAGCCTGTGATGATCAGGCAACTCAGCTGGGATTGTCAGAGAAAAAAAGCTTTTAAAGGGTTCTGACAATCCCAGCTGAATTGCCTGATCGCCAGAACCTTTTAAAAACATTTTTTCTACAATTTCTTCGGTAGAAGAGCTTGTAGAAAACGTGCTTTTAAAGAGTTCTGATGATCCCAGCTGAGCCATGCAATCATCTGAGGCTTTTTTTTACTTTTAAAAGCATTTTTTCAGCTGGGCAGGGATTTTTGCTACCGGTTCTCCAAACCACCCACCGCCATCGCTACCAGATAGGGCGATCCGGTCTGAACCGGGAGCATTTCACCTCTGGTCTTATGGATATATATCTAATAATTGAAGCAAAATAGTTTAATCCGTTTGGTTTGTGAAATTGACAAACCTTTACAGTTTTTTTCTTTTTCAGAAAATTATTATTTTCTGTTTATTTAAATAGTTAGCTTTAGTAAAAGTCCATAATAGAAAGATGACAATTTTGCTACTGAGTTTCAGCTGGATAATTTTACAGAGTTTCATATACCATATATTTGGTTATCCATCCAATTTGCATTAAGATCTTCAGGTGAGAACAATTTTAAACTTCATAGTCTCCCTCCCTTCCTCATTCTCTCATGCCATCATTAAACAAAGGAAGTTGATATGGGGGGTTTTTTTGGTCAGGATCAAAGATCATTTATTTTGAGAGATACGGACTTTCCCCCTTTATTCTGCCCTGGGTCCCATTAATTTTGCCTTCATCTGCAGGCCTTAATTAATTAAGACTGAGAGAATCTTAATTGATCTTAATGCCAGTTTTACTTTTCTCAAGATGACAGCAATCATTAACAGGTAAAAAAGGAAGGACAAGTTTGGCCTTCATGTAGTTTAGGGTATCAAATTCGATTCCATTGAGAGCTGCATCAGGGTTGTGTTTGACCTCAGGGGGAGGGGAGAGGGTGTGGCCAGGGTGGGTGGCTAGCTCAACGTCACTCGTGTCGGTGCCTGTGGTGGCACGAACGCTCTGCCAGTAAAAATGGGCTCCTGAGCTCCGTTTTCAGCTGAGACGGCCTCCTGCAACCCTCTGCCAGTGAAAACATTTTTCACTGGCAGAGGGTTGCAGGAGGCCTTCGCAACTGGAAATGGAGCTCAGGAGCCATTTTGCTAGCAGAAGTACTGCAGGCTGGTCCTTCCCTGTTTCCAGGCCTTGAGTCTGACATCCCTGATATATAGATGGTGGCACATTCAGCTGACCCACAGGAGCTGGATAAACCCATTACTTATTGATCGCACTCTTTTCCTTGAGGTTTAAGGCAGTCTCCTTACACACACACCTCACTCCACTTTTTTTAAAAAAATTGTAGAGGGAGGAAAAGCAGGGCACAGCTATTGGTTACTTCATACCAATAAAGAATTTGTTCCTGAAACAGGATATTCATTACTATAACAATCTTATGGTTTGCATTGCCCAGCGTTGCTTCAAAATAACTCTCCAAATTGCAGATTGGGATGGAAATGCAGTGCCTAGTAAAGACTAGTGTAAACACTTTATCACAGACAAGAAGGAAGCCACATCCATAGCTGATTGTCCATTGCCTGAGAAAAGATATGCATGACTTTTATACACATTGATGTTTTGTTTGTCCCACCTTACTGAATCAGATGTCACAATATGATAAAACTTGATAGTTTTGTATTTACCTAACAGCAGTTGGGAACCGTTGGAGCCACGGTGGCACAGTGGTTAGAGTGCAGCAGGCTACTTCTGCTGACTGCCGCTACCTGCAATTTGGCAATTCAAATCTCACCAGCCTCAAGGTTGATTTAGCCTTCCATCCTTCCGAGGTGGGTAAAATGAGGACCCAGATTGTTGGGGGCAATATGCTGACTCTGTAAACTGCTTAGAGAGGGCTGTAAAGCAGTATATAAGTCTAAGTGCTATTGCTATTGCTGGATCACTTCTCAATCATCAGATCACCCATTTTGCATATCAACCATATATGTGTTGGGGTGAGAGCGCTGCCAGTAAAGCAAGACATGTTGCTTCACTGTAGTTTTCTCAGCAGGTTGTCTGAATCTTTGATTTACTGATCCTCCATTTGTTTAATTTCAATCATTTGGTAAATATTTGTGACCTTGAATACAATGAGCTTCCAGACCGTAACAGCTGACTCCTTTTTGTAATTCTAACCAAATGGGAAAGAAGAAGAGGAAGGGGTTTTAAAGATAAAAATTTAACTCTGGTCTGACAAGCCTGAAAAAAAGGCATAGACACTCTAGAAAATGGAGACTTTTTTGTTTTTACCAAAAATTTATCAAATAATTTTTGTTGTTTAAATAATGAATCTGAGATATTAATAGAATCCAGTCAGATAAACAACAAATACTATTCTTAGCCTATAGTTCCAACTCAAGTTTAGCAAATTTCAGAAGACAAAGAAATCAGGTGAAGTCACTGTTAAGATATCTAATGAGCATGGCAAGCCAGTGTCTTCATTACAAAAACAGTGGCTTCGATATTCCATATTTTGCTGGTTATTACTGAGAAACCATAGCAAATTCTAATCTGTACTTGTGCCCACCAAAATGTTGAGAGTTTTATCCATCAGTTGGTAGAAAATAATGTCTCAGAATATTTTGGACATTGAACTTAAATCAACAAAAATGCTAAAACTATTACTTTTACAAATATAGCTAGCACAGGATTCTTACGTTGCAAATGTTGTGCTAGTTTTCTGCTGGCTCAAGGGAATTGAGCTTTTAAATCTGATAAAAATTCTGCATTCATCTAAATTCTGATCTCAATCATCTCTAAATCTATTTCTGTCATGTAAATATAAAATAATTTTTCAAAATCATCAAAAATGGTCTGCCTTTAGTCTAGACCCATGATGAACCCATGGCACGTGTGTCACAAATGAAATGCAGCACCCTCTCTGTGGGCACCTGAGCCATCACCCCAGTTCAGTTCCACCACGCATGTGTTCATGGCTCCTGCCAGCCAGTTGGTCGTTGGGTCTCTGCCGTGCATGTGGCGTGTGAGAAGGCTGTGTGTGCATGCACGGTGGCCATGACACGTGCAGGGGCTGCATGCACAAGGGCGGGGGGGGCCCATGCACGCGGCCACACAAGCATTGTATTTTGGAGGTTCAGGCCCACGCACACATTTGCACACTCGGTCCAGAAAAGATTAGCCATCACTGGTCTAGACCAAATGATGAAAGTTCAGCTTAGATTGTCATGGATAATGTCTATATATGCAGTCTTTGGAGTTGAACATGACTTGATGGCATATAATCAATCAATCAATCAATCAATCAAAACATAGATGGCTATCCCTAAAGCAGTGATTTTCTCCTTAAGTCAATTACTTCACATTCACTTCGTGTTTACTTCATCAGTCTAAGCACTAAAAAAGCAATTTTTCAAATGTTTAAGCAATAATTCACACATTTTTTTAAAACATAGACTGTAGTACATATTGTTATTACAGACAAGCAGAGATTTGTTTCAAAGGGGCATTGTTTAATCTTGAAAAGGAGAGCAGCATTTGAGGGACAGCTTGGCACAAAATGGCACACGTAAAATAGTTCTTGGTAACTTCAACTGAAAACCAATCTGTTCTTTTAGAAATCACCTTGATCCAAATTTTGAAGTGGTATAGAAGATTAATATTAAAACACTGAATCATAGCAAAAGCAAACTTGCCATCCGACTCATATTAGAGAAAGAAAAGAAGAGCAGAGAGAGTGGCTTTACCTTTCTGGAGTGCAAAACTACAGTGGGAAAACCATGATAATGAGGGGTATAAAGATACTCTCAATAGAATAAATTTGAATAGAATAGAATAACAAAGTTAGAAGGGACCTTGGAGGTCTTCTAGTCCAATCTCTGGCTTAGGTTAGGAAACCTTATAATATTTCAGACAAATAGTTATCCAACAACTAGACACAAGAACAGTTTTTTCCCGAAGGCCATCACTCTGCTAAACAAATAATTTCCTCAACACTGTCAGACTATTTACTGAATCTGCACTACTATTAATCGTTTCATAGTTCCCATCGCCAATCTCTTTCCACTTATGACTGTATGACTATAACTTGTTGCTGGCAATCCTTATGATTTATATTGATATATTGATCATCAGTTGTGTTGTAAATGTTGTACCTTGATGAACGTATCTTTTCTTTTATGTACACTGAGAGCATATGCACCAAGACAAATTCCTTGTGTGTCCAATCACACTTGGCCAATAAAAAAAATTCTATTCAATCTCTTCTTTAAAACTTCCAGTGTTGAAGCATTTACAACTTTTGCAGGCAAATTGTTCCACTGATTAATTGTTCTATCAGGAAATTTCTCCTTAATTCTAGGTTGCTTCTTTCCTTGATTAGTTTCCAGCCATTGCTTCTTGTCCTGCCTTCAGATGCTTTGGAGAATAGCGTGACTCCCTCTTCTTTATGGCATCCCCTGAGATATTGGAACACTGCTAGCATGTCAACCCTAGTCCTTCTTTTCATTAAACTAGATTTACCCAATTCCAGCAACCATTCTTTATATGTTTTAGCTTCCAGTTCCCTAGTCATTTTTGTTGCTCTTCTCTGCACTCTTTCCAGAGTCTCAACATCTTTTTTACATCATAGCAACCAAAACTGAATGCAATATTCCAAGTGTGGCCTTACCAAGGAATTATGAAGTGGTATTAACACTTCATATGATCATGATTCTATCCCTCTGTTAATGCAGCCTAGAACTGTGTTGGCTTTTTTGGCAGCTGCAGCATATTGCTGGCTCATATTTAAATGATTGTTCACTAGAAATCCAAGATCCTTCTCATAGTTACTACTGTTGAGTGAGGTACCACATATACTGTACCTGTGCATTTTGTTTTTCTTGCCTAAATGTGGAACCTTACTTTTTTCACCATGGAGTTTCATTTTGTTAGTTAGCTCCCAATGTTCAAGTCTGTTAAGATCCTTCTGTATCTTAAGCCTATCTTCTGGAGTGAAGAAACATCTAGTTTCTTCTACTGGATGATTATGATATGTTCATGTACAACGTGTTTTTTTCTCCTCAAAAACTAGACTATTAAAATTTCCTAATTTTATTTTAATATAATTCATTATTGTTGGGGGTGTGATGACTCAGTGGTTGAAGAGCTTGTCAGCTGAAAAGATGATAGCCCAGGTTTGAGACCCAAGTGCTGTACAACAGGGTGAACCCTCATTATTTGCCCCGGCTCAGGACCAAGATTAAGGGTAATCTGGGGTCACAACCAAGGTTGTGGACTGTTGAGCAGAGTACCCTACACATGAAAATGACTATGACTGGTTGTATACAATAACAGTCACTTGCAGACAAACTGGGGTTTGATATTTCTTTACTTTTAGGGAAAAGGCAAAGACATAGTCCAAAAACAATTCCAGGTCATACACATATAAATTCAGTCAGTCAGGGATGTTACAAATATCAGGTCTTCTTACCAACGTGGACTTGCAAAAGAAACAAGGTCTTCTTTCAGTTCGGCAAAACACAATTCAATTCACAACAGTCAGTATCTTGAGGAATCAGTAACTAGCCATGATCAAACAACAATCATAAAGCTCAAATTTACAGTTGCAGCATGTCATCAGATTACAATGCTGTAGCATCCCTGTAGATTTCCCACAAGCCTTTTATACATTGCACGGCTTGCAGTGTTTGACCTCTGCGCTCTACATAAGCGTTATGTTGTGGTCTATACCTTCCTCCTACAACATGTTCTCTAATCTAAGATTAGTAAACTCAGTACCATTGTCTGTTACTAAGCAAACGACCTTATGTTTCCTCTTGACAAATTTCAGCCAGTTTGCCATATGCTGAAATGTTTCAGACTTTGTTTTCATTAAGTAACAGAAACCATACCTAGAGAAATGATCAACTAAGCTCAGTATACAGCAGGCTGCCCCTAAACTGGGTTTTTAAGGTCCAATTAGGTCTGCAAATACTACCTCTAGTGATCGTTTAGCTTTGAATCCATTCAATCGGTTTGCTGGGGTTACTTTGCTTTTTTCTTGATTGCAAGCATTACAATTGAGGAACTTAGTATATGGTTTCAACCTTATTTCCTCAGATAATGCTACTGTTTTTTTCAATGCTTTGAAATTTGTATGGCCTAAGCATCAATGAAGTAGATGAATACATTCATCATGTGGCTTCTTATTATCATAAACTGAGTTAGCATTAGCCACTACAGTTGGATTCTCCTTCAGTATGAATAAATCCTTTTCTAATTTTGTGGTAACACATTTACCTTCCTTTTCTATTAGGCATTTATCTCCCCTAAAGGTTATTACAAATCCAGCTTGTGCTAAGGCTTTAACAGATAATAAATTATATTTTAGTTTCGGTATATATAACATTGGCAACTGCTCATTGATAAATGGGCAATGTGCAATATCTTCACCAGCCACTTTCATTTTCCACCCATTTGCTAATGTTACATATTGTTTGCTATTATTCAGTTTAACAAACCTTTCTTTTCTCCTAGTAATTGATTGGGATGCTCCACTATCAACTACCCATAAATCATTGTTTCCAGGAGCAGACCCTGATATAACTAGAGTAATGTCATTTTTAGACGTTCTTTGGGTACGAGTAGGCATTTTCTTACCCCTATTGCAGTATTTGGCTATATGACCCTTAGCCCCAGAAGAAAAACATTTTCTAACAATATAAACAAATGAAGACAGTTTTTCTTCCTGTGGTTGTTTCTCTCTTAATTGTTCTCTTTCTTGCCTTCTTCTGGACTCTTCCAGCAATCTTCCAGTTATGCCAGACAATGTTAGTTCATCTGTGGTCAAAACTTCCAGTGAAGAAACATAGTTGTCATAACTTTCATCCAAAGAGGAAAGAATAATGTACAGCTGTTGTAATTCAGAAAAAATGAGTTCCTTCTCATGTAGCTCTTGGAAGGTTTTTGTCATAAACTCCAAATGAGCCAACATATCTCCTTTCAGAAGCCGAGTTTGAAATAGTTTATGTGTAAGATGTATGTGTGCACCTACACTATCTCGAACATAAATCCTCTTCAAATTGTTCCAACATCTAGCAGCAGACTCTTCACCACGAATATGGACAAGCTGCTGGTCATTCAGTGTCAGCCCAATTAGGCAGTCCGTTCGTTATCCCTGTTGAATTTGGCTATTTTCTTTTCATCTTCCTCATCGTTTGGATCCCATTCATTTACATCTGGTGGATTAGTAACCACGCCCCATAGTCCTTCCTTGTGTAGAAGTAAGTTACACTTCACAGACCAGGATGCATAGTTTGTTCCATCCAACCGGGTTATCATGGATATGCTGGACAACTGTTCTTGTGCCATCTTTACCTGGACTAGTTGTATCAAACACAGCTGTCTGAGTTATATTACTGTATAGTCACAGCCACTCTCAGTGTTCTGAGCCCATAACCAATGTTAAGGGTAATCTGGGTTCACAACCAAGGTTGTGGACTGTTGAGCAAAGTACCCTCCGCATGAAAACGACTGAGACTGGTTGTATACAGTCAGGTGCTTTGGAGAATAGTTTGACTCCCTCTTCTTTGTGGCAACCCCTGAGATATTGGAACACTGCTATCATGTCTCCCCTAGTCCTTCTTTTCATTAAACTAGGCATACTCAGTTCTTGCAACCGTTCTTCATATGTTTTAGCCTCCAGTCCCCTAATCATCTTTGTTGCTCTTCTCTGCAATCTTTCTAGAGTCTCAACATCTTTTTTACATCGTGGCAACCAAAACTGAATGCAGTATTCCAAGTGTGGCCTTACCAAGGCATTATAAAGTGGTATTAACACTTCACGTGATCTTGAGTCTATTGCTCTGTTTATACAGCCCAGAACTGTGTTGGCTTTTTTGGCAGCTGCTACACATTGCTGGCTCATATCTAAATGGTTGTCCACTAGGACTCCAAGATCCCTCTCACAGTTACTACTATTGAGCAAGGTACCACATATCCGGTACCTGTGCATTTTGTTTTTTTGGCCTAAATGTAGAACCTTACTTTTTTCACTGTTGAATTTCATTATGTTAGATAGCGCCCAATGTTCTAGTCTATCAAGATCTTTCTGTATCTTGAGCCTATCTGAAGTGTTGGCTATTCCTGCCAACATGGTGTCATCTGCAAATTTGATGAGTTCCCCATCTATCCCCTTGTCCAAGTCATTGATGAAAATGTTGAAGAGTACTGGGCCTAAAACAGAGCCTTGGGGTACTCCAATGCATAATTATCTCTTAGTAATAAATTTCTTTACATTTTTGAAAAATTCAGCTGGCAAGATATGAAGTCCAACAATAATAGCAAATAATGCCTGAGTCATGAGTTCTATTAATAACTCTATTCTATTCTATTCTATTCTATTTAGTATTCTATTATTAAATAGAATAACTATTCTGTTTAATAACTTACACTTTTGGCTTTTATATCATAGCCTGAATAAGACATAAATATCTGTTAAGTCTTAACACACATTAATTTTATAAGGAACCAAATCATTGTGACAGAACTTGGATGTTAAACAATTTTAAATGTCACAGATTCTGTCTTCTAGACACGCTTCCTGAACATGAAAAAAATATTCTTGATAATTTCGCTAGAAAAACAATTATAGCAAAACATCCGTTTTCTGCAGAACTGAAGTATTTAATGGAATACAGATGTTAAAACAAGATTAAACATGTCTGTAAATGTAAATTAGTAAAGAATAGAGTTCATGACCGAGGTTTTATTTGTTTAAGAACCACGGTGGTGCAGTGGTTAGAATGCAGGCTACTTTTGCTGACTACCAGCTGGCTGCAATTTGGCAAGTTCAAATCTCACTAGGCTGAAGGTTAGCTGAGCCTTCCATCCTTCCGAGGTGGATAAAATGAGGACCCAGATTCTTGGGGGCAATATGCTGAACTCTGAAACCATTTAGAGTGGATTATAAAGTACTGTGAAGCTGTATGTAAGTTTAAGTGCGATTGCTAAATGCTTGGTTCCTCTTGTGAAATTAAATAACAATAAGTATAAATGATTTGGGATCATGATTCTATTTTCAAAATAATTGTATTGATCTGATATTGGTTGATTCTAGAAGTTCCAACACAAATTTTCTAATTGTGTCCTTGCCTATCTATTGAACTAAGCAATGAGGTCACGATTTTCCTGAACACATCTGCAGTTAACATATTTCGGAAAGCACCATGAAAGCATAAGCAAAGGATAACAGTTACAAATACCTAGGCATATTGGAAGCAGATAACATATTGAATGGAAAAGTCAAAGAGTCAATGTGAAAGGAATATATTAGGAAGGTCCGCAAAATATTAAAATCAAAACTGAATGCTGGAAACATAATTAAAGCCATTAATACATGGGCAATTCCAGTGATACGCTACCCAGCTGAAATCATCAACTGGACTGTGGCTGAACTGGAAAACACATAAATTTTTGAATATATACCACGCTTTACATCCACAAAATGACACTGACAGGTTGTACCTGCAAAAAGAATAGGGGGCAGAGGGCTATTGTAAATCCATCAAACTGTAGAAGAAGAAAACGAAGTTTGAATGATTACGTGAACCAAAGCATAGAAAGATTGCTGCAAATTGTGAAAACCAAGAACATTATAAAAACAACAAATAAAAAGGCAAAATATAAGGAAAAACAGTTGGATGACAGATTAAATGAATGGCAAACCAAAGCTCTGCATGGGCAGCACTTGAAAAACACTGAAGGAAAATATGATAACTCAAAAAGAGAAGATTATTTACTCTCTCAGGTATCCTTGCTTCAGAGGTGAAATCCAGCAAGTTCTGACAGGTTCTGGAGAACTGGTAGCAAAATTTTGAGTAGTTCTGAGAACCGGCAAATACCACCTCTGGCTGGTGGTCAGGCAAGAAATAAACCAATGAAAGAATGGACCAACCCCAGTATTTTAAGAGCTGCAGTGTTGCAATTAGCTTTCCTCTAATTTCAGAAAAACTGGCACTGAATCAAGGAAAAAATTATGAAGAAATCAAGATTCAGTATAACCTAGCTTAAAAATAAGGCTGCCTATTAGTTTTGAGAGAGCTGAATGTTTGACTACGGTAGTTATTTTACGAGAAGCTAGGTATTTTACGAGAAGAGTTCTCCACTCCTCCGAAACCAATAAAATACCTTATTCCACCAGACTTGATATCCTGGGTCTAGAAAACTTGGAACTTCGTCGCCTTCGACAGGACCTGGGTTTAGCTCATAAAATCATCCGTTGTAATGTCCTTCCTGTCAATGACTTCTTCAGTTTCAATAACAATAACACAAGAGCTACCAACAGATTTAAACTCAATGTCAACCACTCCAGTTTAGATTGCAGAAAACACGATTTCTGTAACAGAATTATATATGCTTTGAATGCATTACCTGACTCTGTGGTTTCTTCTCATAACCCCAAAAGCTTTACTCAAAATCTATCCACGGTTGACCTTACCACATTCCTAAGGGGACTCTAAGGGGCGTGCATAAGAGCACAAACGTGCCTACCGTTCCTGTCCTATTGTTTCTTCCCCTATATATATATATGTTTATATTACCTTGTTTCTCATATATATGTTTATATATTATATAATCCTTTATGTAATGCTTGTATATATTGTTACGACAAATAAATAAATAAATAATAAATAGTTCTAACAATAATAGTTCTGAAAACCACATCCTAGACTGCTGAGTTGTGCCTCCATAATGCTCAACTGATGAACAATATTTGTAAATAAATTCAAGCACATTGTCAATTTCCTCAAATAAATTGAACCCGGGAAAGCACTAGGTCTGTGAAGCAAGTGATTGTGGCAACATATAATTTTATTGGGATTGGTTCAATCCCTGGTTAACAAGATGGGTACATCATAGATTTGCATGATTTTATCTTGGCAGATAATAATAGACAGTTTTATTTTTAGTCACATATATAAACCTGGCTTGGCGTTCACTTTTGAAAATCTATTTTAAGTACAAGTCAACAATTGCAAATTGGCACATCATATGCAAATTCTAAGCTTTATGTATCACAGGTACTTTTTGTATGATCAAAAGGTTATTATAGTTGGTTGTAAATTCAGGAATGAAAGATGTTGCTGCGGGGGCGGGATTTCCAGTATGGACGTGGACTTTTTATTTTATTGTTCTAATTCTATGTGACTACTACAGTAGAATAGAATGGAATGGAATGGAATGGAATAGAATAGAATAGAAATTTTTTATTGGCCAGGTGTGATTGGACACACAAGGAATTTGTCACAAGGAATATGTTCACATCTTTAGCCCATTGACTAGTTTTCAGTGATACGTTTATACATGATTTTCATTGTAATAAATTCTCAGGAAAATTCTGAGATGCAGAGCAAGAAACATTTCTGCTAAACTCATCCATCTTTTCAGTTTCATTTTCTCAATTTGGGTTGCTGAAATAGAAGACCTCCAAGATTCCTTCCAACTCCATTATTCTGTTCTATGTGGTTACTTGTTTTTAATATTACATTTTTAATGATACCTCAGTCTTTTTAACTGTACTGTTTCATTAGTTTAATTTTATTCTAATTGCCAGTTGTCTTGAGTGCTATTTGTTAATAAATAAATAGCTAAATATTCAGACATTCCAAGCAAAATCTGTACGCAGGGAACAGTCTAAGATATTCACCTGTTGATTGTTGACATTTGATTGTGTATTGTTTTTATTGTCCTGTGAACTGCCCAGAGTTGTGATTATGATATAGGCAGGTATACAAATCTTTTAAAATTAATTCAATAAATAAATACGTTTAAAATGCTATTTTAACATAAATCTTATAGCTCCTAGTCTGCCATCTGCAAAATTGTAATTTGCCCACAGATGAAAACTTTCTGAAACCATCACAGGGTAGCCTATTCTGCCTTATAGGGGCTCTCTACTTCTGAACGTATCCTAGCAAGCTCCGTGGGATTCTATGAAGCTCAGCCAGAAAAAAAGAAGGAAATGGTAACTAGAATGCCAATGGAAGAAAATTCTGCTCTTTTGAGAACTTAAATTCTGCTTCACATACATTCTAAATGTGGGTTGTGTGGGTTGTGTGAGGGGCTGTGTAGTTATCTTCTTACATATGTTCTCCTAGCTTAAATGTTTGTATAGTATGAAGATGTATGTTTGTATGAAGATGTATATGAGCATACTCCAGAAACACTTGGATTTCTGGAAATATTTTATTGCTAATGGTGTAGTGTACAGAATCTTGAGAGTCTGCCAAAATAATTATCTGCACAACTTATATCTGGTATAATTAAAACTGGAATGACTTTCCCACGACTCAAGAATCTTGCTTCCTTTTTTCTGTCTTGCTACCTCTTCTGTGTTCCCAAGGTTTGTTAGTTATTCCATCACATGCCACTGGAATGGCGTTAGAGAAAACCATACACCCTGCACAGGATCCAAGAACACAGCTGTTGCCTTTTGATCACACAGATAGCTCTTTCCTGAAATGCTGCCTTGTATGGTGAACTGGTTGGGTTGAAAGCAAACTTTAGTACCAGCATCTCTGAAGTAGAATGTGTATTGCACCAAGTGGGTTGGACGCATCTAATTCCCAACTGCCATTCCAAGCTCTATATTGTTTGTGTATAAACCACAAACTTGGATTTCCATCAATTAACTACAAAGAATGTGATTTCCTTTCTAGTATGATTTTTAATCTTTCTAGATAAAAATCTAGAAAGAATGTGATTTCCTTTCTAGTATGATTTTTAATCTTTCTAGATAAAAATCTAGAAAGAATGTGATTTCCTTTCTAGTATGATTTTTAATCTTTCTAGATAAAAATCAGCATAATTCAGCAATGTTAGAAAGCATTGTAACCAGTGGTGGGATTCAGCCAGTTTGCACCACTTCAGGAGAACCGGTTGTTAACTTTCTGAGCAGTTTGGTGAACTGGTTGTTGGAAGAAATCATTAGGGCAGAGAACCGGTTGTTAAATTATTTGAATCCCACTACTGATTTTAACTACTATAAGGCTTTAGTTCTCAAAATTCTCAGAAATGGCCATGCTGGCTCTGGGATTTGAAAAGAGAAAAGAGATGAACAAGGGTTCGAACATTTGAGGATAGAATGGAACAATAACAGCTGTTTTATGTTTGCTTCTTTTTATATTTTAGAATCAGTTTTGACTCCTGGCAACTACCTGGAGAAGTTCCTGAAGTTTTCTTGCAAGATTTTTTGGAAGTTGCTTACCATTGCCTGCTTCCTTGGGCTGAGAGAAACCGAATGACCAAAGGTCATCCAGCTATGTCTAAGGTGGTGCTAGAAAGTTACAATCTCCCATTTTGTAGCCTGATGCCTTGAACTGCTATACCAAACTAACTTTTGGCAAGGGCTATTTAGTTTATGGGGGAAAGAGGGGAATAGTTACAAGGAATCATTAAGATTCCTTGTAATGGAAGATTAAGATTTACAGAATTGTGCTTGATAAATAAAGTGTAAATTGTAAGCAGTTTTTCTCCATTTCCCGTAATATTTAAACTAAAGGCCACCCAACAAATGTTAAACTAGTAAGAGAAACTATTTCCTCATTCAGTATGTCAACAGTTCAGTAGAATATGCTGCCAAAAGAAGTGATGTGGATTGCTGGTTTTAATGAACTGGAACTAAACAAACTCCTAAAGTCTGTCAGTGGTTACTGATTATTGATGTTTCTTGCAGACATGGGGAAAATCTACTGTAACTTTCCATACTAGGTGCATAGGAACTTCTATGAGTGAAGACCTAACTTAATCTATTTGTGGGCTTCCTGATGCATCTGCTGACTGCTAGCTAAATGGGCCTAAGCAATGTTTTTAGGACACATCTAAATCAATGGGCCTTAAGCTAATTATGATTAAGTTTTCAAATCAATCATTGTTTTCCTTATTTGGCTGTATGGGGACATTTTGCTTGTCCTTATAAGTAATAGATAAAATATCTGGTTCACTAGATGGTTAGCATCCATCAAATATAATTGGATCTGATATTCCTGAATCTCAACATTCAAGGGAATTTCTAATGTTAAAAACTCATGGTTAGAAAGCTGGATGCTCAGCGATATTCTCCTTCAGTGGTCTTGAATGCAGGATATTTTCCACTAATGGTATTTTGTAAAAAGGAGATAACCGAAGGGTTCTGTTATATATTACAAGATGGTTTTACGTTGCTGGATCAACAACTACAAGGCAAGAAGTAAAACCAAACCAAACATGGAACTATAGCCTGGAAAACAATTCTTTTCTGACCTCAAGGAAGGAGATCTCATTAGAATGTTTTACATCCAACACACTGGATAATAATAATAATGTTTGTATGAGGTGTGGCCAGCGTTGCGGGTGAGACGGTCGCAAACCCCGGTGTGTCCGGGGTATGCACCGAAATCCCCCCTGATATGGGGGTCCATCCATTCTCAGGATCAGACCATAGCTGCCTCGAAGGGGCAGCGAAGAATGGGGGAGCCACCGGAGTGAACGGGGAGATTGCAAACTCCCCACAGCTCTGGATATCTTTCCCCCGACCCAGCGGGGGAATGCAACCACCATCACCAGCTGCAACAAAGCTGTAGTGGCCACAAGTTTGGGCAGGAGGATTAAATACCAAGGCAACAGATTGTTGAAGTCAGGTGAGTCACTATCTCACAAAGAAACTTCATTTTAAATTCGGCACAAGCCTCGGAGGAAAAAAAACCCTAAGACTGGCGGCTAAATTGTACGGGAAGTGAAAGTGGAAGGAATCAATTTAAAGAATACACATTCTGGAAAGTGAATGAATTTGGATGGGGCTTGGAATGGAAGTCAAGAGCCCTAATTAAATAAGAAAATAAAACAAATCTTTTAATTAAGCATTGGTTTTGAGATCCCTGGAAGTTTTAATGGACTATTCAGGAAAGAAAAGAAATAAGAGAAAAGAGTTAAAAAGAATATTGTGCTGACTTTAATGGAACATCTCAAATCCCTCTATCCTCCAATTTTTGGAAACTTAAACTATCAAAAGGAGACAAAATTTTGGATAAAGACAAATAAGCTGGGACAAAGGGAAGGTGTGGCTTACTTTTATAGAAATAAAATGGACACTGTGCCAATTGAGATCATAATTCAAAAGAAGATGATTAAAGACAGAAGAAAAATGAAAGAAAGAAAAATTTCTCCGGGTTTAAAGTATCTATAATGTGATTTTATGATACTGTTAAGGAAAAAATGTTGGAAAATTGACCTCCATGAACTAAAACATCTAAGAACAAAGAAATTTAAGCTGTCACTAAAATGGCTATTTGTTACTTGTGGCTTGCAATTGTATCAAAGAGTGACATCTAGAGGCAGAGGAAGATTGCAAGAGTCGAATAGCTTTGTAATGAATATTCCCATGAGGATTGGTGTCAATGTGATTATGCAACAGTTTTAAAAAAGGGTCCTTGGATGGCTGCCTTTGGACTACAGAACTAAGTGAAAAATTTGTTATTTAAGCAAAATATGAGGGATGAATATGGAACAAAAGAAAACATCTTAAATAAGAAGAAACCTAATTGTGTTTTAAAATGTCCAATTTATTATTTGCGATTTGTAATTGTATTAAAGAAAGATTTCCAGAGGCAGAGGAAGAATGTAAGAATGGAATAGTGGACTATTCCCACGAAGATGGTTCTGTTGATTTGATTACATGACATATTTTTAGAAAGGATTTAATAGCCGCTCTCAGAATTATGTTAAGAATTTAAGTAGAGAATGTTAACATTTATGTAAAAATACAAGTGACAATTACGCAAAAATTAATAATGATGTTTTGGGGAATGGAGGGAAAGATTGTAAAATAAACTGGGATAAGAGGGAAATGAGTGTAATTATGCAGAGGAAAAAGTTACTTTTTTTGCTTTTAAGAATAAGTAAGGTAATAAAAATGATTGGTGATAAAAATGTCTAAGGAAACAAATACAATGGAGGAATAATTGGGGAAACAAGTAGTAATTACTCTTTTAAAATGTTGATTTTTTTGTTTTGTATCAAAATTGATTAGATGGAATTTTTTAAATATATATATATTATTTAGAGCCAGAGGAAGATGATAAGAGGGAATGGTCTTTGTGAGTTCAGGACTATCCCTAAGTAAGAAAAAAATTGTCTATGTGATCACTGGCAGTTTTAAGAAAGAGTTGTTAGATGGTCTGACCTCTGATTAAGTAATATAGATATAAGGTTCAGATTTGTGAAATTAAGAAGTTAATAAAAGATTCATTAATGATGTTTTGGGGAATTAAATATGGGGATTAGACTTCATTTAAATATCCTTCAGAATCGGATGGAATTGATTTTTCTTTTTTATTAAATATGTGCAAATAATAATTAAATTTAAGGAGAAGAAAATATATTGTATTAAACCATAATGGGGAGTGAAAATTAATATGCTCAAGGATGTACCTGACCAATAATCTGTTCACAATGATTTTTTTATGATGTTTATAAAAAATAAAAAAATAATAATAATGTTTATATATGAACACATCTAGAAGTTACTACATTGACAAAGTTTGGCTTAGACTATCATTTATTTCTTGATACATAGAAAAGTTTGGCTATAAGAATTTCAGAAATTTCACAAAAAATATAAAACTAAATGGTAAACGTTGAGATAAGCTCAATAGCTTTTTGGTTTGGAAATTAAATATGTTAGAAGCTGTTAAAATATAACAGAAGTAGCTTACACTCCAAAGCAGATGACATCTGAAATATATTTGCTGAATATTATTTAATATTACAGCATTCACATCCCCATTCCCAGTTTTAAAAGTTATTCACTTTATATGGTTAAGTTACTCATTTGAGATTATAAGAGATGTTCAGATGACATGGCAATGAAAAGCAACTAGGGCAACGGTTCTCAACCTGTGGGTCGGGACCCTGTTGGGGGTTGAATGACGATTTGCCAGGGGTCGCCTAAGACCATCGGAAATATGGGAAGTATACTTGCGAGTTGAAGAATCACGCTCCAATGGTTGACTCCACAAGCCAGCTGCAGGCTCTTCAAATCGCTAGCCGAATTCGGCTTCAAGCGCAATGAATTAAAAAAGAGAGAAATCTTTGCTCTGATGTCTCCCTCTCAAGCCAACTGCAACCACTTCCAATCACTAGCCTAATCTGGCTTAATACGGGAGGAGTCTCCGCTTTAATGCCTCCGTCCTCAAGGCAATCGCAAGCAGTTCAGATCGCTAGCCAATATGGCTTCAGGTGCAATAAATTCAAAACAAAAATAATTTTATGGTTGGGGTCGCCATCGTGGGGAATTGTATTAAAGGGGTCGCCACATTGTGGGGAATTGTATTAAAGGGGTTGCTGCACTATAAAAGTTGAGAACCACTGAACTAGGGAGTGAGAAAAACTCTACAGATGAAGATACATGGCTTTATTGGCAGTTTTTATTTTGAATGAACTAGAGAATCTTTTTTTCCCATTCCTTTATTGTGACTGCACATTGCAAGAAAATATTAGCAGTCCTTCAGAGAAGCTCATCCCTCAGCTATGCTATGTAGTGAAACAGATTGGACGCATGCAATTTTTATCTGGCAAGGGAAATTCCAGAGGCACTGATAAATTGTTAGAGGTCAGGGACTGGGATTTTCCTTTCTTTCTTATCTTATTCCTTGGAAAGAATTTACATTCTCTCTACTGCCCTCAAGAGGAAACAATAAAGGGAAATGTGTAGCAACAATTGCATGTTGTTTCATATTCAACTTCCTTAATAACTCTCCATCACTTTGTGACTCTCATCGCATTTGGAGGCCAACTTCCTAGAAACTTCACCTGACTCAAGCAATTACTGTATAATAAAGCTAGATTCTTATCTCCTTCACCATCAAAGCTTGAAACTGCCAACTATCCCAGTTTGGCTGAATACGGAGGAGTCTCCGCTTTAATGCCTCCGTCCTCAAGGCAATCGCAAGCAGTTCAGATCGCTAGCCAATATGGCTTCAGGCGCAATAAATTCAAAACAAAAATAATTTTACGGTTGGGGTCGCCACATCGTGGGGAATTGTATTAAAGGGGTCGCCACATTGTGGGGAATTGTATTAAAGGGGTTGCTGCACTATAAAAGTTGAGAACCACTGAACTAGGGAGTGAGAAAAACTCTACAGATGAAGATACATGGCTTTATTGGCAGTTTTTATTTTGAATGAACTAGAGAATCTTTTTTCCCATTCCTTTATTGTGACTGCACATTGCAAGAAAATATTAGCAGTCCTTCAGAGAAGCTCATCCATCAGCTATGCTATGTAGTGAAACAGATTGGACGCATGCAATTTTTATCTGGCAAGGGAAATTCCAGAGGCACTGATAAATTGTTAGAGGTCAGGGACTGGGATTTTCCTTTCTTTCTTATCTTATTCCTTGGAAAGAATTTACATTCTCTCTACTGCCCTCAAGAGGAAACAATAAAGGGAAATGTGTAGCAACAATTGCATGTTGTTTCATATTCAACTTCCTTAATAACTCTCCATCACTTTGTGACTCTCATCGCATTTGGAGGCCAACTTCCTAGAAACTTCGCCTGACTCAAGCAATTACTGTATAATAAAGCTAGATTCTTATCTCCTTCACCATCAAAGCTTGAAACTGCCAACTATCCCAGTTTGGCTGATATTCTGCCTAGGAAACAAGCTTTGACCATTGCTATCACGCTGGTATAGCCCTGCCCCTCCTGCTATGATGTGCCGCATTTGGTTATTTCAAAAAAGTGATTTTTGCTCTTGTGATATGATTCTCCTGCCTCTATCATTATGTATGCGTCAGAGATAGGAGAAACAGCCCTTCTGTTTGTCACATGCCAAGATTTGTTGGAGAAAAAATGATGGGAATGACCGCCATATCTACGTATAAAGTTACTGGCTACTTCTTTCCAGAAGATGATGACAGTCTTGGATTAATCATTAAGCATAGGACATCAAGGGAGAGGGCCCTTGAGTTTTTTTCTTTAGCTATCAAGTTCTTGGCTCCTTCACTGCTCCATTCAACTTTAGTTTTCAGCACTCGGTGAATAGAGTAAATGTTTTCTCTAGGCAATATTGTTCCCAGAACATTATTATTTTATTTTCAAAAACTATCGCTTATATGTTCAAATCAAGGTTATGTTATTTTGCAAATTTATTTCAGAGATGAAATAAAAGTGGTTTCCTTATTCAGAACAAAACTGTGTTTCTAAACTCTTATTCTTGGAGTATGCTGAGACAAAACATAATGTAGATAAAAACGTAAACTACATTCACTCATGAATATTTTTCATGAAGCCATCCAGAAAAGGAACTACTGGTACATACGACTTTTGTCAAACGTGCTGATAGCTTGATGTTGTAACTTGCAGTGTAAAAGGCTATACAGTATAGGATAGGTAAAGAAAGTCAAAGTCACAATGTACAAAGCAGAGAACATATTGGTTATGACTGATGGCTATCTGCTATAACATTGGTATCGAGTCTTAGTGGCCACTTGGTGATCTGTCCTGAGTCTGGCCACTTTTGGAAACTGAATCAATCCGTCTTGCTGATAGTCATCCTCTCCTCTCTCCTTCCTCTTTTCCCACCATATAGACTTCTCAAGAGAAGTAGATCTTCATATGATGTTTCCAAAATACAGTTAACCTGAATCTGGTAATTTATGCTTCAGGTGAAAAATTGGAGTTTCTTGCTTCTATGATCTATTTCTTTGTTTTCTTAATTACCTATAGTGGAGAAAAACAATATGGAAGAAAGGGAGGGAGGGAGGGAGGGAGGGAGAGAGGGAGGAAAGAAGGAAGGAAGGAAGGAAGGAAGGAAGGAAGGAAGGAAGGAAGGAAGGAAGGAAGGAAGGAAGGAAGGAAGGAAGGAAGGCTGGCTTCCAGAGGAATAGTATGAATAGACTAGTTCTTCACAATGTCTCCAGAGAAGAAAAAGATGAGAGATCACACACATTCACTCTGAACATTAGCTCTTTGTGAGGAGATCATAGGACAGTGATCGCTGACATATTTTGAATACTAGGTGATGATGGGAATAACCATGTTGCTGACATGGTTGGCACCTATCACAGGATACTAAGTTTGCAAACTTCATTTTCTAATCATATTTGGAAATTGCTTGTTAACGATTGGAAGTCACTTCTTTCTGTATGTCTTTTCTTTCTTTACTATATTACTTTTTCCCTCCATTTCCTGATTCTTCCTTTCCTTTGCACCTTTCACTCTTTTCTATTTTTCTTTCTTTTCTTCTATGTTAAATTTTATTAATGTAATTAAAATCATTTGTACACACACCAGACACACACACATGCCAACAAGATGATGAGGATACAAGAAAGCTTTATTACTCAAGTATCCAATTATAATTGGGGCATTTCCTTAATAGAACAGGTGGCTTAAACTATGATGGTTAAGTTTATATAGGATTTCCATACACATATTCATTAGTTAGTTAACAAGCATAATTTAACAGTTTATATTTAAGACATCCACATAGTTGAGTAACTTGGGTGTTTCTTACCAAAGCATAGTATTTGTACACTCTCCCTTTTCAACTGATTACAACTAATATTGTGGTTTAGACATCTATGTTCTTGATGTTAAATAAAGTTTGGGACACCCCTGTACAGACTGGGATAGATAGCTTATTCTATCCAAGTATGTGGTTTAGTTTATAGAGGGGTTTTTCCCATGTTTAAGGTAAAGGTAAAGGTTCCCCTTGCACATACGTGCTAGTCGTTCCCGACTCTAGGGGGCCGTGCTCATCTCCATTTCAAAGCCAAAACATCTCCGTGGTCATGTGGCCGGCATGACTCAATGCTAAAGGTGCACAGAATGTTGTTACCTTCCCACCAAAGATGGTCCCTATTTTTTTACTTGCATTTTTTACGTGCTGTCGAACTGCTAGGTTGGCAGAAGCTGAGACAAGTAACAGGAGCTCACCCCGTTACAAGGCAGCACTAGGGATTCGAACCGCTGAACTGCTGACTTTTCGATCGACAAGCTCAGCATCTTAGCTCCTGAGCCACCGCATCCCTAACTTTCCATGTTCACTAAAAGCCTACATTTACCAAAAGCTTACAAAATTTCCCTCACAAATGGTATTCTCAGGAGTCTTCTCAAACACAAAATCTCTCCTGGAATAATGTTATTGTTAATATTTAATTCTTTACTATAAATCTTTAGCAAATTGCTCTCCAGAGGAATCCACCATTAGTTTTGTGTATCCCTAATATTATGCACTTGAAAATGATAAAGATCAAAAGCATTTTTGTATGAAAAATCTTTGTTTCCATCTGACTCTGTTTGGGGACTTGTGATTAGGCAAACTTATATTTTTAAAAAGTGCAAAACCACAAATTCTTCAAGAATAAAATAATTCATTGCTGCCTCCATACTACACAGCATGAAATTATCACAGTCTTATAGAGAAAACCTGATGATATTTCCAAAGAATTAGATAAGTTGATGAAACAGTTTGAATATCACTTATCATGAAATTCAGCTGCAATTTTGGGGGTTTTTTTGGAGTAGACTTTCCAATCCATAACCTCTGGATATGTTGAATCTGGATTCTAGAATTCTTTGGCAGTGTAAATCACATATAATAGTTAATTTGAAACTTTAAAAATTGCAATTCCAACAAATCTGTCAGTAAGGGGGAAAATTTATAATAGTTTGACATTTTATAATTAGAAGAAACAAACACAATTTTACATCATATTTAAGCAGAAATGAGAAACAAATATTCTCAGTTATGTTATTAATGCTTTCTGTAAAAGATTAGCTTTATAGAGCATATATTTTTAAATAACTCCTAGTTTTAATCTTCTAAATATTCTTCCTGTTAACTAAAGTTTGGGACACCCTGTACAGACTGGGATAGATAGCTTATTCTATCCAAGTATGTGGTTTAGTTTATAGAGGGGTTTTTCCCATGTTTAAGGTAAAGGTAAAGGTTCCCCTTGCACATACGTGCTAGTCGTTCCCGACTCTAGGGGGCCGTGCTCATCTCCATTTCAAAGCCAAAACATCTCCGTGGTCATGTGGCCGGCATGACTCAATGCTAAAGGTGCACAGAATGTTGTTACCTTCCCACCAAAGATGGTCCCTATTTTTTTACTTGCATTTTTTACGTGCTGTCGAACTGCTAGGTTGGCAGAAGCTGAGACAAGTAACAGGAGCTCACCCCGTTACAAGGCAGCACTAGGGATTCGAACCGCTGAACTGCTGACTTTTCGATCGACAAGCTCAGCATCTTAGCTCCTGAGCCACCGCATCCCTAACTTTCCATGTTCACTAAAAGCCTACATTTACCAAAAGCTTACAAAATTTCCCTCACAAATGGTATTCTCAGGAGTCTTCTCAAACACAAAATCTCTCCTGGAATAATGTTATTGTTAATATTTAATTCTTTTTACTATAAATCTTTAGCAAATTGCTCTCCAGAGGAATCCACCATTAGTTTTGTGTATCCCTAATATTATGCACTTGAAAATGATAAAGATCAAAAGCATTTTTGTATGAAAAATCTTTGTTTCCATCTGACTCTGTTTGGGGACTTGTGATTAGGCAAACTTATATTTTTAAAAAGTGCAAAACCACAAATTCTTCAAGAATAAAATAATTCATTGCTGCCTCCATACTACACAGCATGAAATTATCACAGTCTTATAGAGAAAACCTGATGATATTTCCAAAGAATTAGATAAGTTGATGAAACAGTTTGAATATCACTTATCATGAAATTCAGCTGCAATTTTGGGGGTTTTTTTGGAGTAGACTTTCCAATCCATAACCTCTGGATATGTTGAATCTGGATTCTAGAATTCTTTGGCAGTGTAAATCACATATAATAGTTAATTTGAAACTTTAAAAATTGCAATTCCAACAAATCTGTCAGTAAGGGGGAAAATTTATAATAGTTTGACATTTTATAATTAGAAGAAACAAACACAATTTTACATCATATTTAAGCAGAAATGAGAAACAAATATTCTCAGTTATGTTATTAATGCTTTCTGTAAAAGATTAGCTTTATAGAGCATATATTTTTAAATAACTCCTAGTTTTAATCTTCTAAATATTCTTCCTGTTAACTTTTGAAATGTTCACTGCATTAATGATTGTATTGAAATAGTTGATCAATATAATCATTTTTTTAAAAAAATCCCCTTTAGACTAAGTTTAAAGTATTGATTTATTACCATGACAACTTATTTCAGTGATCTAAAATAATACTAACATCAAATTGAGTTCTAAAAATTATCTTTGAATTCTTCTGTTGAGTATTGAATACGATTTTAAATTTTTTGGTATGTGTGTGATATCTCAAAGGTGCTTTTTCAAAAGGCAATCAAACTTTATTTTATTTTATTTTTTGAAGATGTTTTGCCTCTCATCCAAGAAACTTCCTCATTTCTGACTTGTGTGTGATAGTTTCAGTAACATTTGGCGTAACTGCAGGCTTTTAAACAGCTTTCTACTATAAGACGATTCAGCTTTGGGTAGAAAAGGAGGAGCATTTTACAGCTGTGTCATAGGAGATGGAGCAACTTGATTTCTTTTTATTTCAGGAATATCAGTGACTATAAAGTAACAGCCTTTCATTCCTGCATTCAGCTTTCAGATAAACTGGCGCCTCCATGTGGCGCAGGGCAGCAAATGAAACTCCTGGACTTGTAGGAAACAATATTTTTAGACAGTTTTTTATTTCTTTTTGAAAATTTTTGCCCTATAACCCACAAGCTGTTGTGATCACATTTATATGAACCGCCCTGAGTCCTTCGGGAGAAGGGCGGTATAAAAATTTAAATAATAAATAAATAAATAAATAAATAAATAAATATCTAATAAAATTCAAATTAGCTTCTAAAAACCTAAAAATCTATAAAATTGTCAGTTCTGAGAAAACATTTAAGGAGGCCTATCTTATTGTATCTTGACTTTGCTCATCAAAAAGCAAAATTCAGGATAACTGATTTTATTATAACATATAAGCTTTTGTGAACTACAGCTTGCTTCATCAGATGCCTGGAATATCTATACTTATGTAGGATTTGAAAGTCTCAAAAGGCCACACTGTACTTGGAAGGGCGTTTTAATCCACGTGAGCAAAGTTTGAGATTTCTGGAAGGTTGGGTTTCTGTTTGTGGTTGTAAGCAGGCAGTTTTATAAATCTGAACTATATAAATTCAGGTCTTATGCTATTGTTTCCCTCCTCAAAATGGCACAATCCTATGCTGTCATTTCCAGCAACTGTGCCACCAAACATTTAAGGGAATGCTGGGCTAAACAAAAGGATTTTTGAACTACAAATGGTCAGCTTCCTCTTAAAACAAATGTGAAAATATGTTCTTCTATTGGAACTTATAACTTACCTTAATTTCATCTGTGTGAAAAAGCATTCTGGAAGTTAAAAAGGGGGGCGGGATTTTGCAATTCTGCTCCCATTCTGTAGAACAAAAGGTACAATAAAGCACCTCAGTTATTTTTTGTCTGCATAACAAATATGCACATAATAATTGGCTCAATTTAATGTAGGTGTGTTCACCTCTTATCAGAATTCTTTTTTGCTCTCTACAATATGGCCATCTGCTGGATCATGGTAAGTAGTGTAATTCCACAAAAACAAATCTGTTTGTTAGATCAGGTCAGATTCTTTTCACTCCGGTAGCTGTATTTCACAGAGGCTGCCTAGCTGCATTTAGTCCACAAATACGGATAGGTAGGGGAATGATCTTCTTCCACTATTGTAATCTGACATCTGGCATTTAAAGTAAACTGCTTATGTTTCAGGAGAAGAAAAAAACCCTCAACCTTTAGGGCTGAAATCCAGCAGGTTCTGACAGGTTTTGGAGAACCAGTAGCAGAAATTTTGAGTAGTTCGGAGAACTGGCAAATACCACCTCTGGCTGGCCCCAGAGTGGGGTGGGAATGCAGATTTTGCAATATCCTTCCCCCTGGAGTGGGGTGGGAATAGAGAATTTTGCAGTATCCTTTCCCTGTCATGCCTGCCAAGCCACGCCCACAGAACCGGTAGTAAAAAAATTGAATTTTACCACTGCCTTTAGGGCTATAGCCATTCATATCCCAGTTCTCTTTTAAACTGACAAAGTAAGTAACAGATTTGGGTTTTTACCAATATGACATGTAAAAGTGCTTCCATTTATTAGACCAAATAACTAGATGAATAGATATTGTTGATCATTTCACAATGGCAGTCACTCACTGTTGACTGAGAATCTCCACCTCCTCACCAATCTTTTCCTGTTACTTGTCAGAAGTAGTATCTTCAGACCTGTGCTGGCTAGTGGTACTGTCCAGTTCATCTGCTGAATTTCATTTTGCTGTAGACAAACCCTTATACTCCAATTGGCTATTATAAACTGTTGGTAGGAATACATCTTCCATTGATTCCTGTCTTTCATTTTTTAAAAATCTAGTTCATCAAAATAATTATCCAAAAGGTTTTTTTAAAAAATCTGGTTCAATAATGGAACAATAAAATGGTAGAATTTTCCCCCCATGGCAACATTTACAAAATCTCTATGATATTCCCCTTTCAGTCAGTGTAAGAATGGTTAAAAAAAAAAAGTAAAAAAACACATGTATTCTGATGCATACACTAGATAGGAAGGTGTCATGACAAGGCACTTAAGCTGGCTCATTCAAAAGTATATCAACGGAAACCTCATGTCCTCAAAGTCCTTTCACCTTCTGTGAAAGTAAAGCAGCAGGTATTCGCTATGTGAACACAGATGAGACAGTTAAAGAAGCAAGAGAACCCATCCATTGGGGCTGTGATAAATATAGTTCAAATTAAACTTCATTGTGGCTGGAAGGGAATGCAAGTGCTAGGATCCAGAAAGGAGTTCCTTAAGCCAGCTACATTTCCAGCTGGTTTACTTGCAGGAGTTGAGAATCTTAAGGCTGCTAAGAAAATCCCTTAATTTTTGTGGATCGGATACAATTTTCACCCTTTCATGATTTTAGAGTTCTCTATCATATCTCTCTTTATCTCTTGTGCTCTTTGCAAAACAAAACAAATACATTACATATTGGGATTTTTCCTTATAGTGACACTGCTCTGATCTTCTAATAATTTGACTGTATTCCAGATGTGTAAACTACTTTAAAAGTATCAGTCCCAGGACCAATCATTGGAAGTCCCACATTCTACATTTTGGGAGGGGAAAACCATGGAGAACTCACCATCACTACAGAATAGATAAATTGCACAGGCTTATTCAATCACTTTGAATACAGTTGTCTTAAGCCCAGCACACCTGATTAAAGAGACATATAACTGATCAGACTGATTTTTCCAAATAATATAAGTAGAGAGGTTATATAAAGTAAAATCACCTGGTTACCAAAAGATGTTTGCAGTTTGCTAATTCACGTAGAATTCCCAATGTAGAAAATAGCAAGAGAAGTAGCATTTAAAAAGCAGTAAATAAAATAGCTGGCTATGGAATAGAGAAGCTCATACATACACACCTTTACTTCCATCTTACAAGGGTCCTCTTGTCTCCTATTAACTTACAAATGTTGGATTCTAAACATCTGGTTTTCATGAGTTTTGCAGTATGAAAGCCATTTCAGCTTTAAAAGACAATTTTGAGAAATCTTAATCATAGTTTGTTTCTTGAATCTGAATATTTTTATTCATTAGTTACACTTTGATATTCTCATAACAGTTTTAAACCATCCCAAAGCTGCTTTTTCAAGAGGCAACTGGATTTTCTGATTTTTCTTTGAACACATTTTGCTTCTCATCCAAGAAACTTCTTCAGCTCTGAGATGAGAAGCAAAATATCTTCAAAGAAAACCAGAAGGTCCAGTTGCCTCTTGAAAGAGCATCTCTGGGACAACCATGACTTTGATGACTGAGAATCTCCACAGATGTTCAGTTTTAATGCATGCACTTCTCCATTTAGATGGGTGTACCAGATCTCATTAGACTGAATTTTCAATTAAATTACTGGCAGAAGAGTAAGTATAGTTATAGGCTGCTTCCTGGTGGTCACCAAATGTGTAAAACCAAAAGGAACAATGAATTTGCTCCCTAATAACCTATCTACAGGAAATTGTTGACTTATGACCACATGAATACTATTACAACAACTATCCTGTCACATATATACCCTTCCACAATGTTTCTTCTAGTTGTCTGGAAACCCAGAGGATACAGATATAACAGGGTTTTCCAAGTTTCCTATAGAAAAGAAGGGGTACTGCTCAGTTGACCAAAGAAGAAACCAAAAGCTACAGGCCTAATGTAAAATATTCTGGGAAAAAGAACAAGGAGAAATTGAGAGGTAAAGTCTGGCAGAACAATATGGCTTCTAGCTAGTGTCAACTGTTGACATTTTACTGTTTTCAGAAGAGCTATGGAGAAAATTTTTGAAGTGCTCATAAGTGGACAATGGTCCAATAATACACTGAAGGAAGAAAAGGCCTGTTATGCCAGGCAAAGTAATTAACCATCTTACTTATCTCTGATTATAAAGTAGAGGTTGCATGTAGAAATAGCATATTCAGCTAATACTAGACTACCCACATACTCACTTGCACTTAGATTTATATATCGCTTTACAGTGCTTTACAGCCCTCTCTAAGCGATTTACAAAGTCATCATATTGGCCCCCAACAATCTGGGTCCTCATTTTACCGATCTCGGAAGGATGGAAGGCTGAGTCAACCTTGAGCCTGGTGAGATTCGAATTGCCAAATAGCAGGCATAGGTCAATCTTCAGTAGTAGTTTGAAAACAGCAGTAGTTCATTCTTGGTGTTTCTGTGATTACAATTTTATTTTAGAATGTCTGGCTTAGTTCAGTACAACACTTGTTTTGCAGCTGTCTTTCGTGGTACTCTTTTTACATTGTCCTATTTGTAAGCAGATTGCTAGTCTACATGGACAGATTCTTATCTAGAGTCTTTAGTCTGTGCTCTCCAGGCTAAAATTAGGTGTTCAACTCAATAGTTCTGTTCTATTGTGTTGCCCCGCTCTCAGCCCTCTACCATAAAGATCCTGCAGGAGAAGGGCAATATAATCATCTGTGGGATCTGGCATAGTGAGAGCTGTGAACCATAAACACTAAGCTTTTGTATGTTCCTGCATACCAAATACAGTGCCCTTGTTGAACTTAATAAGGATACTAAGGTGGCAGGTCCAGCTGTTTGCAATGATGATGAAGACTCAGCTGAGCAGAAGATTGTGATCTATGAAGAAGAAGTGGTTTTGGATAAGGAAACGTGTGAATTAAGTATTGCAAATCAGTCATGTGAGGTATCTAAAAATAGAAGTCACTTCCTGGTTGGTGATTCAATTGTAAAATGTCAATTTAGGAAAAGAGGTGAAGCTATGAAAGAGATGAGGTGCTACTGCAGAAAAGAGGTGCATTGTTAAGATAGTTGAGAATACTAACAAAAACTGAAGATGATGTTGCACATGTTGGAACTAATGACTTGTCTAAAAAAAGATGTAATTTATGTGCACGAATGATTTCCAAAACTTGAAGGAGGAACTTAGCCGAATAGGCTGTAGTCTTACTTTTTCAGAATTTTTACCTGTATATAAAGAGCAAAAAGGAAAAGGCCAGTGTATAATAGAGTTCAATGCGTGGCTAAAGGAATGGAATAAATGGTCATGTTAGCCATGATATTTGCAGCTGATTTGATGAAATAGATGGTTTGTATCATCAAAGAAAGGGACTAACTTACTTAGTACTAAGGTTTTCAGGAGAAATATTTAAACAACATAATGGGGACAGAGAGCTAATTAATACAGAACATTTCAGTTCCCAGCAATCTAAAACTAATAGGGTTATCAGTGTTTCTAACATGGATGTTTGTGCCATTAAAAATATTAACCTTGCTATCAAGAAAAATCAAACTTTTGATAGTATGTACTATACCATGTGCACTAATTAAAGTGGTAGTAAGGGGAACTCAGGCACAAAACAGGTTGTGTAGAAAGCAAACACAGGGTCAGTGAAAAAGGACTCAAATATCTATACCACCAACACACAGAGTATGAGGAATAAACAGGGTGAACTAGAAATTCAAATACATGAGGGCAGGTATGATATTGTTACTATTATGGAAACTTGACGAGATGAATGGAATATACAACTAGAGGGATTTAAATTATTTAAAAGAAACAGCCCAACAGAACAAAGAGGAGGTGGAATTGTGCTATATATAAGAAATAACTGCAGCTCTACAGAAATACAGCAGAACAATGATGAAAGCCATCTTGAATGCATTTGGATCAATATAAAAGGAAAAGAGAATGACATTGCCATAGGTGTACACTATAGGCCACCCAACTAAACAACTAAAGGAAATAGATGAACTCTTTGCTAGTCTTAACATATGTAGGAAGCACATCACAATAGTATTGGCAGACTTTAATTACCCTGACATTAACTGGGAGACAAACTGCACCAGGTGGAAGATCAAACAGATTCCTGACAACATAGCAGACAACTTTGTCTCCCAAAAACCAGAAAAGGGAACTAGAGGATCAGCCATATTGGACTTAACTCTCACTATCAGAGATGAAATGATAGATGGTGTTGAAGTTACAGAAAAGTTGGAAAGGGGTTGATCATGCAAAAAAAGAATTCAATATTATGTAAGCACAAGCAATAGAACAAAGTCAAACTAGAGCCTTGGACTTTAAGAGAGCTAATTTCAATAAACTTAGAGAGAGCTTGGGAAGAATTCCTTGGACAACTCAAGAAGCTTGAGAAATTTTAAAAAGTGAGATTATAAAAGCTCAGTCTAGCACAATTCCAATGAAGAAAAAAAATAAGAACTCTAAAAAAAAAAGCACTCAGCAGGGCTGCATAAAGAAGTCTCTGATAAACTGAAAGATAAAAAGGACAAGTATAAAGAGTGGAAAGAGGGGTACATAACTAAGGCAAATAGCTTGAACCTGCAAAGATGAAGTCAAGAAAGCTAAGTATCAAAATGAACTAAGGCTTGTGATAAAAGTAAAAAATTTAAAAAGCTTCTTTCAACATGTAAAAAACAAGAAAAAGGACAAGGAAACGATTTATCCATTAATGGGAGAAAATGTCAAGGAGGTGACAAACAACAGGGAGAAAGCAAAAATGTTTAACTCATTTTCTGCATCTGTCTTTATACAAAAGGAAAAACCAGTCCAAGCTATCAAAAATAATACTGTAAAAAACAGATTAGAACCACAAGTTAAAATAAGGAAGAAAACGGTAAGTGAGCACCTGTCTACCCTAGACAAGTTCAAATCACCAGGACCAGATAGATTACATCCTAAGGTTCTGAAAGAACTGGCAGCTGTGATCTCAGAACAACTGAATCATATCTTTTAAAGATCCTCTAGTACTTTTGAACTACCAAAGGACTGTAAAATGGCTGATGTAATTCCCATCTTTAAAAAAAAGGGAGGGGGAAACAAATTCAGGAAACTACAGATCTACCAGCTTGACATCAATACCTGAGAAGATTCTGGAAAAAATAAACAAACAATGAATCTATGAACAGCTAAAGATAAACAAAGTGATAACCAGAAGCCAATACGGGTTTGTCAAAAACAGATCATGCCAGACAAACTTTATTGTATTCTTTGACAAAATGACGAAATCAGTGGACCAGTGAAATACTGTGGATATAATTTACTTGGATTACAGTAAGGCATTTGATAAAGTAGACCACAATCTACTACTTGATAAGACAGAAAATGTGAGGTAGAAGCATTACCACCAGACAGATTCGTAACTGGCTTACCAAGAACATTCAAGGTGCAATCCTTAATGGAACAACATCTACATGGAGAGAAGTATGCAGTGAGGTACCCCAAAGCTCTGTTTTAGGCTCAGTACTCTTCAATATCTTCATCAGTGATTTAAAAGAGGGGATAGATAGGAAATTCATTAAATTTGCAGATGACACCAAGCTGGCAGTCAATGTTTCAGAAGATAGGCATAAGATACAGAAGGATCTTGACAGACTTGAACATTGGGCCCTATCTACCAAAATGACGTTCAGTTATGAAAAAAGTAAGATTATAAATTTAGACAAGAAAAACCAAATGCACAGGTGTGGTACTTGGTTTAACAGTAGTAACTGTGGGAGGGATCTTGGAATCCCAGTGGACAATCATTTAAATGTGAGCCAGCAGTGGGAACATAGAAAAAACAGTTTCAGGAAATGGGTATGTCTAATTTAATGAAAAAAAGGACTACAGGTGACACAATAGCAGCATTCCAATATCTAAGGGGCTGCCACAAAGAAAAGAGGGTCAACCTATTTTCCAAAGAACCTGAAGGCAGGACAAGAAGCAATGGATGGAAATTAATCAAGGAAAGCAGCAACCTAAAACTATGAAGAAATTTTCCTGACATTTAGAACAATTAATCAGTGGAACAATTTGCCTCCGGGAGTTGTGGGGTTTTAACACTGGAGGTTTTTAAGAAGAGATTGGATAACATTTGCCTGAAATGGTATTGGGTTTCCTGCCTGAGCAAGGGATTGGACTAGAAGACCTCCAAGTCCTTCCAACTCTGTTATTCTGTTATTGGCAATTTTGGAAATTAATTTTATTTGTAAAAGTATCATAATGAATTATTCCAATCAACAATGTCAGTTTCAGTCTTCATATACACATTAAAGAAAGCAGTCATCCCAAAAGCAAATCGCACCCATATTTTAGCATTGCTCATTTACATCATTTACATTCAATACTGAACACTCTCAGTACAGTAGCTTTTGACCACAACCAAATTGAGTTTCAACCAAAAACTTCACAATCCCCCCCAACCCCCCGTAGCAGATTTCCCCTTCCACACCTTTTTTTTGTGTGTGTAAGAGACAAATTTTCAAAATTAGGTTCAGGTCACGACCAAATCTGTTTGCGACCAAAATTATGGAACAAATTATGGTTATTACCAGTTCTACTGTATTCAGTATTTTCATGGCATAACTTTTTAAATCCACTTTGTTCAGGCAGGTTAACATTTATAGCACTTTTAGTTCCATTCTTCAACATACCATTATTCTTCCCATACAAATATTTACAATCAAAATTTGTTTAATCACTTTTATTTTGAATTTGATTTATACTGATGAAGATTTCTTGTTTATTCCTTTTAGCCACTTCCAGACCAATTTTATTTACATCAAAATTACTCTGAATTTTCTCTACCTCTTCCAAGCTTGCTTTTTTTAAAGATTTATTTTAAATTCCATCTTTGTTATTTTTACCAATAACTCAAGTATTTGGCAAATATACCAAATACTGCTTCCTCCTCCTATTTTCCCCACAACCACTATCCTGTGAAATAGGTTGGGCTGAGAGAGAATGACTGGCCCAAAGTCATCCAGCTAATTTTTCATGCCTAAGGCAGGACTAAAATTCACAATCTTATCTATCCTTTTCCCTGTATACGTATTATACAATATCTTTCCCTCATCCTAATTTTTTGTTGCAATAATTCTTTTATGCATTTTTTCTTCCACAGACTCCCATTCTTTCCTGTAGTCATTCTATTTTTATTCTTGTTTCACTTCTTTCTTTTCTCCCGTATCCATTTTCCTTACCACTGAATATCTCACTCTTTTATCATAACGCAATCATATCAATTATGCTTTTAGATTTATACACAGTCCTTTGCCATACATGTATGTTTACACTTTAGGTTAAGCCATGTATTTAAAACAGACTTTACAATATTGAAGAATGTTTTTAACAACTTTTATCTTGTTCTTCCACTAATACCATGGAATGTGACCAAATAGATCCCTGCTTTATACACTATATACACAATTATTAGTTTAGTTTAGTTTAGTCTATTGTCATTGCACATGGTACAATGAAATTAAATGCCATCTTCAGTGTACATTGTAACTATAAAAATAAAAACACAGACATACATCCTTTACATTCTATATAATTGAAATTGAAAACCCGATATTGCACTAAACCGTGCAAAAAAACAGAAGCTGTTTTTCAGCCTATTTGTCCTTGTTTTTATTATCATGTATGAGGCAAGTATTTTGACCATATCATCATTTTAACTCATATTTTCCAATTCTAAGCTGTATAAACTTGAATGCTTAGTGGATATAAGCATTTCAGGTGATGTGTATCTGTGTAATGAGGGAGGGTGTGGTCTAAGTAGATCAACACCCGATATCTAGGTGTGCATAATGATTAGGCAGCGTTGGAAGAAATATCCACCTGGTTCAGTTCCAAACTGGGAGAAAAACAATGGAAACATGGAGGCTAATTGGAAAGATAGGTTTATTGATGAAGCAGAACCACATGTGATTCTGGGCAGCTGACAAAATGGAGTTGAGAGTGGGTGAGTTTTTATACCTTCTGGGCTTTGTTCCTGTGCAAGAGCATGTCCTTTAATATACTATTGGCTGTTGTCAGATTCCTATGAGGGTAATGTAAAGGTCATAGCTGGCTCTACAGGCAAAAGGGGAAATGCAAATCCTAGGTGCTTGTCTGAGCTAATCTGGTCAACTTCTGGCTTATTGTTTATCTGAGCTCCCAGGTTTCTGTGACTTTGAAGTTTGGACTGCTTTGGAGGTGGTGCAATGAAGGGGCTTGTGTTCTGAAATGATGATGGGCAATTCCTATTGTAGCTAATGGCTTTCATCATGTGTTGGATCTTGGGTGAGGGGCTGCTTCTAATCCTGTAACTCTGCTTTTGTTAGCTGTCAAATTTTACTGCAAGCAATTTTGAAATATCCTGTCTTGAATGGATTTCTGCCTGCAGTGTTTGTTTCGCTTATGAATAGAGCCATCAGGAGAGCTGGCTTCTTCTTTCAAAAAGCTCTTTATCTCTTATGTGTTGGCATCTGCTGTGGGCTATTAATAAAGACTTGGGGGCAGCTTCCTGCTTCTAAAAAACATATTTCTTCATTTCTCATTTAGGCAAATATTATATTCTGACTTTTTTAATATTTCTCAAAATATTTCATTCTTCTAGGGGGCTTCCCACAGCAGCTTCTCTTCCTCAAGCAAAATGGGCCAAAAAAGAGATTGAATTGACTCTGAAAAGTCAAAAAATTTAAAAAGTCTTTCAGAGGGATGCAACACCCTTGAAATTGCTAAGATGTTGGGGCTTGGTCACAGAACCATCAAACGTTTTGTTGCAAATAGTCAACAGGTTCCCAAGAAATGTTGAGAAAAAGACGCACGTTAACTGCCAAAGATTTGAAAAGAATCAAATGTGAAGCTACCAGGAACCCATTATCCTCCAATGCTGTCATATTCCAGAACTGCAACCTACCCAGAGTGCCCAGAAGTAGAAGATATTCAGTACTCAGAGACATGGCCATGGTAAGAAAGATTAAAACCCGACTACCACTGAACAAGACACATAAATTGAAATGGTAAGACTGGGCCAAATCTTGCTGACAACAGATGACAGATTTTTCAAAGGATTTATGGACTGATGAGATGACTCTTGACGGACCAGATGAATGGGCCTATGGCTGAATCAGTAACAGGCACAGAGCTCTACTTTGACTCAGACACCAGCAAGATGGAGGTGGGATACTGGTATCTCCTGGAATTATTAATGATGAGCTAGTTGGATCTTTTCAGGTTGAAGATAGACTCAAAATCAACTCCCAAACTTACTGCCTGTTTTTAGAAGACACTTTCTTCAAGCAGTGGTACAAGAAAAAGTCTGCATCTTTCAAGAAGACCATGATTTTTTTGCAGGACAATGCTCCATTACAGACATCGAAGTATCCAACTGAGTGGCTAGTCAGTAAAGGCCTTAAAGATGAAAGAATAATCGGATGGCCTCCTTCCTCACTTGACCTAAACCCTGTTGAGAACTTGTGGGCCCTTAACTTATTGTTAAGTTGTTGTTGTGGACTGTAACTTGTTGCTGGCAATCCTTGTGATTTATATTAATATACTGACCATCAATTGTGTTGTAAATGTTGTACCTTGATGAACATATCTTTTCTTTTATGTACACTGAGAGCATATGCACCAAGACAAATTCCTTGTTTGTCCAATCACACTTGGCCAATAAAAATTCTATTCTATTCTATTCTATTCTATTCTATTCTATTCTATTCTATTCTATTCTATTCTATTAAACGGGAGATTTATGGTGAAGGAAAACAGTACACCTCTCTGAACGGTGTCTGGGAGGCTGTGGTTGCTGTTGCACAAAAAGTTGATTGTTAACAGATCAAGAAACTGACAAACACCAAAATGTGTAAGACAGAAGAAGGGGAAGGAGAATGTTTAATTCTATTATATATGATTATGATTAATTTTTGTAAATGATTTATTTTGGATATAAAGGTGTAATTTTAGGGGTACTATTTGATATATTTCAGGTATAAAGGAATAGGAAGATGGAATATTGTTTAACTTTGGAGGATAGATAGTAAAATTTAGGAATTTGGATTAAATATTATATTTAAGAGATGGATGTAATGTTGTTATATGGCTAATTAGAATTTAATTGTTATAATAGATATATTTTGGATAAGTTATAGGTGTAATTTTAATAATGTTATTTGATATAAGCAAGGTAAAGTGAAGATTTTAATTATTATAATTGATATATTGGATATTTGTAATATTATTTGATGTATATAAATGTCAAATGTGAAAAGATGGACTATTGTTTACCCTTGAAGGTTGGACAGAAAAATTTAAGAAATTAAGTTGGAAATATGAACTATTTTTGAGAGACTGCTTAAGGAAGAAAGACATTTTAGAAGAACCCTTGGTGAATATTGGAAGATGGAACGTTGTTTTGATATTGATTGATGAAGGTTGGATATTAAAACTATGTACTTTATTCAAGAACAAACACTAACTCAATCGGAAATTTCTGAGAACTCTAGGAGTGGAATGGTCTGATATATAATGGATTGGAAGAAATGTATTTTCTTTGTTTCTGGAAGGAGTTGAGGTTTTAAGGAGTGACTATGGATTATGATTTGTGTTATATTTTAATTTTGTTGTTAGTTTTATACCCTGTATTCGGTTCTGGGAAGTCCTGGGGTGGGGGAGGAAGGGGAAGGGGAGGGAGGGGGATGAGGGTAGAAAATGGATTGATGGTTAATGTACAAAGATGATTGAAGAAGTATAATTAATGTAAGATCGGAGCTGCCTGGCTACCACTTCAGAATGACGGGAAAGAAGGAAGTAGAAGAGAGAAGGAGGTAGGAAAGAGAAGAGGAGGAAGAGGAAAGGAAGGAAGAGGGATAGAAGAGGGAGAAGAAAGCAGTAGGGAGGAAGGAGGAGAGGATGTAGATAAGAGAGGGGGAGGATGGTTGTGGAAAGTAGAAGAAGGTAGAGAAGGGAAGAGAGTTAAAGGAAGGGGGTGGTGACCGGGCAGGTCCGATTAATTGTATATGATGGTACATTAAATATGTTATTGGATATGAATGTTAAAATAAAACTTTTTAAAAAAAGAAAAAAGAAAAAAGAAACTGACAAACACCATGAATAGGAGCTTATGACTGTTATTGAAAAGAAAGGTGGCTATATTGGTCACTGATTTTTTTTAATGTCAGAAATGTTTATTTGTACCTTTTGAGTTGTTTGTTTATTATTCTCACTTTAACAGATGAAAATAAATCAGTGAGTTGGGAAATTTTTCATTTAGTTGCATAGTTCTGGACACTAATAGTTGTCCAATAATTGTGCACACATAGATATTCTCCTAAGAAAGCCAAAATCTTCGCTTTTACTTTCTTAAATATTTAGATTTGAGATTTACTAACATTTTGAATTGACCAAGAGCACGGTAGTTGTTCAATAATAAAATTAATCTTCAAAAATACAACTTGCCTAATAATTGTGCATATACCGCATACATCCTAAGCATATTAAATGATACCAATTCATACTTTCTGTCTTACATTTTAATCTGTTTATTCATAATTAACCTTCACTGCCTGCATGTAATTATATCTCCACAGTTAAACGATATTCAGATCTTTATCCAGATCTATTTTACCCCCTTTTCTCTTAATTTCACAAACATAGCATATATTTTTCTTTCATTCTTTAATCTATGCTTTAAAAAATAGTTATTTATTTAAAATATTTAAAAAGAACAGGATTATTAATACCTTGCTTCTCTTAAGATTGTTTAAACTCACGGTCTTTACCATTTGCTTCCAAATCATAATTTTCCCTATGCCATTGATGTCATCAGATAGACAATAACAATATTAACCTCCAATGCCTACCATGACTTTGGTCAATTGAGGCTTTCATGCAATGTTTTTAGTAAAATAGAGGAGTGCCAAGATTTAGTTATACACAAGCCATTTATAATACTCCATAATGGTAAGAACACTACTAATTAGCTTTAACACATTTTAACCCGTTTGTCCACAATTTCAACCAAACCTAGTTTTATCCAAAACATGGTCACTATTTTTACGTAAACTTGAGTTTCTATCCTAGAAATTATATTTACATATATGTAACTTTTATTGGCCTTTTATTGGTACAATCACAATGATAAAAATTATATAATCTAAAAGACATAAATAAGTTAATACAAAAAGCCAAGCACTGCAGCTCAATTAAAAGATAGGGTGGACAAGAACAGGGTGGTGGTGGGATCTTTTGTTAATCGATCAACTACCTGTACTGTGATGCTTCCCCATTGGAGCCTCAAGCTAAGTAGCAGACCCAGGTTTTTAGGCTCTTCTGAAAGGTCAGGAGGGTCAGGGCTGACCTCACACTGGGGGGGGCAGATATTTCACAAGACAAGTGCAATAGCAGAAATGGCCTTTCCCTTAGACCAGGGGTGTCAAATTCAAGACCGGATCCCCATGCCCCGTTTTGGCCAGCAAAGTGCTGCAAAGTGCTGGCCAGCGAAGGCCAAGAATGGGCCACAGGGAGTCGCACGAGGCCATCCTACTCCCCATGTTGGCTGGCAAAATGCTGCAGGAGGCCATCCAGGCCAAGAACAGGGCACGGGGGGGGGGGGGGGCTTGTGAAGTCTCCACACACACCATTTTGGCTGGCAAAGTGCTGCAGGAGACCGTGTAGGCTGAGAATGGGGCACTGGGGGTCATGTGAGGCTCCCCGCACCGTTTTGGGCAGCAAGGTGCTGCAGGAGGCATTGCAAGGAATGTTGCAAGAGATGTTGGGGTTTAAATCAACCACAAAGCTCACAAAATGGATAAAACAGGGAAACCTTTGGAATAAGGATGCAACACAAATGTAATTACTTAGGATTTTTTAAAAAACACACGTGAAAAAGAGTTGACAATTTTTTTTTATTATTTGCATTTATATCCCGCCCTTCTCCGAAGACTCAGGGCGGCTTACACTATGTCAAGCAATAGTCTTCATCCATTTGTATATTATATACAAAGTCAACTTATTGCCCCCAACAATCTGGGTCCTCATTTTACCTACCTTATAAAGGATGGAAGGCTGAGTCAACCTTGGGCCTGGTGGGACTTGAACCTGCAGTAATTGCAAGCAACTGCTGTTAATAACAGACTGTCTTAGCAGTCTGAGCCACCAGAGGCCCTTCCGGGTACCTTTTCCAAGGCTCTGCAGGTAGTCATCCTCAAAAGTATTCAAGTAACTGGAAAGACAGTTAACTGCACTCAAGTATTTCAGACAAGTTCATCACAATATACCTCAGCATTTCTTAGGGACATTTTTTTAATACTACTGCAGTAACCATGTTGAGTAATAGCTTAATTAAGAAAAAAAAATAACATAAGCAACTAGCTGAACTAGAACGTTTCCTTTGCCTAAACATGCATTGCCACCTTCAAAATGCCATGTTTCTAGTCCTACCCAAGTAATTGGAGAAGTATAGCAAGGTGGAACTTGCCATGGCATGCCTGCTTTTTACTATGTCTCTCTTGCCTTGTGGCATTATCAGGAGTTATACACATATGGTAAGTAGAAATATTTACATGGTTGCAAATAAATAAAAGGCATGGCCTTATTACTACTATCTCCTTTTTCATTCATAGAAGTTGAGCTAAATACTTTTCATTTAAGTATTTTCAATGCCTATTTCTTGTCAGCTTGATTGTGCCTCTTCTCTTTAGGAAATGAATTATTATAATCTCATGTTACCAAACCCATAATCCCTTGTAATATCAATCCCACTGAATTTCAAATCTGTTCGCAAGATTCAATTATATTATTTTACAGCACTTATAATTGCCTCCCATTTCGAGGAAGGAAAAAAAGAAAGAAAATTCATAATAGCCCTCTCCTTGGCTGGGGGGGGGGGAACCAGATAAAACCCAGGATAGGCACCCACAGTCAATAAACTGGGGCCAAAGGCTTGTTGAAACTAAAATAGCAATTAATTAAAGACTGCGTATGCTGTACATCTGAAGAAAAGTATTCTTCAGAAGAAGCAATCAGCATTATCTTATTTTAGTTTAAGGATTTACCAACCCTAAGACAAAAGAAAACAAGTGAAACATTTGTTATCCCCATTCGCATTCTCAATCCCTATCCTACCTCTTCTGGTTTATTTCCAGATGTCCAGATTTTGCTGAATATAAAACAAAACCAATGGTTTAACCCTTTGGCTTTGCAGTCCTTCCTCTTTCCTTATGTCATCAACCAGCAGAAAACATTAATGTGGTAGGCAGATGGTTTTGACAAACAACTACAGCAGGGGTGTCCAAACTACGGCCCGCGGGCCAACTGCGGCCCGCGGGTCAGTTTTTATTGGCCTGCAGCAAATTCTGAAAATATAATTGAATATGGCCCGCACATGGCGCTTGAGCTCAACTCTGTAAAACCCCGTTAGCATCCCCTGAACACACTGGCCAGCCCTGCCCCCCCTTCCCCAAGCAGGGCAAGGTCAGGGCAGGGGCCCCACTCCCCTGTGCAGGATCCCCGGACCCCGCAAGCTCCTTACACAACCGCTCGGCCTGGGTTGGGTCTGCGCGCGGGGCGGGCGATTGGCATTCCCACGCGGGCTCCACATGCTCGCTGGCTGGCTGGCTGGCGCGGCCCCCACCCACCCACCTACCCGCCCCCACCCCACCCCACTCGGGCGGGCGGGCGTGCTTCAGCCGCCCGCATTATGCTCCGTTACAGCCTGGCAACTCCCTCCCTGCGCAAAGCCGGAGCGGCTGCCAACAGCTCCATTAGCCGCGAAGCAGCAGTGAAGGCGAGCCGGTGTCGACCGCGGCTGAGTACCTGGCATCCCGCCTGCCTCCCGCGGGCCGCCCCCTCGCCCTTCGCCGGTGCCGGATGGGCAGAGGATGAGGAGAGATGGGCCAAGCTTGCGGGTACTCCATCCTCTGCCGGAGCCAGCAGTACCAGCCCACCGCATCTGACCTGTGAGTTCAGCCACGGGCATCCCTGCGCGGAGTTGGGAGACTTCGGGGGAATTGGAGGAAGGGGCAGAGGAGGAGGAGGAGGAGGAAGGGACACCCGCAGGACCAAGACTGGGAGCAGCCTCGTCCGGAGGGGGTGGGTGGGAGCCGGCAGGGAGGAAGGGAGGCGGGTCGGAGCCTCCGCGAGCGAGGCGACTTAAGCAAGGCAAGGAAGGAGTTGGGGAGACGCGGCGTGGAAGAACAAAAGGATTTGCCGGAAGTGGGGATGGGGACTGAAGGGGGCTGGGCAGCGAGCAGCCCGCGCCGCTTTTCCCCGCCAGTCAAGAACGCGCCGCGCAAGAGGCAGCAAGGAAAAAAAGTTTTCCCGTAGGCAAAAAGATGACACGGGACGCGGATTGCCACCCGGAGCTGTCACGTGGCCCAGGTGGCCAGGGACGCCTTCCCACGCAGACCAGGGTCGCTCTAAAGCGGCTTGGAGAGACCCACTTGCCATGTCAAGAAAATCAAGAAAAAAAGTATTGTACGTTACTTCCTTTATCAATCACCTTGCTGACATTTGCAAAGAAAAGTATAATCAAAAAGTATAAAACAGTAGTCCGTAGTGCAATTTTGTGACTGGATCAATTGAGGTGCCACTGAAGGTGTCTTCTTACTCTTGGTCTACAGGAGCCACCTTCTGAGGTCACACCAGGTCTCTGAACATGGGTTTTGTAAGGCTGACACAGGGCTGATAGCGGGAAAACTCAGGCAAAATTGTCTTTGCGTGGTAAGCGGTTGTGTGACTGCAGAAAGTAACCCCCCCCATTTCATATTCCTGTAAAACACAACGTCCGCAGCTTGCAACAGGGTGGACGTAAAAGCCCGTCTTGACTCAGACACAGCAAATTGAGGATGTAGTTTGGCATCAGACTACATCAGACTGTGTTTGGTCCTACACAGAGTTCTTGATCTCTGTTAGAAATACACACAGTAATCATGTGTCAATATGTCACCTCTTGTGTGTGGCCCGGGCCACACATGAATTTACTAGGCTTATATACTGTTTGTTGTCCAGCCGCATGCCTTTCTGAATAATTATATTTAAAAATATTACATTAAAAATCAACATAACACAAACACACACGTACACAAACATAGAGATACACACGCACATATATATAACTCACACACATATAGTATACTTAAGCCTAAACTGTGCATAGGGACTACCCAGACGGCTGAAAAAAGTGATTTCTGACAGGTTCTCACACTTTTGACCAGTCCTCACACTTATGACCGGTCATCATTTATGCCTGTTGCAGCATTTTGTGCATAAGGACTACTCAGAGGGCTGAAAAAGTTATTTTTGACCTGTCCTCACACTTTTGACTGGTCCTCACACCTACAACTATCTTTACATTTTGCACCCTATCTTGTAACCGTGGTGAAGAGAAGCAGTTGTGAAATGAGTGATATGGTTGTTAAAAATGCTGCAATGGGCATAAATGTGAGGATGGTCATAAGTGTGAGGACTGGTCAAAAATTACTTTTTTTAGCCCTCTGAGTAGTTTCTATGCCCATAGCCACATCCACTCAGTCACATGAGCAGTTAGCCACGCCCACCAGTCACATGACCACCAAGCCACACCCCAAAATAAGCCACGCCCACAGAACTGGTACGAAAAAAATTACCACCACCACCGCCCCCCCCCCCCGTTCAATGGTGTGGCCCGGGCCTTTGCTTATTTTTCTGTATTTGGCCCTCACCAAAAAAACTTTGGATACCCCTGAACTACAGCCATCTATCAAAGCTGATTATCTTCAGAAGCCATTGGATAATTGATTCATGCCAGCATGCCTTATAAATGGAAACGGCTCCTGGCTTTTCTAAACAATCCCCCCCCCCCATCAAACTGATGTCCTGCTCAATACTCTAAGGTAAGTCTCTCCAAAAATTACAAATACATTTTATTGGAAATCTATTAACATGGGAAATCTATTAACAGTAACTTAATTTTGAATACCTGAGTGTTTTCCCTCCCTCCCCATTTTTCCAAAGGGCAAATTTAGAAACAATATAAGTTTCTAATGTTATTTTTCCAACTTGGGCTTAAATCATGTTTTGCTAACTGCTGCCACATATTTTCTTCAAAGTAAGCTCTATGGTTCTCTATAGATGTTTAGTGGGCTTGCTTCGATGCAGGTCTATTGTAAGAATGTTAATCCTACCCTCAAAGCAAGCTCCCATAGCAGCTAGTTTGTACCATGGAGGAGGCTGCATGTCAAAGGAAAAAGGAATGGGCTTTACTTGAAAACAAACCATGTATGAACATGGTGGGGCTGCAAACAAAGTGTTTTGTTTTTATTAAGTAGCCCGTACTGTGTTAATCAACAAGATGTTTCTGCATGGGTTTTAACAGTCTTCTGAAAGAATAATGAATGTGTACTCCAAATAAGCTACCCTAAAAAAGAATCTTTACTAAGCAGATCTCGCATACCACTCAATTATTTGTTTTTTGATCTTTTTGACTGTATATCTCTCTTAACCTGCTGATCAGATGCTTAGTCATGAGGAATAACCAGCAGACCATATTCTGACAATCCAGGAATTTTTTTTAAAAAAGGGGGGGATTTAGGCAAAGCATTGTTCTTCCTAGGACCATGCTATGCATCAGCTCAAAGTGACTGTTGGAAGGAAAATCTATCTGGTTCAGTTCCAAACTGGGAGAAAGGTGATGGATAATAGAATGGAGGCTGGAAGCGGATTGGAAAGTAGGTCCGTTTATTGATGAACAGAACCACACACAGAGAGAGTGCAGTTCTGAGTCAGATGAACAATTAGCTAGATGAGTGCCAGGATATATATACAAGTCCTGAAATGCTAATGCTGATGCTTATTGGTGCAATGAAGGGGCTGGTGTTCTGAAAGGGTGTTGGGCAATTCCTGTTGGGGCTAATGGCTTTCATCCTGTGCTAGATCTTGGGTGAGGGGATGCTGTACTAATTCTACCATTCTGCTTTTGTTAGCTGTCAAACTTTGCCACAGGGAGTTTCGAAATATCCTGTCTTGAATGGGTTTTTGCTGGCAGTATTTGCTTTGCTCTTGAATGGTGCCATCTAGATAGCTGTCTTCCTCTTTCAATAAGCTCTTTATCTCCTTAAGTGCTGGCATCTGCTGTGGGCTATTAAGAAAGACTGGGGGATGCTTTCTGCCTCTAAAAATATGTTTCTCAATTTCTCCTTTAGGAGAAATATAATCTACCTTTTCAATATTTCCCAAAATATTTCATTTTTTGGAGGGGGGCTTCCCACATGACTAAAAGATGATAACATCTCAGATCTGGGATGTTATCATCTTTTGATCATGGGGGAAGCCCCCCCCCTCAAGAATGAAATATTTAACATCCTTAAAACGTTGCTGATTGTTTAGCTTTAAGGGAGAAATATGACCCTCAAACACTATTCTGAAACAATTAATAATTATTTAAGTCTATATTATCACAATCTGCTCTAACGATGTTTGCTTTTTTTCTTAGGACCTTCCCTCACTTGCAGTTAATTATGGTATGAATATTCCCCGGTGTTGTGTATGTTACTGTCGGTGGGTATTCCTGGCGGGAAAACATTCAAATCCTATTGGCTAACACCTGGCCAGATGTGTATAAAAGGAAGACCCTCTGCCTGTATCTTTGCTAAAGTCTCACTCTAAATAAAAGAGCTGTTGTCACTGGTGTGGTCTCGTATGTCCTCCATCACCCAATTTAACACCTGGCAAGTTCTCGTATTTATTTTTCATCTTTTCGTCAGGATTTCAAGATGATATGCAAAGTATTCTCTCCATGACAATCTGCCTTTAAGCTGATCTTTCAGGTGACTGGGTTCAATAATGTACTTAATCAGGGTTTCTTGAATAAGTCACAACAGCTTAATTCACTATGCTTAATCATATGCCATGGTTTTAAGACACCAATGGATAGTTCACATACGAATCTTAACACAATACATTGATTTTCAGCAGCTTGAAAATCTCAGTGAAAAGAGGTTAATAAGTGACAGCTACCTACCGATACTATATATCTGTATTATCTACCACAGTTTTATGTCATCATTCCTGCAGCAATCCCACAAAACAGCTACATAGTAGACGAACAGTGAAATTATTGAAGTTCCTATGAAGATTTATGGGATTTGAATTGATCAGACTAAGACAATTAATCTGAAAGTTGGTTTACCTAGAGGAGGGGTGTCAAACTCGATTTCATTGAGGGCCGCATCAGGGTTGTGTTTGACCTTGGGGGGCCAGGGTGGGCGTGACCAAGGTGGATGTGGCCAGCTCAACATTAGTCATGTCAGGGGTTCCTGTGGTGGCCCAAGCACTCTGCCAGCAAAAACGGGCTTCCGAGCTCCGTTTTCGGCTCTGATGGCCTCCTGCAACCCTCTGCCAGTGAAAACAGAGCTCAGGAGGGCTGCATGCAGCCCTCCTGAGATTTTATTTATTTATTTATTTATTTTTCACATTTATATACCGCCCTATCTCCCTAGGGACTCAGGGCGGTTCACAGGCACATAAAAATACATATAAATACAAACTAAAATAACAAATAAAAAACTTATTCCACATAGCCGAATTGTTAAAAACAATATAAATAATAAAACCCAATTAAAACCAGTAAATTTAAAATCTAATCCAGTCCTGCGCAAATGAATAAGTGTGTTTTAAGCTCGCGACGGAAGGTTCGGAGGTCCGGAAGTTGACGAAGTCCTGGAGGGAGTTCGTTCCAGAGGGTGGGAGCCCCCACAGAGAAGGCCCTTCCCCTGGGTGTCGACAGACGGCACTGCCTAGCTGACGGCACCCTGAGGAGTCCCTCTCTGTGAGAGCGCACGGGTCGGTGAGAGGTATTCGGTAGCAGTAGGCGGTCCCGTAAATAGCCCGGCCCTATGCCATGGAGCGCTTTAAAGATTGTTACCAAAACCTTGAAGCGCACCCGGAAGGCCACAGGTAGCCAGTGCAGTCTGCGCAGGATAGGTGTCACACGGGAGCCACGAGGGGCTCCCTCCATCACCCGCGCAGCCGCGTTCTGGACTAACTGAAGCCTCCGGATGCCCCTCAAGGGGAGCCCCATGTAGAGAGCATTGCAGTAATCCAGACGAGACGTCACGAGGGCGTGAGTGACCGTGCATAAGGCATCCCGGTCTAGAAAGATCTGCTTTTGCTGGCAGAGGCACCATGGACCGGTCCTTCACTGTTTCCAGGGTGGCCCCATGGACTAGGTCTAATCACCCCACAGGCTGGCTCTGGGGTCTTGAGTTTGACACCCCTGACCTAGAGCTAGCATATTAGAATTACAAATACCTACTAGGCAATAGCAAAGATTTAGAAATCTTTATGCGTTCTGGGCTGCATAAACAGAGGGATAGAATCAAGATCACGTGAAGTGTTAGTGCCACTTTATAATGCCTTGGTAAGGCCACACTTGGAATATTGCATCCAATTTTGGTCACCACTATGTAAAAAAGATGTTGAGACTCTAGAAAGAGTGCAGAGAAGAGCAACAAAGATGATTAGGGGACTGGAGGCTAAAACATATGAAGAACGGTTGCAGGAACTTGGTATGTCTAGTTTAATAAAAAGAAGGACTGGGGAGACATGATAACAGTGTTCCAATATCTCAGGGGTTGCTACAAAGAAGAGGGAGTCAGGCTGTTCTCCAAAGCACCTGAGGGTAGAACAAGAAACAATGGGTGGAAACTGATCAAAGAAAGAAGCAACTTAGAACTAAGGTATAGTGATCAGATTTTAACATTGGTAAAGTGGGACACCATTGACGGGGGGGGGCAAGGGGGGGTTCTAATTTTTTACTACGGTTCTGTGGGTGTGGCTTGTTTGGTGGGTGTGGCTTGGTGGTCATGTGACTGGGTGGGTGTGGCCAACTTGATGTCACTCACGTCAAAGGTTAGGGTGCCTGGCCTCTCCTCGCCTCAATTTGTATCCATCCATCCATCCATCCATCCATCCATCCATCCATCCATCCATCCATCTTCTATCTGTCTGTGTGTGTCTGTATCTGTCTGTCTGTCTATCAGTCTGTCTATCTATCTATCTATCTATCTATCTATCTATCTATCTATCTATCTATCTAATGTCTGTCTATCAATCATCTATCTATCTATCTATCTATTTAGCTATCCATCTATCATCTATCCTCCTATCTATCTTTCTATTTTTCTATCTATTATCTATCATCTATCTTTCTATCTTTCTTTCTAGTATCTATCTATCTATATCTATCTATCTATCTATCTATCTATCTATCTATCTATCTATCTATCTATCTATCTATCTTTTTATCTATCATATGTCTGCCTAACAATCATCTATCTATCTCTCTTTCTATCATCTATCCATTCATCTTCTTTGTCTGTCTCTGTCTATCTATCTTTCTATCATCTATCTATCTATCCATCCATCCATCTTCTGTCTGTCTGTCTGTCTGTCTGTCTCTCTCTAATCTGTCAAATTTGTCATCTGTCAATCTTATCATCTGTCAGTATCTGTCTGTCAGTCAGTCAGTCTGTCAGTCTGTCTGTCTACCAATCCTTCCTTCCTTCCATCCACCCACCCACCCACCCACCCATCATCCATCATCTGGTAGCCTTAAAGCTAAATACATGTATATGTATGTGATCCCAAGAGTTGGCCCTCGAAACTTCTCCTTAAATCTGAACTGCCTAACTATGCTTGACGGTCCCTTTACAGCAGCGCCCAGTTCTCCCCGCCCCGCCCCGCCCCGCCCCGCAAAACGCAAAGTCCTTCCTTGTTCCACAAGTTGACGACGACCAAAAAACAAAACAAAACCCAAGAACGTGCTGACGTTGTTGCAGTCTAATAAACTTTTCGCGGCTTTGCCTCCCTTCCCTTCTACAGCGCAGGGATCAAAGGCGGAGTAAGACAAGTGCGGCCACACTCAACCTCCCCCCTCCCAAAAAAAGATCTCTCTCTCAGAGTGAGACGCTGCCTCCCTTCTGCCGGCTCCTTCCTCTTGCAAGAGGGGGACTCTCCAGGTTGCCCTCCTCCCTCCATCCCTCGGAGCCCTCTTCCCTTGGCTCCCGGCTGCTTCCTTGAGGAAGGTGCCTTTTCCCTGGGCAGAGTTGGCTTTGCAGAGCCGGCCTCCGGGCGAGCCCTCCGGAGGGTTCAGCTGGAGTGGCTGGAACGGGGGAGGGGGCGGCGGCGGCTGGAGAAACAGTCCTGACGTGCTCCCCACCTGCCCTGGCGGGGGTGGGGACTTCACACGCATCCTGCCCGCCCTTCCCCTCCTTTCTTCCAACTCCTCGCCGCTCCCTTGGAAGGAATATCCTGTCTTGGGGGCTCCTCTGCCTCCCCGTCTGCCCCAGGTTTGCCAAGGCAGCGTCGGAAGAGGCAAAGTGGAGCCCAAATTGACCGCGTGAAAACTCTGCCTCCTGGTCAGCCAAGGACCCTCGCTCGCTCTCGCTCTCCTGGGTGGGGGGAGATTCGGCTCTGCCTAAAATGAACGGATGCCGCAAAATGCACCCTCACCTCTTTGGCGCCTCCTCAGGAAGTCTCAATCCGGACTTTTTCAGAACGCCGCAGGACGGGGGACAAATTTTAAAAAAACGGGACTGTCCCGCCAAAAGCTGGACGTCTGGTCACTATAAACTAAGGAGAAATTTCCTGACAGTTAGAACAATTAATAAGTGGAACGACTTGCCTGCAGAAGTTGTGAATGCTCCAACACTGGAAATTTTTAAGAAAATGTTGGATAACCATCTGACTGAGATGGTGTAGGGTTTCCTGCCTGGGCAGGGGGTTGGACTAGAAGGCCTCCAAGGTCCCTTCCAACTCTGTTGTTATATTATATTATTATAAAATTCTAGATCATCTAGAATCTTAACTGGATAACCCTAGATTTATCTCTGATAACTTTGATTTTGTGGTGATAGAAACACATCACAAATTAATGCATAGTTTAAGTGCAATACATGACCCCAGTAAATTGCAGTTTATTCAATAAAGCATAGTTTTATAACTGAAAAAGAACAACATATAAGTAAAATTATACAAATAATTCTCAAAGAAAAAAGAAACAGAAACATCCTACTGAATTTTAAATGTTTGCAAGAATTGTTATTTTACAGTACTTATAAGTGCATAAAGAACATAAAAGTGCTTTAAAAGAAAAAACACAAAATGTAATATTTCATAAGAGTTAAGTTATAATTATAAACATAATTAAAATTAATATTACTCAACTACACATATATTTATTTCCAATATACTTATATAAGTGTCATTCTTTTTAATCTACTGTACTTTATAAAAATGAGTTCCATATTTCACTATACTTGTCCATATAAAGTCTATATCTATATGCAATCCACCAATAGGTGGCAAGTTTAATTAGGTGTCAATCGATTGAGTAAATCATACATTTGTCCATTCAATGTTGAACATTAGTCTTTCAGCCATAGTAAGGGCATGGAGAAGCCATTTATATTCTCCATTTGTCAAATTCTATGTAATATTCCAATATAATATTAGCAGATTCTAAATAAGACACAATCAGGCTTGTCCAACCATCAAATTTCAAAGATAAAAGTCTCTGTATCTGAAGGATTATCAAACCTGTGAATCTGGTTTTGGAGATTAATGCAGAATACGTTAATCTGGGGAACACATGAAATACTGAAGTTGTATTGGTTTGACAAGACTTCAAAATTTTGCAAAAAATTTCTCTTTAGAAATACATCCATAATTACAAAAACTTTTGAAAAGTTCAGTGTTGGCCCACCTGAAAACCATCACAGATCTGTTGCTAGATCCCTTGCAATTTGCAAATAGATCAGCAGATGTTGCTATTAATATGGCATTGCACTACAACTTAAAACATCTTGCATCCCCAAAGACCTATGCAAAGGTCCCTTTTGTAGACTTCAGCTCGATATTTAACACCATCATTACTGAAATCCTCCCCTTTAAACTGACTCAACTAGCTGTGCTTGACCATACTTGAAGATGGATTATAAGCTTTTTAACTAATAGAAAGCAGCAGGTGAAGCTAGGTAAAATCAGATTGAATATCCATCCAATTAGCACAGGAGTGCCCCCTCCCCAGCCTCTCCATTACTCTTCTCTCCATACCTCAATGACTGCATCTCAAAGGATCCTTCTGTTAAAATACAGAAGTTTACAAATGATACAACAGTCATTGGTCTCACTTGAGATGATGATGAGTCTGCATATAGCAGGGGCGTCAAACTCAATACCCATGGGCTGGATCCGGCCCATGGGGTGCTTAAATCTGGCTTGCAAGGCTGGCCTGGAAATATCAAAGGACCAGCCCATGGTGCCTCTGCTGGCCAAAACGAGCCGCGCTGAGGCCTCCCAGTAGATCAACTGGCCCTGTGGTCCAGCCAGAACAATTTGCCACCCAATAGACATGAAAGAAAGGACCGTGAGATGGACAAGTAGATACCAATCTACTACATTTCAATCCCCAGAAGACAGCTGGAAAGACAATAGGGGAGGGTGGAAATTCATTGTAGTTTTCTTTCTTGACTCATTTATGTTATATCCAGTTAAATGGACTCTGGGGGATTGTATTTGGGAATGATTGCCACAACAAGTTCTGAACACTTTGCATTTCTGTCTGGTGGGAGAGAAATTTGTCCAGCATGTTTGCATTGCCTGTATTCTAGAAGTAGCTATACCAGCATACACAGAGACACCCCATTCAGAATTAGACTGAGGTTATCCCCTTCACCCATTTCCACAAGAAGCTGCTTCTAGGTTGATTTTTGCTCTTTGACACTAAGGCCCAAGCAGTCATATCTCCCTGCTAATTCCATGGGGGAGTGGCATCCCCCTCAGGCAATTCCCTCACTTGAAGAAATAGCAGAAAAGAGATTTCCAAACCCCAAGCCCTGATTATGACTCATAAATGATGCTGCCCAGCTACCCAGTAAAAGCAGGATATGTTGCATCGGTGGTCCCATGAGTGGGAGTCCCAGGGCTCATTGTGTGTAATTTTAAAAATACTAAATAGCCTGGATTGCACACTGGCTAACTTCAGTTTGGCCTCACAAATCCTGGATGCACTAAAGTAAGAGCTAGGGCAGGTTCAAGAACCATCTCTTGGAAATGGGCAGCCTGTAGTTATTTAATGGAAAACCATGGCTGTGAAGAGTTTTGGGGCTTGTGCTTGTTTCAAACCTGTGGAAGCTCACAGAAAGTGACATCAAACATCTGAAAATAACTGGCACAGGAAAATTGGATACTGTAAATTTCTTTCCAGAATTTTTTGTCTTGGTTGTAGACCTTCATGGTTGAAAGCTTTCCTTTTGGGAGCCAAGGGATACTTTTCTACTGCCTCTGCCACTGTATCCCCCTCCCATGCATGAGCTGCCTTAAGACCTGCAGGCCTACCCCTCCAAAACACAATGAAAAAGGAAACCAGCTTGTTTTAATGATGGTTCAAATTGACCATGAGTATCAAGTATACTTGGACACTATCCTGGATTGTTCTGAGGGTAAAATAATTGGCAAAAATTATTTGCCCTAGCACAGAGATGGCTAATCTTTGGGGATTTTTAAATAGATTTTTAAATAAGGGTTTTTTAAGGGGGGGAGGGATATGACGGGTGGGGGAGAAAACCCGTCGGGGAGGGAGCCAGTCCCCGGGCTTGGTTGCGGCATTACGACATCTGGTCTGAAGGCAGAGGGGGAGGGGTTCATTTCAGGTTTAGAGGGTCGTTCAATCTGTATGGCAAGTGGGAGAGGCAGATATGGCGGAGGGGGGGGCTCCGCATCGAGTGTTGGGAGCACGCGCTCGCTGCTTGAAAGCGATCACGTGCTCCGGCCCCTCAGTCCCTACCCGTTCCTCGGGCGGCCGTGATCCTCAGAGCTTGGATCTTCGGTTGATGTTATGTAATGCCCGGTCCGTGGTTAATAAAGCTCCCCTGCTTTGTGATCTTATTCAGGGGGAGTCCGCGGACCTTATGGGCATTATGGAGACCTAGTTGGGCCCAGAGGGGGTTCCCCTTGTTGAGCTGTGCCTCCAGGTTTCCGAGCATTTCATCAACCGAGGCCCAAGGTAGGGGTGGGGGGGTGGCGGTTGTCATTAAGGAGGATCTAGAGCCGAGGGAGGCCACTGTTCCTCAGATTGCCGGCTGTGAATCCCTCTATGTGAGGTGGGGCCATAGGAATCAGTTGGGCTTGTTGATCGCGTACCTGGCTCCTTGCTGCGTGAACACAGCCCTGCCCGAGCTGTTGGAGGTACTTGCCGGTGTGGCGGTTGAGACCCCCAGACTTATGGTTATGGGGGATTTCAACCTGCCATCAGCTGGCTTGTCATCGACTGCAGCTCGGGAGTTCCAGGCTTCCATGACGGCCTTGGACCTGATTCGAGTAAATGATGGCCCTACACACATGGGAGGAGGCACGCTGGATCTAATTTATATCTCTGGACAGTGGTTAAATGATCTGGAATTAGATGATTTAGTAACAGAACCGTTGTCATGGACAGATCATTTTCTCCTTCGCCTGGACCTCCGAACCGCCACCCACCATCGCAGGGAGACGGAACCTATCGTTGGTTCCGTCCCAGGCGCCTGATGGACCCTGAGAGGTTCCTGGCGGAGCTTGGGCCATTCCTGAGGATCTGGCCCACGGCTCGACTGAGGAACTAGTTGCGGCCTGGGAACAGGCGCGGCTGGGGCCTTGGACCGTGTCGTGCCTTTGCGGCCTCTGACCCGGCGCAGATCTCGTCCGGCCCTTGGTTCTCCGAGGGGCTGAGGAGATGAAACGCCGGAGAAGATGCCTAGAGAGCACCTGGAGGTCCAGTCGTTCGAAGCTGATCGGACACTAGTTGGGTCCTATTCTAGGACCTACCTAGTGGCAATGAGGAGGCGGCGTTCTCGCCTCCACCCTCATTGCGTCGGCAGATAACTGCCCGGCCGCCCTGTTTCGGGTGACCCGCTCCCTCCTTCATCAGGAGGTGCGGGATGACCCTCTGCAGGGACGTGCCGAGGAGTTTAGTGGTTATCTATACGATAAAATCGCTCAGCTCCGGGATGGTCTGGACCGAAATTGGGATGATCCAAGCGAGGGAGAGGAGGCACGTCTTGTTGAGTCTGTTTGGCATGAGTTTGACCCTGTGGCTCCCGAGGACGTGGACAGGTTGTTGGAGAGGCTTCACGCCACTACATGTATACTGGACCCGTGTCCTTCCTGGCTGGTACTGGCCACTCAGGAGGTGACACGAGGCTGGCTCCAGGGGATTATCAACGCTTCTTTGTTGGAGGGGGTTTTCCCTGCCGCCTTGAAAGAGGCGGTGGTGAGACCCCTCCTCAAGAAGCCCTCCCTGGACCCAGCTATTTTGGGTAATTATCGTCCAGTCTCCAACCTTCGCTTCGTTGCGAAGGTTGTAGAGAGTGCTGTGGCGTGACAGCTACCCCAATACCTGGATGAAGCCATCTATCTAAACCCGTTCCAGTCCGGCTTCCGACCCGGATACAGCACGGAGACAGCTTTGGTCGCATTGGTGGATGATCTCTGGAGGGCCAGGGACAGGGGATATTCCTCTGCCCTGGTCCTATTAGACCTCTCAGCGGCTTTTGATACCATCGACCATGGTATCTTGCTGCGCCGGTTGGAGGGATTGGGAGTGGGAGGCACCGTGTATCGGTGGTTCTCCTCCTATCTCTCTGACCGTTCGCAGACGGTGTTGGCAGGGGGGCAGAGGTCGGCTGCGAGGTGCCTCACTTGTGGGGTGCCGCAGGGGTCGATCCTCTCGCCCCTTCTGTTCAACATCTATATGAAACCGTTGGGTGAGATCATCAGTGGCTTTGGGGTGAGATACCAGCTGTACGCTGATGACACCCAGCTGTACTTTTCCACCCCGGGCCACCCCAATGAAGCTGTTGAAGTGCTGTCCCGGTGTTTGGAAGCCGTACGGGTCTGGATGGGGAGAAACAGGCTCAAGCTTAATCCCTCCAAGACGGAGTGGCTGTGGATGCCGGCACCCCGATTCAGTCAGCTGCAGCCGCAGCTGACTGTTGGAGGCGAGTTATTGGCCCCAAAGGATAGGGTGCGCAACTTAGGTGTCCTCCTGGATGAACGGCTGTCGTTTGAAGATCATTTGACGGCCGTCTCCAGGAGGGCCTTCCACCAGGTTCGCCTGGTTCGGCAGTTGCGCCCCTTCCTTGATCGGGATGCCTTGTGCACAGTCACTCATGCACTCGTTACCTCTCGCTTGGATTATTGTAATGCTCTCTACATGGGGCTCCCCTTGAGGTGCACCCGGAGGCTTCAGTTAGTCCAGAATGCAGCTGCGCGGGTGATAGAGGGAGCTTCGCGTAGCTCCCGCGTAACACCGCTCCTGCGCAGACTGCACTGGCTACCTGTGGCCTTTCGGGTGCACTTTAAGGTTTTGGTCACTACCTTTAAAGCGCTCCATGGCTTAGGGCCTGGGTACTTACGGGACCGCCTGCTGTTACCGCATGCCTCCCACCGACCCGTACGCTCTCACAGAGAGGGACTTCTCAGGGTGCCGTCCGCCAAGCAATGTCGGCTGGCGGCCCCAGGAAGGTCCTTCTCTGTGGGGCTCCACACTCTGGAGCAGGCTTCCCCGGGTTTACGCCAAATACCTGACCTTCGGACCTTCCGCCGCGAACTGAAGACACATCTTTTCATTCGCGCGGGGCTGGCTTAAATTTTATTGATTTTAAATTTTCTATTATTAATTTTAAGGGGTTCTATTTATTTATTTATTTATTTATTTGATTTCTATACCGCCCTTCTCCCGAAGGACTCAGGGCGGTGTACAGGTAAAATAAAACAGACAGTACAATATATAATTTAAAATGCAATTAAAAAACTTAAATTTAAAATTGGCCTGAAAATTAAAATATACAGTGAGCTAAAACCCCATTTAAAATTAGTTAATAAAAATTTTAAAATTTGATAAAATTCAATTTAAGACAGCCCCGCGCAAATAAAAAGATGCGTCTTCAGTTCGCGACGGAATGTCCGAAGGTCAGGTATTTGGCGTAAACCCGGGGGAAGTTCATTCCAGAGTGTTTTATATATTTTATATATTTCTAGTTTTATATATTTTAAAGTTTTTAGGCCAATTATAAAATAAGTTTTTTAATTTGTATTTTAATTGTATATTGTATTGTCTGTTTTTACTTTTGGCTGTACACCGCCCTGAGTCCTTCGGGAGAAGGGCGGTATAAAAATTGAATAAATCATCATCATCATCATCATCATCATCATCATCATCATCATCTTTTTGGCATTGCGTGCCAAAAGTCTGAGCACACGAGCGCTCCCGCGCTCCCGCATGCCCACATCCATAATGCAATGCGCACCCCCCAAAAAATGCCCCTTTTTCCAAGAGGGCTGACATACCTCTTACTGGAGGACAACTAGGTACCGGCCCGTTCCCTGGCGAAACAGCCATTCCCCAGCTAGCACATAGCACTGCCGAGATGTCAGGGCTGAGAGCACTGCCGGAGAAGCTCTGAACATGCAGTTTTGCTGGGCTCCTCCCTGCTGGGAGCCACCCTTCCCTGGCTGATGGCTGCTCTCTCAGCCCCGCCGGGGAAGCTATGAACCCGCATCTTGCCTGGGCTCCTTTCTGCTGGAAGCTGCAGGCTGAGTAGGTGCAGCTGGTGGCGGACCAGCAGCTGGTGAGTTCCGAACGCACAGCTTGCCTGGCCTCCTTCCCCCCTGAGAACCATTGTTCCCTGGCTCAGCTCGGCATGGCATGGCATCCCCACCCGACCCCCACCACTACACTGCCTGCAGTTGGGTCCGTCACCTGACCCCTGCCACACCCACCGCTGCACCGTCGGCCGAGCCAATCCCAGGGAAGGAGCGGCAGGTGGGACAGCCAGCTGCCCAGCCAGCAAATGCAGCCCCGTGTACCTGAGCCAGTTGCTCTTGCCCTTCCCCATGAAGCCTGTGGCTCCCAGCAGAGAGGAGCCCAAGCAAGCCATGTGTTTGGAGCTTCCCTGTTGGGGCCGAGAGCACTTCTGCTGTATGCCGCCATCCCTTCTCCGGAGAAGAAGCGAGCTGCCAAAGGAGCAGGAAGCTGGTTGGGCAGTCTCCTCCGACCCAGCTGGTCTGCTCTCCACAATGCTGGCGACAGCGGCGGCTTGCTTTCCTGCCCCAAATGCGGCGCACAAACTTTCCCCAATGCTTCCCAAACTTTGGTGCAGGGCCGAGGGCAGGCTGTAGGCCAATGGTTTCAACCTTTATAGTGCTGTGACCCCTTTAATACAATTCCCCATGATGTGGCGACCCCTTTAAAAGAATTCCCCACGATGTGGCGACCCCAACCATAAAATTATTTTCGTTTTGAATTTATCGCGCCTGAAGCCATATTGGCTAGCAATCTGAACTGCTTGTGATTGCCTTGAGGACGGAGGCATTAAAGCGGAGACTCCTCCCCTATTAAGTTCATCATGCCTGAAGTCAGATTAGGCTAGCGATTGGGAGTGATTGCAGCTGGCTTGAGAGGGAGACATCAGAGCAAAGATTTCTCTCTTTTTTAATTCATCGCGCCTGAAGCCGAATTTGGCTAGCGATTTGAAGAGCCTGCAGCTGGCTTGTGACGTCAACCATTGGAGCGCGATTCTTCAACTCGCAAGTATACTTCCCATATTTCTGATGGTCTTAGGCAACCCCTGGCAAATCGTCATTCGACCCCCAACAGGGTCCCGACCCACAGGTTAAGAACCGCTGCTGTAGGCAGAGAGGGAGGAGCAGCTGCTATGCGTCAGGGCTCTGGGAAGAGGCGGCCAAAAGCTCCATGCAGAGGTTGCCAATCACGAGTCCTTGGGATGCCTGCTTCCAAGGCTTGACTACTTTGAAGCAAGTGGCCGGGAAGCTTTCTCGCCGAGACAAGCAAATGGACGCTGTATGCGCTCTCGCCTCATTTGCTCACTTGCGCTGTGTGCGGGTAAACTGGGAGCTCCGCTTCAGGTGCCAATTGAAAACAGTGCTGAGCTGCGCAGAGTGGCAAACTCTGAAGCTGAAAGAGGCTGAGGAGCGGCAGACCTGGTATCGGAGTCAGGAAAAAGGGGGGTACCTGATGGCAGTTCCCCCTACAAGCGCAGCGTCCATTTGCCTGTCTCGGTGAGGAAACTTTCCGGCCGCTCGCTGCAAAGTAGCTGAGCTGTTCCCTTGGAAGAAGGTGCCCCCGGGGCTCGTGATTGGTAGCCTCCGCATGGAGCTTTCGGCTGCCTCTCTGGGAAGCTTCCTCACCGAGACAGGCAGCTGGATGCTGCGCGCACTCTTGCCTCCCATGCACTGCGTGCAGGGAAACTGGGACCTCGCTTCAGGTACCAATTGAAAACAGCACTGAGTTGTGCAGAGTGGCAAACTCCAAAGCTGAAAGAGGCTGAGGAGCGGCAGGACTGGTATTGGAGTCAGCCAGAGAGGAAAGGGGGGTAGTTGGTACCAGTCCCCCCTACAAGTGCAGTGTCCATTTGCCTGTATCAGTGAGGACGCTTCCCAGCCACTCGCTTCAAAGTAACTAAGCCATTCCCTTGGAAGCAGGTGCTCCCAGGGCTCCGTGATTGGCAGCCTCTGCATGGAGCTTTCGGCCACCTCTCCCCACAGCCCCGATGCATAGGAGCTGCCTGCTCCTCCCTCTCTGCCTTTTTTAAAAATTTGCATTTATATCCCACCCTTCTCCGAAGACTCAGGGCGGCTTACACTATGTTAGCAATACCGCCTGCCCTCAGCCCTGTGCCTAAATTTGGGAAGCATTGGGGAAAGTTTGTGCGCCGCATTTGGGGCAGGAAAGCAAGCTGCCGCTGTCGCCAGAATCGTGGAGAGCAGGCCAGCCGGGTCAGAGGAGACTGCCCAACCAGCTTCCTGCTCCTCCGGCAGCTCGCTTCTTCCCCAGAGAAGGAATGGTGGCATACAGCAGAAGTGCTCTTGGCCCCAACAGGGAAGCTCTGAACACGAGGCTTGCTTGGGCTCCTCTCTGCTGGGAGCTGCAGGCTACAGGGGGAAGGGCAAGAGCAACCGGCTCAGGCACATGGGGCAGCATTTATTTATTTATGTATTCGAATTTTTATACCGCCCTATCTCCCGAAGGACTCAAGGCGGTTCCCAGCCAGATAAAAACATGCAAATAATACAGGTAAAAACAACAATTAAAAAACTTATTAATTAGGCCAAATTAAAAATATCACTAGATATTTTTAAAATAATATAAAACCCCATTAAAAACTAAATTTAAAAACTAAAACCCTAGGCTAGCCCTGCGCAAATAAATAGATGTGTCTTAAGCTCGCGGCGGAAGGTTCGGAGGTCAGGAAGTTGATGAAGCCCTGGGGGAAGCTCATTCCAGAGGGTGGGAGCCCCCACAGAGAAAGCCCTTCCCCTGGGTGTCGCCAGTCGGCACTGCCTGGCAGACGGCACCCTAAGGAGTCCCTCTCTGTGAGAGCGTACGGGTCGGTGGGAGGCAATTGGTGGCAGTAGGCGGTCCCGTAAATAACCCGGCCCTATGCCATGGAGCGCTTTAAAGATGATAACCAAGACTTTGAAGCGCACCCGAAAGGCCACAGGTAGCCAGTGCAGTCTGCGCAGGAGTGGTGTAACATGGGAGCCACGAGGGGCTCCCTCTATCACCCGCGCAGCTGCATTCTGAACCAACTGAAGCCTCCGGATGCCCTTCAAGGGGAGCCCCATGTAGAGAGCGTTGCAGTAATCCAAGCGAGATGTCACGAGTGCATGAGTGACCGTGCATAAGGCATCCCGGTCTAGGAAGGGGCGCAACTGGCGGACCAGGCGAACCTGGTAAAAAGCTCTCCTGGAGACGGCCGTCAAATGATCTTCAAAAGACAGCCGTCCATCCAGGAGAACGCCCAAGTTGTGCACCCTTTCCATCGGGGCCAATAACTCACCCCCAACAGTCAGCCGTGGATGCGATTTGCTGGCTGGGCGGCTGGGTGCCCCCCCTGCTGCTCCTTCCCCAACATTGGCTTGGCTGGCAGCGCAGCAGCGGGTTTGGTGAAGATCAGGTGACGGGCCCAACCACAAGCAGTGTAGTGGTGGGGGTCAGGTTGGGGTGCTGTGCCAAGCCAGGGAATGACAGTTCCCAGCGGGGAAGGAGGCCAGGTATTTGCCAGCCGTGCGTTTGGAGGTCACTGGCTGCTAGTCCGCCAAAGCCCCACCAGCTGCACCTGCTCAGCCTACAGCTCCCAGCAGGGAGGAGCCCAGGCAAGCTGGGCGTTCATCGCTTCCCCGGTGGATCCAAGAGAGCAGCCATCAGCCAGGGAAGGGCAGCTCCCAGCGGGGAGGAGACCAGGCCACGGGTCATCTGCTCAGGCAGCCTACCACCACCACCCCACCTTCATTGGCTGCTGGTCCAGACTACCTGGGGCTGCGCAAAAAGCCTGCATGGGCAGGCAGGGAGGGAAGCCCCGGCTTACCTTGCTCTGCTCCCTTTGGATTGACTGCCAGGATCTCCTCTCCGCATCTTTTGGCATGCACCTGTTGCTGGTTTTTGCACCTGCATGCGTGCCAGAAACCAGACCAGCTGGCCGGTGTGCATGCGCACTCTGGAAACAGGAAGATCATCTTCCTGGAGGGAGCATGGTTTTCAATCTGCCGGAACCCGGAAGAGCAACTGGTGAGGGCTCACTGTGCCACTTCCGGCACGCGTGCCATAGGTTCGCCAACACGGCCCTAGCACAAAATGGGGGATTGTGGGAAGTGCCAGAGACCTCCTAGCACCAGAAATCTCAAAAAACAGTGCCAAATGATTCAAGCCAGCCCTTGCCCTTTTAAGAAAACAAAGAAGCACCAGCTGAAAGAAAAACACAGAGTAGTCCTGCTAAGAGAGCTGACCATAGAAATACTTAAGTAGAACCATTAAAATTTATTTATTTATTGTATTTACTTGTCAAACACAACAGTATAAGCATGAAATAACCATACGAATTGGATATAATCAAAGGGAACATTAGGACAGGAACGCTAGGCACGCTGGTGCTCTTATGTATGCCCCTTACAGACCTCTTAGGAATGGGGTGAGGTCAATAGTAGATAGTCTTTGGTTAAAGCTTTGGGGATTTTGGGAATCAGGATAAAAATTGCTTACCTAGAACTCCCCTTTTCCTCTTTCCTGGCAGAATTAACCCTCAGGATAGGAAAGACAAAGCCTCAGGAACAGGATTAACCCATTAAGGCAAGAAGACAGAATCCAGGACAATCACTTTAACTCAGTGGTTCTCAACCTTTATAGTGCTGCGACCCCTTTAATACAATTCCTGATGATGTGGCGACCCCTTTAATACAATTCCCCACGATGTGGCGACCCCAACCATAAAATTATTTTCATTTTGAATTTATCGCACCTGAAGCCGTATTGGCTAGCAATCTGAACTGCTTGTGATTGCCTTGAGGACGGAGGCATTAAAGCGGAGACTCCTCCCGTATTAAGCCAGATTAGGCTAGTGATTGGGAGTGGTTGCAGCTGGCTTGAGAGGGAGACATCAGAGCAAAGATTTCTCTCTTTTTTAATTCATTGCGCCTGAAGCCGAATTCGGCTAGCGATCTGAAGAGCCTGCAGCTGGCTTGTAGAGTCAACCATTAGAGCGCGATTCTTCGACTCGCAAGTATACTTCCCATATTTCCAATGGTCTTAGGCGACTCCTGGCAAATCGTCATTCGACCCCCAACAGGTTGAGAACCGCTGCTTTAACTAGAGGCACATAAATAAACCCATCAAACTGCAGGAGCTTCAAAGACTATTTTTTTAAAATTTGCATTTATATTCCGCCCTTCTCCGAAGACTCAGGGCAGCTTACACTATGTCAAGCAATAGTCTTCATTCATTTGTATATTATATACAAAGTCAACTTATTGCCCCCAACAATCTGGGTCCTAATTAAGAATAAAAGGCTCAGAGTCACACTTCCAAGTTTGCTTTCAAGCCAGGAGCTGTGTCACTATTTTTCTTGACTTCCTGAATTAAAGGATCCCTTTTCTGGCAACTGCTTCCATGTCTATTTCTTCTCAGCATCGGTGACTACTTCCCAGCTGGGAACAAACCAGGAAAATTTCTTCCAACAAAAGAATGCTCTTCTTGCGTCAACTCAGAAAGCTCAGGCTGCCCAAGAATCTGCTGATACTGTTCTACAGAGGAATTACTGAATCTGTTGTTTGTTCCTCCATAACGGTCTAGTTTGGCACAGCAACCAAACAGGACAGATACAGACTTCTAACAGATAGGTAGCGCTGTAGAAAAAACAATTGGAACCAGCCTGCCTTCCATTGAAGATCTGTAAACTGCACCAACCAGAAAGAAGGCTGAGAATATATCTACAGACCCGTCACATCCTGGACATAATCTGTTCCAACTTCTCCCCTCAGAAAGCCTCTAGAGAAATTGCATACAAAAGGAATTAGATACAAATATAGTTTTTTCCCCCCTGTGCCATTATTCTGGTGAATACTTAATTTCCAAAGCACTAATTTCTCATCTTTTCTCATCTCATCTCATATTATCTTCTATTGATTTATGATTTATCAACTCGCTTGTAACTTATTAATAATTGTAACAATGATTTATTATCTATGATCTATTACTTGCTGTTTATATGCACAAAGTGAGTTTATGCACTGGAGAAAAATTTCTTGTGTGTTCAATCACCCTTGGCCAATAAAGAATTCTATTCTATTCTTATTCTATTCTAAATCAGTTTCTTACTTTAGCTAGAAGACAAACTTTACTGATTCCTGGTGGAAGATATGTAAAATCTCATCTCTTGTAGCAATATAAAAGAATTGCACAATGGTAGTTTTGGAACTGGTTCCAGTCTTGTCTTACAAAAGGAATTTAGTCACACGTTCTATCTTGACTCCATGCTCTGTTCCCAAAGGGAACTTGCTGAAAACATCCTTCATAAATTCAGTCAGGTTTGGTAGACTTGGGGGTGTTTTCAATGCCAATAACATGGGATTTTTTTCCCGCATGACTGTGACATTAAATAATTTATTTATCCAAATTACTATGACTAGTTTTTGTGACAGTCTTATGAGCTGCTTAGCTGGTCTTCACTGACAGCCATTTTTTCTTGCATCTACTTTAAATCAAGGGTGAAATCCAGCAGGTTCTGACAGGTTCTGAAGAACTGGCAGCGGAAATTTTGAGTAGTTCGGAGAACAGGCAAATACCACCTCTGGCTGGCCCCAGAGTGGAGAGGGAATGGGGATATTGCAGTATCCTTCCCTGGAGTGGGGAGGGAATGGGGATTTTGCAGTATCCTTCCCTGGAGTGGGGAGGGAATGGGGATTTTGCAGTATCCTTCCCCTGCCATACCCAAGCCACGCCCACAAAACCAGTAGTAAAAAAAATTGGATTTCACCACTGCTTTAAATAAGTTTTAGCCAAATCTTGTTGTGTTGGCGTCAAGACTTGCATCTGAGCCTCTGCAGGATCTCATTTAGCAAATTCATTGAAGATTTCTCCTCCTCCATCAATTTCCCTGGACCCATTAAAATTATAATAATAATGGCGCATCTGACATTAAGCCAACTGTTGATCGTTTGAATCTTGTTGCCATTTCAACAGTTCATAGAAGGAAAATAAAATATTAAAAAAATTTCATTTAGCCGACGAGCGAAGTCTCTGTTTATACAGTCTGGTGATCTAGAACAGGAGTCTCCAATCTTGGCAACTTTAAGCCTGGCGGACTTCAACTCCCAGAATTCCCCAGCCAGCAAAGTCCGCCAGGCTTAAAGTTGCCAAGGTTGGAGACCCTTGATCTAGAAGCCTGAAAATATCTGATCGGGAGAATGGCGAGACATGCACTCACAGCGACCTCCCAAGACGCAAGTTTCCAATAAAGCACATTTAGGAAAGCTGACCCGGTTGTTACTATTTCCAAGTTCTGAACCCCCACCCTTTTTTAACCCCCACCCCAACCCCCACCCCGCTTTCCTTCGGGCCCAGAGATATTCCCACCAAAGAAAAGCAAGCGACTTTAAAAGCTGAGGTGAGAGGCACGTGCCGCCTTCCCAAGTTTTGAAGAACGTCGGCTGCCCCACTGCGAGAGGGCGCACCGCGATGACGCACGCTCCGAACGCGGAAGCCCGAAGCCCAGAGCGTGCGCAGACAACCAGCCCCCAAAAAACCGGAGTGGCTGCTTTTCCGGCTGCGGTAAAGCGTGGCTGCGCTTGCGCGAAAAGAACGGCGAGGCTGACGAAAAGCCTGGGCGGGGCAGAAGGCAGCGCAGGACGGTGGTGGCGGCGGCGGCAGCAGCAAAGCAAGCCGGGTCGGGCCCCGCTGACTTTTCCCATCTCGCGAGAATTCCTGACTCCGCGACGGCCCTGGAGGTGACCGGCGGCGAGAGCAGAGAAGCCAGCGGTGGCGCGAGCAGTCATGGAGCCGCCTTCTCCTGCCCGGGCGGAGGTGAAGGGCAGCGGTGGACTTGAGGGAAACTCCAGTTCTTCTCCGTGCTCGGCCGAGGGGCTCGCCAGGGTGTGCGATCTCCTCCTGAAGAGCGACCCGTCACAGCAGCAACCCCCGCCGTTGTCATCGTCGTTAACGCCGCCGCCGCCGCCGCCTTCCCAGCCGCCGCCAAAGCGAAGCTGGACTCGGCGGCGGCGGCGGCGGCAATCGGGGGTGGAAAGCAGTGGCACCAACTGCAGCAGCAGCAGCGAAAGCAGCTGCGGTGCCAGCGACGAAGAAGAGGACGTCGAGGAGGAGGAGGAGGACGAGGAGGAGGAGGAAGAAGAAGAGGAGGAGGAGGAGGAGGAAGAAGAAGACGAGGAAGAAGAAGAAGAGGAGGAAGAGGAGGAGGAAGAGGAAGAAGAGGAGGAAGTATCGGAGGTAGGTGACGGGCTCGCCGGGGGTCACCTCTCTTTTTGTCCCGGGGTCTTTGCGGGACGGAAGGAAGCGAGAGTCTCCGGAGTTATGGGTCGGATCTGGTTTCATAACACCGTCCTTGTGGCGACGGCGCTAGAAACCGCAGCAGGGGCAGGCGCGCAACGCTGCGCCGGGGAAAAAGAAGATCGCGCGGCACCCAGAGCCCCCCGACGGGCGGCACCTGGGCTAGACCTGCCTGCCTGCCTGCCTGCTCGCCCGCCCGAAGCTGGACCAGGAGGTGGAGAAGAGACCACGAGGGCATTAACCTGGCCAGTGGGGAACGGAACACAGGGCGATTCGACTCCTCCCGCCTGGTCTTGTTCCCAGGAGGGTATGTGGACTTAGAGACTGCCGCTAAATTTGTTTCTGTAGACGTCTCGATGGAAAGGGGGTCAAGTAAACTATCGACCTGGGATGGTCTTTATTTCCTATTTCTTAGAGCTTGTCCTGTGCTTTTAAGAATTGTAAGGGAATTTCGACTTTTATTTTTTTTAAGTATTGCAATCAGATAGTCTGCTTCTTCTTCCTACTGGTATCCTGGCAAACAGTATTGGAGCGGATCCTGACAAATTTTGAACTTTGGGATAGGATGAAAAAGAAGAAGGAAACTTAGACGCTTCATAAAAAAAATAATGGGAAGGGTTGCATATTTGGAAAATTAATTTAGCCCTGTACTAAGTGTATATATTTAGAGACATTTGAGATTAGTGATGTGTGCTTTCAATTATGTCTTCATTTGTTGCCTTAGATCTGAGCTGCTCTAGGGTTTGGGTATATAACATCTTTCATAACCTTTCACATTTTGAAGCACTTTAATGAGGCCCTAGCCAATTTACTTTGTTGTAATCACAATCATTTTAACATGCATCGTCAACTTTTGAGCTCTATTAAAAAGTTTGCAGTGGTTAAGACAACATATAGTTTCTGTGATTTTGGCCGAAGCATTGTGGTTTATTTATGTTTTATGTGATTTCTCCCTTGGTAACTATTTTGTGAGAGTACCCCAAAACGGTTTCAAAATGTTAAATATGCCCCCAAAAGACAAGCTAACCCAAATTTAAAGCACATGCAAGCAACATATTGGGCATTATCAACATTTTAGAATCAAGGTGGAAATCATCTACATATAAGTATAGATGTTAACAGCAAATATAATGTAAATAATATTAAGAAATGGGTTACTGATATATCAGTTTTTCTTTCAGAAGCCCAAGGATTCTGCAGGAGTGTTTAAAACTTGTTTAAATGAGAGTGAATGAAGAGCATGTTGCTAAGGATGGGGTTCAGTGTCATTGCAATATGAATCTCTCTCACATTTAATACTGAATAGCCCTTCTGAACTGTTATCTATGCATGATAATGGCTATGGGGTAAGTAAACAAAATTAGAGGAATCCAGATAAAGCAGAGGTACTATTGGAGAATAGAAGAGCTGGACAAGGAGTGGAGATAAGCCAAATTCTGAGTAGAGGTTCCTTCTACTTGAAAGATCAACTCTGCAAATTTGGAATGTTTTTGAATTGAGCTATGTTATCCATAGGTGGTAGCTATGTACAACTTCAACCATAACTCCCTATGTAAAACCAGTCATTATCACCTCACATCTGGTAATATCTGCTTTTAAAATGCATTTAAAAAATGGTGGTTGGACTGATCAATTTATTCTAATTGACTTCAAAATATGTTTTTTAATAAAAAGGATACTATTTTCCCATACTAAGTGCACTCAGCAACACAGGTCTTGCATTGCATTTCATGATTGTAACACAAGCTTAATTTGCTAGGAGATGTTCTATTATATCATTTGGTTTATAAAGGTCCCTCCCTTTTAAGCTTTAGGTAAGCTGTTAATGTTTAGCTTGTAAATATCTCTTCTGATAATATTTTGCTTTTATAACAAAATTAAGAACATATTCTTACTTTTGACACATAGGTGTAAAACCAACTACCTCAGATAGGAATAGCCTTTAAAATATTCTTAGAAATGTTGAGACACTAAGAAAACTTTTACTTCTGTGTTTTGTTTTGTTTTATTTTGCTTAAAAATGCCCCAGACAGTCCATATTTTTTAAAATAAGGTATTTTAGATTCAAAACATTTTGTACAATGTTTCGGATGTATTATTTAGTTGCAGATTTGATAGATAAATAGATTGTTGTTACCCAGTGTCAACTCTCTAATAGATTTTGTTCAGGACAATCTGTTCTCAAAATTATCTTTCAGATCTTCCAATGGTGTTCTCACCGCAACCGTAATTGAATCTGTCTGTCTGTCTTTCTTTATACACACACACACACACACACACACACACACACACACACACACACAAAATAAGGTTTGCCAAATAAAAGGGAGTAGCGAAAAACATTTTATTGAGAGTAAGATGTAAAGTATAAAATAAGCATATGCTATATAGTGAGCAATGAAGATTGATTTAATATTCACTTTTTATCAGGATTTTGATTTCCTAAACTCTATAAACCCTATAGTCATCAGTAAGAAATTGTGATTTGGCAGAAGCCCACATTTAGATTATAGTAGATGAGAAGAAAGGAGTAAACATCTCACCTTTTGTTTTATATGTTGGTATAGTTATTAAGTTATTAACTGCCCCCCTAGCAGTTCGAAACCATGCAAATATGAGTAGATTAATAGGTATCACTTAGGTGGGAAGGTAACAGCCTTCATTTACCTTTGGCATATAGCCATGCTCACCACATGAGAATGGAAATTGTCTTCTGACAATGTTGGCTCCTTCAGCCAAGAAATGGAGACAAGCATTGGGCTCTAGAGTCAGATACAACTAAAAGGGAAATCTTTACCTTTATAGTTATTAAGGTATTCGATTGGAAAGGCTCAGCTTAAAGTCCCCCTTGACTATGGTGCAGATAGTGAGTTTGTGCCAGTTAAGTTTCTCTTTAGCCGATATACTTCATAGGAAATAAAATGAGGAGACATTTTTGTTTCAGAGAAAATGTAGGCCATAAATACAATGAAGAAGTAAAATTGTATTTGATATGTGAAGAATGCTACACCTGACTCTAATTTTGTTGATAATTAATATAGGGAATAAGTCATGGATTTGGTAGACAAAGTACAAGCTGTTAACCAATTGTTTCAATAAGCCAACAAATCTATATATACTTGATAGCCATTGTGGTCTTAAACAGAGAAACTAGTCATTGATGGATTTCTGAGTTTAATTATATACAAATAATAATTGTTCTCCATTTACAAGGCAGGTTGGTACGACAACTATCACACTATATCAGATATGTCCTTTTTTAAAACTTGTGTCACTTAGCATTTTGAGACCATGTTAGAAATACTGTATTGTTCGGAATTTAAGATGCTCCGGACTATAAGACACACCTTCCTTTTTTGGTGAGGAAAACAAGAAAAAGAAATCTGCCTCTGCCTCCCAGCAATTTTGCCTCGTTGCAGCAAACAGCAAATAGCCTGCTTTAATTTCATTTTTGTTTTCAGCATAGCTTGATTAGCACAAGAAAAAAAGATCTGCTCCCAGCAATTTACCTCCTTGCAGCAAGCAGCAGAGGCCCGCGCAGCAATAAGCAATGGTGATCCCTGCAGCCTGAAACAACTGAGAGTCGGGAGGCTGATGCAGTGGACAGTCAACTTGTGCTAATTAGGCTGTGCTAAAGCTGAAATGGTCTGTTTCTTCTTGCTGCAAGGAGGTAAATTGCTGGGAGGCAGAGGCCAAAGGGTAGGTGCCAGTGGTTGAGTGGGGCTACATTCGGTGTATAAGACGCACCCAAATTTTCACCCCCTTTTTATAAAATAAAAAAATATTTTTAAATATCTCGTGGCTCCCATGTAACACCTCTCCTGCGCAGACTGCACTGGCTACCTGTGGTTTTCCGGGTGCGCTTCAAGGTTTTGGTAATGATCTTTAAAGCGCTCCATGGCATAGGGCCGGGTTACTTATGGGACCGTCTGCTGCCACCGAATGCCTCCCACCAACCCGTGCGCTCCCACAGGGAGGGACTCCTCAGGGTGCCGTCAGCTAGGCAGTGCCGACTGGCAACGCCCAGGGGAAGGGCCTTTTCTGTGGGGGCTCCCACCCTCTGGAACGAGCTTCCCCCAGGACTTCGTCAACTTCCTGACCTTCGGACCTTCCGCCGCGAGCTTAAGACACATCTATTTATTTGCGCAGGACTGGACTAGATTCTTAAATTTTAATTGTTTAAATTTTAGATTTGGTTTTAACTTGGGGTTTTATTATTTATGTCTATTTTAAATATTCGGCCTATTTAATAAGTTTTTTAGATTAATGTTTTACTGTGTATATTTATGTTGCTTTTAGATGGCTGTACACCGCCCTGAGTCCCTAGGGAGATAGGGCGGTATAAAAATATGAATAAATAAATAAATAAATAAATAAATAAATAAAATATATCTTATAAAAATTTACTATTTAGGTTTATTTTGTAGTTATATAGCCAAACAAAACAATAGGCTGCCACCAACCTCCAATATTTATTTTCTAGAAATGACTTTGTGGTCTAAATAGGATCCAAGGACACTTTACAATGATGCTTTGCACCATTTTAGTTTTCCATTTATTTTTCTTTAAAATACCCATATAAATTTTCAGTTGAAACAAGGAATCCAATGGATGGCAAGGGAAGTACCAGCCAGCATGTAAATGTCATGTAGAGGACCTAAATATTTTTAATTTGACTTGCTTAAATAGACAGTATTATATAGGCATGATACTTGGCCTTGTAAACTGTGTGTTTGTCTAGTGTGTTATGGTTTATTCAGTAAAGGGGACTGAATGATGACTTAATGTGAAATATGAACCTGCTTATTTTGTGTCCAGAAAACACTGTCTCCTATAAATTAAGTCAACATTACTATGGTTAGGTATAAATTGCTTTTTGTATACCTAGGATAGTAGGCTATTTTATTTTTTAAAATAGTATGCATTTCTTACTCATTTAAGTTCTGTTTCTTCAAGAAAATTAGAACATTTCAACCTTACCTTTACGTATGAAAAAGGGTAAATTGGGAAGCAATGATTGCCCAAAGTCTCCAACCAATTGAATGAACATTCACTTCTGTAGTAGAAAAACATAATGTACTCAAAGATCTACTGTAAATCTAAATTACTGATGTGGGTAAATCATAACTATTAGTGCTGTGTGTTTTTTTCTTTGTTAGTCTCATTGAAGATTTAACATCATGAATAATTCATTTCTTTCTGTATTCAATCTATGGGAAGCCTATAATTCTACATTATATTGCTTTGTTAATATTTTAAAATGATAAAATATTGAATACTTAAATACAAAATCTGTGCAGTTAAACTATTTGGAAAATATGAGCCTATTTGTGTACCTAAGTTTGTTTTGTTGTTATTCACAGACAGAAATTTAAAAACTTAGATATATTCTGTAAACCCCCTATTTTAATTACAGGGGATCTGCTTCAGAAAAGAAGGTGACAAAAATCATTTAACTAATTAACTTGATAATACTGTGCAAAACATTCAAAATAGGGTTATGACAAACAATGTTGCTGTGAATAGAGTTCATCTTCTTGAAGCATTAAAGCAGTCACATCCTCAGGAAGGCTTGACAACAACTGAAGACTGAAGATTCTTTCCTCTGTGACGTCCATACATAGCCACTTCACTTTGCTGACAGTATGGGTATGTCAGTATGCTTTGTGAAACACTCGTTTCAAATGCTTTGCACAACCTTAGTGTTTTAATTTGTAGTTTACAATGTGGCTAATTTTAAATAAACCTTACCTTGTTGATGGAGAATGATCATTTTCCTATTTCTGAATTCAGGCAATCTGTATATTTAGTAGATTTTTAAATGAACATGCAGATTAAATAACGTTGGGTTAATTCCCATATTTTATCATTTTTGTTGTTGTTAGTTGCGTGTCCAACCCATTGCGACCCCATGGACAACATTCCTCCCGGCCTTCCTGTCCCCTACAATCCCCTGGAGACCATTTAAGTTCATGCCTGCTGCTTCAGTGACTCCATCCAGCCACCTCATTCTCTGTTGTCCCGTTCTTCTTTTGTCCTCAATGTTTCCCAGCATTAGGCTCTTCTCCAGTGAGTCCTTCCTTCTCATTAGGTGGCCAAAATATTTGAGATTTTATCATTTTACTCAATAATTATTCATCAATAATGTTTTCTAGTGTTTTTCTATTAGTAGTTATCCTTGTTTTATGTTTCTAAAACTGTAACTACTGGCAAATAGAGGATTCCATTATTGTTTTTCCTTTTAATTGTGCACAGTTTCATAGCTGTTGCTAATAGATACAATCATATATATTTGTTTTCATAGGTTTTCACGGGTATAGGTATGTAGGTCTTGGCGTATTTGGGTCTTTGAAGGTTGAGAGTATCTTGGCGACATTTCAATGAAGTCTCACTCGTCATCTTCAGGCTGGTGCTTACGGCTTCGGGCTTGTGCGAGCAAAGCGTGGTTGAAGCTGCCATCTGTCTATAAATACTGGTGGGGAGGTGTGCAGTGTTGGCTTTGTTGCTGTAAGTAGGTTGGTTGGCTGTGTGGTTGCATCTTGATTGGTAGGTGGGACCAACTAGGACCACACTCACACAGGATGCTACGAACCAGCCGACTAATCTGCAAACATCCACTCCACCTACCAATCAAGATGCAACCACACAGCCAACCAACCTGTTTACAGCAACAAAGCCAACACTCCCCACCAGTATTTATAGAGAGATGGCAGCTCCGACCGCACTTTGCTCGCACAAGCATGAAGCCGTAAGCACCAGCCTGAAATAACAAGTGAGACCTCTTCGAAACATCGCCAAGATACTCTCAACCTTACACGGAAAAAGACCCAAATATGCCAAGACCTACAATCACATATATATATCTTTTTTACATTACATTCTGCTTATTAATAGTTCTTAGGTTTTCTGTAGTGTTTATTCTATAACTGGTTCTTTTGGTAAACTATTATCACATAGTCAGAATACTGATTTTAATCTACAAGAATTTTAATTATACAGTTTCTCTTACATTTGTTATGTTTGTATACAATTTATAATTGTATAATTATTACGGATGTATTTTTGTTATAGATATTTTACTTTTATTATGTTGATATTTATTAGGAAAATTTATATGGCCATCAGACTGGCTCACAGTGACTGCATTTACAGAAATAAAAGCCCAATACAAAACCCCAATAGACTAGCACTAGCACTTAGACATATATACCGCTCCACAATGCTTTACAGCCCTCTCTAAGCAGTGTACTGAGTCAGCATATTGCCCCCAACAATCTGGGTCCTCATTTTACCTACCTCGGAAGGATGGAAGACTGAGTCAACCTTGAGCCTGGTGAGATTCAATCTGCCAAATTGCAGTCAGCCGGCAGTCGGCAGAAGTAGCCTATAGTACTGCACTCTTAACTACACGGCTCATACCCCCATATGCAAGACTCAGAAAAATTACTGATTATTGTAGCAGGTATTTATCGTATCTGTATATACAGGCTTTTGAAAGGAGCCCCCAGCTTTCTAATGTTTTCAAATTTGAGGAGTTATTGATAATAGAAATACTATTTTTTATATGAACTATTTCTAGAATCAAATTTTAGTTTCTGATTGCAGTTGATAACAATATGTGTGAACCATCAAACCCTGACGTAGTATTGTAACATATGTTGACAAAGCTTCTAAAATCTGTTTAATATTTATGCCACAGTTTTATTTTAGAATTATATTTTAGTAGAATGTACAGTATTTTCTTTCAGTTCTTGATATTACTGTTTTCTTTTTTGTATCTTCAAGAAAGACTGATAAAACCATCAGGTCTTTAGATGTGTTCTGTTATTCAAATAGGTCAGTCAGTTTGTGGTTTCCAATATATAGGAATACATGGACGGCTGCCTATTCCATTGCTCCTCCAATCTTTTGAGAGCTAGTCAGGCTGGCAGGGTAGGATGATCTCCCAATCTCTGTGAAAATGAGTAAGAATCCTTATTTCTTTGGGAGTTAAGCGGCAGCACCCTGTTAGGCTGAAATGTATTTTGTCCTTGCAAGTTACTATGTAATAATTATAATGATTTTGTGTAAAATAGGCTTCCTTGGGAGATTGGGGTGGAGGTTTCAATATACAAAATACCATACATTTTTTATTTATAATTCAGAAAGATATTTCATAACATTTCATTCAAAAGACAAAATTTAGGATCTTCAGGAGAGGAGAGTATAATAATAATTTATCTCCAAAATCTCCACATTTTCTGAGACTTTCATTTATGACTTAATTATTTATATTAGGGTTACATTTGCTTTGATTGAAAGGATAGCATTGCATTTGTAATACATTACTAATATAAGAATAAGATGTTGAGGGCAAGAAAATTATAAAACTATTTTGCAGTGTAGAGTTCTACTTTAATTTGACAGTCTAATAATTTGATTTGGTAATTTTTTTTTAAAAAAATGACAGTTCATGGTCTTGAAGATGTGCCAAATTGGCTAGCAGGAACAGTTTATATCTAATACAAAAGTATTATGTATTTTTGTACAAATTATTTTTTGTTGCTAACTAATTTGAATTTTGAGAGAGCAGTGGATGGTGAATGCCAAAACAAAATGCAGTTCAATCTGAGGCGAAGATATTTCTTACTCAGCCAACCCTTAGGTACCTCTGAATCCAAATATGGTGCTTATTTCTGAGTTTAGGCTTTTTGATCGCTTAGTACCCAATGAAGCTTCTGCTTCCTGGTACAGGATGTCTTAGTCTAGAATTGCATTATTCTATTGTTTTGTATATCACTTATTTGGATCCAGAGCTGCTGTTTGTCAGATTTGCTGCTACCACACATACTTACTTGAATAAATTTTACAGCAGGAATAGAAAATGTCTATCTATTGGCATGGGCCAATCCATCATTCTTACAGTGCCTTAAGATCTCATTTTTATCCCAAATGTGTGTCACCCACAGATCCTAAATTCCTCCTGTCGGTTGTACAAAAAGAGTGCACTTGCAGGCATGAAAAGCAACCCTTACGTCTGTCTGCCAAAGTTTATATAAAGATTGCTCACTTTCCCATCAATCCCAGTACCCTCCTGCATGCCTGGAAAGGTATTAATCTGCATAAGCATAATCAAATAGATGAGCCTGTAATTAACCACGTTTCCTCCTTCTGATCTTTCATTTACCCAATATTTTAAAGCTCAAATAATATTAGCAATTTGCAAAAGCAATTAAAACCCAAGAAAAAACTAATTGTAAGCAGGCCAGAATTGTTAAGAAATCAGAAAACCTTAAAGTTAAATAAAAAATAATATATTCAGTCAGTAGGAGAAAATACATTAATTAAGACAAAACTGCCTAAACAAGAAAATCTTGACATGGCAATGGAAAAACATTAAGGAAAGAGCTAAAAGAACTGAAGAAAGACTGTTTCTTTTATTCCAGACACAACTGTCAGTGCCTGTGAAATTGATTGGATACAAGTAAGAATCTTTTCAGAGGATCTTTAAGGCCTGGCAAATTATAAGGTAGAACTTTGGATGATCTGTTCCAAACTATTTAGGGCTTTTGTGTATGACATTGTGCTGAGATCAGAAGGAGGCTGGGAACCAGTGAAATTTTAATGAAGTATTCATTTATCCCAGTGACTGTTTTGGCTGGATAATTTTAGACAGTAGAAATTTCCGAACACGGAAAAAGCCAATTTACATTAAGGATTAGGTATGACTTCAGATGAAATCTGCTGCCTACTGTGAGTCAGGCTTGTTTGTGTTTTTTTCTATATCATCTATAAACATGGATAACGTAGTTAATGCTGAAATCTACCTTGAAAAAAGTTAGAAGTATAGATTTGCTCTTTTTTTCTTCTAATTTCTCTTAAGATGGAATAGTGAAGAACGATGTAACTGAGAAAAATGCTATGTTCAGAATGAATTATGTTCATTATGAACATAATTATGAACATAGGGACTATGTTCAGCCATAGTCCCTTTAAATATTTATTTTTTTTCTATGTAGAACGTTAGGAAATATTGATTATTCCTTCTATTTAAGGAAGGTGGTGTTAAGGTGTCTACTTAAGGAAGGTGGTGTTATTAACCAATAACACTAAGAATAGAATTAGTAAGTCTGAGGATGTTCAGTTTCCCAAATTTGTTCAGTGTGGGACAAGAATGTACAGTAGAAATTTAGGGAGCAAGAGAACAAATGGATTGATGAATAAATGAATAGGGAGACAAACAGACATAGCTTTTCAGTAGATTTGTTAGAACATTTAGCCTTTTTAGAATATCTATTCTCTCTCCTCAAAATAATTTAATTATTACAGTTTAAAAGAAATAGAAATGCATTTAATCACACAGAATAACAGAATTGGAAGAGATCTTGGAGGTCTTCTAGTCTCACCTACTCAAGTAGGAAACTCTACCATCAGATCACTGAAGTGATATTTTAAGTCATTTTAAATATTGTCTAGCAAAGAGAATTATCTTGGATCATTTTTGTGCTAACATTTGGTTTTCACTTTATTAATGAGTTACATATTCCTATATACTTCAGAATATTCACCAACTGATAACTTTTTTTACCTTGCTTAAAGATGGTATATTTCTCAATTCCTTCAATTTTCCAAATCCCAGATACATCATTCATTATACATATTATATATTATATATCATTACAATGTATATTTTTCAATTAGTTATAGCTTTTAGGATTTAAATACTTTTATTTTGCTCCCCATCCCTTACTCTGTCATGGGAAAAGTTCAAATTTTTAACATTGTCTACAAAAGTAATGACCAGAGAGAACTTATTTGTTACTTAGTAAATGATGTATGATATTTTCCTGATACCAAGCCAGACTGTCTATAACCACACACTTGGCTGAAATATGTGAAAAATTATTTAGTTGGAAGAAAGTAAGTTTTATTTTTCTCTCTTCTATACTTAAATAGCTAATGCAAAAAATATAGTCTGTCCTTGAGCAAATTCCATAGTTTTTTGTCCCTTCTCTGCATCAGATTACAGCTTCTATACTTTCTAGTCAATATTGCCAAATTCTGGGTGGTCTGGTCATGAATTAGAAAGGCTGCTTCAACAGTTCTTGAATTTAAGTCCTTGACCAGCTACAGTATTATGGAGACTAATCCCCCTTTCTACATTTCATAGGGTTTTTAAACAACAGCTTACTGCAAATATACAGGTAATTCTCGATTTACGACCACAATTGGGATCAGAATTTTTGCTGTTAAGTGAGTGTCAGTGCTCCTAGATAAACCAAACAGAAAACACAACAAGATGAATTAATTCTACTAAATTGTAAGACTGTCTTAACAGAATCTTACAATCTGACAGCACCAGCTTTCTACTTTTAACTACTTCAGCCATATGACGGGTTTTTATTAGTTTCTTTCTCTGACTATTAAGCGATTATGGGCTGCTCCTGCTCTTGTCTGATTGTTTCCTAGATATCATCTTCTCTTTTTCCCCAAGGTCATTCATACATTCCATTATATCACCTCCCCTTTAGACGTATCCTCCCCTTCCAAGTTCCCAGGTAGAATAGGTTGTGAGTTATGAGAACAAAATGCCTATGTCACTCTTTTCTTCTTCTGACAACTCCCTGCAACCACCTAAGGCATCCCATAATTCTTCTGCTCCAGTTGAGGGGTTGAGAAGCAAAGAGTTGCCTTATTTCTTAAATATCGCTTCCTCGTGGCATGACCAGAAGAATTGCCAACATTTTCTCAGGACCTATGATAGTAGTTTTGCAAATTTGACAAAATTAGGGATGAATTTTCTGTGGAGATTAGCAAAGCCTAGAAAATGATGCACATTGTTTGCATAATTGGGGTTGTGTGGTAGGTGCCATAATAGAATAGACTGCCCCTTTGTGGATCTGTCCATCTGTTTTTGGATATTATATAGTTCAGTTGAATAAATTTAAATGCACATTTTTTTTTCTGATTTAGCAGTAATTGTCCTGTAATTTTTGCAAAACATTTTTTGATGTAGCTTGCATGCAAGAAGGTTCTTTGGAATAAACCAAGATATCATCTGGAATAAACCAAAATATCACTCAGAAAAACAATATCACATTTATCTTAAAATATTTGCAAAAAATATTCATGGATATAGAAAAAACAGCCTTGCTGTGAATAGAATAGAATAGAATAGAATAGAAATTTTATTGGCCAAGTGTGATTGGACACACAAGGAATTTGTCTTGGTGCATATGCTCTCAGTGTACATAAAAGAAAAGATACCTTCATCAAGGTACAACATTTACAACACAAATGATGGTCATAGGGTACAAATTTAACACTTAATGATACAACACTTAATGATAATCATAGGGTACAAATAAGCAGTCAGGAACAATCAATATCAATATAAATCATAGGGATTACCAGCAGCAAAGTTACAGTCACAGTCATAAGTGGAAAGAGATTGGTGATGGGAACGATGAGAAGATTAATAGTAGTGCAGATTTAGTAAATTGTTTGACAGTGTTGAGGGAATTATTTGTTTAGCAGTGTGATGGCCTTCGGGAAAAAATTCTTCTTGTGTCTAGCTGTTCTGGTGTGCAGTGCTCTATAGTGTCGTTTTGAGGGTAGGAGTTGGAACAGTTTATGTCCAGGATGTGAGGGATCTGTAAATATTTTCACGGCCCTCTTCTTGATTTGTGCAGTATACAGGTCCTCAGTGGAAGGCAGGTTGGTAGCAATTATTTCTTCTGCAGTTGTAATTATCCTCTGAAGTCTGTGTCTTTCTTGTTGGGTTGCAGAACCAAACCAGACAGTTATAGAGGTGCAAATGACAGACTCAATAATCCCTCTGCAGAACTGGATCAGCAGCTCCTTGGGCAGTTTGAGCTTTCTGAGTTGGCGCAGAAAGAACATTCTTTGTTGTCCTTTTTTGATGATGTTTTTGATGTTAGCTGTCCATTTTAGATCTTGTGATATGATAGAACCTAGAAATTTGAAGGTTTCTACTGTTGATACTGTGTTGTCTAGTATTGTGAGAGGTGGAAGTACGGCAGAGTTTCTCCTAAAATCTACCACCATTTCTACGGTTTTGAGTGTGTTCAGTTCCAGATTGTTTCAGTCGCACCACAAGGCTAGTCGTTCGATCTCTCGTCTATATGCGGATTCGTCATTGCCTCGAATGAGACTAATCACTGTTGTGTCATCTGCGAACTTCAGTAGTTTAACAGTTGGATCGTTGGAGATGCAGTCATTGGTATAAAGAGAGAAGTGGAGAGAGCACACAACCTTGGGGGGCTCCTGTGCTAATTGTACAGGTATCTGATATGATCCTGCTTAGCTTCACCTGTTTGTTAGGAAGCTTGTGATCTACTTACAAGTGTGTTCAGGTACCTGTAGCTGGTTTAGCTTAGTTAGAAGAGTGTCTGAAATGATGGTATTGAATGCTGAACTAAAGTCTACAAAGAGGACTCTTGCATAGGTCTTTGGAGATTCAAGATGTTGTAGGGTGTAGTGCAGAGCCATATTAACAGCATCATCTGTTGATCTGTTTGCTCGGTATGCAAATTGTGCTATAGCATCTTGCTACTATTGTAATAGAGTGGCTCTCAGGTACTTAGTGGTCGGTGTGTTATACCTGTTTTTGAATGAATGAATGAGTTTATGTGTATTTATGTATGTGGGTATATGCTGTATGTATGCATGCATGCATGAATGATGGTATGGCTACAGTTGTAGGGATGTACTTGAGAAATGTTAAAATATGGAAATAGTTTACTTATGGAATGAGGGATTAGTTTGTTTAACTAAAACCACATCTGTATCATGGAATCCTGAGACTGCATTATTCTCTTATGCAAAAGAAAAAGTATGAATAAAGAAACTTTAAGTAATGTTTTTACAATTGAGTGAGTAACTTTCCTCCCAGTTAAACTTATTTGGTTGTTTCTACATATCTGTTTGCCTCTTAATATCTAATTTTAATTATATTTTGGAGGAGATGATCAAGCGGAGGCCAAAGGCAGGGGTCAAAAAACCTTAATTCAACCCCCCTTGAATTCTATTGACTCTTATCAAGTGCCAATTTCTCTTGACCCCTAGTGGATTAGATTCTTATGTATAGGTACCATATAATAAACGTTTAGAGTTTTGAACTTCTGTTCCTGGTTACTTAACCCTGACATTAGATGACATCTGCTTGGATATTGATGTTTACCATCTCTATTTTGTGATGTAGCTTTTATGACCAATGCTTTTCCAATCCTGATTGATCTGATTTTCAAAGCCTAGTAATACTTCTATATTTGTTATGTTTGCATTCTATGGAAAATCCACTTTATTTTTTTTTCTTTTGTTCAGTAGTATCTGATTCTTGGAGACTATTTGGATAAGTGCCTGAAATTTTCTTGGCAAGGTTTTTCAGAAACGATTTGCCATTGCCTACTTCTTAATAATGTAATTGCTCCCCAAATTTATTTTGTATGCACTTTTTGTTTTATCATTATTAAAAAGCAACAGGTCGTCAAAAAAAGGAACGTTAAAGAACAAAAGAAAATGCATGATTTGATTACTAGTTATGATTTTTCTGCACTACTTTCCTTGAAAGTGAATAATGTGATAATGTGTATGCATGTATTCTTTGGGCCAAAGAAAAACTATTTGTGGCTGAATATGACTTATTCCTTTTTATAGTTTTATGAAGAAAACCTTATAAAAGTAAACTTTATTTGTCTGAATGCTTTTCTTCAGATTGATTCTCAAAATGCATTAGTAAATCTAAATGGAATGTTATTCTCACATTTTAGGTATATACATAAGATTTAGGAAGGCTTACTTTTCCAAAAGTTTTCAAACTATGGATTTGTTTGTGCTGGACTAGGAAGCTAAATTTGAGGGGCAGGCATACATTGTTTTAGGTTTGCATACACAAAGCAGGATTGCTATCAGAGCTTGCTTCTGCTCTACGTGAACATGTCAGCAACCATTTTGTCTACTTAGAGTGAGCAAGACTGAATTCTGACAAGCAAGTTCTCTGTCAGAACTTGTTTCTTACTCTTACTGCAAATTGGCAGCTGACTTGTCAAAGCAAAGTCTAGAATAAGTTCACTCCGGCTTTGATTTTATACTCAAAGTTGATCATAGTATAAACCTTATAGTCAAGGCTAATCATGTCAAAATTTATTCCCGTTTTGCCTGGATAAACCACAGCAACGTCAAAATTTTATACAGTTGCTACTTTACAGACTAGCTATTAATCTAGAATAAATGTATACATTTTTCACATTTTTGAACAACCTATCTCCCTCAGGGGCTCTGGAAGATCTATAATAAAACGTTAAAATATTAAAAGGGATACAAATGTTAAAAATTTCAAGAGTCAGCGATGATTAGATACTGTTAAAATTAATTGTAAGGTGAAGGGAGGGCTTTCAGGGCACTAGTCAGCCCCATGGTGTGTGGTTCTCTGTATTCTCCACACGGGCTGCAGAGCCATGTTTTGATTCCTTTTCGGAAGGCCAGGAGAGTAGTTGCTTCCCTCACCTCTGGAGTGGGGGGGGGGGAAATATTCCACAGGGTGGGCACAATGGCAGAGAAGTCTCTCTTCCTGGACCTTACCAGTCAAAGTTCTTTAACTGATGGGGTCTGGAGCATATCTCCCCTGTCAGACTGGATGGGACAGATTGATATAATGGGATGAAAACAGTTCTATAGATAGCTGGCTCTATGCCAAGAAGTGTTTTCTAAGTATAACCAACACTTTGAATCTAACCTGGAAGCAAACTGACATCTAATGCAGTGTGTGGAGCAAAAGTTTACATGCACCTTTCTTTAGGCACTCAAAATTGCTCATGCTGCCACATTCTGTAACAGCTGAAGCTTCCAGGTACTTTTCAAGAGTTAGTCCCAGATAGAGCATGTTGCAATAGTCCAATTATGCAAAGGTAAGCAACTCCTTCCTTTTTATTCAAAAAGTGGTTTGAATTAATTTTTAACTGATTTTAGATTTTAAAAAATGCAAAGTTCTATCATTGCTTTAATTAGTATAGATTAAAGCAAAACTCAAAAATAAATACTATCTTTCTTGTGCATACTAATTTATTTATTGCAAAAGGAAATCATTGTTCCCCCTTCCCGCCCCACCCAGAAATTAGTTATCACAAACTTTAGCATAGCAAAATTTGAATACTCTTGTCTTTGTCCATTTAATCTATTCTCTATTGAATGAGTATATTGATTTTAATTTGTCTTTGTGCAATTTGTATTAATTTTTGAATTCCTCCTGCAGTTAAGAAGTTCTATATAGATTTTGTTTTGTAGAGTGGTATACTGAATGAGCGGGTATCCCACGCTTTAAAAATTAAAAAAAAAACAGAGAAGAAACTGCTAAGTAGGAACAGCAATTGAGCATGATTTTGGAGATGCTATATGGCATCTTAGCTCTGTAATTTTATTTTATCAATCAGATAGATTTCAAATTTCATGTTGCTGTACTGCTGGACATAATGCTTAAATATTGCAGTTAAATTTGATGGCCAAGTTGTTTTTAGTCATTTTTCCAACCACTTGCAAGCAATAGAGACTTGAGGATTAAGGAAGGAGGGAAGAAATAATGACCTTGATGGGTATCCTTTTACTTAACTGCAAACCTTCAGAGGAAATATTATGTTAATATGGCTTATAATGTTTCTTATAAGTAGTTTTTAAAAATTGATTGATACTAATTTTATTTTTTAGATTATAGACGTGCAAGTGACAGCAAATTAAAATTATCGTATTTTTATAAGACACAGCTTTGTTTTTGGGGAGGAAAAAAGGGGAAAAAAATCTGCCTACCAGGTATTCATCTGGCTAGCGCCCTTAATTTGGTCAGCTTCAGCACATTAGTTCACTGGCTTTGAGCGCACATGTGCTTTTTATCCCCTGCTTGGGGATAAAAAGCAGCTTTTAAAGCACAGCTGAGAGGGAGCAGCAATGAGAAAAGCAGGCAAAGCTCAGTGGCTTCACTCGCTAGTGCCTCGTTAGGGCTGAAAAAAGGCTTTGGAAAAGCTATATTTGGAGTATAAGATGCACTCAAATTTTCAGCCTCTTTTTTGGGGGCGGGTGTCTTATACTCAGAAAAATACGGTAATAATGGAAAAATCAGACAATTCAACATTTTATGTAATTATACATGGCTACCTTATAAATAATAGTTAATATTTATGTATAATAGATAAATATAAATAATAGTTAATATTTATGTATAATAGAATTGCATTAGTTTACAGTGTCTAAGATTAAATTCTGACTGTTAAATATCAGGATTTTTTTTTCTTGAAAGAAATACATAGTAAATTGATATTTAAGATGGTTTCCCCTTCAAACAGAAGGACATTGTTACTGGTAAGATTCAAAACTGGTGGAGAGATAGTTTAGTAACACCCCCTAGCCAGATGCTACTGCATATTCTCCTATGTAGCCACTGAAACAATAATTTATGGCTTGTGGCCTATGCATTGCCCAAAATTCAACAACAGGTGATCCATATTATAGTGTCCATTCTTTGTTGGACATAGGGACTGGTCTGTACCCTGAGTCTCTGCTAGTATCTACTAAAAAACATTTCTACTGAAATTTCTGAAAAAGTTGCTAAATTATTTTCTATCACAGTTCCCATTAAAGCCAATAGGCTTAACATGTTCCTAACTAGATTGGTTGACTGCTGTTTTAGTGGGCTAAAACAGTAAACGTTCATAGCTATTGTTTTACTGTTTACAGTATTAATACATCACTATTTGAAAATCTATACACACATCTCTGACCATAATAAAATAAACACATAGTTTAAATGTCTGGAATGCTGGACTTATAAACGTGCATTCTGCCATAGACATGTTGGTGTTTTATTATAAATTAACGATATTTCATTGCATTTGCTTTACCAAAAAACATGTTTTGTTCAAATTGATACTATTAAAGTATCTGGAATGTTATTTTTTAAAAAAACGATGTCAGTGGTAATTACACAGTGGTAATCTCACTAAAAACAGTTGGATATAGAAGATTCTAACCTCTTCAATGAATTTAAGATTGAGTGGATTATGGCATTGAAAAATATGGTAAACTAAGAATGCCATGCAAAATCACATATCTTTTATTACTACTCACATAGTAATAAGAGGTATAATGATAGTCTTGATAGTTATACATGTATTTGTGTTTGCATTTTATGCCTTTTTGTGAATCCCCATATTTCTGTTCAAGTGTGTAAGACTTTAAAGCACATAATCAACAGGAAAAACTTAAAACAGAAAAAAGGCAAGACCCAGAACTCTATCCCACCCATTATAATTTCTTTTACTCTTGATAATAGAGAAATATTTCTATTTATTATGTACAGGATTAACATATATAGAGAGGTATGGATGAAAATTAGAACGATATGAATTTTCATGACCATATTATGATAAAAATACAATACAGAAGAAGCTTTGCAAAAAGAAAACTGTTTTTAGATATAAAATGCAAAATAGAATCAAATGAAATTGTTCTTTAAAAAAACTGCAAGCAAAAGGTCAAATTGTTCTTTAAAAAAACTGCAAGCAAAAAGTCAAATATTCCTTGTCAAATTGGAAATATTTTATATATGGAAATAATTAAGTATTAGTATATTTTAGAAATTGAAACTGAGAAAAGATTAGACAATTCAGTAAGGTGCTGGTTGAATGCATATTATTAAAGATGAAATACTTAACAGTGGGGGGGGGGAGATAAGGTCTTTGTAATTGCCTTTGCAGTTCTTGCACTGGAATATTACTGAAAATAGAAAGGAGAGCTTCAACATGCAGCTTGTTGAAAGAATTTAAGAATATTTTAGTACTAAAAGAATTTTGCAATAAAGAGTGAAAGAACACAAAGACTCTTTGGAAATAACAACAAATATTTCTGCCCAAGGAGGGTTTGCAGAGAGGGTGTACAAAATTTATGCCTGTCTTACAGCTTTTTTTTTTTTTAAAAAGAATCTATAAGCTACTGCACAGAAATAGTAAATATACTTCCAAAATAGCTGAAAGATGTTGTGTTTGTATCTTACAGCAATTATGTCAGCTTCAGCTCACTCTGGAATTCATCGAAGCATACTTATAGTCTCAGGTACATACATTTTTGCATAATTTTGTACAGTATATGACTGTCAAAGAAAACAAAAACATGCATCTGTCCATCCCTATCTTGAATCAAATGTTTGCTATTTAGAGATATTGTTTGGAACAAGAGTCAGTATATGCACTTCCTATTTGAAGTATATGTACGTCTTTTGTACTTTAAAAAATTGATTATTTCATCTCAATAATTATTAGAGCCAATGCACATGTAGGGACGATTTTTCTCATTATATTTCTAAACACAGAAGGAAGGAAATTATCTTTTTTTGATAGGCTGTAAATACCTTTAATAAGCATTTTAGCATCTGCTAGTAATCATATCCTTGACTCTTCAACCAGGCAATGTTCTTGACAGGCTTGAGCCATTTCTTATAAATTCTACATTTCTCATGGAGAGCTTCCTTTGTTAGTTCAAAGACATCCTAATCTTCTAGTAACATTAATCAAAGAACTTCCTAGTTAGTGAAAACTTTAATAAAACTTTAATAAAAGATGCCTCCTTTTGCTGCTGCCATCAATCTTGAAGGTACCTCAGTGCCAGGCTACAAAATCTTTAAAGATTAAAACCCTTTGAAGTGTATCTGGCAATCTATTTACAGGCAGTACAGGACAAAATTGTTGCAGCATTGCATTCTGGAATGCTTGTAATTACTTAATAATCCTGAAAGGCAGTCCCGTATGAAGTGCAATACAGTAGTTCAAACAAGAGGCGATGGGAGCTTGAATTACTGTAGCTAGGTCATTCTGCTCTAAACAGAGGCTGCAACTACCACATTAACAAAGTTGAGCAAAGAATCATCAATCCATGGACCCACCTGTGTCCTTAGCAGTAACCATGTGTCAAAGAGAAACAACGATGACAGTAAAGTATTGAATTTATCTTTCCATCGGACTCTAGTGGCCCCAACCTTTTGGGTACCAGGGACCAGTTCCGTGGAGAAAGTTTTTTTTTGCAGACCAGAGGGAGCATTGTGCCTGCATCCTGTGGATGGGGCTTTGCTTGTTTGCGTACCCCAGTTGCTGGTCTGCCATGGATGGTGCAAGTCTATGGACCGGGGATTGGGGACCCCTGCTGTAGGTAATTTACAAATTATTAAAACTACTTCAAAACAAGAAAACAGTAAAATATAAAATAAATAAGAAATAAGAAAATTGGGTAGGGAAAAATGAAAAAGGGGTTTTCACTTAGTCAAAGGCCTAGGTGTTGAAGGCCCTTTGAAACGCAGTCAGGGCAGAGGAAGATTTTCACAATATCTCTGGCCACAACCAGGGTAACAAATATAATGGAATGTCAGAATATTGATAGGTATACTGACATTATAAGGCCTGATAGGTATTTGGTATTATCAGGACAAGATTTCCTGAACTAATCTTATCCTGAACTGCCAGATTATCTTTTCCAGGAGCTTGATGTACATGTTAAATAGCATGGAGGAGAGAACCACAGTTTGGAATGCCTTTCTTGTATAGGGCCACTCTCTATTTCCACCAGCTAGAACATTTGCTTGAAAAGGAGCAGAACTGCTGCAAAACAGCATCTCCAATTCCCAGTCCTTGCATGCAATCCCAAAGGAGGTTGTGGCTAATGGTAACAAAGGCTTCTGAAAAGACTAGGAGCAGTGCATTAGTTCTATTCCCAGGCAAACATTGTATGTCAATGCCATTTTAGTCCCATATCCAGGCTCGAATCCTGACTAGAAAGGGCACTTTGCAAATCACCATAATTTGTTCAACAGCCTTCCTTAATAAGAAGTTTGGAGACTGGGAAATAGTTTTTAAAATCTGCTGGATACAGGGAAGACCTCTTATCTAGCAAGTAAACCATAGTGTCTTTATGGGCAACAGATGAAGGATTGACAATTTCTTAGATCCAGGTCCTCATATGTCTGTGGCTTCTGGCTGTGATAGGAGCCAGAAGAGACATGGATTAAGCTCATAGAGGTCACACTGGATAAGCCAAAATAAGTCCCACATAACATTACTGTACAAAACATTGCCCCAGTCACTGTATGGATCAAGACTTCAGTGAACCTAAGTGACTTTTTTAGCAAATTCTGAACAAGGCAGGCACTGTAGCCAGGCAGAAGGTCTACCTATATAATATCCCTCTCTAGAAGGGAGTTATGTAAATAAGGCAACTGATTGACAATCAGTTTCATAAAGATGGAAAATAACATCAATTCACCTCTTTATCATTGCAATGTAGACTCTAACTTGAGCAGATAGCTATGCTTTGTTGGAACCGATTTTGACTTTCTTTATCAATTCTCAAGGCATTGTTTCTGCTACTACTTTTCCTTAGTAAACCATGAAGAATCCAGCCGAAGAGGCTGTAAAAAAAAGTGCTTTTAAAGGGTTCTGGCGATCAGGCAAGTCAGCTGGGATCACCAGAACCCTTTAAAAACATTTTTTCTACAACCTCTTCGGCTGAAGAGGCTATAAAAATGCTTTTAAAGGGTTCTGGCAATTAGGCAACTCAGCTGGAATCACCAGAACCCTTTAAAAGCAATTTTTTTACAGCCTCTTCGGCCGAAGAGGTTGTAGAAAAAAAGTGCTTTTAAAGGTTCTGGAGATCAGGCAACTCAACAGATCGTCAGAACTCTTTAAAAATGTTTTTTCTACAACCTCTTCGGCTGAAGAGGCTGTTAAAAAATGCTTTTAAAGAGTTCTGGTAATCAGGCAACTCAGCTGGGATAGTCAGAACCTTTAAAAACATTTTTAAAGGGTAAAAAAAATGCTTTTAAAAGTAAAAAAAAAAAGTTGGCCACGCCCACCCAGTCACATTACCCCTTCATGAAGCCCACAGAACCGGTAGTAACAAATTTTACATTTCACCCCTGAGCTGAACCCTTTCAGTCTGGAATCAAGCCAGGTACTTTGTTTGGTTTATTGCAATGCGCTTTATATAGGGCTGTGCTTGAGCATCGTTGGTCCAGAACAGGGGCCCCCAACCATGGGCCGTGGCCCACTATTGGACCTTGAGGCGTTTGGAACTGGGCCGTTAAGCAGTGGGTGAGTGCATCTGTGCGCATGCATCCTGACTTGCATGAACAGCAGGCAAGTGCCTGCACCCACACTCCATTTGCGCAAGTGGTGAGTGCATGTGCTGACTGCCCCCACAAATGGAGGGGAACCATCCCCCCTTTCCTCAAAGCCGAAAAGCTTGAGGTACCTGGCATATGCCATTAATTGTGTGAATCTTCACTTGCTCCAAATTTGTTTTGATCCCACTTTAAGTTGATAATGTTAATTTATGATGGGATGATCTCATGACTTGGAATCACAAAATTTGCTTTCTTCTAAATATTCCTATTTCTCCTCAAATTATCTTCAGAAGCCTATGTGTGCCAAACATGCAGAGGTGAGTTCCTTTCAGGGTGTTTTCAAGTATGACTTAAAGCTGCTGATGGTTTTTAAATCATTTGATATAGTTACATGTTTTGTTCATTACAACATATTCCCTATGATTTAAAATGCATTTTTGTGAAAACATTCACAACAGAAACGGACAGAAATCTTTCTTATATTTTTATAGGCCTTTGGGGTGGGGGTAAATCCCCTACTTCTGTTAAGCAGTGAACTTATTCTGTAACTTTATTAAGTACATATAAGAGGTAAGTGGAAGAATGCCATATTGGAATTTTTAAATTTTTATTATTTATTGTTTTATTATAGAAAATAATATAAAAACAGACAAAATGAACAGAACTAAAGCATACATTCAACCTCAACAACAACAACAAAGAAAAAAAATAGTGTACAAAAATAAGAAAAAAGTGTGTGTGTGTGTGTGTAGGGAGGAAAATTTACTGCTCTATGTGTGTGTGTAAGTAAAAGGGGAGGAAAATTTACTGCTTTTTTTCTTTTCACACAGGCATATGTAAAAGGGGAGGAAAGTTTACTGCTTCGTGTGTGTGTGTGTGTGTGTGTGTGTGTGTGTGTGTGTGTGTGTACGTGTACATATATACCGTATTTTTTGGAGTATAAGACGCACCTTTTTCCCCCAAAAAAGAGGGTGAAAATCTGGGTGCGTCTTATACTCCGAATCAGGGGTGAAATGCTCCCAGTTCAGACCTGATCGCGCGATCCGGTAGCGAAGGAGGAGGGTAGTTCGGAGAATTGGTAGCAAAAATTCCTGCCCCCCCCCCCCACTGCCCATGCCTTGCTGTTCCTCTTCTCTGTCCCTGAAGCTCTCAGTGGTGATATAGCTGCAAACGGCCTTAAATGACTGCCGCAGTGCTTCAAAGGGTTGCACTATAGCTGATCAGCGCTGTAGGCGACTAATAGACCGATGCCTCTATTTTTAAAAAAGGTAGACCGGTGTGCTCCCAAAAAAAGGCAAGTAGACGGGTATGGCTCCGCTAGACTAAAAGCAAATCTGGTAGACCGATATGTTTCCTGATTAGAAAAAAGAAAATTTTTGGTCAAAAAACTCAGTGACTCTGAAAGATCGAACAGAAATGGGCTGGAAGCCAGATCTGCTAGAGATATTTCTCTCAGGCTGACTCAGGCCACCCAATCGCCAGGTTCCCACTTGCCTACTTGTTGCTTCTTTTGGGCTAGCTCCTGCCTTGCTTTGCTTTTGCTGCTGGAATCAATTGCATCAGCTAGCAACTGAATCTACCTGCCTTGTCCCTTGAATAGGGTAAGTAACTGTGGGGGGAGGAGCTTAAAAAAATAGTTAATTGGATTTTTTTAAAAAATTGGGGGTTTTTTTGCTATTTTTTTAGACATAGCAATTAACTTTAAATTGCTACGTCTTTTAAAAGGAAGTTTTAAATGTAACTGCTTTTATCTAAAAATATAAATAAAATAAAATAATGAAATATTTGTGCAGCTTTCTGAGATTTCTGTGTTTCTGTAGTGTTTCACTCTACACAAAATATCACAAAGCTGTATGTGGCATTTTTTGTGTGTGTGTGAGTCAGTTGTGTTGTGCGTGTGTGTGTAAAGTGTGAAAGTTAATTTTTGAGCTTTTTGTGGCTGTGTGAGGTTCCTGCTTTTTGCAAGGGCCATTTTGGGTCAAGTGCAGCTGCTTTTACATTGTGTGTGAGTCTGTTGTGTTGTGTTGTGTATGTGTAAAGTTTGAAAGTTGGTTTTTGGTACTTCTTATTGTTATTATTATTATTGTTATTATTATTTTATTATTTATTGTTATTGACTCACACAGTCATCTGACCACCAAGCCACACTCACCAATTAAGCCACACCCATAGAACCGGTAGGGAAATTTTTTAGATTTCACCCCTGCTCCGAATGTAGCCCCACCCAGCTTCTCAAACGGAGGTTTCAGGGGCTGAAAAAAGCATCAGAAACGGAGCTTCAGAGAAGAAGCCCCCAAATAGAGCTTCAGAAAAGAAGCCCTCAAACAGAGCTTCAGAGACTTTTTTTCTGAAGTTCTGTTTTGGAGGCTTTCAGAGGCAGAAAAAAGTTTTTTCTGAAACAGAGTTTCAGAGGCAGGGAAAAAAAGCCAAAAAAAGCAAGGCACAATGCTCACAACCAAGGAACCTGTTGCTAAAATTTACCTCTGGGAACAGCTGATTGGGGGTATTCTGGGAGGCCAATCCACCTGCCAATCAGCTTTTTTCTTATTTTCCTCCCCAAAATCTAAGGTGCATCTTATAATCCGGTGTGTCTTACACTCTGAAAAATACGGTACATATAATACTTATATATAAAAAAGAAGAAAAAGAGGTTGAGCTAAACATAACATTAATTTTCAAATCCCCCTTTTAACCATCTGTTATTATATTTAAGCACGTAGAAAGTCCACAAAAGCTATCTAGTCCATTATTTCTAATCAAAGTAATTAATTTCGCCATCTCTGCTAAGATTTCAAAATCCATTCTCCAACAGTTGGCATCCCTTTTTCTTTCCAGTGTTTGACAATCCTCACAGCCGGCAGTATGTGAAGGAATAGCACCCAAAATCGTTTTTCAGTTGGATTGTCCATCATACCTAAAAAAAAAAAAGCTTTAGGTTTCATTAATATCTGTGTCTTAAATATTTTTTGCATTGTCATTGTTGTGTTTATCACATATTTTCAAGACCATCACAGATGATAAAATGAACCTGGATTTTGACTACATTTCTAGCACATTAGAAATCCCTTTATTCATTTTTGCTACCATAGTTTTACTTGGGGTAAACTACCAACAATACATTATATTATAAAAGTTTTATTTCAAACTATAATTTAATGTAAATTTTAGTCCATTCGTCCATACATTCTCCCATTTATCTAGCATTATATTATACTCAATTTTTTTGTTATATTCTTTAACATATTCATCTTCTAGATTCATCTTGAGTGATATTTTATATACTTTAGGAATCCAAGTGGTCATCTCCAGAATATAAATTAACATCCAGTTCAGATTTAGTTCTTATGAAAAAAAAACCTTTTAAAATCAAATTTAAATCTTTCAAAAATTCTCTAATAATTAATCCAATCAAAGCAAACTCTTCACTTACATATTAGGATTTTTTTTTTATCAGTGACATTGTGTTACTTTTTAATCATCCTGACATGCAAAGCAATCTGACTAATTAGAGTGATAAATATTAGGCTGGGTAGTGCTTGAAAAAGGTGCTTGAAAATGCACAGAAGCAGATATTCTTAGCAACTCTTCAAAGCAACTGCATCTTTTCCCTAGATCCCTGTTAGGTTTGGGCAGTAACGAGGCAGGAGACCAGGGTAGTGACAACAGCTCTTTAATATATGATGAACCCAGCAACCGGGCTGGGGAAAAACCTCTCCTTAAATACAGTTTAGCCGGCGGCTTCAACCAATCAGCAACGTGCTTGTTTCCCGCCAAAACATTTAAAGATACATTACACTCCTTCCCTCCCAGAAAACACTTTACCAATATTTACATGATATTTACATATTATTTTTCAACGTAATCACGCAAATAGACTGGGCGTCTCCTGACTCTTTCGGACCTGCGCAATTCATTCCCTGGGAGTGGGTCGAGCTGACCGGAGGAGCTGTTTGCTCCTCTCAGCTCCTCCTCTAGGCCATCCGGCCCTGGATTATTTGCCAAGTCGTCCCTGCTGTTTTCTAATGGAACCTGTTGGCGTCGCTGGACCTCCTGGAACTCAGATAAGTCCTGCGATTTTCCCGGGTTTGAGTCAGCTGTGGATTCAAACATTGTATAGTCAGGGCCTGTTTCGTCTAATTCGGATTGTTCGGCTATGCGTTTCCTTATTTGGTCTATGTGGCGCCTCCATACCCGGCCGTCTTTTATCTCCACCAAGTATGATTTTGGACCTGTTGTGTTTAGGATTTTTCCTGCTACCCAGGTCGGGCCTTCCCCATAGTTGTGTGCCCACACTCGGTCGCCTATGTCCATCCCTCTTGTTTTTTCGAGTCCCCCCTTGTAACCCTCCGGTGTATAGTTTGGATTTAAACGGTCTAGTGGGCACCTGAGCTTTCGGCCCATTAATAATTCTGCTGGGCTTCTGCCGGTTGTGACACAGGGGGTTCTGTGTTGGACGGCCAGGAAAACATCGATTTTTGTTTGCCAGTCGCCTGGCTTGAGTCTGGACAATGCCTCTTTTGCGCTCCGGACGAAACGCTCTGCAAGGCCATTCGTCGCAGGGTGGAAAGGCGCCGAGAGGGCATGCCGGATGCCCTCTTCTGCCAAGTACTCCTCAAACTGGGTTGCCGTGAATTGCGGGCCGTTATCGGATACTAACGTGTCGGGCAACCCATGGGTTACAAATAGGTGTCGTAGGACTGAGATCACGGCCTCGGCTGTCATGGATCTCATGAGAATGATTTCCAGCCATTTGGAGTAGGCATCGACTACTACTAGAAAGGTTTGGCCGTGGAAGGGGCCGGCAAATGTGGATTCTAGACCAGGGGCCTTGGGGTCTCTCCCATTCCCGAACTGGGGCCGTTGGGGGTAGCGGTCTGGACTCCTGGCAGGCCTGGCATTTCCCTACCCTTTCAGCAATTTCCGAGTCCATTAAAGGCCACCAGACATAGCTTCTCGCTAGACCCTTCATCCTCACGATCCCTGGGTGACCCTCGTGGAGGAGATCCAACACCCTTTTCCTCAATTTCTCTGGGATCACCACTCGATCCCCCCATAGCAGGCACCCCCCTTGAGCCGAAAGTTCTCCACGTTTCTTTACATACTCTTTAAAACGCTCGCCCAGCGCAGCGGGCCACCCTCTTTGTACCCAACCAAGTACAGTTCTCAAAATAATGTCCCGGTATGACGCCCGAGCCACCTCCTTAGACATGACTGGGCCAGAGTCCAGAGAGTCAATTAACAGTATGGGCGTCCCCGGAGTGGGGTCCTCGATCGCCCCTGGCAGTGGGCATCTGCTTAACGCGTCTGCATGCCCCAACTCTTTTCCTGGCCGATGCCGCAGTTTGTAGGAGTAGGCGGCTAAGAAGATAGTCCATCGGGTCAATCTGGGCGAAAGCGCCACAGGCGTTGGGCAATCGCCAGCCAGTAACCCTAACAGTGGTCTGTGGTCTGTAACAATTTCAAAGTCTCTACCAAAAACGTATTCGTGAAACTTTTTTACCCCTGATACTATAGCTAGAGCTTCCTTATCCAACTGACTATAGTTCCTCTCTGTCGAGGACATCGTTCTGGAGTAGAAGGCTATTGGGGCTTCTGTGCCATTTGGAAGCCTGTGGCTGAGCACAGCACCCACCCCGTAAGGGGAAGCATCGCAAACTAATACCAATGGCATTGTGCTATGATACTGGATCAGTAAGCTATCGCTCGAAAGTAGGTTTTTTACTGCTTCGAAAGCCCTAGCTTCCGTCTTTCCCCAAGACCAAACAGTATTCTTTCCCAGTAACTTATGTAGCGGTTCGGCAACGGTTGCCTTATTTTTCAAAAAGACCGCGTAAAAGTTCACTAGACCCAGGAATGCCTGTAGCTCTGTTTTGTTTTTGGGCGCTGGAGCCTTTCTTATTGCCTTGACCTTGCTCTCAGTGGGGTGGATTCCTTCCTTGTCTATTCTGTAGCCCAAGAACTCTACGGATTCTACCCCTATTTGGCATTTGTTCACTTTGACCTTTAGACCGGCAGACCGGAAAATGCCCAAAACTTTTCTCAACCGCTCCCCCAATTCTTCTAAATTTTCGGCTGATACCAATACATCATCAAAATAGGGGACTACCCCCGGGAGCCCTTGCAGAAGTCGCTCCATTAAATTTTGAAATAGACCAGGTGCCACACTCACCCCAAACTGTAACCGGGTACACTTGAAAGCACCTCTGTGAGTCACAATTGTCTGGGCTTCGGCTGTGTTGGCGTCTACAGGCAGTTGTTGATAGGCTTGGGCCAAATCTAATTTGGCAAAAACGTGCCCTTGCCCCAGCGAGTGCAGCAAGTGTTGCACCACGGGGACCGGGTAAGCGCTTTTTTGCAAGGCTTTGTTTAACGTTGCCTTGTAGTCAGCGCAGATTCTAACTGACCCATCTGGTTTCACTGGGGTGACGATTGGCGTCTCCCACTTTGCGTGATCGACTGGCACTAGTATCCCCTGACTGATGAGTTTGTCTATCTCCCTGTCAATCTTGGGTTTAAGGGCAAAAGGGACCCTCCTTGCTTTTAACCGTATGGGGGCTACCTGGGGGTCTAAATTGAAAGAGATAGGGGTCCCCTTGTACTTGCCCAGGCAGTCCTTGAAAACATCTTCGAATTCGTCCATGAGTGTGTCCTTTAGGTTAAAGTCATTTCGGTAGATGCCAGTCACTCCCATGCCCAACGCACGGAACCAGTCTAGTCCCAACAAACTTGGCAGGGTCCCTTCGACTATCGTGATGGGCAGGGTCTTCTTGTGTGGTCCGTACTCGACGCGGACGGAGGTTGTCCCTCGAACAGGGATGCGATTCCCTTGGTAGTCTTGAACTTTTAGCCGCTGTGTTTGCAGTTTGCGTTTGGCGATTTTCGGCATAGTTTTCGCAAAAGTGTCCCAGGACATGATTGTGATCGCTGACCCTGTGTCCACTTCCAGTCGGCACGGCACTCCTTCGATTTTCGGTTTTGTGAAGATTTTCTTCTCTACGCGGGTTGCTGCACGACCTATTATCACGGTCGTTCGATTTGACTTCGCGCCCTTTTTGTATTGACCAATCACGGGTCGCCTTGCCGATCCCGCGCTCTGATTGGTTGGTTTGAATTTTCGGCGGGAAGGTTGGGGTGCTCGACAGACTTGAGCCAGGTGCCCCTTCTTCTCGCACCGCCGACATGTAGCGTCCTTGAACTTGCATTGTTGACGCTGGTGTTGCCCTCCGCAACTTCCGCATTCATCCCTGTCTTCTTTGCTCATTCTCCCGGTGTGGAAAACTCCTTCCTCATCCTCGCCGTCTGATTCGGTCTGGATTTCTTCGTTGTGGACCGGGGTTGATTTCGCGCTCGCCATTGGTGTGAGTGGCTTTTGTAGGGTTTCCGCTGCTTGGGTGGACATCTCATGAGCTCTGGCTTCGTCCAGAGCGTTTGCCAGCGTTAGATTGCTCTTGGATAGCAGTCGCCTCCGCAAACGAATGTCCCTGACCCCACGGATGAGTTGCTCCAACAGTTCCTCATCCAAGTCTCGGTACCCACAATATTTAGAGGCTTTTCTTAGGGCGGCCATGTATTCGCTGATGGACTCGCCCTCTTGCTGTCTGCGCTCTCCAAATTCAAATCGTTGCACGTATTTGGATGGTGTTGGCGCGAAATGGTTCTTCAATAGGTTCTGCAGAGTTTGCCACGATACCGATTGTACCGGCGTTGGCTCTGCCAGGGCTTCTGCGATGTCGATGACCTCGGGACCGCAGTGGCTCAGGAAATATGCCCTTTTTCTGTTATCTGGAACTCCTTGCAGTTCGTTCGCCTCCAGGAAGCTCTCGAAACGGGTCATGTACGTTCCCCATTTCTCCTTGGATGGGTCAAACGGCGCGGGCGGTGTGTAGCTGGCCATCGCTGCGTTTCCGCCCTGAATTTGCTGGGTTCGGTTCTTTCGTGCGTTCAGCTCGTTCCTGGTGCTTTCAGCCTCGAAATCCCACCTTCGTCGCCAGTGTTAGGTTTGGGCAGTAACAAGGCAGGAGACCAGGGTAGTGACAACAGCTCTTTAATATATGATGAACCCAGCAACCGGGCTGGAGAAAAACCTCTCCTTAAATACAGTTTAGCCGGCGGCTTCAACCAATCAGCAACGTGCTTGTTTCCCGCCAAAACATTTAAAGATACATTACAATCCCTGATTACTTTACACAGCTACTGCAAGGGAAAAGACTAGTTGATTTAATAGTTGATTTAATGAGTTGAAGACAACCGCTGCATACATGCCTATGCATGTTTCTGAGAACATGATTTTCTCCAATGGAAATGGTGTATTGTTTTAATAAAGCATATTTGAATTCAAAATGTATAGCAATAAACTTGTTTCATTTAAACTAGAGCACTCCTTTTTTGTTAAAAGAAATGAAAAGATTTCACTATAGGCAAAAGGCAATAGTTGGGATATTTGTTCTTACGCACAGAATATTTAAACCCTATCACACAAATACATTGATTTGGGATTGATTTATTAATAGTTCAGTTTATCTATGTTTCAGGCAAGCAATGATTATGGACTGCTTCTATAAATTATATTTGTGTATTGAATGGCAAAAGTTTAAAACTAATCAAGTACATCTTTTATGTAAGTGGAATTACATTTCAGAGTTGATAATATGGAGTTTTCCAGTTTTGGAGGGAAATACTTCGGAATTTTTTTAAAATACTTTTTACCTTCCTTCTTATTGATAGACATATATATAAGTTTATTTAATAAAAAAATAGATAAGGAAAAGATAGAATACTAAGGAAAATAATTGCCCTAATAATTTATAACCGACTTGGAGTAAAGTTGGAATCAGTTGAAATCACTGGAATTCATAAACAAAGAGTTTTGAAAATCTAGCTCTTGGTTCCTCCCAAAGATTTTTAAGTTATTTTACAAATGTTTCTGCTGCTAAGGCTTTTCAGTTGTTTCTATTGCTAATTATTGCTTCAGTTGCACCTTGGCCAGGTGCAGATAATACAACTTTTCATGTTATATGAATTTGCATTATTTGGACATAAAGCTTTGCACTGTGGATTATATATATAGCTCTGCATTTAGGCGCTTTTTTTTGGAAACTGCAACATTGTATTATGTAATTCTGACTTGTTAGTTTTAGGTATTAGTAATTTGTATTGAACAATGGTTCAATAAACAGAAGCTGTCAAAAAATGAGAAAATAATAATGGCAAATAATTGAATGTACACACACACACAGTACTATGCAAAGATTTTAGGCAATTGTGCAAAAATGCTGTGAATTAAGAAAGCTTTCAGTAGAAGAAATACTAATAATTTATTTTTATCAATTAACAAAATGGAAAGTAAATAAATAGAAGAGAAATCCATATCAAATAATATTTGGTGTGACCACCCTTTGCCTCCAAAACAGCATCAATTCTTCTACGTACATTTGCACAGTTTTTGAAGGAATTTGGCAGGTAGCTTGTTCCAAACATCTTGTAGAACTAACCACAGACCTTCTGTGGATGTAGGCTTCCTCAAATCTTTTGTCTGTTTATGTAATCCCAAACAGACTCGATGACGTTGAGATTAGGGCTCTATGGAGGCCAAACCATTACTTCCAGGACTTCTTGTTGTTCTTTATGCTGAAGATATTTCTTAATGCCATTGGTTGCATGTTTGGGGCTATTGCCTTGCTGCAGAATAAATTTAGGACCAATCACATGCCTCCCTGATGGTATGGCATGATGGATAAGTATCTGCCTTCTCAGCTTTGAGAACACCATTGATCCTGACCAAATCTTCAATTCCATTTGCAGAAATATTGCCCCAAACTTGCAAGGAACCTCCACCATACTTCACTGTTGCCTGCAGACAGCCCTTCGGCAACCAAATTGCCTTCTGCTCCATCCAAATATTTCAAATTTTGACTCAACAAGTGCAGAGCACCTGCTGCCATTTTCCTGTATCCCAGTTCTTATGTTTTGTACATAGTTGAGTTGCTTAGCCTTGTTTCCACAACGGAGGTATGCTTTTTGGTTGCAATACTTTCATGAAGACCACTTCTGGCCAGACTTCTCTGGACAGTAAATAGGTTTACCTGGGTCCCACTAGTTTCTGCCTATTCTGCTGATGGCACTGCTAGACATCTTCCAATGTCAAAAGGAAGGGAACATGATCTGTTTGTCGTCTGCTGCATTAAGCTTCCTTGGCTGACAACTACCACAGGGTCCTTGACATTGCCCATTTTTTTGTGCTGCTTCAAAAGAGCTTGAAGAGCACATCTTGAAACCCCAGTCTGCTTTGAAATCTTTGCCTGGGAGAGGCCTTACTGATCCAGTATAACTACCTTTTGTTCCTGTGCTCAGCTTTATCATGATGTATCTATGACCTGTGATATGAAACTGTCTTACACAACCTCACCTTAGTAGCAGAGTTTGGCTGTTCCTCACCCAGTTTTAAACTTCCTACACAACTGTTTCTGTTTCAGTTCATGACTGTATTTCAACCTACATATAAAATTGAAGATCATTAGCATCTGCTTGGTATAATTGGTTAATCATATACCTAACTCTACTCCTACAAAATCTCTGACTTTGTGCAAGTGTACAACTGTAAGAATTAATGCTGGTTTGAAGCCAAAGGGCAGTCACATCAAATACTGATTTGATTTGGATTTCTCCTCTGTTCATTCACTTTGCATTTTGTAAATTGATAAAAATAAACTATTAACACTTCTATTTCTGAAAGCATTCTTAATTTACAGCATTTTTGCATGACTGCCTAAATCTTTTGCACAGTACTGTATATATTCTATTTTGATAATCTGAATGTTTAATGCAAATTACTAACACCTAAAAGTCAGACTTATATAGAGAAAAAGACTGCGTCAGTGTTTATTCCTGGTAACTATCTGACAAGTCCCTGTAGTTCACTCTGCAAAATTTGCCATAGCTTGCTTTCTAGGGCTCACAGTGAATGACTGGCCCTAAGTCAGCCAACTAGTTTCCCAGTTTCAATCCTGGTGTGTTAATCATTGCACCAAACTGATTCTAATCAAAACTTAAAACAAGATTTTTTTTTGCGTTATAGGAATAATTCTGGACTTTGCTAATTCCGGATAAAAAGTTTATAAATACAATTTCACTAACACAGATTTAACTCAGTGTGAGTTGGTATAGAGCCAGTTGAATATCTGTACAGCAAAGTACATGTGCTCAAAGGTTTAGCACAAATAAATTGCAATTTAGTTAGAAATGATCACCCAGAATTTTTTGAAAAAGAATTTGTTTATAATTCAGATTAAAAAACATTTTTCAATATTGAAAATTGAATATTGCAAAATACAATTGTGTCTACAGTACCTTGTGTCCTTGAAAAGTGCAGCTGTGCCTTTAAAAAAAATATGCAGTGAGTCACCCCCTGTTCTGTTGGTAGATCCTTAGTTTGCCAGCAGTAAAGCTGCTTGAAGGATATAATAGAACATTCCATTTCCTGTTCCCTTGCTGACAGAGGAGTGTTCCTACTGACAGTGATCTAATCAGAGTGCAGCAAGAATCATGGCAATTTGATAAAACATGATGGAGACAGCAGCTGAAATGGAAGCATATGTTTTAGAAGACATTCTTGAGGTAGGAATTGGATTTTATAATAATGCAGGGTACAAGGAAGATCCAAAAAAAATGTAAAGTCCCTTTAGAAGGAAAGCCTGTGCATCTAGAGCTTGTTACGTGTTTGATGTGCCAATATTGATTTGCAGTGCAGTTAAATCAGTTGAGAATCAAACATTATTGTAATACCCTGGTTATAAATTATGGAGTAGATGCAGAAGGAGGGAGGAAAGAAATGCTTTGGATTTTGGATTTTGGATTTCATATCGTGTCTGCCTGCTTATGACCTTTAGAATAACTCATTAGAAAGGTAACTGCAAATCATGAGTATATAATGTTTTGTACAGTAGAATTAGATTCTAGCATACTGTTTTATAATAAAAAGATTAAAAGTGTTTTCCATGCAAAATAATTATTTCATGTCAGCATTTACATAGTTCCACTTAAGAGATAACTGGAACAGTAAATTACTGAATGAGTACATACTGTATTCCACATAGAGAAGTTAAATATATTAAGACTTCTGACTTACGGTAATATCTTGTAGCCTGATTCATAATCAGGTTATTATTTTGATATCTGGTGAGAGAATTATATTAGTATGCAGATTATTAGAATACCCGGTTAACAGTAATGCTGATTTTGGGGGAAGAGATGCAGTAGAGAAGATGGACTTTTCAGTAAATAAAGTGTTGCATGATCAATGAACATTTTTCTAATGTCTGTGTGAAAGAATGATAGAAAAGTTAAGTGTGATGGGGATGATACTTCAGAGACAGGTTTATGATTCTGGAATTTGGAGAACATACGCTTAAATTCTGATTATTATAAAGTCTATTTTCTATGCAATGTTATTCTATGTTATTCAGTACATCTGAATATGTTATTCAGTACAAGTATCATTAGCTAGCTGCATTTTAGGTTTAGGAATACCTCTGAAGAGTTTACTTATAGCTGCTTCCCCAAACATTCTTTGAAAAAAAAAATACAGTTAAAAGTGAAAGTAAGGAGTATGTAAATATAATTCGTCTTTTTTTTACTAAGTTCTCTACTGTGTTCTGTTTTGAACCTCGTGTATTTTCCAAGTAGCATTTTGATTTTGTGAATACTCTTCATAAAGATGGCATCATGTATTGTTTATGAGGCTAGATTAAAAGTTGCTTTCTGAAACCTTTTTTTCTTAGTCTATTTTAAATTGAAGAAATTTAAGTAATTATGAAATGAACACATAGTATAATCTTAAGCAGTAGTATAACCAATACTTAAGAATTATCAAGTAATTGTTAAATAATCAACAAAAATATGTAGAACTGTCAAGACACTCTGAAACTATCGGACTGCCTCCATTGGGACCTCTTTGCAAACAAGTGCAAAACATTGGTAGTTGTATCAGCTGCCTTGTGGGAAAAGTACAGGTGAAAAAGCAATTATGGTAAGAATCTGTTCTATGTAATTTACTTCATTGGTAATCATTGACAGACTTACACTTATGAACAAGAGTTTTTTTCCTCAAACTATAATTAACTTTGCAACATTTGGTGGATTAATTGAATGTAAGAAACAAGAAACCCAATTTTCTTGTTTTGTCTAATAAATGGAATGTGAATGAAATTCAGACACTTAATGTTTGGATGTTTGCAAGCCAAGGATATAGCTAGACTGTTTGGCAAAGATGTGCTTTAGGACAATTTACAATGTTAAAATTATTTCCATAAGGAAAAGTAACATATATATGTTCTCAGCATTATGAAAATAGTATTAATAACGCCAGTTGTGGGTTGACAAATAACATGCACACTGTTGAGATTCCAGGGATTTAAAGTCACAGATGATTAAGTTTTTTTATGTTTTTAAAGGGTGGGAAATACTTGTTATTTTATGTTATTTATGAGTACTGTTTAAATTTTATATGCCACCTTTCATTCACTATTTCAAGGCTGCATACATAACACTTCCTCCTCCCATTTATCTTGAAAGCAACACTTGATGAGGCAAATTGAATTGAGAGAGAATGACTGGCCTAAAATCAGTGAGCTTTTGTGGTTTAGCTGGATTTGAACTTGGGACTCCTCAATACTATATCAGTTTAGGATTGCCAGATATTTGAACAGGCAAAAGAAGAAATAGACAGTTGGAAAGGAATAGAATAGGAAAGGCAAAACACACTATTTAATATCTGAGTTGTACCTTCATTGGAGAGAAAGTGATTTCAAGTGAGTAAGCAGACACCCAGTGGGGAATACACATTGAAATGTGCTAATGACATTGAAAACAAGCCAAGCCTTTAGCCTGTTACTGGTTATTTGCCTGCCTGTTGATTTTAGGTAGAATTTGTTAAATTGCACTTAGTGCTTCTTAGGGGAGTATTATATTGGGAGAAAAGCTACTCAGATACTCAACTGCCAGACAATAAATATGCCTGCCACACAGAGGACAAAGGGGAGGAAGTCTTCTTTTAGTCAAATCTCTGGTAACTATTCCAGCCAATACCTTAATTGTTATGGGTCCCACATTCTGATTTTGATGTTAAAATTGAATATTGGAATCAATTAGCCTATTAAGTAAATAATCAGATGTACTTAATTTTTCATACAGTTTAGCTTTCTTAATTCACATACAATATGCTTATCCAGTATTGTAAATGTTTACATTTTTAGGTCCACAACCCATTTTTAACAAATTTTGTTATTTTATATGCATTTCTCCCCGAATTACATTAATCAGTTATTTCAGTTTACAAAACTAGTTTGCTTAAGCAGATTCTTATTTATTCCAGGTGTAATCCTTTGTATGAACTATTAACTATAGCTAACATTTTTGTAAATGGAAAAGTAAAGTACTTGATGGCATCTTTCATACAGATCAAATGCTAATTGTGCATTTAAAGATTAAAAAGACTTTGCAATTTTTTTTAAAAAAATATAGAAATTCCATTTTTATTAGAATATTATTTATTAGAACAAAAATAAATGCTTTCATGCTAGCTCTGTACATAGAATTCATTTGTAAAATTAAACATATTTGTAATGAGAAATGTTTAGGATGCCATGCATTTGAAAAAAAATTCTATTCGGGAGGGTTTTTTTGGGTGGGTGGTAGTAGCCTTGAAATCAATTAATGTTGTATCTTAGATAAAACTGAATTATATATACACACACACATAAATACTATTTTTAATATCTGAATTTTTATAGCAGTTCAAAAGGAGGCTTCTTATTGATACCTTGCTGTATTGCACAAGTAAAAGTGTGTTGCATATTTGCAGAAAATCATTATTTGAATTGATGAATTTGTCAGCTTTGGAAGCCATATTAGATCGGACAATTTCTGATATGGAGCTAAACTATGACTTTGCTTTTGCAGCATGCCAGTTTCCTCATCTACGAAAAAGGGAATCTGCTGTACTGTAAATAAAACATTTCCTATTGAAAACTTTGTTTCTTTAGTGCATTATAATAATATTGCAATCCTACAATACTTTCTTCAGAAATAAGTTGTATTGAAAATAATATTGCTGTCTTCATCGATAATTTATAAACATAAACTTACTGGCTCACCATTAAATTATTCTAGTTAGCATAGTTAAAGTGATGGAGCAAGTAGCTTGGTTTCTTTCATCTCCACACTTTCAGATGCTAATCCTTATAACCAATGGTAATTTTAAAAACAGCCAAGCTAGGGCCTTCAGTTTTTGTTGATTAAGTTGCATTTGAGTTTGATTTCCATAATTTATAGTTCACCATAGTCAACCTTGTACAACTTTTAGGAGCAACTGATTAAATGCATTATTGATCCTTATTATTACCATCGTAAGTGGAAAATAATGAAAGGAAATATGACAAAATAGAAAATCATAGTTGTTTTATTCCTAACAAGTTCATTTCTGTTATTGGTTTGACTTAATTTGTCTTATTCATTAAAATGATTAGCTTGTATGTTAAACATGTGGCGTCCTTGATGCTCTCTGAGCTTGGTTGATTGCTTGCAGATTTTTTTTTTTTTTGTTTACATTTATATCCCGCCCTTCTCCGAAGACTCAGGGCGGCTTACAGTGTATAAGGCAATAGTCTCATTCTATTTGTATATTTTTACAAAGTCAACTTATTGCCCCCCCAACAATCTGGGTCCTCATTTTACCTACCTTATAAAGGATGGAAGGCTGAGTCAACCTTGGGCCGGGCTCGAACCTGCAGTAATTGCAGGCTACTGTGTTCTTAATAACAGGCTTTACCAGTGTGAGCTAAACTATTATTAGTTTCATTATCCAACTAATAATGTCAAGGACTTCGTATTTAAAGTTTGAGCTACACATATTCTCTTCCATTAGGATATTAAATTGTGTTCTAAACATTGTCATTATTACAATTTCTATTATATTTGTTTGAATATTTTTTTTAAAAATATCCTAAAAAAACTGTACTAAAGTGGTGTACTGTACTGTACTAAAATCTATACTTAAAAGATTTGTGAAGTTTTTGAATTTTCAATATTTCTGCATAGACATGAGCTAAAATGTGATCTGTTTCCCATACTAGTCCTAAAATTAAATAAGGAGAACCTAGTCGAGTAAAAAACATTAAGTTTTTTCATTTATTTGAAGAAAGTAATCCAAAACTATCTATTGGTGTGTGGCAAAAGTAGATGAACCTCTAGGATCGTTAGTTCATTTGAAGGATAAATTAGAGTCATTTTAATCAATAGGTTGATAATCAGATATCAATATGGGAGGCCTGGTTTTATTTAAAAAAACATTATCTATATTTACTGTCAAAACTTGAGTTTTGTAATGCAGATATGTAGAAGTATATTATGGCTCAAAATGAAGATGATTTTTCAGCACCAGAAAAATATAGTAAATACTCACTAGGGTGGAAAAGGTTACAAAACAAAGAGTTTGGACTTTACCAGTCCACTGTAAAGCATATGCAAATTGAGGCAATTTAACCCCAGGAGCGGTTGATGAACAAAACTCAGACCAAGATAAAGGTATATAATACTTTGGGAGCTCTTAAAGGTCCCAGGGTAATGTGTAAAACTAAATGCTCTCTTGCATTGAAGAATGTTGGTGTTGATTAGGCCAGCATCAGAAGATGATCAAACAACAATGGTGTGTATGGCAGGTTTGCAAGAAAAACTACTGTCCCAAAATAATGGATCTATGTCAAATTTCAGCATAAAAATCTTATCGAATATATGAAACGTGATGGTGACAATGTCATGGCTTTGGGTCTTCTTTGATGCTTCTAATCTAGGCTTGCAATAATTGATTGTACTAGCAAATTCTACAGGAAAATATCTGGGCGTCTGTTTAAACTGTGGATCATGCAATGAGACAATGGTTCAAAACAGACCATTCTGATCAAAGAATGGTTAAAGCAGAAAGAGGTTAATGCTTTTCAATGGCCAAATGAAAGTTTGGATCTTAATCCTATAAGCAATGTTGTGGAAGATGTGAAGTGGGTAGTTCACTGAGGAAGCTTGCCATCAATCCTGAGTTGAAATTCTTCTGTAAGAAGGAATGGCTGAAATTCCTCAAAGTTGATGTGCAAGACTGATCCACACGTATTAGAAATATAAGTTGCATTATATTGCTGCATAATAATTGAAAGCAAAGTTTCACATACTTCTGTCTCACACAAAAAGGTAGATATCGATCATTTCCCTCAGTAAATAAAAACAAATATAATGTTTTTGTTTAATTGAATTCTATTTATCTAATTTTAGGACATAGAGAAAGAACAGATAAGTTGTGCTTATGCAAAAATACTGAACATTCAAAAAATTTCACAAACTTTTAAGCACCGCTGTATATAAGGGGAAGGTCCTTCTCTGTGGGGGCTCCCACCCTCTGGAACGAACTTCCCCCGGGTTTACGCCAAATACCTGACCTTCGGACATTCCGTCGCGAACTGAAGACACATCTTTTTATTCGCGCGGGGCTGGCTTAAATTGATTTTAACAAATTTTTAAATTCTTAGAAATTAATTTTAAATGGGGTTTTTTAGCTTATTATATATTTTACTTCTCAGGCCAATTTTAAAATAAGTTTTTTAACTGCATTTTAAATTTGTATATTGTACCGTCTGTTTTATTCTTGCCTGTACACCGCCCTGAGTCCTTCGGGAGAAGGGCGGTATAGAAATCAAATAAATAAATAAATAAATAAATAAATATAATATATAGATACGTAGCTTTTAACACTCTACGAGGTAAGGTACATTTGTTTTTCTAATGGTGATGGCTTTGAAAACCCAGTGGTTTGTGGGTTCTAAAAATAATTTAACTGGACAAATAGTACAAAATTTGTACCTCTTTATTTTTAAAAAAATATATTTTATTAAACTTTTTTTACATTAAAAACATAGAAAAAAAAGGAAAAGGTTATATTGCTTAATAGCTATTTGTGGTGTTTTTCTTATAACAATAATCCGTGCAATGATTATAAACATTAAATTGTATGTATTTGTGTTCTTCTTTTATCTATTGTTTATACTTAGTAACTAAATATCCTTATCTATCTCCTTTCTATCCATTTATACCACTGTTCCCATATATTATAAAAAATTGGTACTGCTTTAAATCACATACAATTGTGAAATAGTTGTAATAGAATAGAATAGAATAGAATAGAATTTTATTGGCCAAGTGTGATTGGACACACAAGGAATTTGTCTTGGTGCATATGCTCTCAGTGTACATAAAAGAAAAGATACGTTCATCAAGGTACAACATTTACAACACAATTGATGATCAATAATAATAATAATAATAATTAGGAATTATTAGGAATAAATAATAATTAGGAATTATTAGAGAGACAAGAATCAAGAAACAAAATTTATGAAAATATATTTTAAAAAAGTAATAGGGTATAACAATAGCAATTACAAAGTCAGCCTATTGCCCCCAACAATCTGGGTCCTCATTTTACCAATCCCGGAAGGATGGAAGGCTGAGTCAACCTTGAGCCAGTGAGAATTGAACTGCTTAATTGCAGTCAGCTAGCAATCAGCAGAAGTAGTCTGCAGTACTGCATTCTAACCACTGTGCCACCAAAATTCTTATTCCAATTAGACAAATGCTTCTCCCTAATATTACATTGCTATTGCGAGAGCTTTAGAGTTGCTACATTTATTTATACAATACAAAGTGAATATTGTTTTCTAAAGCAAATGTAAAATTTGTTATGAGAATTAAGTGTGTGCTTATATTTTGAGAAGTAACGGGCTGGGAATTTGTATGTTCGATTCTACTCTCCTTTTAATAGCAACCATTAGAGGTTCTGCTTATAGGCTGAAGAATCATATCTGCATGCTCTACCTGGCACTACTCTTGAAGAGCATTCAGAAGCTTCAACTTAGGCAGAATGTGGTGGCAAAGGCAGTTCTTGGGGCCCCTAGAATGGACCACTGCTCTATGAGCTGCACTGGATGCCAGTTTATTTCGGGTGCAATTCAGGGTGCTGGTTATTACCTATAAAGTCCTGCATGGCATGGGCCCAGGTTACTTGAGGAACCGTCCCACCTACTGGGAGGGACCCACCACACCCAAACTGGCAGCTGGCAGGTTCCAGGAGAAGGGCCTTCACTGCTGTGATTTTTGCAATTCAGAACATCTTATCTCTCAAGGTGAGATCAGCCCTGTTTCTTCCCTCTCCATCTTTTAACTATAATTTTGTTTTGATTGTAATGTCCATTTTTATTGTTTTTGAAATATTTATCTTTCATGATTTTAATGTTGTATGCTTTTAATATTGTAAGCTACCCAAAATGTAGTAGTCATTTTTGAAACCTGCAATTTGATTTCTTAAGTTTAAGAACATTTTATCTGAAAAATGAAAACTTATTTCAGAAATTAGAATAAATCTTCCAACTTTTATCTGCATGTGGCAAAAATTTACTAAATAAATAAAAATCTATAGCCTTCGGAGGTAGTTACACTAGCTCAGATGCTAATGGGTTTCTTAATATTTGAGCAAGTTATAAATAGATAAAGGTTAAAGATTTACTCTAATTTCCGAAATAATTTGTCAATTACCAGGTAAAATGCTAAGCTTAGGAAATCAGATTCCTGTTTTTAAAGATGCTTACTATTAACACACACTGAAGATAAATGCCAGCATTATCCTAGGATACAAACCAGAATGTAGTAATGTGAAATTCAACATAAGGACATATTCCTATTAATTGATTGAGGTCAGCAGCCTTGTGAAAAGATTATACATCTGAACTGTCTCTAACATTGCAAACCCCCTAACTAGAAATGCTTAATGCTTCCTGTATATGCAACTGTCACCAGACTGCCACTTGCCAGGATTATACATCAATATAAATCAGATTATACTTAAGGCAGGTACTTCACATGTTTTGTAGTGTGTTACTTTCCATTCATTCAGCTGGATAGAGAGGTAAATTTTGGAAAGCAAAATTAGATAGGTCATGGAGCTTGGCATGCCCACTAAAGTATTTATTGGCATGCCCATTGAAGTATTTAGGGGGCATATTTTTACCCACCATGCACTAAATTAGGAACCAGAGTTCTGAAGTCACTCCATTTTGCAGAGTCTGTCTGGGCCATTAATGTTGAAACCATATTCAGAAGCGGGAACAGCTTGCAGTACCTTTGGGAACTAATCGAACATCATTTCTCTGAGCAGAAAAACATCTAGTTCTGTCTTGTTTTTGTCAGTATATAAGGGTTCATGAACTGGAATAGACATGGTAACAGGTCAGTCAATGGGGACTGTTTGGTGACCCAGATGGCTCGGAGCCTGGGCATGGCTTAGATTTACTAATCTGTATATATATATATATATGAGTGCTTCTGTGATTCTATAGCTTCTGTGATTATATAGATTCTATACTTCTGGATTCTGACTTCTGGTTCTGGCTTCTGCTATATGGTATTGTATATAAAGAAGTTTCTTACATAAATGAATCCTGCTGAATTGTTTACTTGTGTGCTGGTTGGATTGTTGCGAACTCTTAACAGTTTTTAACTGTTTTAATTTATCGGTTGTCAGCAAGTTTATTAATTATGCCAAGCAACTGTTTTAAGCATTTCTTTCTGAATCACCCAAATTTGGATAAAGACAGCTATGCCTTATTGGCATATATGAGTGGCTTTGTTTAAATGACTTTCTATTGATTTTGCGTAGATACAGTAGTGGCCAAAATTGTGGAAACCTTTTTAGAAAAGTGTATTTTTGAGGTGTGATGGCTTTTTTTTTTGGAGTAGTACCATAAAATTATATACAGTATCAATGGAAAGATAATTTAATCAAAAATGTAATGCAAGTTTGGTCAATTATCTGTATTCTATGAAAAGTTATATCCAAATAACCAGAAAAAGGAAGCACACAATTTGCTTAGGTTGATATCAGGTAGCTTTCCTTCATCTGATTGTAGCCAATGAGCATGAGTGTTTAGAGAGCCAATCAGGTGTCATCTTGTTTTGGCAATGAGCCAATCAGATCACAGGATTCATGTATCACTATCATATATTGGAGGTGAGAGGAGGACATTTGTCAGTGTATTATGTGATCGCTATCAAGTTGGTTGGGTTTTTTTGTGTTCTTTCATTTAGTGAGCTTGTAAAATGTAATAAAATTAAAATAATGGTGCAAAGAGTTACTGGTCGCATAGAAAGTGATGTAAAATAGTACTATTAAGTGAACAAGAGTACTGTTATGAAGAAATTAGAAGAAAAATTGGTGGAAACGTAACCAAAGTTGGCATTTCTAAGTTTTTGAAGAGATTTAAGGAGATACAATCATTACAAAACCACACTGGTAAAGGCAAGAAAAGATGCACAACAGCAAGTGATGATAGAAGAATTAAGAGACTGTTCCTACGTGACAAGAAAATCATTTGGGTGTAAACAAGATGAAATGGTGCAATGCAATATGAAGTTGAATGCAAGGACTGTTCTACTGCAGACTGCAGGAATTTGGCTCAAAATCTAGAATTCCACGAAAAAAGCCACTTTTATCTCTCAAACAAAGGTTGAAAAGCATTATATTCTTGATTAAATTATCTTTCTATTGATATATAATTTTATGGTACGACTCCCCAAAAAAGTGGTGTTATTAGCCATCAAACTTCAAAAATACACTTTTTCCAAAAGATTTCCACAATTTTGGCCATTACTGTATATTAGCTTAGGTCCAGGGAGGAGCCAAAAATAATCCCCATTAACATTAAAAACTCCACTTAAATGATTATTAACTTTATACTGAATTGTCCGTTTAAATGCCATTGTCTGAAAACTGTGCTATAAATTCAGTCATGGCCAGTCTGAATTTCCATAGTATTGTCATCATTATTATTATTTCTTGTACATTTAAAAATTATCTATGAGATGAAGACAGTGGTGGGATTCAGCCAGTTCTATTCGTTTCGGGTGAACCGGTAGTTGCAATTGCGGGAGGCTCTGCCCAACCACCCGGATATAATGCATGAGCAATGCGCCTGCGCGGAAGGCCATTCACATGCACAGAACGCTCACATTTGCGAACCGGTATGGAATGTAAGTGAATCCCACCGCTGGATGAAGAGGAGAATACAATTAGGATTTTCTTTCTTTTATATTGGATTTAAAATATAACATGTTCAAGGTTGGAAGCAAGGCTTAATTGTTAAAATATCTATACTATAGAATGTTAGATATCTTTTGCATTCCAGATACAAGGGTAATATTCTTATTTAAAAAACAGCTGTATTTTTCCTTGCAATAATAGGATGTTCTCTTTCCAAGGACCACAAAAAAATCTAATGCTCTAAGAATTTCGTTAGAAAATAAACACCAATTTTGAAATTATACAGAATTAGCTCGTAATTTCAAGATGCAACATAGTATGAGACTGGCAACTTGGTTCTTAAGTGAAGAACCAAGTGAAACCACAATTGTAAGTTCAATGTTACTTCAGTTTTCAATTGTTTTACGGACCTGTGAAGGTTTTAAATGCAAGGATTGGTCATAAAGTTACTTTTTCATCACTGAGAATACCAATAGCACGTAGACTTATACACTGCTTCACAGTGCTTTCCAGCCCTCTAAGCAGTTTACAGAATCAGCATATTGCCCCCAACAATCTGGGTCCTCATTTTACTGACCTTGGAAGGATGGAAGGCTGAATCAACATTGAGCCAGTGAGACTCGAACTGCTAAACTGCAGTCAGCTGGCAGTCACCAGAAGTAGCCTGTAATACTGCATTCTAACCTGTGTGCCACTATGGCTCTTAATAAGTTATTAGGTTTCCTAATTTAGGAATTCTGTTCTGTTCCTAATCCTAATCCTTATTCTGTTCTGTTCTGTTCTGTTCTGTTCTGTTCTGTTCTGTTCCCAGAAGCAAACTCATGTAACCAGTTCAGCTCTATAGCAGAGATGTTATATGCATAACCTTAGGGGATGTCGAAAACTGCACCATTGCATTCTGCACCAGCTGCAGCTTCTGATACTCTTTATTTATTCATTTTATTAAATTTGTATGCTGCCCATCTCATGGTTTGAGCTGACTCTAAGTAGCCTTTTCAAGGAACAGTCCAATGTAAAGGGCATGTCAGTAGTCAATACTGAAGATGACACGAGTGACTAAAAAAGGGTCTTTTGAAACAGGAAGTTGAGCAGAGCCTCTCCTATTCCACAATTGCTTCCTTCTATTTGATACTCTCAGATTACGCATTGAGTCCATCTGGGGCAGTGCAACCCCATCTAGAACCCAAGATGGTAAACCTTCAGATATCAGAGATACATTTTGGGGTTAGTAGAAGTCCTTAAATAGTCATATAATAATTGCTTTAAAGTCATAATTCTGATTTTTACCCCAATAATATTCCAATAAAAATTTTTACCACATGTTCTCAAAGTAGCATTTTTTCTCAAAAAGAGCTAAGTGTTCATGAACGATATTATCAGAACCCTTCAAGGCTATGACTGGGTTGAAAGACATTCTCTCCTCTCTTGTTTCTATCTATCCCAGGTGTCAGCAACCGGCACCTCCAGAGCCGCATGTGGCTCTTTTGTCCCCCTGCCGTGGCTCCCTGTTGGCAGAACCCATCACTGGCTGGCCTTGCCCTCCGCTGCCCGTCACTCCTCGCCTGGCCTGAGAAGGTAAGGGTGACGGTGGGGGATGGACACTCGCTCCATATTTCAAAGCGGGAGTGAAGTGTCCCTGTACTTGTCCTCATCTCGTGGGTGCTTCTTCTGGCCTGCTTCTTCTGGCCTTCTTCTTCTGGTTGATGCTGCGCGCACCGTGGTCTCTTGCGGCGACTCACAACTTGCTCTCTGCCCCAAGATACTGGTGTGACCCGGCTGCGGCCAACACCGCTGCTTTTGCCACCTCTATGGCCTGCCCATTGCTCTCATAGTGCCTTGAGCAGCAATTAAATTTAGCGTGCTTCACAATGTGGGAGAAGGCATCCCCTCCTCCTCCTGGGGCCCATTATGATGTGGAGCATTGTCCGCAGCTGGCCGGGCCAGTGTCTCCGAGCAGAGAGCAAGTCTCGCATCTCCATGAGCGGCCAAGGTGTGCACAGCACCAACAAGGGCCAGAAGAAGCACCCATGTGATGAGTCAAGTACAGGGGTGCTTCGCTCCCATTCTGGAATATGGAGCAAGTCTCCATCCCCCACCATCACCCTTACCTTCTCAGGCCAGGTGAGGAGTGACTGGGAGGCCAGGGCCAGGGCCAACCAGTGGTGGGTTCAGCCAACAGGGAGCCACAGCAGGGGGAGCTTCATTTATCTGGGAACCTGAAATGACTCTTGATTTAAATCATATGGTAAAAAGCACCCAAAGAAGAAGGAAGAACATCAGCAAAAAAAACCACCAACCCTCGCCTGTTTTTGGAAATGATTCAAGAGGGAATACACACACACACACACACACACACACACACACACACACACGAGAGAGGGGGAGAGAGAAAGAGAGATACTTGTTTCCCACAGAAAAGAAAACACTGGGAGCCACAAAACCTGGGAAGGCATGGCTGGGGTGTCATGCCATGTGATTGGGTGGGAGTGAGTGATGCCAAGTTGGCCATGCCCACCTGAGTTTTGTGGCTCCTGGTGTTTTCTGTGGGAAACTGGTTCGAATGGCTCTTTTGAGTGTTTAAGGTTGCAGACCCCTGATCTGTCTGATCTGATCAGACAGGATAGGCATGTTTCTGGTCCCATCATCTACAGAATACTAGTTGACAAGGTGACCATATAAATTAAATGAATGAATGAATAAATGCTTTGAGTAAACCGTGTGTGTGTGTGCATACATATACATATTATATTGAAAATTTCCAAAATAAAAAAGTGAAATGAGATTAGTAAAAGTATATAGAAATATATATTGTGTGTTTTAGTTCTTCCCTCCAGTCACATTTCTTTCTGTAACTTTGAAATTTCTGAAAATTTTATATGGTTGGCATTATGACTAGTATATTATAATCCCTCTGATCCTTTCTGTTTGGTTGTATCTATGAGATATTATTTAATATAAAGTATATTGGGTTATATATGTTTTTTGTTTTTAAAATTTATATAAATTTAAGGTAATCTCAGTCAATAGAAAGTCACCCTCAGGGACTGAATTAGAACTTTTTCTTGAATAGGTTGGAGTCTTAAAGTTCAGGTTTGTTGATTGGGTTTGCCCTTTGATCCTGTGTTGTCCTCTGATTCCAAGAGGAAATGTAGACAAGAAATGTGTCAAATTTAATGTGTCATGTGCAAGTATTTCTGGTTGTCCGATTAATAATTAAACATACATTGATATCATTGGAATTAGGCCACTGCAATGAATTCTGCTTAAACACCTAATTTGGTTCATAGTGCAGCAACTAGCTGATCAGCATACTTTATGGTGATCATCATGGTATTATTGGAACTTTTATTAATTTTCTGAGTTTAGATCAATGAATCAAAACTCCAAGACATAATGAAATCTCCAAGACATAATGAAATCATTGTAACAAATTTTGCTGCATTTACCAATAATATTTTCTGGACAACTGCATAATATTTTTGGATGACTTTCCAATTCTTGATTTATTTGCTGTCTTTTAAAAAACAATTTTCATTTTTGCTTAATTAGGAATACAATCAGAATGTAAACTACTATAGTTCAGTGTTGGTCATGGTAAATTTCATTCCTGTGCAAACATTTTTCTGAAATAATTCAAGTGCTGTTGGAATTCAAGTGCTGTTCACAGATTTTACCCTATAGAATTCAGGATAAATGAACTATCTTTCTAATGCAAGAGTAAAATAGTAAAACAATTTTGGTTGTTTAACAATCCATGCAAAATAATTATCTCTCAAGAATCTAAATGGAATCTTTTTTAAAAATCTTTAAAAAGAGGTGTGTCTATCTCATCTCCTTTACTTAGGAATTCTATCACATTTTGACATAAAGTGGCATAGGAAGTAATATTAAGAGTTTAGTTAGATTTAAAAATAGAAGAAATGATAACAATAATTAGAAAAGATAATAATTAGAAATCACTAGAAAAGAAAAGAAATGATTATAGTTCTTAGATGATAAATTAGAAAAAAGAAGTAGTTAGAAAAGAGAAGAAACGATTATAATTCTGAAATTTCATAAAATTGGCCAGTAGATGGTTTTGAAAGAAATCAATATAGTTAAATTTTCTTATATGTAGAGACCCTTACTTCAGTATAAACATATGCATTAAAATTCATTTTTCCTCTTAGGTGGAGTCATTTATTTTGGATCAGGATGATTTGGAGAATCCAATGCTTGAGACAGCTTCAAAATTGCTATTATCAAGTACTGCTGATGGTCCTGATCTCAGAACAGTAGATCCAGAAACCCAAGCTCGATTAGAAGCTTTACTAGAAGCTGCAGGTAAATACACATCACGATTTTGAAAAACAATTTACAGAATATTTATAAGATAAAATTGAATTTTTAAATATGTTAAGTATTATTAAATTTATTTATTATCTTTATGTGTGTTTTGAACATCTTGATTCAATTAGTATAATACAGCCGCTTCCTTTTTAGCAATTGCAATCTGTTCCATCAATTTTGTCATTAAGTGGTTACTAAGGAAAAAGAGAGCAAAAGAGAGAGAGAGAGAGATGCTGTGAAGATCACTGGTTACTATCATCTCATTCAGATAAAATAAACTCTATAGTTTCCTCTGCCTAACTTTTTTCAGGGAGGGTTTAACACCCTTACACTGCTTAAACAAAGCATCTCTTCCTGAGCTTTTTCTCTGCAGTGCAGACAGTGATATCCTCAAGATAGTAAGTTACTAACCTCAAGTTAGTAGGCTCCGCTTTGTGATCTTCATTAGTTGATTAGACCCATTGTCCACCTGCCTCACTGCTGCCTAAAATTTATCAGCCATTAGTGAGTTGCATATTAATAACTTTTGTTATTAATGCACAAAATTTGATTGTAAATTTGTGCATTGGTTGGAAAATGAATTATTTATTACCGTCATATCTGCAAATGGCTGCCAATCAGTATAGTTGCTAATTGAGAAGTGTCTGTATGTGGTTTCTGGAGTGACTTTTAAAGACTGTAAATTTTTATTGATACGTAACAAAGGTTCTGTGTTGAAATTGCTGCTCACCATTATTTAATACGGAAATGCCTCCATCACATTCCTGTAAAGGAGTTTTACTTCATTGTATGACTATAAGCTAGTTATCTAGCTTATAGAATTGCCTTTGCTTATATAAACTTGCCCAGACATTTTGATGTTCATTTGAGATCTTGGTGGTCCCTGTTATCAGTGGGCCAATGTAATTTTAATAGTTTTTTATTTATGAATAATATTCTAAAAGTCTACTTTTGACAAATTTTAGTATCAGATAATTTTTTTATTTAAACCCTTTTGGAATTTTCAGTCTTTAGCAAATAATAAGTATATTTTATCTGCAATGCATTGATTTGATTTCAGTAGTCCATTTTAAATATTAAATGATGTTGATTTGCTAGCTATATTTTAAATTTTAAAATGATCAAGTTTTAGTTTATTACAGCCATAGGCCAGAACAAATAAAAAACACTCAGTAAATATACAGTTAAAAGTTCAAGAATAAAATACTACATAACAGATAAAATCAATGATAAAATCCAGTTATCTGTTATGTAACTTAAAATTGAAATACTACTAACATCAATTGTGTATAATACCATTCCTATAATTAAAATACATGATCTCAACCAATAGGGTCACTTCCTAATTTACTTGCATGGAGAGCTGTCAAGTATGTGAGTAAATGTTATTATTTATATAACATTTACTCACATATATATATATATAAATATATATATATATATATATATATATATATATATATATATATATATATATATATATATCTCCAAATATATACCACTTCCAGAAAAATAATATTACCCAGTTAGCTTTTTTCCTCTGCTAGTTGAATGTGATTTTTTTTTTGTAGAATGTTACCAAGTTATGAAGAATATAATAATAATCGTATTGCCTCTTCTCCAAGTCTGTTACCATTTTATCTGTGCTTGCCTAAGAATTATGCTATTAGTAGTGTGAATGGTATTTTGTTAATTGTGTTTATTTTTCTCTTTCTGGGTATAAAACATCTGATCTGTTATCTAAACCAAAAGGAATAGGTAAGTTATCCACAGCTGATGGTAAAGCCTTTGCAGATCCTGAGGTGCTTCGCAGACTAACTTCTTCAGTCAGCTGCGCATTGGATGAAGCTGCTGCTGCACTTACCCGAATGAGAGCTGAAAGCACAGCAAACTCAGGGCAGATGGACAAGTAAATATTTATCTTGTTTCTTATATTTCTACTGTAAAGATCAATTATACATATATACAGATTTCAGAAAATATTTCTTCTTTAAATTGTTATGTACTACAGATCATTAGCTTAGACGGGATTATTCAGTTCTGTCTCTTCTATGCAGGAAATTCAGTGCAGGGAATATTTGTGTGATCATCTGAAAGTGTCAACATAGAGTGAGGAAGATCATCACTAGCAACTGAATTTGTAGTCAAAATTATAAGCTTAAAGAATTCAGTTCATGAACTCTTCCTTAACCAATTTTTCTATATATGAAGTTGCATATTGTGGTGCATGGCAAAACCACAGCAGGCGTTTTTCACATGACAAAAATGTGCCTGCTATTTTTGTAATTTTTGTATAAAGATTTTAGTATAATTTTGGGACTGACTGTGTTGTTTCAAATTTAATTTTGCAAGATTTCAATCCTTAGGTTAAATACTGCTCTGGTATAAAATATGCACTTTCGGTGAATCAAGGACTGCTACAGATTCTACAGGGCTTCAATTTATAGAAGGATGAGTCCACAAAATTTAGGGCAAACTAGGTTAAGTGTCAATCCTACACATGGTACATTGAGTGATCCCTATCCCCTCACATTTTGATTGATTCCTAAGTTTAAAATTAAATTATGTATGAGTATATAAATATAGATTGTGCTCACTTAACAATTGTAATCGGGACTGGCAACACTATCACTAAGCAACATGGTCACAAAACACATGTGATTATGATAGTTGTGGCAGGTCCAGTTGCTGTTGTTGGCAGAATTCTGCATAATTGCAGATCCCATAATTATGTAATCATTTGTGACCTTCTGCCTTCTTCTCAATTAACTTTGCTTGTTGGAATTTAGCAATGAAGTTTGCAAATAACAATCATGTGACTCTGGGCTGGTGCAATATAATTTCAAGCCAGTTACTAAGTGCCTAAATTGTGTTGACTGTGGGGATGTTGCAATAGCTGCAACTGTGAGGATCTATCATAAGTCACCCTTATCCAGTACCTTTGTAACTTTGAATGGTTGCTGAACAAATAGTCATTCAGCGAGGACTCTTTGTCCTTACCTAAATGCATACACATGCTGATATTTTCACAAGCAAGAGCCTCCTGTACAAAATCAAACCATGACTTGAGTGAGAGGCAGCAGAGTAAGGTTTTGTTACTAGTGGGTAGCAAAGTATTGACAATCTAGGGCTTACTCCTAATCATTAGTAGGCTGAATGTCACTCAAATTTACTGTAGTAAATTTACCTCTGTTGGAAAGCAACGATTTTCTAAAGAACAAATAAATTGAATGCTATCGATATAATTTACTTGGACTTCAGCAAAGCATTTGATAAAGTAGACCATAACCTACTACTAGATAAAGTAGAAAAATGTGGGTTAGACAGCACCACCACCAGATGGATTCGTAACTGGCTGATCAACTGCACTCAACGTATAGTCCTCAATGGAACTATATCCACATGGAGGGAAGTATGCAGTGGAGTACACCAAGGCTCTGTTTTAGGCCCAGTACTCTTCAACATCTTCATCGATGACTTGGACAAGGGGATAGATGGGCAACTCATCATTTGCAGATGACACCAAGTTGGCAGGAATAGCCAACACTCCAGGAGATAGGCTCAAGATACAGAAGGATCTTGACAGACTTGAACATTGGGCGCTAACTAACAAAATGAAATTCAACAATGAAAAAAGTAAGGTTCTACATTTAGGCAAAAAAAACCAAAATGCACAGGTACTGTATATGTGGTACCTTGCTCAATAGTAGTAACTGTGAGAGGGATCTTGGAGTCTTAGTGGACAAACATTTAGATATGAGCCAGCAGTGTGCATGCAGCAGCTGCCAAAAAAGCCAACACAGTTCTGGGCTGAATAAACAGAAGGATAAAATCAAGATCACGTGAAATGTTAATACCACTTTATAATGCCTTGGTAAGGCCACACTTGGAATATTGCATTCGGTTTTGGTCGCCACAATGTAAAAAAGATGTTGAGATTCTAGAAAGAGTGCAGAGAAGAGCAACAATGATGATTAAGGGAATGGAGGCTAAAACATATGAAGAACGGTTGCAGGAACTGGGTATGTCTACTTTAATGAAAAGAAGAACTAGGGGAGACATGATAGCAGTGTTCCAATATCTCAGAGTTTGCCACAAAGAAGAGGGAGTCAAACTATTCTCCAAAGCACCTGAGGGTAGAACAAGAAGCAATGGGTGGAAACTAATCAAGGAGAGAAGCAACTTAGAACTGAGGAGAAATTTCCTGACAGAACAATCAATAAGTGGAACAACTTGCCTGCAGAAGTTGTGAATGCTTCAACACTGGAAATGTTTAAGAAAATGTTGGATAGCCATTTGTCTGAAATGATGTAGAGTTTCCTGCCTGGGCAGGGGGTTGGACTAGAAGACCTCCAAGGTCCCACTCTGTTATTATGTTATGTTATGAATGGCACATTAAATACATAAACATGCCTACATTTTATGGATTGGCTGCAAGTCATTTGTTTACATTAATAAATATTTAAATAGATCTGGTTGGAAGAAAGAAGGATTATAAGAAAATAAAATACAAAAGGTACAGACAGAATAACTATGAATAATTAACAATATTGTTCACATAATTAGTGAGACAAACATTATTTCATCCATTTTTGTGAATATGCATAAATTTCACTGATGTGTCTTCAGAGCTCATCTTGGTTTTTCCTTTTTGATTCCCTGTATATGATATCATTTTATGATCAGAAAATAAGTCAAGATTTCATTCACACTATGTAACTGCTGTGATAAGATGGGCAGTCAATAAACTTTATAAATATATAAATCCAGTAAACACATTACTTTTGGAAAAAAAAATTCACATTTGTTTCATATCTTTTGTGTATATAATTGTCATTATAAACTAAAAGGTACTATATATACTAAAGATACTAAAATGTCTGTAAAAAAGTTCAGTAAAATTTTGACAGATATCACAGTATTGTTATAAAGTCTTTGACTTCATATTACATAAAGGTTAGTTTTGCTTAATCAGTCTTTATATGATTTATAGTAATTTGCTACTTTGGTTATAGGATGTTGCATCACAAGCTCTCATATTTTCTCATTTTCACGTTAAGCCTACAAAACTAGCTCATTGAGGATGTTTGATGTACCTCCAAAATTAGGAAATGCAAAAATTAGAATGCTACATTGAAAAGGATTATTTCAGAGAATTACCACATAGATTCTGTTTTTTGGCAATTGTACAAGTTTGTCTTCCTCAAAAAAATCTTTACATAAAAATATTCTGAATATTGGTAGCTTTGCGGGTGCACGGCGCATCTATGCATTTTTGATAACGTATGGGCAGGCTTCCCTCCACCACCGCTATCAGTTCGCCCGAACTTGGGCGAACTGGGAGCAACCCACCTCTGAACTGGGAGCATCTGGCTTTTAAAAAATTGTTAGGCTTATATAGAAAGTGGAAGTGTTTACAAAATCCATTCTCAATACTTCTCCCTTTGCTATGCCTGCATAAGTCTGGAATAGGCAATTGTGATACTGCAAAGTTAGCGAATTCCCTAGCTTTAATATATTTATTTATTATTTATTTATTTAATTAAACTTTTATACTGCCCTTCTCCCAAAGGACTCAGGGCGGTGTACAGCCTACATTAAAACAATTAATATACACACTAAAATAACAATTAAAAAACTTATTCAATAAAGGCCGAAATTAAAACCGTCCAATTGACCATATAAAATACCCAATAAAATATTAAAAATTAAAAAATCTTAAAATTTAAAAATTTAAAAATCAGGCCAGTCCCGCTTGGATAAATAAATAAGTTTTCAGTTCCCGGCGAAAGGTCCGAAGGTCAGGCAATTGGCGTAAACCAGGGGGAAGTTCGTTCCAGAGAGTAGGTGCTCCCACAGAGAAGGCCCTTCCCCTGGGAGCCGCCAGCCAACACTGCTTGGCGGATGGCACCCTGAGAAGACCCTCTTTGTGAGAGCGCACGGGTCAGTGGGAGGCATGTGGTAACAGCAGGCGGTCCCGTAAGTACCCGGGCCCTAAGCCATGGAGCGCTTTAAAGGTGGTAACCAAAACCTTGAAGCGCACCCGGAAGACCACAGGTAGCCAGTGCAAACTGCGCAGGAGTGGTGTTACTCGGGAGCAATGTGGTACTCCCTCAATCACCCACGCAGCTGCATTCTGGACTAGCTGGAGTCTCCGAGTGCACTTTAGGGGTAGCCCCATGTAGAGAGCATTGCAATAATCCAGACGAGAAGTGACGAGAGCATGAGTGACCGTGCATAAGGCATCCCGGTCAAGAAAGGGGCGCAACTGGCGGACCAGGCGAACCTGGTAAAAAGCTCTCCTGGAGACGGCCGCCAAGTGATCTTCAAACGACAGCCGTCCATCCAAGAGAACGCCCAAGTTGCGCACCCTTTCCATTGGGGCCAATGACTCGCCCCCAACAGTCAGCCGCAGTTGCAGCTGACTGTACCGGGATGCTGGCATCCACAGCCACTCCGTCTTGGATGGATTGAGTCTGAGTCTGTTTCTCCCCATCCAGACCCATACGGCTTCCAGGCAATGGGACAGCACTTCGACAGCTTCGTTGGGGTGGCCCGGGGTGGAAAAGTACAGCTGAGTATCATCAGCGTACAGTTGATAACTCACCCCAAAGCCACTGATGACCTCGCCCAACAGCTTCATGTAGATATTGAACAGGAGAGGCGAGAGAATCGACCCCTGAGGCACCCCACAAGTGAGGCGCCTCGCGTCCAATCTCTGCCCCCCGTCAACACCGTCTGCGACCGGTCGGAGAGGTAGGAGGAGAACCACCGATAAACGGTGCCTCCCATTCCCAACCCCTCCAACCGGCGCAGCAGGATACCATGGTCGATGGTATCAAAAGCCGATGAGAGATCTAACAGGACCAGGCAGAGGAGCAACCCCTATCCCTGGCCCTCCAGAGGTTATCCACCAACGCGACCAAAGCTGTCTCCGTGCTATACCCGGACCGGAAACCGGACTGGAACGGGTCTAGATAGACAGCTTCCTCCAGGTACTGGGGGAACTGCCATGCCACCACACTCTCTACAACCTTCGCCACAAAGCGAAGGTTGGAGACTGGACGGTAATTACCCAAAAGAGCTGGGTCCAGGGAAGGCTTCTTGAGGAGGGGTCTCACCACCGCCTCTTTCAAGGCGGCGGGAAAGATCCCCTCCATCAGAGAAGCATTTATAATTCCCCGGAGCCAGCCTCGTGTCACCTCCTGAGTGGCCAGCACCAGCCAGGAGGGGCACGGGTCCAGTAAACATGTAGTGGCATGCAGCCTCCCCAGCAACCTGTCCACGTCCTCGAGAGCCACAGAATCAAACTCATCCCAAACAACATCAACAAGACGCGCCTCAGTCATCTCATCCGGATCATCGCAATCTTGGTCCAAGCTATCCCGGAGCTGAGCGATTTTATCGTATAGATAACCGCTAAACTCCTCGGCACGTCCCTGTAAGGGGTCATCCCGTCCCCCCTGGTGTAGGAGGGAACGGGTCACCCGAAACAGGGCGGCCGGGCGGTTATCTGCCGACGCAATGAGGGAGGAAGCGTAGGAACGCTTCGCCACCCTCAGTGCCACTAGGTAGGTCTTTGAAAAAGACCTAACTAGTGTCCGATCAGCTTCGGAACGGCTGGACCTCCAGGCACTCTCTAGGCGTCTTCTCCGGCGTTTCATCTCTCTCAGCTCCTCAGAGAACCAAGGAGCTAATTGAGATCTGCGCCGGGTCAGAGGCCGCAAAGGCACGACACGGTCCAAAGCCCCAGCCGCGGCCTGTTCCCAGGCCGCCACTAGTTCTTCGGTCGTGCCGTGGGCAAGATCCTCAGGGAACAGCCCAAGCTCCGTCTGGAACCTCTCGGGGTCCATCAGGCGCCTGGGACGGAACCAACGCATTGGTTCCGTCTCCCTGCGGTGGTGGGTAGCGGTCTGAAAGTCTAGGCAGAGGAGATCTGACCATGACACCGGTATCATCACTAAATCTCTTAATACCAGATCATTAAACCACCGTCCAGAGATATAAATCAAGTCCAGTGCGGATCCCCCCGTGTGTGTAGGGCCATCAGTTACTTGAATCAGGTCCAAGGCCGTCATGGAAGCCTGGAACTCCTGAACCACTGTTGACGACAAGCCGGCCGATGGCAAGTTGAAATCACCCATGACCAAAAGTCTGGGGATCTCAACAGCCACCCCGGCAAGCACCTCCAGCAGCTCAGGCAGGGTTGTAGTCACGTAGCAAAGAGCCAGGTACGCGATCAACAGACCCATCTGATTCTTATGGCCCCACTTCACAAGAAGGGATTCACAGCCGGCTATCTGAGGAACAGTGGTCTCTCTCGGCTCCAGACCCTCTTTCATTACAACCGCCACCCCTCCACCCCTACCCTGGGCCCTCGGTTGATGGAATGCTTGGAAACCTGGAGGGCACAGTTCAACTAGGGGCACCCCCCCCCTTCTGTGCCCAGCCAGGTCTCCGTAATGCCCATAAAGTCCGTGGACTCCCCCTGAATAAGATCACAAATCAGGGGGGCCTTATTAACCACGGACCGGGCATTACACAACATCAACCGGAGGCCCGGGCTCTGAGGATCCTGACCTTCCGGGGAACGGGGAAAGACTGGGGGGCCGGAGCACGTGATCGCTTTTAAACAGCGAACACGTGCTCCCAAAAAATGATACGGCCCCTTGCTTCCGCCATATCTGCCCCTCCCACTTACCGTACAGATGGAACCAACTTCCACATCTGGAATGTACCCCTCACCCCCCTCCCTCGGACCAGGTAAAATAACGCCGTGAACAAATCCTGGGACTGGACCTACCCTCCCCGACAGGTTCTTCCCCCCACCCGTCACTTCCCTCCCCCCTTTAAAAAACCCTTTTTAAAAAACCTATGTACAAAACCCCATAAATTCTTCTTCCTCGCATGCCACCTCTCCGGGTCCCAAGACCCCTCGTTAAGGCAGGCCCTCGATAACCCAGAGGGCCATTCCTGCGAGGCGGGGGAACCTCGCAGTCGAAGAAGTTCAGCAGACGTATATTTCATGCATAGAGTTATAAATAACAGCGGGGAAAAAGGAATTCCCTGGTCGCTAGATGGTATCGCAGCCGGCGGGCAGAACCAGGACAGTCACAAGCCACGGCCGAATGGCCAGCAGTCAGATGGAATAGAAGATGGAAGTTGGGCTGATGGATTCTGCCCATAATGCCGCCTGTCAGCTAAAGTCGAAGTTCCGCCTGCCAAAGCTGTCCATGTCCAACACCGGTGGTAACAGTGCCGCTAGAAATAATGCGGCAAACCGTCCAGCCGCCCGCCATTGATGACAAGTACGGTCATAGCGCGGCCATAGCGCGACCCAACGATCCAGATGTTACCGATGGTACAATGATGATGACAAAACGGCAAACAGTCAAGCAGTAAAACCGCAGTCCGGCCGAGCCCTTTCCAATGGGCGCCACTCCATACCACTCCGCGCCCCTCCAGAATATATATATTATATATATAACATATATATTTTAATATATAGATTAAAACTTAATAATTTAAAGTAAATTTATATTTTGACCAGCTATAATTCAGTGAAAACTTTAGTTTCATTCATAGAAGTTGCACAAATTGTCACACAAGGTCATGATGCTACAAAATTTGACAACTCCTACATTAAATTTTTAAAAAATAATGACCTAAAACAGATTCATCTAAATTTGGAAAGATAACAAACTAAGCACTACTTAATTTCCAGTTGAGAGGATGTTTGGAAGGATGGAGAGATTACTTTTAGATAGCTACTTGCTGCCTGTAAATTATTGGTGAATAGGGCATGGAAGATATTTTGAAATGTTTCAAATATAAAATTGCACATCCCCCTGAAGCACAGAATGCGATATTTTTCATATTACTGAACTATGTTGATCTTGAAGTAGTAGCTTTGTTCAGATTAGAGCACTTCCAAAGTGCTCAGAATACTTTGAATGAAAATTTCATTCTCAGAATATTTAAAAGTAAGAAGCCAATTCTCTTAATAAATGGTGGGCTATAATTTGGACTTTTTCACACTGCAGCTTCATAATTGTTCATTTCCAGTAATCATAATATGTTTCACTATATATTCATGACATGTTGAAGTCTATATTCTATGGTAATATAGTATCTCTGTGAAATATTAATATATTCATGCTACAAATAACTTCATCTGTGTCTCGGTAGCCGCAGTTTGGCTGAAGCTTGTTCAGAAGGAGACGTAAATGCTGTGCGGAAGTTGCTTATTGAAGGACGGAGTGTGAACGAGCACACTGAAGAAGGAGAAAGTCTCCTTTGTTTAGCCTGTTCAGCTGGATATTATGAACTTGCTCAGGTGTGTCTTTTTACGTTGTAATAGAGAAATTAGACCTTTTATTTATAACACATTCTGAACACGACATACAATTCAGTTTGTTAATATTTACTTTGGATCAAATCCATTGTCATGTGGACTGGTTCAAGCTGAGACTTTGGTAGATCTTCTGCCCTCTATCAAATTTCTGTAGCAAAATTTGATAGAGGGAAATTAGCCAGACGAGATTTTAAAGATATCAAGGGGAAAGGTAATTTTCTTTCCATTCCAAATTTCATTGAATTAAGCAATTAATCAGTAGGAGTGCTTTGGGTACAATTTTGTTCTCTTAAACTATATGCAACAGAAATTTGCCATTAACCCTGTAAACTATATGCATTGGAAGAGACAATTCTAAGCCTGTTTTTTTGTATTAGAAGGAAGGATTGCTACATAGAGAGATTTCAACAGTGTTTCATGTCCCTTGTCTAAAATCATCTTCCCGTCTTAGCATTGTTTTAATTTTTGTGCAAATGTAAACTCTGTCCAGAATGTGGTCTGGACAGAGACAACCAGTAGTTTGAAAGAGTGGTCAAAGAGGCCATCTACATTAAAATTAAATAGGCCCTCAACAGAGGGCCTGGGTTATGATGCCATCTATCTCCTGTTTACAATACAGTCCTTTCAGCAGTTCCAATAACTGCTGAAGTAAATAGGGGTTCACTCCTATTTACACTCTTCAGGTGACCCTGAGGGCACAGATAAACTTCCAAGTGGTCTCAACCTCTCAGAGACAGTGCTAACAAAGGAATATATTCCCTCTGAATATAAAAAAATATATATTTATATTCAAGAAATATAAATTGTTCCACTTGCCACCATTCAGTCAGAACAGAAGCAGCTTCTTTGATGAGAAGCAGAACATCTCAAAGAAAAATGAAGCCCAATTGCCTTTTGAAAAAGCATCTTGGGGTCTTCGCCTGCAAATGTATGATGGTGTGGCTTATGATTTCCAGCAATGCTTGCATTCTTCCTCTGCAAGTCATAGCTAGTTATTGGGGTAATGGGAAGAAGGTAGGCCCTAGTGGTTTTTCATTAAATGCTAGGGTGTAACAACTGCCTCAGAAAAGAGCATGCAAAAGTATATTGGCTGGAAGTCACAAAATTCTCTATGGTAGACAGAGCATCTATCTAGCTTTTGCTTCATAAATGCTTGAGCAGTATGTACATGCTTTCCAACATTTTCAAACTTAGGAAAACTTTGTATTGAATTATTGAGTTAGTTACTTTATTAAATGCATTATGACATATCTCTAAATATTGTACACTACAGCCAATGCACATTAAACATGAAAAAGTGATATAAATAAAAGCACTTATCAGGAGCTCAACTTCTATGAAACTTTTGTTTTTTTGTAACTGAAGATGGACATGAATTCTGAAGCTAAGCACAACTATGACCTGTTTCTATATAGTGACAGATATAAAGCATTTTATAGCTCCTGCATCACTGTTGCTTCTACATCTTCTTTATGCTCTGAACAATTACTTCAATTCTTGACTGTCAGTAAGTCAGCTTGGAAATGACTGGATTCTATATTCCAGAAAGATCTATGAGACAAGTCCAAGTAACAGAGAATATGCTTTCAGTCTTTTTCTGTGGTAAAAGATGCACATGAAGATTTAATCTATAGTAGTACTTACAATCACAATTGGGGCCAGAATTTTCATTGCTAACCAGAATTTCCATCAAGAAGCA